>NW_027480472.1:647734-1295469 GCF_051401765.1 Calliopsis andreniformis | reverse complement strand
GGGCGTTAGAAGTCAACGCCCGAAACATAAAATACAAAATAAATAGAACAGTTTTTCCATCGTATAAAACGAATAATTGCTACCGGTGTGAAAGTTATGGTCATTTATACGTTCCGGGCAACCTAGGCTTTACCATAGGGCGTTGTTCCACCAGATGGAATAGTTAGGGCATAAGAAGTCAACGCCAGAAGCATAAAAGACGATATAAGTACAACAGTTTTTCCATCGTATAAAATGTATAATTGCAAACATTGCGAAGGTAATGGTCATTTCTACGTTCCGGGCAACCTAGGCCTCACTCTAGGGCGTTGTTCCTCCAGATTGAATAGTTAGGGCCTAAGAAATCAACGCCCGATGCATAGAATACAAAATAAATAGAACAGCTTTTCCATCGTGTAAAACGAGTAATTGCTGCCGGTGTGAAAATTATCGTCATTTCTACTTTCCGGGCAACCTAGGCTTCACCCTAGGGCGTTGCTCCAACAGATTGAATAGTTAGGGCCTTAGAAGTCAACGCCCGATGCATAAAATACAAAATAAATAGAACAGTTTTTCCATCGTGTAAAACGAATAATTGCTACCGGTGTGAAAATTATGGTCATTTCTACGTTCCGGTCAACCTAGGCTTCACCATAGGGCGGTACTCCACCAGATCAAACAGTTAGTTCCTTCGAAGTCAACGCCCGAAGCATAAAATACAAAATAAATAGAACAGTTTTTCCATCGTATAAAACGAATAATAGCAACCAGTGTGAAAGTTATGGTCATTTCTACGTTCCGGCAAACTAGGCTTCACCCCAGGGCGTTGTTCCACCAGTTCGAATAGTTAGGGCCTAAGAAGTGAACGCCAGAAGCATAAAATAAAATATAAATACAACAGTTTTTCTATCATATAAAACGAGTAATTGCAACCAGTATGAAAGTTGTGGTCATTTCTACTTTCCGGGCAACCTAGGCTACACCCTAGGGCGTTGCTCCAACAGATTGAATAGTTAGGGCCTTAGAAGTCAATGCCCGAAGCATAAAATGCAATAAAAATACAACAGTTTTTCCATCGTATAAAAGGATTAATTGCAACCAGTTTGAAAGTGATGGTCATTTCTACGTTCCGGGCAACCTAGGCTTCACTCTAGGGCGTTGCTCCACCAGATCGAATAGTTAGGGCCTTAGAAGTCAACGCCAGAATCATAAAATACAATGAAGATGCAACAGCTTTTCCATCGTATTAAACGAATAGTTTCAAGAAGTGTGAATGTTATGGTCATTTCTACATTCCGAGCAACCTAGGCTTCACTCTAGGGCGCTGATCCAACAGATTGAATAGTTAGGGCCTTAGCAGTCAACGCCCGAAGCATAAAATACAATATAAATACAACAGTTTTTCCATCATATAACAGGAATAATTGCAACCAGTTTGAAAGTGATGGTCATTTCTACGTTCCGGGCAACCTAGGCTTCACTCTAGGGCGTTGCTCCACCAGATCGAATAGTTAGTGCCTTAGAAGTCAACGCCAGTAGCATAAAATACAATATAAATATAACAGTTCTTCCATCGTATAAAACGAATAATTTCAACCAGTGTGAATGTTATGGTCATTTCTACTTTCCGGGCAACCTAGGCTTCACCCTAGGGCGTTGCTTCAACAGATTGAATATTTAGGGCCTTAGAAGTCAACGCCCGAAGCATAAAATACAAAATAAATAGAACAGTTTTTCCATCGTATAAAACGAATAATTGCTACGGGTGTGAAAGTTATGGTCATTTCTACGTTCCGGGCAACCTAGGCTTTACCATAGGGCGTTGTTCCACCAGATGGAATAGTTAGGACATAAGAAGTCAACGCCAGAAGCATAAAATACAATATAAATACAACAGTTTTTCAATCGTATAAAACGAGTAATTGCAACCAGTACGAAAGTTAACGTCATTTCTACGTTCCGGACAACCTAGGCTTCACCCTATCGCGTTGCTCCTACAGATTGAATAGTTAGGGCCTTAGAAGTCAACGCCGGAAGCATAAAATGCAATATAAATACAACAGTTTTTCCATCGTATAAAACGAATAATTGCTACCAGCATGGAAGTGATGGTCATTTCTACGTTCCGGGCAACCTAGGCCTCACTCTAGGGCGTTGTTCCTCCAGACTGAATAGTTAGGGCCTAAGAAATCAACGGCAGAAGCATAAAATACAATATAAATATAACTGTTTTTCCATCGTGTAAAACGAATAATTTCAACCAGTGTGAATGTTATGGTCATTTCTACATTCCGAGCAACCTAGGCTTCACTCTAGGTCGTTGATCCACCAGATAGAATAGTGAGGGCCTTAGAAATCAACGCCAGAAGCATAAAATTCAATAAAGATGCAACAGTTTTTCCATCATATAAAACGAATAATTGCAACCAGTATGAAAGCTATGGTCATTTCTAGTTTACGGGCAACCTAGGCTACACCCTAGGGCGTTGCTCCTACAGATTGAATAGTTAGGGCCTTAGAAGTCAATGCCCGAAGCATTAAATGCAATAAAAATACAACAGTTTTTCCATCATATAACAGGAATATTTGCAACCAGTTTGAAAGTGATGGTCACTTGTACGTTCCGGGCAACCTAGGCTTCACTCTAGGGCGTTGCTCCACCAGATCGAATAGCTAGGGCCTTAGAAGTCAACGCCCGAAGCATAAAATACAAAATAGATAGTACAGTTTTTCCATTGTATAAAACGTATAATTGCTACCGGTGAGAAAGATAACGTCATTTCTACTTTCCGGTCAACCTAGGCATCACCCTAGGGCGTTGCTTCAACAGATTGAATATTTAGGGCGTTAGAAGTCAACGCCCGAAACATAAAATACAAAATAAATAGAACAGTTTTTCCATCGTATAAAACGAATAATTGCTACCGGTGTGAAAGTTATGGTCATTTATACGTTCCGGGCAACCTAGGCTTTACCATAGGGCGTTGTTCCACCAGATGGAATAGTTAGGGCATAAGAAGTCAACGCCAGAAGCATAAAAGACGATATAAGTACAACAGTTTTTCCATCGTATAAAATGTATAATTGCAAACATTGCGAAGGTAATGGTCATTTCTACGTTCCGGGCAACCTAGGCCTCACTCTAGGGCGTTGTTCCTCCAGATTGAATAGTTAGGGCCTAAGAAATCAACGCCCGATGCATAGAATACAAAATAAATAGAACAGCTTTTCCATCGTGTAAAACGAGTAATTGCTGCCGGTGTGAAAATTATCGTCATTTCTACTTTCCGGGCAACCTAGGCTTCACCCTAGGGCGTTGCTCCAACAGATTGAATAGTTAGGGCCTTAGAAGTCAACGCCCGATGCATAAAATACAAAATAAATAGAACAGTTTTTCCATCGTGTAAAACGAATAATTGCTACCGGTGTGAAAATTATGGTCATTTCTACGTTCCGGTCAACCTAGGCTTCACCATAGGGCGGTACTCCACCAGATCAAACAGTTAGTTCCTTCGAAGTCAACGCCCGAAGCATAAAATACAAAATAAATAGAACAGTTTTTCCATCGTATAAAACGAATAATAGCAACCAGTGTGAAAGTTATGGTCATTTCTACGTTCCGGCAAACTAGGCTTCACCCCAGGGCGTTGTTCCACCAGTTCGAATAGTTAGGGCCTAAGAAGTGAACGCCAGAAGCATAAAATAAAATATAAATACAACAGTTTTTCTATCATATAAAACGAGTAATTGCAACCAGTATGAAAGTTGTGGTCATTTCTACTTTCCGGGCAACCTAGGCTACACCCTAGGGCGTTGCTCCAACAGATTGAATAGTTAGGGCCTTAGAAGTCAATGCCCGAAGCATAAAATGCAATAAAAATACAACAGTTTTTCCATCGTATAAAAGGATTAATTGCAACCAGTTTGAAAGTGATGGTCATTTCTACGTTCCGGGCAACCTAGGCTTCACTCTAGGGCGTTGCTCCACCAGATCGAATAGTTAGGGCCTTAGAAGTCAACGCCAGAATCATAAAATACAATGAAGATGCAACAGCTTTTCCATCGTATTAAACGAATAGTTTCAAGAAGTGTGAATGTTATGGTCATTTCTACATTCCGAGCAACCTAGGCTTCACTCTAGGGCGCTGATCCAACAGATTGAATAGTTAGGGCCTTAGCAGTCAACGCCCGAAGCATAAAATACAATATAAATACAACAGTTTTTCCATCATATAACAGGAATAATTGCAACCAGTTTGAAAGTGATGGTCATTTCTACGTTCCGGGCAACCTAGGCTTCACTCTAGGGCGTTGCTCCACCAGATCGAATAGTTAGTGCCTTAGAAGTCAACGCCAGTAGCATAAAATACAATATAAATATAACAGTTCTTCCATCGTATAAAACGAATAATTTCAACCAGTGTGAATGTTATGGTCACTTCTACATTCCGAGCAACCTAGGCTACACTCTAGGGCGCTGATCCAACAGATTGAATAGTTAGGGCCTTAGCAGTCAACGCCCGAAGCATAAAATACAATATAAATACAACAGTTTTTCCATCATATAACAGGAATAATTGCAACCAGTTTGAAAGTGATGGTCATTTCTACGTTCCGGGCAACCTAGGCTTCACTCTAGGGCGTTGCTCCACCAGATCGAATAGTTAGTGCCTTAGAAGTCAACGCCAGTAGCATAAAATACAAAATAAATAGAACAGTTTTTCCATCGTATAAAACGAATGATTGCTACGGGTGTGAAAGTTATGGTCATTTCTACGTTCCGGGCAACCTAGGCTTTACCATAGGGCGTTGTTCCACCAGATGGAATAGTTAGGGCATAAGAAGTCAACGCCAGAAGCATAAAATACAATATAAATACAACAGTTTTTCAATCGTATAAAACGAGTAATTGCAACCAGTACGAAACTGGTGGTCATTTCTACGTTCCGGACAACCTAGGCTTCACCCTAGGGCGTTGCTCCAACAGATTGAATAGTTAGGGCCTTAGAAGTCAACGCCGGAAGCATAAAATGCAATAATAATACATCAGTTTTTCCATCGTATAAAAGGATTAATTGCAAACAGTTTGAAAGTGGTGGTCACTTCTACGTTCCGGGCAACCTAGGCTTTACTCTAGGGCGTTGCTCCACCAGATCGAATAGTTAGTGCCTTAGAAGTCAACGCCAGAAGCATAAAATACAATATAAACACAACAGTTTTTCCATCGTATAAAACGAATAATTGCGACCAGTATGGAAGTGATGGTCATTTCTACGTTCCGGGCAACCTAGGCCTCACTCTAGGGCGTTGTTCCACCAGATTGAATAGTTAGGGCCTAAGAAATCAACGCCAGAAGCATAAAATACAATATAAATATAACAGTTCTTCCATCGTATAAAACGAGTAATTTCAACCAGTGTGAATGTTATGGTCACTTCTACATTCCGAGCAACCTAGGCTACACTCTAGGGCGTTGATCCACCAGAGAGAATAGTTAGGGCCTTAGAAGTCAACGCCAGAAGCATAAAATTCAATAAAGATGCAACAGCTTTCCATCGTATAGCAGGAATAATTGCAAACAGTGTGAAAGTACTGGTCATTTCTACGTTCCGAGCAACCTAGGCTTCACTCTAGGGCGTTGCTCCACCAGATCGAATAGTTAGGGCCTTAGAAGTCAACGCCAGTATCATAAAATACAATGAAGATGCAACAGCTTTTCCATCGTATTAAACGGATAATTTCAACCAGTGTGAATGTTATGGTCATTTCTACATTCCGAGCAACCTAGGCTTCACTCTAGGGCGTTGATCCAACAGATTGAATAGTTAGGGCCTTAGCAGTCAACGCCCGAAGCATAAAATACAATTAAATACAACAGTTCTTCCATCATATAACAGGAATAATTGCATCCAGTTTGAAAGTGATGGTCATTTCTACGTTCCGGGCAACCTAGGCTTCACTCTAGGGCGTTGCTCCACCAGATCGAATAGTTAGTGCATTAGAAGTCAACGCCAGAAGCATAAAATACAATATAAATACAACAGCTTTTCCAAAGTATAAAACGAATAATTGCAACCAGTATGAAAGTTATGGTCATTTCTACGTTCGGGCAACCTGGGCTTCACTCTAGGGCGTTGCTTCACCAGATCAAACAGCTAGGGCCTTAGAAGTCAAAGCCCGAAGCAGAAAATACAATATAAATATAACAGTTTTTCCATCGTATAGAACGAATAATAGCAACCAGTGTGAAAGTTAACGTCATTTCTACTTTCCGGGCAACCTAGGCTTCACCCTAGGGCGTTGTTCCAACAGATTGAATAGTTAGGGCCTTAGAAGTCAACGCCCGATGCATAAACTACAAAATAAATAGAACAGTTTTTCCATCGTGTAAAACGAATAATTGCTACCGGTGTGAAAATTATGGTCATTTCTACGTTCCGGTCAACCTAGGCTTCACCATAGGGCGTTACTCCACCAGTTCGAATAGTTAGGGCCTAAGAAGTGAACCCCAGAAGCATAAAATACAATATAAATACAACAGTTTTTCCATCATAAAAAACGAATAATTGCAACCAGTATGAAAGCTAGGGTCATTTCTACTTTACGGGCAACCTAGGCTACACCCTAGGGCGTTGCTCTTACAGATTGAATAGTTAGGGCCTTAGAAGTTAATGCCCGAAGCATAAAATGCAATAAAAATACAACAGTTTTTCCATCGTATAAAAGGATTATTTGCAACCAGTTTGAAAGTGATGGTCATTTCTACGTTCCGGGCAACCTAGGCTTCACTCTAGGGCGTTGGTCCACCAGATCAAACAGTTAGTTCCTTAGAAGTCAACGCCCGAAGCATAAAATACAAAATAAATAAAACAGTCTTTCCATCGTATAAAACGAATAATATCAACCAGTGTGAAAGTTATGGTCATTTCTACGTTCCGGGCAACCTAGGGTTCACCACAGGGCGTTGTTCCACCAGATCAAACAGTTAGTTCCTTAGAAGTCAACGCCCGAAGCATAAAATACAAAATAAATAGAACAGTCTTTCCATCGTATAAAACGAATAATATCAACCAGTATGAAAGTTATGGTCATTTCTACTTTCCGGGCAACCTAGGCTACACCATAGGGCGTTGCTCCAGCAGTTTGAATAGTTAGGGCCTTAGAAGTCAATGCCCGAAGCTTAAAATGCAATAAAAATACAACAGTTTTTCCATCATATAACAGGAATAATTGCAACCAGTTTGAAAGTGATGGTCATTTCTACGTTCCGGGAAACCTCGGCTTCACTCTAGGGCGTTGCTCCGACAGATCGAATAGGTAGTGCATTAGAAGTCAACGCCAGAAGCATAAAATACAATATAAATACAACAGTTTTTCCATCGTATAAAACGAATAATTGCAACCAGTATGAAAGTTAACGTCATTTCTACTTTCCGGGCAACCTAGGCTTCACACTTGCGCGTTGCTCCAACAGATTGAATGGTTAGGGCCTTAGAAGTCAACGCCGGAAGCATAAAATGCAATAAAAATACAACAGTTTTTCCATCGTATAAAAGGATTAATTGCAACCAGTTTGAAAGTGATGGTCATTTCTACGTTCCGGGCAACCTAGGCTTCACTCTAGGGCATTGCTCCACCAGATCGAATAGTTGGGGCCTTAGAAGTCAACGCCAGAAGCATAAAATACAATAAAGATGCAACAGCTTTTCCATCGTATTAAACGAATAATTTCAACCAGTGTGAATGTTATTGTCATTTCTACATTCCGAGCAACCTAGGCTTCACTCTAGGGCGTTGATCCAACAGGTTGAATGGTTAGGGCCTTGGGAGTCAACGCCCGAAGCATAAAATGCAATAAAAATACAACAGTTTTTCCATCATATAACAGGAATAATTGCAACCAGTTTGAAAGTGATGGTCATTTCTACGTTCCGGGAAACCTCGGCTTCACCCTTGCGCGTTGCTCCAACAGATTGAATAGTTAGGGCCTTAGAAGTCAACGCCGGAAGCATAAAATGCAATAAAAATACAACAGCTTTTCCATCGTATAAAAGGATTAATTGCAACCAGTTTGAAAGTGATGGTCATTTCTACGTTCCGGGCAACCTAGGCTTCACTCTATGGCGTTTTTCCACCACATCGAATAGCTACGGCCTCAGAAGTCAACGCCTGAAGCATAAAATACGATAAAAATACAACAGTCTTTCCATCCTATAACAGGAATAATTGCAACCCGTGTGGAAGTGATGGTCATTTGTACGTTCCAGGCAACCTAGGCTTCACCCTAGGGCGTTGCTCCAACAGATTAAATAGTTAGAGCCTTAGAAGTCAACGCCCGATGCATAAAATACAAAATAAATAGAACAGTTTTTCCATCGTGTAAAACGAATAATTGCTACCGGTGTGAAAATTATGGTCATTTCTACGTTCCGGTCAACCTAGGCTTCACCATAGGGCGTTGTTCCACCAGAAGGAATAGTTAGGGCCTTAGAAGTCAACGCCCGAAGTATAAAATACAAAATAAATAGAACAGTTTTTCCATCGTATAAAACGAATAATTGTAACCAGTATGAAAGTTAACGTCATTTCTACTTTCCGGGCAACCTAGGCTACACACTTGCGCGTTGCTCCACAAGATCGAATAGTTAGGGCCTAAGAAGTCAGCGCTAGAAGCATAAAATACAATATAAATATAACAGTTTTTCCATCGTATAAAACGAATAATAGCAACCAGTGTGAAAGTTATGGTCATTTCTACGTTCCGGGCAACCTAGGCTTCACCCTAGGGCGTTGCTCCAACAGATCGAACAGTTAGTGCCTTAGAAGTCAACGGCCGAAGCATAAAATACAAAATAAATAGAACCGTTTTTCCATCGTATAAAACGAATAATTGCTACCGGTGTGAAAGTTATTTCCATTTCTACGTTCCGTGCAACCTAGGCTTCACCCTAGGGCGTTGTTCCACCAGATGGAATAGTTAGGGCATAAGAAGTCAACGCCAGAAGCATAAAAGACGATATAAGTACAACAGTTTTTCCATCGTATAAAATGTATAATTGCAAACATTGCGAAAGTAATGGTCATTTCTACGTTCCGGGCAGCCTAGGCGTCACTCTAGTGCGTTGCTCCACCACATCTAATAGCTACGGCCTTAGACGTCAACGACAGAAGCATAAAATACAATATAAATACAACAGTTTTTCCATCATATAAAACGAATAATTGCAACCAGTATGAAAGATAACGTCATTTCTACCTTCCGGGCAACCTAGGCATCAGCTAGGGCGTTGCTCCAACAGATTGAATAGTTAGGGCCTTAGAAGTCAACGCCAGAAGCATAAAATACAATATAAATACAACAGTTTTTCAATCGTATAAAACGAGTAATTGCAACCAGTACGAAAGTTAACGTCATTTCTACGATCCGGACAACCTAGGCTTCAGCCTAGGGCGTTGCCCCAACAGATTGAATAGTTAGGGCCTTAGAAGTCAACGCCGGAAGCATAAAATGCAATAATAATACATCAGTTTTTCCATCGTATAAAAGGATTAATTGCAAACAGTTTGAAAAGTGATGGTCATTTCTACGTTCCGGGAAACCTCGGCTTCACTCTAGGGCGTTGCTCCGCCAGATCGAATAGCTAGTGCATTAGAAGTCAACGCCAGAAGCATAAAATACAATATAAACACAACAGTTTTTCCACCGTATAAAACGAATAATTGCTACCAGTATGGAAGTGATGGTCATTTCTACGTTCCGGGCAACCTAGGCATCACTCTAGGGCGTTGTTCCACCAGATCGAATTGTTAGGGGCTAAGAAGTCAACGCCAGAAGCATAAGATACAATATAAATATAACAGTTTTTCCATCGTATAGAACGAATAATAGCATCCAGTGTGAAAGTTATGGTCATTTCTACGTTCCGGGCAACCTAGGCTTCACTCTAGGGCGTTGCTCCACCAGATCAAACAGTTAGTTCCTTAGAAGTCAACGCCCGAAGCATAAAATACAAAATAAATAGAACAGTCTTTCCATCGTATAAAACGAATAATATCAACCAGTGTGAAAGTTATGGTCATTTCTACGTTCCGGGCAACCTAGGGTTCACCACAGGGCGTTGTTCCACCAGATCGAATAGTTAGGGCCTAAGAAGTGAACGCCAGCAGCATAAAATGCAATATAAATACAACAGTTTTTCCATCGTATAAAACGAGTAATTGCAACCAGTATGAAAGTTATGGTCATTTCTACTTTCCGGGCAACCTAGGCTACACCATAGGGCGTTGCTCCAGCAGTTTGAATAGTTAGGGCCTTAGAAGTCAATGCCCGAAGCTTAAAATGCAATAAAAATACAACAGTTTTTCCATCGTATAAAAGGATTATTTGCAACCAGTTTGAAAGTGATGGTCATTTCTACGTTCCGGGCAACCTATGCTTCACTCTAGGGCGTTGGTCCACCAGATCAAACAGTTAGTTCCTTAGAAGTCAACGCCCGAAGCATAAAATACAAAATAAATAAAACAGTCTTTCCATCGTATAAAACGAATAATATCAACCAGTGTGAAAGTTATGGTCATTTCTACGTTCCGGGCAACCTAGGGTTCACCACAGGGCGTTGTTCCACCAGATCAAACAGTTAGTTCCTTAGAAGTAAACGCCCGAAGCATAAAATACAAAATAAATAGAACAGTCTTTCCATCGTATAAAACGAATAATATCAACCAGTATGAAAGTTATGGTCATTTCTACTTTCCGGGCAACCTAGGCTACACCATAGGGCGTTGCTCCAGCAGTTTGAATAGTTAGGGCCTTAGAAGTCAATGCCCGAAGCTTAAAATGCAATAAAAATACGACAGTTTTTCCATCATATAACAGGAATAATTGCAACCAGTTTGAAAGTGATGGTCATTTCTACGTTCCGGGAAACCTCGGCTTCACTCTAGGGCGTTGCTCCGACAGATCGAATAGGTAGTGCATTAGAAGTCAACGCCAGAAGCATAAAATACAATATAAATACAACAGTTTTTCCATCGTATAAAACGAATAATTGCAACCAGTATGAAAGTTAACGTCATTTCTACTTTCCGGGCAACCTAGGCTTCACACTTGCGCGTTGCTCCAACAGATTGAATGGTTAGGGCCTTAGAAGTCAACGCCGGAAGCATAAAATGCAATAAAAATACAACAGTTTTTCCATCGTATAAAAGGATTAATTGCAACCAGTTTGAAAGTGATGGTCATTTCTACGTTCCGGGCAACCTAGGCTTCACTCTAGGGCGTTGCTCCACCAGATCGAATAGTTGGGGCCTTAGAAGTCAACGCCAGAAGCATAAAATACAATAAAGATGCAACAGCTTTTCCATCGTATTAAACGAATAATTTCAACCAGTGTGAATGTTATTGTAATTTCTACATTCCGAGCAACCTAGGCTTCACTCTAGGGCGTTGATCCAACAGGTTGAATGGTTAGGGCCTTGGGAGTCAACGCCCGAAGCATAAAATGCAATAAAAATACAACAGTTTTTCCATCATATAACAGGAATAATTGCAACCAGTTTGAAAGTGATGGTCATTTCTACGTTCCGGGAAACCTCGGCTTCACCCTTGCGCGTTGCTCCAACAGATTGAATAGTTAGGGCCTTAGAAGTCAACGCCGGAAGCATAAAATGCAATAAAAATACAACAGCTTTTCCATCGTATAAAAGGATTAATTGCAACCAGTTTGAAAGTGATGGTCATTTCTACGTTCCGGGCAACCTAGGCTTCACTCTATGGCGTTTTTCCACCACATCGAATAGCTACGGCCTCAGAAGTCAACGCCTGAAGCATAAAATACGATAAAAATACAACAGTCTTTCCATCCTATAACAGGAATAATTGCAACCCGTGTGGAAGTGATGGTCATTTGTACGTTCCAGGCAACCTAGGCTTCACCCTAGGGCGTTGCTCCAACAGATTAAATAGTTAGAGCCTTAGAAGTCAACGCCCGATGCATAAAATACAAAATAAATAGAACAGTTTTTCCATCGTGTAAAACGAATAATTGCTACCGGTGTGAAAATTATGGTCATTTCTACGTTCCGGTCAACCTAGGCTTCACCATAGGGCGTTGTTCCACCAGAAGGAATAGTTAGGGCCTTAGAAGTCAACGCCCGAAGTATAAAATACAAAATAAATAGAACAGTTTTTCCATCGTATAAAACGAATAATTGTAACCAGTATGAAAGTTAACGTCATTTCTACTTTCCGGGCAACCTAGGCTACACACTTGCGCGTTGCTCCACCAGATCGAATAGTTAGGGCCTAAGAAGTCAGCGCTAGAAGCATAAAATACAATATAAATATAACAGTTTTTCCATCGTATAAAACGAATAATAGCAACCAGTGTGAAAGTTATGGTCATTTCTACGTTCCGGGCAACCTAGGCTTCACCCTAGGGCGTTGCTCCAACAGATCGAACAGTTAGTGCCTTAGAAGTCAACGGCCGAAGCATAAAATACAAAATAAATAGAACCGTTTTTCCATCGTATAAAACGAATAATTGCTACCGGTGTGAAAGTTATTTCCATTTCTACGTTCCGTGCAACCTAGGCTTCACCCTAGGGCGTTGTTCCACCAGATGGAATAGTTAGGGCATAAGAAGTCAACGCCAGAAGCATAAAAGACGATATAAGTACAACAGTTTTTCCATCGTATAAAATGTATAATTGCAAACATTGCGAAAGTAATGGTCATTTCTACGTTCCGGGCAGCCTAGGCGTCACTCTAGTGCGTTGCTCCACCACATCTAATAGCTACGGCCTTAGACGTCAACGACAGAAGCATAAAATACAATATAAATACAACAGTTTTTCCATCATATAAAACGAATAATTGCAACCAGTATGAAAGATAACGTCATTTCTACCTTCCGGGCAACCTAGGCATCACCTAGGGCGTTGCTCCAACAGATTGAATAGTTAGGGCCTTAGAAGTCAACGCCAGAAGCATAAAATACAATATAAATACAACAGTTTTTCAATCGTATAAAACGAGTAATTGCAACCAGTACGAAAGTTAACGTCATTTCTACGATCCGGACAACCTAGGCTTCAGCCTAGGGCGTTGCCCCAACAGATTGAATAGTTAGGGCCTTAGAAGTCAACGCCGGAAGCATAAAATGCAATAATAATACATCAGTTTTTCCATCGTATAAAAGGATTAATTGCAAACAGTTTGAAAGTGATGGTCATTTCTACGTTCCGGGAAACCTCGGCTTCACTCTAGGGCGTTGCTCCGCCAGATCGAATAGCTAGTGCATTAGAAGTCAACGCCAGAAGCATAAAATACAATATAAACACAACAGTTTTTCCACCGTATAAAACGAATAATTGCTACCAGTATGGAAGTGATGGTCATTTCTACGTTCCGGGCAACCTAGGCATCACTCTAGGGCGTTGTTCCACCAGATCGAATTGTTAGGGGCTAAGAAGTCAACGCCAGAAGCATAAGATACAATATAAATATAACAGTTTTTCCATCGTATAGAACGAATAATAGCATCCAGTGTGAAAGTTATGGTCATTTCTACGTTCCGGGCAACCTAGGCTTCACTCTAGGGCGTTGCTCCACCAGATCAAACAGTTAGTTCCTTAGAAGTCAACGCCCGAAGCATAAAATACAAAATAAATAGAACAGTCTTTCCATCGTATAAAACGAATAATATCAACCAGTGTGAAAGTTATGGTCATTTCTACGTTCCGGGCAACCTAGGGTTCACCACAGGGCGTTGTTCCACCAGATCGAATAGTTAGGGCCTAAGAAGTGAACGCCAGCAGCATAAAATGCAATATAAATACAACAGTTTTTCCATCGTATAAAACGAGTAATTGCAACCAGTATGAAAGTTATGGTCATTTCTACTTTCCGGGCAACCTAGGCTACACCATAGGGCGTTGCTCCAGCAGTTTGAATAGTTAGGGCCTTAGAAGTCAATGCCCGAAGCTTAAAATGCAATAAAAATACAACAGTTTTTCCATCATATA
Source organism: Calliopsis andreniformis (assembly GCF_051401765.1). Lineage (NCBI taxonomy): Eukaryota > Metazoa > Arthropoda > Insecta > Hymenoptera > Andrenidae > Calliopsis > Calliopsis andreniformis. The sequence goes on along the minus strand of NW_027480472.1, from coordinate 1,281,465 downwards.
ACAGGAATAATTGCAACCAGTTTGAAAGTGATGGTCATTTCTACGTTCCGGGAAACCTCGGCTTCACTCTAGGGCGTTGCTCCGTCAGATCGAATAGGTAGTGCATTAGAAGTCAACGCCAGAAGCATAAAATACAATATAAATACAACAGTTTTTCCATCGTATAAAACGAATAATTGCAACCAGTATGAAAGTTAACGTCATTTCTACTTTCCGGGCAACCCAGGCTTCACACTTGCGCGTTGCTCCAACAGATTGAATAGTTAGGGCCTTAGAAGTCAACGCCGGAAGCATAAAATGCAATAAAAATACAACAGTTTTTCCATCGTATAAAAGGATTAATTGCAACCAGTTTGAAAGTGATGGTCATTTCTACGTTCCGGGCAACCTAGGCTTCACTCTAGGGCGTTGCTCCACCAGATCGAATAGTTGGGGCCTTAGAAGTCAACGGCAGAAGCATAAAATACAATAAAGATGCAACAGCTTTTCCATCGTATTAAACGAATAATTTCAACCAGTGTGAATGTTATTGTCATTTCTACATTCCGAGCAACCTAGGCTTCACTCTAGGGCGTTGATCCAACAGATTGAATAGTTAGGGCCTTGGGAGTCAACGCCCGAAGCATAAAATGCAATAAAAATACAACAGTTTTTCCATCATATAACAGGAATAATTGCAACCAGTTTGAAAGTGATGGTCATTTCTACGTTACGGGAAACCTCGGCTTCACTCTAGGGCGTTGCTCCGCCAGATCGAATAGCTAGTGCATTAGAAGTCAACGCCAGAAGCATAAAATACAATATAAACACAACAGTTTTTCCACCGTATAAAACGAATAATTGCTACCAGTATGGAAGTGATGGTCATCTCTACGTTCCGGGCAACCTAGGCATCACTCTAGGGCGTTGTTCCACCAGATCGAATTGTTAGGGCCTAAGAAGTCAACGCCAGAAGCATAAGATACAATATAAATATAACAGTTTTTCCATCGTATAGAACGAATAATAGCATCCAGTGTGAAAGTTATGGTCATTTCTACGTTCCGGGCAACCTAGGCTTCACTCTAGGGCGTTGCTCCACCAGATCAAACAGTTAGTTCCTTAGAAGTCAACGCCCGAAGCATAAAATACAAAATAAATAGAACAGTCTTTCCATCGTATAAAACGAATAATATCAACCAGTGTGAAAGTTATGGTCATTTCTACGTTCCGGGCAACCTAGGGTTCACCACAGGGCGTTGTTCCACCAGATCGAATAGTTAGGGCCTAAGAAGTGAACGCCAGCAGCATAAAATGCAATATAAATACAACAGTTTTTCCATCGTATAAAACGAGTAATTGCAACCAGTATGAAAGTTATGGTCATTTCTACTTTCCGGGCAACCTAGGCTACACCATAGGGCGTTGCTCCAGCAGTTTGAATAGTTAGGGCCTTAGAAGTCAATGCCCGAAGCTTAAAATGCAATAAAAATACAACAGTTTTTCCATCGTATAAAAGGATTATTTGCAACCAGTTTGAAAGTGATGGTCATTTCTACGTTCCGGGCAACCTAGGCTTCACTCTAGGGCGTTGGTCCACCAGATCAAACAGTTAGTTCCTTAGAAGTCAACGCCCGAAGCATAAAATACAAAATAAATAAAACAGTCTTTCCATCGTATAAAACGAATAATATCAACCAGTGTGAAAGTTATGGTCATTTCTACGTTCCGGGCAACCTAGGGTTCACCACAGGGCGTTGTTCCACCAGATCAAACAGTTAGTTCCTTAGAAGTCAACGCCCGAAGCATAAAATACAAAATAAATAGAACAGTCTTTCCATCGTATAAAACGAATAATATCAACCAGTATGAAAGTTATGGTCATTTCTACTTTCCGGGCAACCTAGGCTACACCATAGGGCGTTGCTCCAGCAGTTTGAATAGTTAGGGCCTTAGAAGTCAATGCCCGAAGCTTAAAATGCAATAAAAATACAACAGTTTTTCCATCATATAACAGGAATAATTGCAACCAGTTTGAAAGTGATGGTCATTTCTACGTTCCGGGAAACCTCGGCTTCACTCTAGGGCGTTGCTCCGACAGATCGAATAGGTAGTGCATTAGAAGTCAACGCCAGAAGCATAAAATACAATATAAATACAACAGTTTTTCCATCGTATAAAACGAATAATTGCAACCAGTATGAAAGTTAACGTCATTTCTACTTTCCGGGCAACCTAGGCTTCACACTTGCGCGTTGCTCCAACAGATTGAATGGTTAGGGCCTTAGAAGTCAACGCCGGAAGCATAAAATGCAATAAAAATACAACAGTTTTTCCATCGTATAAAAGGATTAATTGCAACCAGTTTGAAAGTGATGGTCATTTCTACGTTCCGGGCAACCTAGGCTTCACTCTAGGGCGTTGCTCCACCAGATCGAATAGTTGGGGCCTTAGAAGTCAACGCCAGAAGCATAAAATACAATAAAGATGCAACAGCTTTTCCATCGTATTAAACGAATAATTTCAACCAGTGTGAATGTTATTGTCATTTCTACATTCCGAGCAACCTAGGCTTCACTCTAGGGCGTTGATCCAACAGGTTGAATGGTTAGGGCCTTGGGAGTCAACGCCCGAAGCATAAAATGCAATAAAAATACAACAGTTTTTCCATCATATAACAGGAATAATTGCAACCAGTTTGAAAGTGATGGTCATTTCTACGTTCCGGGAAACCTCGGCTTCACCCTTGCGCGTTGCTCCAACAGATTGAATAGTTAGGGCCTTAGAAGTCAACGCCGGAAGCATAAAATGCAATAAAAATACAACAGCTTTTCCATCGTATAAAAGGATTAATTGCAACCAGTTTGAAAGTGATGGTCATTTCTACGTTCCGGGCAACCTAGGCTTCACTCTATGGCGTTTTTCCACCACATCGAATAGCTACGGCCTCAGAAGTCAACGCCTGAAGCATAAAATACGATAAAAATACAACAGTCTTTCCATCCTATAACAGGAATAATTGCAACCCGTGTGGAAGTGATGGTCATTTGTACGTTCCAGGCAACCTAGGCTTCACCCTAGGGCGTTGCTCCAACAGATTAAATAGTTAGAGCCTTAGAAGTCAACGCCCGATGCATAAAATACAAAATAAATAGAACAGTTTTTCCATCGTGTAAAACGAATAATTGCTACCGGTGTGAAAATTATGGTCATTTCTACGTTCCGGTCAACCTAGGCTTCACCATAGGGCGTTGTTCCACCAGAAGGAATAGTTAGGGCCTTAGAAGTCAACGCCCGAAGTATAAAATACAAAATAAATAGAACAGTTTTTCCATCGTATAAAACGAATAATTGTAACCAGTATGAAAGTTAACGTCATTTCTACTTTCCGGGCAACCTAGGCTACACACTTGCGCGTTGCTCCACCAGATCGAATAGTTAGGGCCTAAGAAGTCAGCGCTAGAAGCATAAAATACAATATAAATATAACAGTTTTTCCATCGTATAAAACGAATAATAGCAACCAGTGTGAAAGTTATGGTCATTTCTACGTTCCGGGCAACCTAGGCTTCACCCTAGGGCGTTGCTCCAACAGATCGAACAGTTAGTGCCTTAGAAGTCAACGGCCGAAGCATAAAATACAAAATAAATAGAACCGTTTTTCCATCGTATAAAACGAATAATTGCTACCGGTGTGAAAGTTATTTCCATTTCTACGTTCCGTGCAACCTAGGCTTCACCCTAGGGCGTTGTTCCACCAGATGGAATAGTTAGGGCATAAGAAGTCAACGCCAGAAGCATAAAAGACGATATAAGTACAACAGTTTTTCCATCGTATAAAATGTATAATTGCAAACATTGCGAAAGTAATGGTCATTTCTACGTTCCGGGCAGCCTAGGCGTCACTCTAGTGCGTTGCTCCACCACATCTAATAGCTACGGCCTTAGACGTCAACGACAGAAGCATAAAATACAATATAAATACAACAGTTTTTCCATCATATAAAACGAATAATTGCAACCAGTATGAAAGATAACGTCATTTCTACCTTCCGGGCAACCTAGGCATCACCTAGGGCGTTGCTCCAACAGATTGAATAGTTAGGGCCTTAGAAGTCAACGCCAGAAGCATAAAATACAATATAAATACAACAGTTTTTCAATCGTATAAAACGAGTAATTGCAACCAGTACGAAAGTTAACGTCATTTCTACGATCCGGACAACCTAGGCTTCAGCCTAGGGCGTTGCCCCAACAGATTGAATAGTTAGGGCCTTAGAAGTCAACGCCGGAAGCATAAAATGCAATAATAATACATCAGTTTTTCCATCGTATAAAAGGATTAATTGCAAACAGTTTGAAAGTGATGGTCATTTCTACGTTCCGGGAAACCTCGGCTTCACTCTAGGGCGTTGCTCCGCCAGATCGAATAGCTAGTGCATTAGAAGTCAACGCCAGAAGCATAAAATACAATATAAACACAACAGTTTTTCCACCGTATAAAACGAATAATTGCTACCAGTATGGAAGTGATGGTCATTTCTACGTTCCGGGCAACCTAGGCTTCACTCTAGGGCGTTGCTCCACCAGATCAAACAGTTAGTTCCTTAGAAGTCAACGCCAGAAGCATAAAATACAATAAAGATGCAACAGCTTTTCCATCGTATTAAACGAATAATTTCAACCAGTGTGAATGTTATTGTCATTTCTACATTCCGAACAACCTAGGCTTCACTCTAGGGCGTTGATCCAACAGATTGAATAGTTAGGGCCTTAGGAGTCAACGCCCGAGGCATAAAATACAATATAAATATAACAGTTTTTCCATCATATAACAGGAATAATTGCAACCAGTTTGAAAGTGATGGTCATTTCTACGTTCCGGGCAACCTAGGCTTCACTCTAGGGCGTTGCTCCTCGAGATCGAATAGTTAGTGCCTTAGAAGTCAACGCCAGAAGCATAAAATACAATATAAATAAAACAGTTTTTCCATCGTATAAAACGAATAATTGCTACCAGTATGGAAGTGATGGTCATTTCTACGTTCCGGGCAACCTAGGCCTCACTCTAGGGCGTTGTTCCTCCAGATTCAATAGTTAGGGCCTAAGAAATCAACGGCAGAAGCATAAAATACAATATAAATATAACTGTTTTTCCATCGTGTAAAACGAATAATTTCAACCAGTGTGAATGTTATGGTCATTTCTACATTCCGAGCAACCCAGGCTTCACTCTAGGTCGTTGATCCACCAGATAGAATAGTGAGGGCCTTAGAAGTCAACGCCAGAAGCATAAAATTCAATAAAGATGCAACAGTTTTTCCATCATATAAAACGAATAATTGCAACCAGTATGAAAGCTATGGTCATTTCTACTTTACGGGCAACCTAGGCTACACCCTAGGGCGTTGCTCCTACAGATTGAATAGTTAGGGCCTTAGAAGTCAATGCCCGAAGCATCAAATGCAATAAAAATACAACAGTTTTTCCATCATATAACAGGAATATTTGCAACCAGTTTGAAAGTGATGGTCACTTGTACGTTCCGGGCAACCTAGGCTTCACTCTAGGGCGTTGCTCCACCAGATCGAATAGCTAGGGACTTAGAAGTCAACGCCCGAAGCATAAAATACAAAATAAATAGTACAGTTTTTCCATTGTATAAAACGTATAATTGCTTCCGGTGTGAAAGTTATGGTCATTTCTACGTCCAGGGCAACCTAGGCTTCACCCTAGGTCGTTGTTCCACCAGATGGAATAGTTAGGGCCTTAGAAGTGAACGCCAGCAGCATAAAATACAATATAAATACAACAGTTCTTCCATCATATAAAACGAATAATTGAAACCAGTATGAAAGTTATGGTCATTTCAACGTTCCGGGCAACCTAGGCTTCACTCTATGGCGTTCTTCCACCACATCGAATAGCTACGGCCTCAGAAGTCAACGCCTGAAGCATAAAATACGATAAAAATACAACAGTCTTTCCATCCTATAACAGGAATAATTGCAACCCGTGTGGATGTGATGGTCATTTGTACGTTCCAGGCAACCTAGGCTTCACCCTAGGGCGTTGCTCCAACAGATCGAATTGTTAGGGCCTAAGAAGTCAACGCCAGAAGCATAAGATACAATATAAATATAACAGTTTTTCCATCGTATAGAACGAATAATAGCATCCAGTGTGAAAGTTATGGTCATTTCTACGTTCCGGGCAACCTAGGCTTCACTCTAGGGCGTTGCTCCACCAGATCAAACAGTTAGTTCCTTAGAAGTCAACGCCCGAAGCATAAAATACAAAATAAATAGAACAGCCTTTCCATCGTATAAAACGAATAGTATCAACCAGTGTGAAAGTTATGGTCATTTCTACGTTCCGGGCAACCTAGGGTTCACCACAGGGCGTTGTTCGACCAGATCGAATAGTTAGGGCCTAAGAAGTGAACGCCAGCAGCATAAAATGCAATATAAATACAACAGTTTTTCCATCGTATAAAACGAGTAATTGCAACCAGTATGAAAGTTATGGTCATTTCTACTTTCCGGGCAACCTAGGCTACACCATAGGGTGTTGCTCCAGCAGTTTGAATAGTTAGGGCCATAGAAGTCAATGCCCGAAGCTTAATATGCAATAAAAATACAACAGTTTTTCCATCATATAACAGGAATAATTGCAACCAGTTTGAAAGTGATGGTCATTTCTACGTTCCGGGAAACCTCGGCTTCACTCTAGGGCGTTGCTCCGTCAGATCGAATAGGTAGTACATTAGAAGTCAACGCCAGAAGCATAAAATACAATATAAATACAACAGTTTTTCCATCGTATAAAACGAATAATTGCAACCAGTATGAAAGTTAACGTCATTTCTACTTTCCGGGCAACCTAGGCTTCACACTTGCGCGCTGCTCCAACAGATTGAATAGTTAGGGCCTTAGAAGTCAACGCCGGAAGCATAAAATGCAATAAAAATACAACAGTTTTTCCATCGTATAAAAGGATTAATTGCAACCAGTTTGAAAGTGATGGTCATTTCTACGTTCCGGGCAACCTAGGCTTCACTCTAGGGCGTTGCTCCACCAGATCGAATAGTTGGGGCCTTAGAAGTCAACGGCAGAAGCATAAAATACAATAAAGATGCAACAGCTTTTCCATCGTATTAAACGAATAATTTCAACCAGTGTGAATGTTATTGTCATTTCTACATTCCGAGCAACCTAGGCTTCACTCTAGGGCGTTGATCCAGCAGATTGAATAGTTAGGGCCTTGGGAGTCAACGCCCGAAGCATAAAATGCAATAAAAATACAACAGTTTTTCCATCATATAACAGGAATAATTGCAACCAGTTTGAAAGTGATGGTCATTTCTACGTTCCGGGAAACCTCGGCTTCACTCTAGGGCGTTGCTCCGCCTGATCGAATAGCTAGTGCATTAGAAGTCAACGCCAGAAGCATAAAATACAATATAAACACAACAGTTTTTCCACCGTATAAAACGAATAATTGCTACCAGTATGGAAGTGATGGTCATTTCTACGTTCCGGGCAACCTAGGCATCACTCTAGGGCGTTGCTCCACCAGATCGAATAGCTAGGGACTTAGAAGTCAACGCCCGAAGCATAAAATACAAAATAAATAGTACAGTTTTTCCATTGTATAAAACGTATAATTGCTTCCGGTGTGAAAGTTATGGTCATTTCTACGTCCCGGGCAACCTAGGCTTCACCCTAGGTCGTTGTTCCACCAGATGGAATAGTTAGGGCCTTAGAAGTGAACGCCAGCAGCATAAAATACAATATAAATACAACAGTTCTTCCATCATATAAAACGAATAATTGCAACCAGTATGAAAGTTATGGGCATTTCAACGTTCCGGGCAACCTAGGCTTCACTCTATGGCGTTCTTCCACCACATCGAATAGCTACGGCCTCAGAAGTCAACGCCTGAAGCATAAAATACGATAAAAATACAACATTCTTTCCATCCTATAACAGGAATAATTGCAATCCGTGTGGAAGTGATGGTCATTTGTACGTTCCAGGCAACCTAGGCTTCACCCTAGGGCGTTGCTCCAACAGATCGAATTGTTAGGGCCTAAGAAGTCAACGCCAGAAGCATAAGATACAATATAAATATAACAGTTTTTCCATCGTATAGAACGAATAATAGCATCCAGTGTGAAAGTTATGGTCATTTCTACGTTCCGGGCAACCTAGGCTTCACTCTAGGGCGTTGCTCCACCAGATCAAACAGTTAGTTCCTTAGAAGTCAACGCCCGAAGCATAAAATACAAAATAAATAGAACAGTCTTTCCATCGTATAAAACGAATAGTATCAACCAGTGTGAAAGTTATGGTCATTTCTACGTTCCGGGCAACCTAGGGTTCACCACAGGGCGTTGTTCCACCAGATCGAATAGTTAGGGCCTAAGAAGTGAACGCCAGCAGCATAAAATGCAATATAAATACAACAGTTTTTCCATCGTATAAAACGAATAATTGCAACCAGTATGAAAGTTGTGGTCATTTCTACTGTCCGGGCAACCTAGGCTTCACACTTGCGCGTTGCTCCAACAGATTGAATAGTTAGGGCCTTAGAAGTCAACGCCGGAAGCATAAAATGCAATAAAAATACAACAGTTTTTCCATCGTATAAAAGGATTAATTGCAACCAGTTTGAAAGTGATGGTCATTTCTACGTTCCGGGCAACCTAGGCTTCACTCTAGGGCGTTGCTCCACCAGATCGAATAGTTGGGGCCTTAGAAGTCAACGCCAGAAGCATAAAATACAATAAAGATGCAACAGCTTTTCCATCGTATTAAACGAATAATTTCAACCAGTGTGAATGTTATTGTCATTTCTACATTCCGAGCAACCTAGGCTTCACTCTAGGGCGTTGATCCAACAGATTGAATAGTTAGGGCCTTGGGAGTCAACGCCCGAAGCATAAAATGCAATAAAAATACAACAGTTTTTCCATCATATAACAGGAATAATTGCAACCAGTTTGAAAGTGATGGTCATTTCTACGTTCCGGGAAACCTCGGCTTCACTCTAGGGCGTTGCTCCGCCAGATCGAATAGCTAGTGCATTAGAAGTCAACGCCAGAAGCATAAAATACAATATAAACACAACAGTTTTTCCACCGTATAAAACGAATAATTGCTACCAGTATGGAAGTGATGGTTATTTCTACGTTCCGGGCAACCTAGGCATCACTCTAGGGCGTTGTTCCACCAGATCGAATTGTTAGGGCCTAAGAAGTCAACGCCAGAAGCATAAGATACAATATAAATATAACAGTTTTTCCATCGTATAGAACGAATAATAGCATCCAGTGTGAAAGTTATGGTCATTTCTACGTTCCGGGCAACCTAGGCTTCACTCTAGGGCGTTGCTCCACCAGATCAAACAGTTAGTTCCTTAGAAGTCAACGCCCGAAGCATAAAATACAAAATAAATAGAACAGTCTTTCCATCGTATAAAACGAATAATATCAACCAGTGTGAAAGTTATGGTCATTTCTACGTTCCGGGCAACCTAGGGTTCACCACAGGGCGTTGTTCCACCAGATCGAATAGTTAGGGCCTAAGAAGTGAACGCCAGCAGCATAAAATGCAATATAAATACAACAGTTTTTCCATCATATAAAACGAATAATTGCAACCAGTATGAAAGTTATGGTCATTTCTACTTTCCGGGCAACCTAGGCTACACCATAGGGCGTTGCTCCAGCAGTTTGAATAGTTAGGGCCTTAGAAGTCAATGCCCGAAGCTTAAAATGCAATAAAAATACAACAGTTTTTCCATCATATAACAGGAATAATTGCAACCAGTTTGAAAGTGATGGTCATTTCTACGTTCCGGGAAACCTCGGCTTCACTCTAGGGCGTTGCTCCGTCAGATCGAATAGGTAGTGCATTAGAAGTCAACGCCAGAAGCATAAAATACAATATAAATACAACAGTTTTTCCATCGTATAAAACGAATAATTGCAACCAGTATGAAAGTGATGGTCATTTCTACGTTCCGGGCAACCTAGGCATCACTCTAGGGCGTTGTTCCACCAGATCGAATTGTTAGGGGCTAAGAAGTCAACGCCAGAAGCATAAGATACAATATAAATATAACAGTTTTTCCATCGTATAGAACGAATAATAGCATCCAGTGTGAAAGTTATGGTCATTTCTACGTTCCGGGCAACCTAGGCTTCACTCTAGGGCGTTGCTCCACCAGATCAAACAGTTAGTTCCTTAGAAGTCAACGCCCGAAGCATAAAATACAAAATAAATAGAACAGTCTTTCCATCGTATAAAACGAATAGTATCAACCAGTGTGAAAGTTATGGTCATTTCTACGTTCCGGGCAACCTAGGGTTCACCACAGGGCGTTGTTCCACCAGATCGAATAGTTAGGGCCTAAGAAGTGAACGCCAGCAGCATAAAATGCAATGTAAATACAACAGTTTTTCCATCGTATAAAACGAATAATTGCAACCAGTATGAAAGTTGTGGTCATTTCTACTGTCCGGGCAACCTAGGCTTCACACTTGCGCGTTGCTCCAACAGATTGAATAGTTAGGGCCTTAGAAGTCAACGCTGGAAGCATAAAATGCAATAAAAATACAACAGTTTTTCCATCGTATAAAAGGATTAATTGCAACCAGTTTGAAAGTGATGGTCATTTCTACGTTCCGGGCAACCTAGGCTTCACTCTAGGGCGTTGCTCCACCAGATCGAATAGTTGGGGCCTTAGAAGTCAACGCCAGAAGCATAAAATACAATAAAGATGCAACAGCTTTTCCATCGTATTAAACGAATAATTTCAACCAGTGTGAATGTTATTGTCATTTCTACATTCCGAGCAACCTAGGCTTCACTCTAGGGCGTTGATCCAACAGATTGAATAGTTAGGGCCTTGGGAGTCAACGCCCGAAGCATAAAATGCAATAAAAATACAACAGTTTTTCCATCATATAACAGGAATAATTGCAACCAGTTTGAAAGTGATGGTCATTTCTACGTTCCGGGAAACCTCGGCTTCACTCTAGGGCGTTGCTCCGCCAGATCGAATAGCTAGTGCATTAGAAGTCAACGCCAGAAGCATAAAATACAATATAAACACAACAGTTTTTCCACCGTATAAAACGAATAATTGCTACCAGTATGGAAGTGATGGTTATTTCTACGTTCCGGGCAACCTAGGCATCACTCTAGGGCGTTGTTCCACCAGATCGAATTGTTAGGGCCTAAGAAGTCAACGCCAGAAGCATAAGATACAATATAAATATAACAGTTTTTCCATCGTATAGAACGAATAATAGCATCCAGTGTGAAAGTTATGGTCATTTCTACGTTCCGGGCAACCTAGGCTTCACTCTAGGGCGTTGCTCCACCAGATCAAACAGTTAGTTCCTTAGAAGTCAACGCCCGAAGCATAAAATACAAAATAAATAGAACAGTCTTTCCATCGTATAAAACGAATAATATCAACCAGTGTGAAAGTTATGGTCATTTCTACGTTCCGGGCAACCTAGGGTTCACCACAGGGCGTTGTTCCACCAGATCGAATAGTTAGGGCCTAAGAAGTGAACGCCAGCAGCATAAAATGCAATATAAATACAACAGTTTTTCCATCATATAAAACGAATAATTGCAACCAGTATGAAAGTTATGGTCATTTCTACTTTCCGGGCAACCTAGGCTACACCATAGGGCGTTGCTCCAGCAGTTCGAATAGTTAGGGCCTTAGAAGTCAATGCCCGAAGCTTAAAATGCAATAAAAATACAACAGTTTTTCCATCATATAACAGGAATAATTGCAACCAGTTTGAAAGTGATGGTCATTTCTACGTTCCGGGAAACCTCGGCTTCACTCTAGGGCGTTGCTCCGTCAGATCGAATAGGTAGTGCATTAGAAGTCAACGCCAGAAGCATAAAATACAATATAAATACAACAGTTTTTCCATCGTATAAAACGAATAATTGCAACCAGTATGAAAGTTAACGTCATTTCTACTTTCCGGGCAACCTAGGCTTCACACTTGCGCGTTGCTCCAACAGATTGAATAGTTAGGGCCTTAGAAGTCAACGCCGGAAGCATAAAATGCAATAAAAATACAACAGTTTTTCCATTGTATAAAACGAATAATTGCAACCAGTTTGAAAGCTATGGTCATTTCTACTTTACGGGCAACCTAGGCTACACCCTAGGGCGTTGCTCCTACAGATTGAATAGTTAGGGCCTTAGAAGTCAATGCCCGAAGCATCAAATGCAATAAAAATACAACAGTTTTTCCATCATATATCAGGAATAATTGCAACCAGTTTGAAAGTGATGGTCATTTCTACGTTCCGGGAAACCTCGGCTTCACTCTAGGGCGTTGCTCCACCAGATCGAATAGCTAGGGCCTTAGAAGTCAACGCCCGAAGCATAAAATACAAAATAAATATTACAGTTTTTCCATTGTATAAAACGTATAATTGCTTCCGGTGTGAAAGTTATGGTCATTTCTACGTCCCGGGCAACCTAGGCTTCACCCTAGGTCGTTGTTCCACCAGATCGAACAGTTAGGGCCTTAGAAGTGAACGCCAGCAGCATAAAATACAATATAAATACAACAGTTCTTCCATCATATAACAGGAATAATTGCAACCAGTTTGAAAGTGATGGTCATTTCTACGTTACGGGAAACCTCGGCTTCACTCTAGGGCGTTGCTCCGCCAGATCGAATAGCTAGTGCATTAGAAGTCAACGCCAGAAGCATAAAATACAATATAAACACAACAGTTTTTCCACCGTATAAAACGAATAATTGCTACCAGTATGGAAGTGATGGTCATTTCTACGTTCCGGGCAACCTAGGCATCACTCTAGGGCGTTGTTCCACCAGATCGAATTGTTAGGGCCTAAGAAGTCAACGCCAGGAGCATAAGATACAATATAAATATAACAGTTTTTCCATCGTATAGAACGAATAATAGCATCCAGTGTGAAAGTTATGGTCATTTCTACGTTCCGGGCAACCTAGGCTTCACTCTAGGGCGTTGCTCCACCAGATCAAACAGTTAGTTCCTTAGAAGTCAACGCCAGAAGCATAAAATACAATAAAGATGCAACAGCTTTTCCATCGTATTAAACGAATAATTTCAACCAGTGTGAATGTTATTGTCATTTCTACATTCCGAGCAACCTAGGCTTCACTCTAGGGCGTTGATCCAACAGATTGAATAGTTAGGGCCTTAGCAGTCAACGCCCGAGGCATAAAATACAATATAAATATAACAGTTTTTCCATCATATAACAGGAATAATTGCAACCAGTTTGAAAGTGATGGTCATTTCTACGTTCCGGGCAACCTAGGCTTCACTCTAGGGCGTTGCTCCTCGAGATCGAATAGTTAGTGCCTTAGAAGTCAACGCCAGAAGCATAAAATACAATATAAATAAAACAGTTTTTCCATCGTATAAAACGAATAATTGCTACCAGTATGGAAGTGATGGTCATTTCTACGTTCCGGGCAACCTAGGCCTCACTCTAGGGCGTTGTTCCTCCAGGTTCAATAGTTAGGGCCTAAGAAATCAACGGCAGAAGCATAAAATACAATATAAATATAACTGTTTTTCCATCGTGTAAAACGAATAATTTCAACCAGTGTGAATGTTATGGTCATTTCTACATTCCGAGCAACCTAGGCTTCACTCTAGGTCGTTGATCCACCAGATAGAATAGTGAGGGCCTTAGAAGTCAACGCCAGAAGCATAAAATTCAATAAAGATGCAACAGTTTTTCCATCATATAAAACGAATAATTGCAACCAGTATGAAAGCTATGGTCATTTCTACTTTACGGGCAACCTAGGCTACACCCTAGGGCGTTGCTCCTACAGATTGAATAGTTAGGGCCTTAGAAGTCAATGCCCGAAGCATCAAATGCAATAAAAATACAACAGTTTTTCCATCATATAACAGGAATATTTGCAACCAGTTTGAAAGTGATGGTCACTTGTACGTTCCGGGAAACCTCGGCTTCACTCTAGGGCGTTGCTCCGTCAGATCGAATAGGTAGTGCATTAGAAGTCAACGCCAGAAGCATAAAATACAATATAAATACAACAGTTTTTCCATCGTATAAAACGAATAATTGCAACCAGTATGAAAGTTAACGTCATTTCTACTTTCCGGGCAACCTAGGCTTCACACTTGCGCGTTGCTCCAACAGATTGAATAGTTAGGGCCTTAGAAGTCAACGCCGGAAGCATAAAATGCAATAAAAATACAACAGTTTTTCCATCGTATAAAAGGATTAATTGCAACCAGTTTGAAAGTGATGGTCATTTCTACGTTCCGGGCAACCTAGGCTTCACTCTAGGGCGTTGCTCCACCAGATCGAATAGTTGGGGCCTTAGAAGTCAACGGCAGAAGCATAAAATACAATAAAGATGCAACAGCTTTTCCATCGTATTAAACGAATAATTTCAACCAGTGTGAATGTTATTGTCATTTCTACATTCCGAGCAACCTAGGCTTCACTCTAGGGCGTTGATCCAACAGATTGAATAGTTAGGGCCTTGGGAGTCAACGCCCGAAGCATAAAATGCAATAAAAATACAACAGTTTTTCCATCATATAACAGGAATAATTGCAACCAGTTTGAAAGTGATGGTCATTTCTACGTTCCGGGAAACCTCGGCTTCACTCTAGGGCGTTGCTCCGCCTGATCGAATAGCTAGTGCATTAGAAGTCAACGCCAGAAGCATAAAATACAATATAAACACAACAGTTTTTCCACCGTATAAAACGAATAATTGCTACCAGTATGGAAGTGATGGTCATTTCTACGTTCCGGGCAACCTAGGCATCACTCTAGGGCGTTGTTCCACCAGATCGAATTGTTAGGGCCTAAGAAGTCAACGCCAGAAGCATAAGATACAATATAAATATAACAGTTTTTCAATCTTATAGAACGAATAATAGCATCCAGTGTGAAAGTTATGGTCATCTCTACGTTCCGGGCAACCTAGGCTTCACTCTAGGGCGTTGCTCCACCAGATCAAACAGTTAGTTCCTTAGAAGTCAACGCCAGAAGCATAAAATACAATAAAGATGCAACAGCTTTTCCATCGTATTAAACGAATAATTTCAACCAGTGTGAATGTTATTGTCATTTCTAC
Source organism: Calliopsis andreniformis (assembly GCF_051401765.1). Lineage (NCBI taxonomy): Eukaryota > Metazoa > Arthropoda > Insecta > Hymenoptera > Andrenidae > Calliopsis > Calliopsis andreniformis. Next base: position 1,266,316 of record NW_027480472.1, on the reverse strand, counting down.
ATTCCGAGCAACCTAGGCTTCACTCTAGGGCGTTGATCCAACAGATTGAATAGTTAGGGCCTTAGGAGTCAACGCCCGAGGCATAAAATACAATATAAATATAACAGTTTTTCCATCATATAACAGGAATAATTGCAACCAGTTTGAAAGTGATGGTCATTTCTACGTTCCGGGCAACCTAGGCTTCACTCTAAGGCGTTGCTCCACGAGATCGAATAGTTAGTGCCTTAGAAGTCAACGCCAGAAGCATAAAATACAATATAAATAAAACAGTTTTTCCATCGTATAAAACGAATAATTGCTACCAGTATGGAAGTGATGGTCATTTCTACGTTCCGAGCAACCTAGGCTTCACTCTAGGTCGTTGATCCACCAGATAGAATAGTGAGGGCCTTAGAAGTGAACGCCAGCAGCATAAAATACAATATAAATACAACAGTTCTTCCATCATATAAAACGAATAATTGCAACCAGTATGAAAGTTATGGTCATTTCAACGTTCCGGGCAACCTAGGCTTCACTCTATGGCGTTCTTCCACCACATCGAATAGCTACGGCCTCAGAAGTCAACGCCTGAAGCATAAAATACGATAAAAATACAACAGTCTTTCCATCCTATAACAGGAATAATTGCAACCCGTGTGGAAGTGATGGTCATTTGTACGTTCCAGGCAACCTAGGCTTCACCCTAGGGCGTTGCTCCAACAGATCGAATTGTTAGGGCCTAAGAAGTCAACGCCAGAAGCATAAGATACAATATAAATATAACAGTTTTTCCATCGTATAGAACGAATAATAGCATCCAGTGTGAAAGTTATGGTCATTTCTACGTTCCGGGCAACCTAGGCTTCACTCTAGGGCGTTGCTCCACCAGATCAAACAGTTAGTTCCTTAGAAGTCAACGCCCGAAGCATAAAATACAAAATAAATAGAACAGTCTTTCCATCGTATAAAACGAATAGTATCAACCAGTGTGAAAGTTATGGTCATTTCTACGTTCCGGGCAACCTAGGGTTCACCACAGGGCGTTGTTCCACCAGATCGAATAGTTAGGGCCTAAGAAGTGAACGCCAGCAGCATAAAATGCAATATAAATACAACAGTTTTTCCATCGTATAAAACGAATAATTGCAACCAGTATGAAAGTTATGGTCATTTCTACTTTCCGGGCAACCTAGGCTACACCATAGGGCGTTGCTCCAGCAGTTTGAATAGTTAGGGCCTTAGAAGTCAATGCCCGAAGCTTAAAATGCAATAAAAATACAACAGTTTTTCCATCATATAACAGGAATAATTGCAACCAGTTTGAAAGTGATGGTCATTTCTACGTTCCGGGAAACCTCGGCTTCACTCTAGGGCGTTGCTCCGTCAGTTCGAATAGGTAGTGCATTAGAAGTCAACGCCAGAAGCATAAAATACAATATAAATACAACAGTTTTTCCATCGTATAAAACGAATAATTGCAACCAGTATGAAAGTTAACGTCATTTCTACTGTCCGGGCAACCTAGGCTTCACACTTGCGCGTTGCTCCAACAGATTGAATAGTTAGGGCCTTAGAAGTCAACGCCGGAAGCATAAAATGCAATAAAAATACAACAGTTTTTCCATCGTATAAAAGGATTAATTGCAACCAGTTTGAAAGTGATGGTCATTTCTACGTTCCGGGCAACCTAGGCTTCACTCTAGGGCGTTGCTCCACCAGATCGAATAGTTGGGGCCTTAGGAGTCAACGCCAGAAGCATAAAATACAATAAAGATGCAACAGCTTTTCCATCGTATTAAACGAATAATTTCAACCAGTGTGAATGTTATTGTCATTTCTACATTCCGAGCAACCTAGGCTTCACTCTAGGGCGTTGATCCAACAGATTGAATAGTTAGGGCCTTAGGAGTCAACGCCCGAAGCATAAAATACAATATAAATATAACAGTTTTTCCATCATATAACAGGAATAATTGCAACCAGTTTGAAAGTGATGGTCATTTCTACGTTCCGGGCAACCTGGGCTTCACTCTAGGGCGTTGCTCCACGAGATCGAATAGTTAGTGCATTAGAAGTCAACGCCAGAAGCATAAAATACAATATAAACACAACAGTTTTTCCACCGTATAAAACGAATAATTGCTACCAGTATGGAAGTGATGGTCATTTCTACGTTCCGGGCAACCTAGGCATCACTCTAGGGCGTTGTTCCACCAGATCGAATTGTTAGGGCCTAAGAAGTCAACGCCAGAAGCATAAGATACAGTATAAATATAACAGTTTTTCCATCGTATAGAACGAATAATAGCATCCAGTGTGAAAGTTATGGTCATTTCTACGTTCCGGGCAACCTAGGCTTCACTCTAGGGCGTTGCTCCACCAGATCAAACAGTTAGTTCCTTAGAAGTCAACGCCCGATGCATAAAATACAAAATAAATAGAACAGTCTTTCCATCGTATAAAACGAATAATATCAACCAGTGTGAAAGTTATGGTCATTTCTACGTTCCGGGCAACCTAGGGTTCACCACAGGGCGTTGTTCCACCAGATCGAATAGTTAGGGCCTAAGAAGTGAACGCCAGCAGCATAAAATGCAATATAAATACAACAGTTTTTCCATCATATAAAACGAATAATTGCAACCAGTATGAAAGTTATGGTCATTTCTACTTTCCGGGCAACCTAGGCTACACCATAGGGCGTTGCTCCAGCAGTTTGAATAGTTAGGGCCTTAGAAGTCAATGCCCGAAGCTTAAAATGCAATAAAAATACAACAGTTTTTCCATCATATAACAGGAATAATTGCAACCAGTTTGAAAGTGATGGTCATTTCTACGTTCCGCGAAACCTCGGCTTCACTCTAGGGCGTTGCTCCGTCAGATCGAATAGGTAGTGCATTAGAAGTCAACGCCAGAAGCATAAAATACAATATAAATAAAACAGTTTTTCCATCGTATAAAACGAATAATTGCTACCAGTATGGAAGTGATGGTCATTTCTACGTTCCGAGCAACCTAGGCTTCACTCTAGGTCGTTGATCCACCAGATAGAATAGTGAGGGCCTTAGAAGTCAACGCCAGAAGCATAAAATTCAATAAAGATGCAACAGTTTTTCCATCATATAAAACGAATAATTGCAACCAGTATGAAAGCTATGGTCATTCCTACTTTACGGGCAACCTAGGCTACACCCTAGGGCGTTGCTCCTACAGATTGAATAGTTAGGGCCTTAGAAGTCAATGCCCGAAGCATCAAATGCAATAAAAATACAACAGTTTTTCCACCATATAACAGGAATATTTGCAACCAGTTTGAAAGTGATGGTCACTTGTACGTTCCGTGCAACCTAGGCTTCACTCTAGGGCGTTGCTCCACCAGATCGAATAGCTAGGGACTTAGAAGTCAACGCCCGAAGCATAAAATACAAAATAAATAGTACAGTTTTTCCATTGTATAAAACGTATAATTGCTTCCGGTGTGAAAGTTATGGTCATTTCTACGTCCCGGGCAACCTAGGCTTCACCCTAGGTCGTTGTTCCACCACATGGAATAGTTAGGGCCTTAGAAGTGAACGCCAGCAGCATAAAATACAATATAAATACAACAGTTCTTCCATCATATAAAACGAATAATTGCAACCAGTATGAAAGTTATGGTCATTTCAACGTTCCGGGCAACCTAGGCTTCACTCTATGGCGTTCTTCCACCACATCGAATAGCTACGGCCTCAGAAGTCAACGCCTGAAGCATAAAATACGATAAAAATACAACAGTCTTTCCATCCTATAACAGGAATAATTGCAACCCGTGTGGAAGTGATGGTCATTTGTACGTTCCAGGCAACCTAGGCTTCACCCTAGGGCGTTGCTCCAACAGATCGAATTGTTAGGGCCTAAGAAGTCAACGCCAGAAGCATAAGATACAATATAAATATAACAGTTTTTCCATCGTATAGAACGAATAATAGCATCCAGTGTGAAAGTTATGGTCATTTCTACGTTCCGGGCAACCTAGGCTTCACTCTAGGGCGTTGCTCCACCAGATCAAACAGTTAGTTCCTTAGAAGTCAACGCCCGAAGCATAAAATACAAAATAAATAGAACAGTCTTTCCATCGTATAAAACGAATAGTATCAACCAGTGTGAAAGTTATGGTCATTTCTACGTTCCGGGCAACCTAGGGTTCACCACAGGGCGTTGTTCCACCAGATCGAATAGTTAGGGCCTAAGAAGTGAACGCCAGCAGCATAAAATGCAATATAAATACAACAGTTTTTCCATCGTATAAAACGAATAATTGCAACCAGTATGAAAGTTATGGTCATTTCTACTTTCCGGGCAACCTAGGCTACACCATAGGGCGTTGCTCCAGCAGTTTGAATAGTTAGGGCCTTAGAAGTCAATGCCCGAAGCTTAAAATGCAATAAAAATACAACAGTTTTTCCATCATATAACAGGAATAATTGCAACCAGTTTGAAAGTGATGGTCATTTCTACGTTCCGGGAAACCTCGGCTTCACTCTAGGGCGTTGCTCCGTCAGTTCGAATAGGTAGTGCATTAGAAGTCAACGCCAGAAGCATAAAATACAATATAAATACAACAGTTTTTCCATCGTATAAAACGAATAATTGCAACCAGTATGAAAGTTAACGTCATTTCTACTGTCCGGGCAACCTAGGATCACACTTGCGCGTTGCTCCAACAGATTGAATAGTTAGGGCCTTAGAAGTCAACGCCGGAAGCATAAAATGCAATAAAAATACAACAGTTTTTCCATCGTATAAAAGGATTAATTGCAACCAGTTTGAAAGTGATGGTCATTTCTACGTTCCGGGCAACCTAGGCTTCACTCTAGGGCGTTGCACCACCAGATCGAATAGTTGGGGCCTTAGAAGTCAACGCCAGAAGCATAAAATACAATAAAGATGCAACAGCTTTTCCATCGTATTAAACGAATAATTTCAACCAGTGTGAATGTTATTGTCATTTCTACATTCCGAGGAACCTAGGCTTCACTCTAGGGCGTTGATCCAACAGATTGAATAGTTAGGGCCTTGGGAGTAAACGCCCGAAGCATAAAATGCAATAAAAATACAACAGTTTTTCCATCATATAACAGGAATAATTGCAACCAGTTTGAAAGTGATGGTCATTTCTACGTTCCGGGAAACCTCGGCTTCACTCTAGGGCGTTGCTCCGCCAGATCGAATAGCTAGTGCATTAGAAGTCAACGCCAGAAGCATAAAATACAATATAAACACAACAGTTTTTCCACCGTATAAAACGAATAATTGCTACCAGTATGGAAGTGATGGTCATTTCTACGTTCCGGGCAACCTAGGCATCACTCTAGGGCGTTGTTCCACCAGATCGAATTGTTAGGGCCTAAGAAGTCAACGCCAGAAGCATAAGATACAGTATAAATATAACAGTTTTTCCATCGTATAGAACGAATAATAGCATCCAGTGTGAAAGTTATGGTCATTTCTACGTTCCGGGCAACCTAGGCTTCACTCTAGGGCGTTGCTCCACCAGATCAAACAGTTAGTTCCTTAGAAGTCAACGCCCGAAGCATAAAATACAAAATAAATAGAACAGTCTTTCCATCGTATAAAACGAATAATATCAACCAGTGTGAAAGTTATGGTCATTTCTACGTTCCGGGCAACCTAGGGTTCACCACAGGGCGTTGTTCCACCAGATCGAATAGTTAGGGCCTAAGAAGTGAACGCCAGCAGCATAAAATGCAATATAAATACAACAGTTTTTCCATCATATAAAACGAATAATTGCAACCAGTATGAAAGTTATGGTCATTTCTACTTTCCGGGCAACCTAGGCTACACCATAGGGCGTTGCTCCAGCAGTTTGAATAGTTAGGGCCTTAGAAGTCAATGCCCGAAGCTTAAAATGCAATAAAAATACAACAGTTTTTCCATCATATAACAGGAATAATTGCAACCAGTTTGAAAGTGATGGTCATTTCTACGTTCCGGGAAACCTCGGCTTCACTCTAGGGCGTTGCTCCGTCAGATCGAATAGGTAGTGCATTAGAAGTCAACGCCAGAAGCATAAAATACAATATAAATACAACAGTTTTTCCATCGAATAAAACGAATAATTGCAACCAGTATGAAAGTTAACGTCATTTCTACTTTCCGGGCAACCTAGGCTTCACACTTGCGCGTTGCTCCAACAGATTGAATAGTTAGGGCCTTAGAAGTCAACGCCGGAAGCATAAAATGCAATAAAAATACAACAGTTTTTCCATTGTATAAAAGGATTAATTGCAACCAGTTTGAAAGTGATGGTCATTTCTACCGTTCCGGGCAACCTAGGCTTCACTCTAGGGCGTTGCTCCACCAGATCGAATAGTTGGGGCCTTAGAAGTCAACGCCAGAAGCATAAAATACAATAAAGATGCAACAGCTTTTCCATCGTATTAAACGAATAATTTCAACCAGTGTGAATGTTATTGTCATTTCTACATTCCGAGCAACCTAGGCTTCACTCTAGGGCGTTGATCCAACAGATTGAATAGTTAGGGCCTTAGGAGTCAACGCCCGAAGCATAAAATACAATATAAATATAACAGTTTTTCCATCATATAACAGGAATAATTGCAACCAGTTTGAAAGTGATGGTCATTTCTACGTTCCGGGCAACCTGGGCTTCACTCTAGGGCGTTGCTCCACGAGATCGAATAGTTAGTGCCTTAGAAGTCAATGCCAGAAGCATAAAATACAATATAAATAAAACAGTTTTTCCATCGTATAAAACGAATAATTGCTACCAGTATGGAAGTGATGGTCATTTCTACGTTCCGGGCAACCTAGGCCTCACTCTAGGGCGTTGTTCCTCCAGATTGAGTAGTTAGGGCCTAAGAAATCAACGGCAGAAGCATAAAATACAATATAAATATAACTGTTTTTCCATCGTGTAAAACGAATAATTTCAACCAGTGTGAATGTTATGGTCATTTCTACATTCCGAGCAACCTAGGCTTCACTCTAGGTCGTTGATCCACCAGATAGAATAGTGAGGGCCTTAGAAGTCAACGCCAGAAGCATAAAATTCAATAAAGATGCAACAGTTTTTCCATCATATAAAACGAATAATTGCAACCAGTATGAAAGCTATGGTCATTTCTACTTTACGGGCAACCTAGGCTACACCCTAGGGCGTTGCTCCTACAGATTGAATAGTTAGGGCCTTAGAAGTCAATGCCCGAAGCATCAAATGCAATAAAAATACAACAGTTTTTCCATCATATAACAGGAATAATTGCAACCAGTTTGAAAGTGATGGTCATTTCTACGTTCCGGGAAACCTCGGCTTCACTCTAGGGCGTTGCTCCACCAGATCGAATAGCTAGGGCCTTAGAAGTCAACGCCCGAAGCATAAAATACAAAATAAATATTACAGTTTTTCCATTGTATAAAACGTATAATTGCTTCCGGTGTGAAAGTTATGGTCATTTCTACGTCCCGGGCAACCTAGGCTTCACCCTAGGTCGTTGTTCCACCAGATGGAATAGTTAGGGCCTTAGAAGTGAACGCCAGCAGCATAAAATACAATATAAATACAACAGTTCTTCCATCGTGTAAAACGAATAATTTCAACCAGTGTGAATGTTATGGTCATTTCTACATTCCGAGCAACCTAGGCTTCACTCTAGGTCGTTGATCCACCAGATAGAATAGTGAGGGCCTTAGAAGTCAACGCCAGAAGCATAAAATTCAATAAAGATGCAACAGTTTTTCCATCATATAAAACGAATAATTGCAACCAGTATGAAAGCTATGGTCATTTCTACTTTACGGGCAACCTAGGCTACACCCTAGGGCGTTGCTCCAACAGATTGAATAGTTAGGGCCTTAGAAGTCAATGCCCGAAGCATCAAATGCAATAAAAATACAACAGTTTTTCCATCATATAACAGGAATATTTGCAACCAGTTTGAAAGTGATGGTCACTTGTACGTTCCGGGCAACCTAGGCTTCACTCTAGGGCGTTGCTCCACCAGATCGAATAGCTAGGGACTTAGAAGTCAACGCCCGAAGCATAAAATACAAAATAAATAGTACAGTTTTTCCATTGTATAAAACGTATAATTGCTTCCGGTGTGAAAGTTATGGTCATTTCTACGTCCCGGGCAACCTAGGCTTCACCCTAGGTCGTTGTTCCACCAGATGGAATAGTTAGGGCCTTAGAAGTGAACGCCAGCAGCATAAAATACAATATAAATAAAACAGTTCTTCCATCATATAAAACGAATAATTGCAACCAGTATGAAAGTTATGGTCATTTCAACGTTCCGGGCAACCTAGGCTTCACTCTATGGCGTTCCTGCACCACATCGAATAGCTACGGCCTCAGAAGTCAACGCCTGAAGCATTAAATACGATAAAAATACAACAGTCTTTCCATCCTATAACAGGTATAATTGCAACCCGTGTGGAAGTGATGGTCATTTGTACGTTCCAGGCAACCTAGGCTTCACCCTAGGGCGTTGCTCCAACAGATCGAATTGTTAGGGCCTAAGAAGTCAACGCCAGAAGCATAAGATACAATATAAATATAACAGTTTTTCCATCGTATAGAACGAATAATAGCATCCAGTGTGAAAGTTATGGTCATTTCTACGTTCCGGGCAACCTAGGCTTCACTCTAGGGCGTTGCTCCACCAGATCAAACAGTTAGTTCCTTAGAAGTCAACGCCCGAAGCATAAAATACAAAATAAATAGAACAGTCTTTCCATCGTATAAAACGAATAGTATCAACCAGTGTGAAAGTTATGGTCATTTCTACGTTCCGGGCAACCTAGGGTTCACCACAGGGCGTTGTTCCACCAGATCGAATAGTTAGTGCCTAAGAAGTGAACGCCAGCAGCATAAAATGCAATATAAATACAACAGTTTTTCCATCGTATAAAACGAATAATTGCAACCAGTATGAAAGTTATGGTCATTTCTACTTTCCGGGCAACCTAGGCTACACCATAGGGCATTGCTCCAGCAGTTTGAATAGTTAGGGCCTTAGAAGTCAATGCCCGAAGCTTAAAATGCAATAAAAATACAACAGTTTTTCCATCATATAACAGGAATAATTGCAACCAGTTTGAAAGTGATGGTCATTTCTACGTTCCGGGAAACCTCGGCTTCACTCTAGGGCGTTGCTCCGTCAGATCGAATAGGTAGTGCATTAGAAGTCAACGCCAGAAGCATAAAATACAATATAAATACAACAGTTTTTCCATCGTATAAAACGAATAATTGCAACCAGTATGAAAGTTAACGTCATTTCTACTGTCCGGGCAACCTAGGCTTCACACTTGCGCGTTGCTCCAACAGATTGAATAGTTAGGGCCTTAGAAGTCAACGCCGGAAGCATAAAATGCAATAAAAATACAACAGTTTTACCATCGTATAAAAGGATTAATTGCAACCAGTTTGAAAGTGATGGTCATTTCTACGTTCCGGGCAACCTAGGCTTCACTCTATGGCGTTGCTCCACCAGATCGAATAGTTGGGGCCTTAGAAGTCAACGCCAGAAGCATAAAATACAATAAAGATGCAACAGCTTTTCCATCGTATTAAACGAATAATTTCAACCAGTGTGAATGTTATTGTCATTTCTACATTCCGAGCAACCTAGGCTTCACTCTAGGGCGTTGATCCAACAGATTGAATAGTTAGGGCCTTGGGAGTCAACGCCCGAAGCATAAAATGCAATAAAAATACAACAGTTTTTCCATCATATAACAGGAATAATTGCAACCAGTTTGAAAGTGATGGTCATTTCTACGTTCCGGGAAACCTCGGCTTCACTCTAGGGCGTTGCTCCGCCAGATCGAATAGCTAGTGCATTAGAAGTCAACGCCAGAAGCATAAAATACAATATAAACACAACAGTTTTTCCACCGTATAAAACGAATAATTGCTACCAGTATGGAAGTGATGGTCATTTCTACGTTCCGGGCAACCTAGGCATCACTCTAGGGCGTTGTTCCACCAGATCAAACAGTTAGGGCCTCAGAAGTCAACGACCGAAGCATAAAATACAAAATAAATAGAACAGTTTTTCCATTGTATAAAACGAATAATAGCAACCAGTGTGAAAGTTATGGTCATTTCTACGTTCGGGCAACCTGGGCTTCACTCTAGGGCGTTGCTCCAACAGATCAAACAGCTAGGGCCTTAGAAGTCAATGCCCGAAGCTTAAAATGCAATAAAAATACAACAGTTTTTCCATCATATAACAGGAATAATTGCAACCAGTTTGAAAGTGATGGTCATTTCTACGTTCCGGGAAACCTCGGCTTCACTCTAGGGCGTTGCTCCGTCAGATCGAATAGGTAGTGCATTAGAAGTCAACGCCAGAAGCATAAAATACAATATAAATACAACAGTTTTTCCATCGTATAAAACGAATAATTGCAACCAGTATGAAAGTTAACGTCATTTCTACTGTCCGCGCAACATAGGCTTCACTCTAGGGCGTTGCTCCACCAGATCGAATAGTTAGGGCCTTAGAAGTCAACGCCAGAAGCATAAAATACAATATAAGTAGAACAGTTTTTCCATCGTATAAAATGAATAATTTCAAACATTGCGAAAGTAATGGTCATTCCACGTTCCGGGCAACCTAGGCGTCACTCTAGTGCGTTGCTCCACCACATCTAACCGCTACGGCCTTAGACGTCAACGACAGAAGCATAAAATACAATAAAGATGCAACAGCTTTTCCATCGTATAAAACGAATAATTGCACCCAGTGTGAAAGTTATTGTCATTTCTACTTTCCGCGCAACCTAGGCTTCACCCTAGGGCGTTGCTCCAACAGATTGAATAGCTAGGACCTTAGAAGTCAATGCCCGAAGCATAAAATGCAATAAAAATACAACAGTTTTTCCATCATATAACAGGAATAATTGCAACCAGTTTGAAAGTGATGGTCATTTCTACGTTCCGGGCAACCTAGGCTTTACTCTAGGGCGGTGCTCCACCAGATCGAATAGTTAGGGCATTAGAAGTCAACGCCCGAAGCATAAAATGCAAAATAAATAGAACAGTTTTTCCATCGTGTAAAACGAATAATTGCTACCGGTGTGAAAATTATGGTCATTTCTACGTTCCTGTCAACCTAGGCTTCACCATAGGGCGTTACTCCACCAGATCAAACAGTTAGTTCCTTAGAAGTCAACGCCCGAAGCATAAAATACAAAATAAATAGAACAGTTCTTCCATCGTATAAAACGAATAATAGCAACCAGTGTGAAAGTTGTGGTCATTTCTACGTTCCGGGCAACCTAGGCTTCACCCTAGGTCGTTGTTCCACCAGAAGGAATAGTTAGGGCCTTAGAAGTCAACGCCCGAAGTATAAAATACAAAATAAATAGAACAGTTTTTACATCGTATAAAACTAATAATTTCAACCAGTGTGAAAGTAATGGGCATTTCTACGTTCCGGACAACCTAGGCTTCGCTCTAGGGCGTTGCTCCACCACATCGAATAGCTACGGCCTTAGAAGTCAACTCCAGAAGCATAAAATACAATAAATATACAAGAGTTTTTCCATCGTATATCAGGAATAATTGCAACCAGTGTGAAAGTGATGGTCATTTCTACGTTCCGGGCAACGTAGGCTTCACTCTAGGGCGTTGTTCCAACAGATCGAACACTTAGGGCCTAAGAAGGCACCGCCAGAAGCATAAAATACAATATAAATATAACAGTTTTTCTATCGTATAAAACGAATAATAGCAATCAGTGTGAAAGTTATGGTCATTTCTAAGTTCCGGGCAACCTAGGCTTCACCCTAGGGCGTCGCTCCAACAGATTGAATAGTTAGGGCCTTAGAAGTCAACGCCCGACGCATGAAATGCAATATAAATATAACAGTTTTTCCATCGTATAGAACGAATAATAGCAACCAGTGTGAAAGTTAACGTCATTTCTACTTTCCGGGCAACCTAGGCTTCACCCTAGGGCACTGCTCCAACAGATTGAAAAGTTAGGGCCTTAGAAGTCAACGCCCGATGCATAAAATACAAAATAAATAGAACAGTTTTTCCATCGTGTAAAACGAATAATTGCTACCGGTGTGAAAATTATGGTCATTTCTACGTTCCGGTCAACCTAGGCTTCACCATAGGTCGTTACTCCACCAGATCAAACAGTTAGTTCCTTAGAAGTCAACGCCCGAAGCATAAAATACAAAATAAATAGAACAGTTTTTCCATCGTATAAAACGAGTAATTGCAACCAGTATGAAAGTTGTGGTCATTTCTACTTTCCGGGCAACCTAGGCTACACCCTAGGACGTTGCTCCAACAGATTGAATAGTTAGGGCCTTACAAGTCAATGCCCGAAGCATAAAATGCAATAAAAATACAACAGCTTTTCCATCGTATAAAACGAATAATTGCACCCAGTGTGAAAGTTATTGTCATTTCTACTTTCCGCGCAACCTAGGATTCACCCTAGGGCGTTGCTCCAACAGATTGAATAGCTAGGACCTTAGAAGTCAATGCCCGAAGCATAAAATGCAATAAAAATACAACAGTTCTTCCATCGTATAAAACGAATAATAGCAACCAGTGTGAAAGTTGTGGTCATTTCTACGTTCCGGGCAACCTAGGCTTCACCCTAGGTCGTTGTTCCACCAGAAGGAATAGTTAGGGCCTTAGAAGTCAACGCCCGAAGTATAAAATACAAAATAAATAGAACAGTTTTTACATCGTATAAAACTAATAATTTCAACCAGTGTGAAAGTAATGGGCATTTCTACGTTCCGGACAACCTAGGCTTCGCTCTAGGGCGTTGCTCCACCACATCGAATAGCTACGGCCTTAGAAGTCAACTCCAGAAGCATAAAATACAATAAATATACAAGAGTTTTTCCATCGTATATCAGGAATAATTGCAACCAGTGTGAAAGTGATGGTCATTTCTACGTTCCGGGCAACGTAGGCTTCACTCTAGGGCGTTGTTCCAACAGATCGAACACTTAGGGCCTAAGAAGGCACCGCCAGAAGCATAAAATACAATATAAATATAACAGTTTTTCTATCGTATAAAACGAATAATAGCAATCAGTGTGAAAGTTATGGTCATTTCTAAGTTCCGGGCAACCTAGGCTTCACCCTAGGGCGTCGCTCCAACAGATTGAATAGTTAGGGCCTTAGAAGTCAACGCCCGACGCATAAAATGCAATAAAAATGCAACAGTTTTTCCATCGTATAAAAGGATTAATTGCAACCAGTTTGAAAGTGATGGTCATTTCTACGTTCCGGGCAACCTAGGCGCCACTCTAGTGCGTTGCTCCACCACATCTAATAGCTACGGCCTTAGACGTCAACGACAGAAGTATAAAATACAATATAAATACAACATTTTTTCCATCATATAAAACGAATAATTGCAACCAGTATGAAAGCTATGGTCATTTCTACTTTACGGGCAACCTAGGGTACACCCTAGGGCGTTGCTCCTACAGATTGAATAGTTAGGGACTTAGAAGTCAATGCCCGAAGCATAAAATGCAATAAAAATACAACAGTTTTTCCATCATATAACAGGAGTATTTGCAACCAGTTTGAAAGTGATGGTATTTGCTACGTTCCGGGCAACCTAGGCTTCACTCTAGGGCGTTGCTCCACCAGATCGAATAGTTAGTGCCTCAGAAGTCAACGCCAGAAGCATAAAATACAATATAAATACAACAGTTTTTCCAACGTATAAAACGAATAATTGCAACCAGTATGAAAGTTATGGTCATTTCTACGATCCGGGCAACCTAGGCCTCACTCTAGGGCGTTGTTCCACCAGATTGAATAGTTAGGGCCTTAGAAGTCAACGCCGGAAGCATAAAATGCAATAAAAATGCATCAGTTTTTACATCGTATAAAAGGATTAATTGCAACCAGCTTGAAAGTGATGGTCATTTCTACGTTCCGGGCAACCTAGGCTTCACTCTAGGGCGTTGCTCCACCAGATCGAATAGTTAGGGCCTTAGAAGTCAACGCCAGAATCATAAAATACAATGAAGATGCAACAGCTTTTCCATCGTATTAAACGAATAATTTCAACCAGTGTGAATGTTATGGTCATTTCTACATTCCGAGCAACCTAGGCTTCACTCTAGGGCGTTGATCCAACAGATTGAATAGTTAGGGCCTTAGCAGTCAACGCCCGAAGCATAAAATACAGTATAAATACAACAGTTTTTCCATCATATAACAGGAATAATTGCAACCAGTTTGAAAGTGATGGTCATTTCTACGTTCCGGGCAACCTAGGCTTCACTCTAGGGCGTTGCTCCACCAGATCGAATAGTTAGTGCCTCAGAAGTCAACGCCAGAAGCATAAAATACAATATAAATACAACAGTTTTTCCAACGTATAAAACGAATAATTGCAACCAGTATGAAAGTTATGGTCATTTCTACGTTCCGGGCAACCTAGGCCTCACCCTAGGGCGTTGTTCCACCAGATTGAATAGTTAGGGCCTTAGAAGTCAACGCCGGAAGCATAAAATGCAATAAAAATACATCAGCTTTTCCATCGTATAAAACGAATAATAGCAACCAGTGTGAAAGTTATGGTCATTTCTACGTTCGGGCAACCTGGGCTTCACTCTAGGGCGTTGCTCCACCAGATCAAACAGCTAGGGCCTTAGAAATCAACGCCCGAAGCATAAAATACAATATAAATATAACAGTTTTTCCATCGTATAGAACGAATAATAGCAACCAGTGTGAAAGTTAACGTCATTTCTACTTTCCGGGCAACCTAGGCTTCACCCTAGGGCACTGCTCCAACAGATTGAAAAGTTAGGGCCTTAGAAGTCAACGCCCGATGCATAAAATACAAAATAAATAGAACAGTTTTTCCATCGTGTAAAACGAATAATTGCTACCGGTGTGAAAATTATGGTCATTTCTACGTTCCGGTCAACCTAGGCTTCACCATAGGTCGTTACTCCACCAGATCAAACAGTTAGTTCCTTAGAAGTCAACGCCCGAAGCATAAAATACAAAATAAATAGAACAGTTCTTCCATCGTATAAAACGAATAATAGCAACCAGTGTGAAAGTTGTGGTCATTTCTACGTTCCGGGCAACCTAGGCTTCACCCTAGGTCGTTGTTCCACCAGAAGGAATAGTTAGGGCCTTAGAAGTCAACGCCCGAAGTATAAAATACAAAATAAATAGAACAGTTTTTACATCGTATAAAACTAATAAATTCAACCAGTGTGAAAGTAATGGGCATTTCTACGTTCCGGACAACCTAGGCTTCGCTCTAGGGCGTTGCTCCACCACATCGAATAGCTACGGCCTTAGAAGTCAACTCCAGAAGCATAAAATACAATAAATATACAAGAGTTTTTCCATCGTATATCAGGAATAATTGCAACCAGTGTGAAAGTGATGGTCATTTCTACGTTCCGGGCAACGTAGGCTTCACTCTAGGGCGTTGTTCCAACAGATCGAACACTTAGGGCCTAAGAAGGCACCGCCAGAAGCATAAAATACAATATAAATATAACAGTTTTTCTATCGTATAAAACGAATAATAGCAATCAGTGTGAAAGTTATGGTCATTTCTAAGTTCCGGGCAACCTAGGCTTCACCCTAGGGCGTCGCTCCAACAGATTGAATAGTTAGGGCCTTAGAAGTCAACGCCCGACGCATAAAATGCAATAAAAATGCAACAGTTTTTCCATCGTATAAAAGGATTAATTGCAACCAGTTTGAAAGTGATGGTCATTTCTACGTTCCGGGCAACCTAGGCGCCACTCTAGTGCGTTGCTCCACCACATCTAATAGCTACGGCCTTAGACGTCAACGACAGAAGCATAAAATACAATATAAATACAACATTTTTTCCATCATATAAAACGAATAATTGCAACCAGTATGAAAGCTATGGTCATTTCTACTTTACGGGCAACCTAGGGTACACCCTAGGGCGTTGCTCCTACAGATTGAATAGTTAGGGACTTAGAAGTCAATGCCCGAAGCATAAAATGCAATAAAAATACAACAGTTTTTCCATCATATAACAGGAGTATTTGCAACCAGTTTGAAAGTGATGGTATTTGCTACGTTCCGGGCAACCTAGGCTTCACTCTAGGGCGTTGCTCCACCAGATCGAATAGTTAGTGCCTCAGAAGTCAACGCCAGAAGCATAAAATACAATATAAATACAACAGTTTTTCCAACGTATAAAACGAATAATTGCAACCAGTATGAAAGTTATGGTCATTTCTACGATCCGGGCAACCTAGGCCTCACTCTAGGGCGTTGTTCCACCAGATTGAATAGTTAGGGCCTTAGAAGTCAACGCCGGAAGCATAAAATGCAATAAAAATGCATCAGTTTTTACATCGTATAAAAGGATTAATTGCAACCAGCTTGAAAGTGATGGTCATTTCTACGTTCCGGGCAACCTAGGCTTCACTCTAGGGCGTTGCTCCACCAGATCGAATAGTTAGGGCCTTAGAAGTCAACGCCAGAATCATAAAATACAATGAAGATGCAACAGCTTTTCCATCGTATTAAACGAATAATTTCAACCAGTGTGAATGTTATGGTCATTTCTACATTCCGAGCAACCTAGGCTTCACTCTAGGGCGTTGATCCAACAGATTGAATAGTTAGGGCCTTAGCAGTCAACGCCCGAAGCATAAAATACAGTATAAATACAACAGTTTTTCCATCATATAACAGGAATAATTGCAACCAGTTTGAAAGTGATGGTCATTTCTACGTTCCGGGCAACCTAGGCTTCACTCTAGGGCGTTGCTCCACCAGATCGAATAGTTAGTGCCTCAGAAGTCAACGCCAGAAGCATAAAATACAATATAAATACAACAGTTTTTCCAACGTATAAAACGAATAATTGCAACCAGTATGAAAGTTATGGTCATTTCTACGTTCCGGGCAACCTAGGCCTCACCCTAGGGCGTTGTTCCACCAGATTGAATAGTTAGGGCCTTAGAAGTCAACGCCGGAAGCATAAAATGCAATAAAAATACATCAGCTTTTCCATCGTATAAAACGAATAATAGCAACCAGTGTGAAAGTTATGGTCATTTCTACGTTCGGGCAACCTGGGCTTCACTCTAGGGCGTTGCTCCACCAGATCAAACAGCTAGGGCCTTAGAAATCAACGCCCGAAGCATAAAATACAATATAAATATAACAGTTTTTCCATCGTATAGAACGAATAATAGCAACCAGTGTGAAAGTTAACGTCATTTCTACTTTCCGGGCAACCTAGGCTTCACCCTAGGGCACTGCTCCAACAGATTGAAAAGTTAGGGCCTTAGAAGTCAACGCCCGATGCATAAAATACAAAATAAATAGAACAGTTTTTCCATCGTGTAAAACGAATAATTGCTACCGGTGTGAAAATTATGGTCATTTCTACGTTCCGGTCAACCTAGGCTTCACCATAGGTCGTTACTCCACCAGATCAAACAGTTAGTTCCTTAGAAGTCAACGCCCGAAGCATAAAATACAAAATAAATAGAACAGTTTTTCCATCGTATAAAACGAGTAATTGCAACCAGTATGAAAGTTGTGGTCATTTCTACTTTCCGGGCAACCTAGGCTACACCCTAGGACGTTGCTCCAACAGATTGAATAGTTAGGGCCTTACAAGTCAATGCCCGAAGCATAAAATGCAATAAAAATACAACAGCTTTTCCATCGTATAAAAGGATTAATTGCAACCAGTTTGAAAGTGATGGTCATTTCTACGTTCTGGGCAACCTAGGCTTCACTCTAGGGTGTTCTCCACCAGATCGAATAGTTAGGGCCTTAGAAGTCAACGCCAGAATCATAAAATACAATGAAGATGCAACAGCTTTTCCATCGTATTAAACGAATAATTTCAATCAGTGTGAATGTTATGGTCATTTCTACATTCCGAGCAACCTAGGCTTCACTCTAGGGCGTTGATCCAACAGATTGAATAGTTAGGGCCTTAGCAGTCAACGCCCGAAGCATAAAATACAATATATATACAACAGTTTTTCCATCATATAAAACGAATAATTGCAACCAGTTTGAAATTTATGGTCATTTCTACGTTCGGGGCAACCTAGGCTTCACTCTATGGCGTTCTTCCACTACATCGAATAGCAACGGCCACAGAAGTCAACGCCTGAAGCATAAAATACAAAATAAATAGAACAGTTTTTCCATTGTATAAAACGAATAATAGCAACCAGTGTGAAAGTTATGGTCATTTCTACGTTCGGGCAACCTGGGCTTCACTCTAGGGCGTTGCTCCAACAGATCAAACAGCTAGGGCCTTAGAAGTCAACGCCCGAAGCATAAAATACAATATAAATATAACAGTTTTTCCATCGTATAGAACGAATAATAGCAACCAGTGTGAAAGTTAACGTCATTTCTACTTTCCGGGCAACCTAGGCTTCACCCTAGGGCGTTGCTCCAACAGATTGAATAGTTAGGGCCTTAGAAGTCAACGCCCGATGCATAAAATACAAAATAAATAGAACAGTTTTTCCATCGTGTAAATCGAATAATTGCTACCGGTGTGAAAATTATGGTCATTTCTACGTTCCGGTCAACCTAGGCTTCACCCTAGGGCGTTGCTCTTACAGATTGAATAGTTAGGGCCTTAGAAGTTAATGCCCGAAGCATAAAATGCAATAAAAATACAACAGTTTTTCCATTGTATAAAAGGATTAATTGCAACCAGTTTGAAAGTGATGGTCATTTCTACGTTCCGGGCAACCTAGGCTTCACTCTAGGGCGTTGCTCCACCAGATCGAATAGTTAGGGCCTTAGAAGTCAACGCCAGAAGCATAAAATACAATATAAGTAGAACAGTTTTTCCATCGTATATAATGAATAATTTCAAACATTGCGAAAGTAATGGTCATTCCACGTTCCGGGCAACCTAGGCGTCACTCTAGTGCGTTGCTCCACCACATCTAACCGCTACGGCCTTAGACGTCAACGACAGAAGCATAAAATACAATAAAGATGCAACAGCTTTTCCATCGTATAAAACGAATAATTGCACCCAGTGTGAAAGTTATTGTCATTTCTACTTTCCGCGCAACCTAGGATTCACCCTAGGGCGTTGCTCCAACAGATTGAATAGCTAGGACCTTAGAAGTCAATGCCCGAAGCATAAAATGCAATAAAAATACAACAGTTTTTCCATCATATAACAGGAATAATTGCAACCAGTTTGAAAGTGATGGTCATTTCTACGTTCCGGGCAACCTAGGCTTTACTCTAGGGCGGTGCTCCACCAGATCGAATAGTTAGGGCATTAGAAGTCAACGCCCGAAGCACAAAATGCAATAAAAATACAACAGTGTTTCCAACATATAACAGGAATAATTGCAACCAGTTTGAAAGTGATGTCCAATTCTACGTTCCGCGCAACCTAGGCTTTACTCCAGGGCGTTGCTCCAACAGATTGAATAGTTAGGGCCTTAGAAGTCAACGCCCGATGCATAAAATACAAAATAAATAGAACAGTTTTTCCATCGTGTAAAACGAATAATTGCTACCGGTGTGAAAATTATGGTCATTTCTACGTTCCGGTCAACCTAGGCTTCACCACAGGGCGTTACTCCACCAGATCGAATAGTTAGGGCCTGAGAAGTGAACCCCAGAAGCATAAAACACAATATAAATACAACAGTTTTTCCATCATACAAAACGAATAATTGCAACCAGTATGAAAGCTAGGGTCATTTCTACTTTACGGGCAACCTAGGCTACACCCTAGGGCGTTGCTCTTACAGATTGAATAGTTAGGGCCTTAGAAGTTAATGCCCGAAGCATAAAATGCAATAAAAATACAACAGTTTTTCCATCGTATAAAAGGATTAATTGCAACCAGTTTGAAAGTGATGGTCATTTCTACGTTCCGGGCAACCTAGGCTTCACTCTAGGGCGTTGCTCCACCAGATCGAATAGCTAGGGCATTAGAAGTCAACGCCCGAAGCATAAAATACAAAATAAATAGTACAGTTTTTCCATTGTATAAAACGTATAATTGCTACCGGTGTGAAAGTTATGGTCATTTCTACGTTCCGGGCAACCTAGGCTTCACCCTAGGTCGTTGTTCCACCAGATGGAATAGTTAGGGCCTTAGAAGTCAACGCCCGAAGTATAAAATACAAAATAAATAGAACAGTTTTTCCATCGTATAAAACTAATAATTTCAACAAGTGTGAAAGTAATGGGCATTTCTACGTTCCGGACAACCTAGGCTTCACTCTAGGGCATTGGTCCACCACATCGAATAGCTACGGCCTTAGAAGTCAACGCCAGAAGGATAAAATACAATAAATATACAAGAGTTTTTCCATCGTATATCAGGAATAATTGCAACCAGTGTGAAAGTGATGGTCATTTCTACGTTCCGGGCAACGTAGGCTTCACTCTAGGGCGTTGTTCCAACAAATCGAACACTTAGGGCCTAAGAAGGCACCGCCAGAAGCATAAAATAAAATATAAATATAACAGTTTTTCCATCGAATAAAACGAATAATTGCTACCAGTATGGAAGTGATGGTCATTTCTACGTTCCGGGCAACCTAGGCCTCACTCTACGGCGTTGTTCCACCAGATTGAATAGTTAGGGCCTAAGAAATCGACGCCAGAAGCATAAAATACAATATAAATATAACAGTTTTTCCATCGTATAAAACGAATAATTTCAACCAGTGTGAATGTTATGGTCATTTCTATATTCCGAGCAACCTAGGCTACACTCTAGGGCGTTGATCCCCCAGAGAGAATAGTTAGGGCCTTAGAAGTCAACGCCAGAAGCATAAAATTCAATAAAGATGCAACAGCTTTTCCATCATATAAAACGAATAATTGCAACCATTATGAAAGCTATGGTCATTTCTACTTTACGGGCAACCTAGGCTACACCCTAGGGCGTTGCTCCAACAGATTGAATAGTTACTGTCTTAGAAGTCAACGCCAGAAGCATAAAATACAATATAAATACAACAGCTTTTCCAAAGTATAAAACGAATAATTGCAACCAGTATGAAAGTTATGGTCATTTCTACGTTCGAGGCAACCTAGGCTTCACTCTATGGCGTTCTTCCACTACATCGAATAGCAACGGCCTCAGAAGTCAACGCCTGAAGCATAAAATACAATAAAAATACAACAGTCTTTCCGTCCTATAACAGGAATAATTGCAACCCGTGTGAAAGTGATGGTCATTTGGACGTTCCAGGCAACCTAATCGTCACTCTAGGGCGGTGTTCCACCAGATCGAATTGTTACTTTCTAAGAAGTCAACGCCAGAAGCATAAGATACAATATAAAGGTAACAGTTTTTCCATCGTATAGAACGAATAATAGCAACCAGTGTGAAAGTTATGGTCACTTCTACGTTCCGGGCAACCTAGGCTTCACTCTAGGGCGTTGCTCCACCAGATCAAACAGTTAGGGCCTTAGCAGTCAACGACCGAAGCATAAAATACAAAATAAATAGAACAGTTTTTCCATAGTATAAAACGTATAATTGCTACCGGTGTGAAAGATAACGTCATTTCTACTTTCCGGGCAACCTAGGCATCACCCTAGGGCGTTGCTTCAACAGATTGAATATTTAGGGCCTTAGAAGTCAACGCCCGAAGCATAAAATACAAAATAATTAGAACAGTTTTTCCATCGTATAAAAGGATTAATTGCAACCAGTTTGAAAGTGATGGTCACTTCTACGTTCCGGGCAACCTAGGCTTCACTCTAGGGCGTTGCTCCACCAGATCAAACAGTTAGGGCCTTAGCAGTCAACGACCGAAGCATAAAATACAAAATAAATAGAACAGGTTTTCCATCATAAAAAACGAATAATTGCAACCAGTATGAAAGCTAGGGTCATTTCTACTTTACGGGCAACCTAGGCAACACCCTAGGGCGTTGGTCTTACAGATTGAATAGTTAGGGCCTTAGAAGTTAATGCCCGAAGCATAAAATGCAATAAAAATACAACAGTTTTTCCATCGTATAAAAGGATTAATTGCAAACAGTTTGAAAGTGATGGTCACTTCTACGTTCCGGGCAACCTTGGCCTCACTCTAGGGCGTTGTTCCACCAGTTCGAATAGTTAGGGCCTAAGAAATCAACGCCAGAAGCATAAAATACAATATAAATATAACAGTTTTTCCATCGTATAAAACGAATAATTTCAACCAGTGTGAATGTTATGGTCATTTCTACATTCCGAGCAACCTAGGCTACACTCTAGGGCGTTGATCCACCAGAGAGAATAGTTAGGGCCTTAGAAGTCAACGCCAGAAGCATAAAATTCAATAAAGATGCAACAGTTTTTCAATCGTATAGCAGGAATAATTGCAATCAGTGTGAAAGTACTGGTCATTTCTACGTTCCGGGTAACCTAGGCTTCACTCTAGGGCGTTGTTCCACCAGATCGAACAGTTAGGGCATAAGAAGGCAACGCCAGAAGCATAAAATTCAATATAAATATAACAGTTTTTCCATCGTATAAAACGAATAATAGCAACCAGTGTGAAAGTTATGGTCATTTCTACGTTCCGGTCAACCTAGGCTTCACCCCAGGTCGTTGTTCCACCAGATCGAATAGTTAGGGCCTAAGAAGTGAACGCCAGCAGCATAAAATACAATATAAATACAACAGTTCATCCATCATATAAAACGTATAATTGCAACCAGTATGAATGTTATGGTCATTTCTACGTTCCGGGCAATCTAGGCTTCACTCTATGGCGTTCTTCCACCACATCGAATAGCTACGGCCTCAGAAGTCAACGCCTGAAGCATAAAATACGATAAAAATACAACAGTCTTTCCATCCTATGACAGGAGTAATTGCAACCAGTGTGAAAGTGATGGTCATTTCTACGTTCCGGGCAACGTAGGCTTTACTCTAGGGCGTTGTTCCAGCAAATCGAACACTTAGGGCCTAAGAAGGCACCGCCAGAAGCATAAAATACAATATAAATATAACAGTTTTTCCATCGTATAGAACGAATAATTGCTACCAGTATGGAAGTGATTGTCATTTCTACGTTCCGGGCAACCTAGGCCTCACTCTAGGGCGTTGTTCCACCAGATTGAATAGTTAGGGCCTAAGAAATCAACGCCAGAAGCATAAAATACAATATAAATATAACAGTTTTTCCATCGTATAAAACGAATAATTTCAACCAGTGTGAATGTTATGGTCATTTCTACATTCCGAGCAACCTAGGCTACACTCTAGGGCGTTGGACCACCAGAGAGAATAGTTAGGGCCTTAGAAGTCAACGCCAGAAGCATAAAATTCAATAAAGATGCAACAGTTTTTCCATCGTATAGCAGGAATAATTGCAAACAGTGTGAAAGCACTGGTCACTTCTACGTTCCGGGCAACCAAGGCTTTACTCTAGGGCGTTGCTCCACCAGATCGAATAGTTAGTGCCTTAGAAGTCAACGCCAGAAGCATAAAATACAATATAAACACAACAGTTTTTCCATCGTATAAAACGAATAATTGCTACCAGTATGGAAGTGATGGTCATTTCTACGTTCCGGGCAACCTAGGCCTCACTCTAGGGCGTTGTTCCACCAGATTGAATAGTTAGGGCCTAAGAAATCAACGCCAGAAGCATAAAATACAATATAAATATAACAGTTTTTCCATCGTATAAAACGAATAACTTCAACCAGTGTGAATGTTATGGTCATTTCTACATTCCGAGCAACCTTTGCTACACTCTAGGGCGTTGATCCACCAGAGAGAATAGTTAGGGCCTTAGAAGTCAACGCCAGAAGCATAAAATTCAATAAAGATGCAACAGTTTTTCAATCGTATAGCAGGAATAATTGCAAACAGTGTGAAAGTACTGGTCATTTCTACGTTCCGGGTAACCTAGGCTTCACTCTAGGGCGTTGTTCCACCAGATCGAACAGTTAGGGCATAAGAAGGCAACGCCAGAAACATAAAATTCAATATAAATATAACAGTTTTTCCATCGTATAAAACGAATAATAGCAACCAGTGTGAAAGTTATGGTCATTTCTACGTTCCGGGCAACCTAGTGTTCACCACAGGGCGTTGTTCCACCAGATCGAATAGTTAGGGCCTAAGAAGTGAACGCCAGCAGCATAAAATGCAATATAAATACAACAGTTTTTCCATCATATAAATCGAATAATTGCAACCAGTATGAAAGTTATGATCATTTCTACTTTCCGGGCAACCTAGGCTACACCACAGGGCGTTGCTCCAGCAGTTTGAATAGCTAGGGCCTTAGAAGTCAATGCCCGAAGCATAAAATGCAATAAAGATACAACAGTTTTTCCATCATATAACAGGAATAATTGCAACCAGTTTGAAAGTGATGGCCATTTCTACGTTCCGGGAAACCTCGGCTTCACTTTAGGGCGTTGCTCCGCCAGATCGAATAGTTAGTGCATTAGAAGTCAACGCCAGAAGCATAAAATACAATATAAATACAACAGTTTTTCCATCGTATACAACGAATAATTGCAACCAGTATGAAAGTTAACGTCATTTCTACTTTCCGGGCAACCTAGGCTTCACCCTTGCGCGTTGCTCCAACAGATTGAATAGTTAGGGCCTTAGAAGTCAACGCCGGAAGCATAAAATGCAATAAAAATACAACAGTTTTTCCATCGTATAAAAGGATTAATTGCAACCAGTTTGAAAGTGATGGTCATTTCTACGTTCCGGGCAACCTAGGCTTCACTCTAGGGCGTTGCTCCACCAGATCGAATAGATGGGGCCTTAAAAGTCAACGCCAGAAGCATAAAATACAATAAAGATGCAACAGCTTTTCCATCGTATTAAACGAATAATTTCAACCAGTGTGAATGTTATTGTCATTTCTACATTCCGAGCAACCTAGGCTTCACTCTAGGGCGTTGCTCCACGAGATCGAATAGTTAGTGCCTTAGAAGTCAACGCCAGAAGCATAAAATACAATATAGATACAACAGTTTTTCCATCGTATAAAACGAATAATTGCTACCAGTATGGAAGTGATGGTCATTTCTACGTTCCGGGCAACCTAGGCCTCACTCTAGGGCGTTGTTCCTCCAGATTGAATAGTTAGGGCCTAAGAAATCATCGGCAGAAGCATAAAATACAATATAAATATAACTGTTTTTCCATCGTGTAAAACGAATAATTTAAACCAGTGTGATTGTTATGGTCATTTCTACATTCCGAGCAACCTAGGCTTCACCCTAGGTCGTTGATCCACCAGATAGAATAGTGAGGGCCATAGAAGTCAACGCCAGAAGCATAAAATTCAATAAAGATGCAACAGTTTTTCCATCATATAAACCGAATAATTGCAACCAGTATGAAAGCTATGGTCATTTCTACTTTACGGGCAACCTAGGCTTCACTCTATGGCGTTCTTCCACTACATCGAATAGCAACGGCCACAGAAGTCAACGCCTGAAGCATAAAATACAATAAAGATACAACAGTCTTTCCGTCCTATAACAGGAATGATTGCAACCCGTGTGAAAGTGATGGTCATTTGGACGTTCCAGGCAACCTAATCTTCACTCTAGGGCGTTGTTCCACCAGATCGAATTGTTAGGGCCTAAGAAGTCAACGCAAGAAGCATAAGATACAATATAGAGGTAACAGTTTTTCCATCGTATAGAACGAATAATAGCAACCAGTGTGAAAGTTATGGTCACTTCTACGTTCCGGGCAACCTAGGCTTCACTCTAGGGCGTTGCTCCACCAGATCAAACAGTTAGGGCCTCAGAAGTCAACGACCGAAGCATAAAATACAAAATAAATAGAACAGTTTTTCCATTGTATAAAACGAATAATAGCAACCAGTGTGAAAGTTATGGTCATTTCTACGTTCGGGCAACCTGGGCTTCACTCTAGGGCGTTGCTCCAACAGATCAAACAGCTAGGGCCTTAGAAGTCAACGCCCGAAGCATAAAATACAATATAAATATAACAGTTTTTCCATCGTATAGAACGAATAATAGCAACCAGTGTGAAAGTTAACGTCATTTCTACTTTCCGGGCAACCTAGGCTTCACCCTAGGGCGTTGCTCCAACAGATTGAATAGTTAGGGCCTTAGAAGTCAACGCCCGATGCATAAAATACAAAATAAATAGAACAGTTTTTCCATCGTGTAAATCGAATAATTGCTACCGGTGTGAAAATTATGGTCATTTCTACGTTCCGGTCAACCTAGGCTTCACCCTAGGGCGTTGCTCTTACAGATTGAATAGTTAGGGCCTTAGAAGTTAATGCCCGAAGCATAAAATGCAATAAAAATACAACAGTTTTTACATTGTATAAAAGGATTAATTGCAACCAGTTTGAAAGTGATGGTCATTTCTACGTTCCGGGCAACCTAGGCTTCACTCTAGGGCGTTGCTCCACCAGATCGAATAGTTAGGGCCTTAGAAGTCAACGCCAGAAGCATAAAATACAATATAAGTAGAACAGTTTTTCCATCGTATATAATGAATAATTTCAAACATTGCGAAAGTAATGGTCATTCCACGTTCCGGGCAACCTAGGCGTCACTCTAGTGCGTTGCTCCACCACATCTAACCGCTACGGCCTTAGACGTCAACGACAGAAGCATAAAATACAATAAAGATGCAACAGCTTTTCCATCGTATAAAACGAATAATTGCACCCAGTGTGAAAGTTATTGTCATTTCTACTTTCCGCGCTACCTAGGATTCACCCTAGGGCGTTGCTCCAACAGATTGAATAGCTAGGACCTTAGAAGTCAATGCCCGAAGCATAAAATGCAATAAAAATACAACAGTTTTTCCATCATATAACAGGAATAATTGCAACCAGTTTGAAAGTGATGGTCATTTCTACGTTCCGGGCAACCTAGGCTTTACTCTAGGGCGGTGCTCCACCAGATCGAATAGTTAGGGCATTAGAAGTCAACGCCCGAAGCATAAAATGCAATAAAAATACAACAGTGTTTCCAACATATAACAGGAATAATTGCAACCAGTTTGAAAGTGATGTCCAATTCTACGTTCCGCGCAACCTAGGCTTTACTCCAGGGCGTTGCTCCAACAGATTGAATAGTTAGGGCCTTAGAAGTCAACGCCCGATGCATAAAATACAAAATAAATAGAACAGTTTTTCCATCGTGTAAAACGAATAATTGCTACCGGTGTGAAAATTATGGTCATTTCTACGTTCCGGTCAACCTAGGCTTCACCACAGGGCGTTACTCCACCAGATCGAATAGTTAGGGCCTGAGAAGTGAACCCCAGAAGCATAAAACACAATATAAATACAACAGTTTTTCCATCATACAAAACGAATAATTGCAACCAGTATGAAAGCTAGGGTCATTTCTACTTTACGGGCAACCTAGGCTACACCCTAGGGCGTTGCTCTTACAGATTGAATAGTTAGGGCCTTAGAAGTTAATGCCCGAAGCATAAAATGCAATAAAAATACAACAGTTTTTCCATCGTATAAAAGGATTAATTGCAACCAGTTTGAAAGTGATGGTCATTTCTACGTTCCGGGCAACCTAGGCTTCACTCTAGGGCGTTGCTCCACCAGATCGAATAGCTAGGGCATTAGAAGTCAACGCCCGAAGCATAAAATACAAAATAAATAGTACAGTTTTTCCATTGTATAAAACGTATAATTGCTACCGGTGTGAAAGTTATGGTCATTTCTACGTTCCGGGCAACCTAGGCTTCACCCTAGGTCGTTGTTCCACCAGATGGAATAGTTAGGGCCTTAGAAGTCAACGCCCGAAGTATAAAATACAAAATAAATAGAACAGATTTTCCATCGTATAAAACTAATAATTTCAACAAGTGTGAAAGTAATGGGCATTTCTACGTTCCGGACAACCTAGGCTTCACTCTAGGGCGTTGCTCCACCACATCGAATAGCTACGGCCTTAGAAGTCAACGCCAGAAGGATAAAAAACAATAAATATACAAGAGTTTTTCCATCGTATATCAGGAATAATTGCAACCAGTGTGAAAGTGATGGTCATTTCTACGTTCCGGGCAACGTAGGCTTCACTCTAGGGCGTTGTTCCAACAAATCGAACACTTAGGGCCTAAGAAGGCACCGCCAGAAGCATAAAATAAAATATAAATATAACAGTTTTTCCATCGAATAAAACGAATAATTGCTACCAGTATGGAAGTGATGGTCATTTCTACGTTCCGGGCATCCTAGGCCTCACTCTAGGGCGTTGTTCCACCAGATTGAATAGTTAGGGCCTAAGAAATCAACGCCAGAAGCATAAAATACAATATAAATATAACAGTTTTTCCATCGTATAAAACGAATAATTTCAACCAGTGTGAATGTTATGGTCATTTCTATATTCCGAGCAACCTAGGCTACACTCTAGGGCGTTGATCCCCCAGAGAGAATAGTTAGGGCCTTAGAAGTCAACGCCAGAAGCATAAAATTCAATAAAGATGCAACAGCTTTTCCATCATATAAAACGAATAATTGCAACCAGTATGAAAGCTATGGTCATTTCTACTTTACGGGCAACCTAGGCTACACCCTAGGGCGTTGCTCCAACAGATTGAATAGTTACTGTCTTAGAAGTCAACGCCAGAAGCATAAAATACAATATAAATACAACAGCTTTTCCAAAGTATAAAACGAATAATTGCAACCAGTATGAAAGTTATGGTCATTTCTACGTTCGAGGCAACCTAGGCTTCACTCTATGGCGTTCTTCCACTACATCGAATAGCAACGGCCTCAGAAGTCAACGCCTGAAGCATAAAATACAATAAAAATACAACAGTCTTTCCGTCCTATAACAGGAATAATTGCAACCCGTGTGAAAGTGATGGTCATTTGGACGTTCCAGGCAACCTAATCGTCACTCTAGGGCGGTGTTCCACCAGATCGAATTGTTAGGTTCTAAGAAGTCAACGCCAGAAGCATAAGATACAATATAAAGGTAACAGTTTTTCCATCGTATAGAACGAATAATAGCAACCAGTGTGAAAGTTATGGTCACTTCTACGTTCCGGGCAACCTAGGCTTCACTCTAGGGCGTTGCTCCACCAGATCAAACAGTTAGGGCCTTAGCAGTCAACGACCGAAGCATAAAATACAAAATAAATAGAACAGTTTTTCCATAGTATAAAACGTATAATTGCTACCGGTGTGAAAGATAACGTCATTTCTACTTTCCGGGCAACCTAGGCATCACCCTAGGGCGTTGCTTGAACAGATTGAATGTTTAGGGCCTTAGAAGTCAACGCCCGAAGCATAAAATACAAAATAATTAGAACAGTTTTTCCATCGTATAAAACGAATAATAGCAACCAGTGTGAAAGTTATGGTCACTTCTACGTTCCGGGCAACCTAGGCTTCACTCTAGGGCGTTGCTCCACCAGATCAAACAGTTAGGGCCTTAGCAGTCAACGACCGAAGCATAAAATACAAAATAAATAGAACAGTTTTTCCATCATAAAAAACGAATAATTGCAACCAGTATGAAAGCTAGGGTCATTTCTACTTTACGGGCAACCTAGGCAACACCCTAGGGCGTTGCTCTTACAGATTGAATAGTTAGGGCCTTAGAAGTTAATGCCCGAAGCATAAAATGCAATAAAAATACAACAGTTTTTCCATCGTATAAAAGGATTAATTGCAACCAGTTTGAAAGTGATGGTCATTTCTACGTTCTGGGCAACCTACGCTTCACTCTAGGGCGTTGCTCCACCAGATCGAATAGCTAGGGCCTTAGAAGTCAACGCCCGAAGCATAAAATACAAAATAAGTAGAACAGTTTCTCCATCGTATAAAACGAATCATAGCAACCAGTGTGAAAGTTATGGTCATTTCTACGTTCCGGCAACCTAGGCTTCACACCAGGGCGTTGTTCCAACAGACTCAATAGTTAGGGCCTTAGAAGTCAACGCCGGAAGCATAAAATGGAATAAAAATGCATCAGTTTTTCCATCGTTAAAAGGATTAATTGCAAACAGTTTGAAAGTGATGGTCACTTCTACGTTCCGGGCAACCTAGGCCTCACTCTAGGGCGTTGTTCCACCAGATCGAATAGTTAGGGCCTAAGAAATCAACGCCAGAAGCATAAAATTCAATATAAATATAACAGTTTTTCCATCGTATAAAACGAATAATAGCAACCAGTGTGAAAGTTATGGTCATTTCTACGTTCCGGTCAACCTAGGCTTCACCCCAGGTCGTTGTTCCACCAGATCGAATAGTTAGGGCCTAAGAAGTGAACGCCAGCAGCATAAAATACAATATAAATACAACAGTTCATCCATCATATAAAACGTATGATTGCAACCAGTATGAATGTTATGGTCATTTCTACGTTCCGGGCAATCTAGGCTTCACTCTATGGCGTTCTTCCACCACATCGAATAGCTACGGCCTCAGAAGTCAACGCCTGAAGCATAAAATACGATAAAAATACAACAGTCTTTCCATCCTATGACAGGAGTAATTGCAACCAGTGTGAAAGTGATGGTCATTTCTACGTTCCGGGCAACGTAGGCTTTACTCTAGGGCGTTGTTCCAACAAATCGAACACTTAGGGCCTAAGAAGGCACCGCCAGAAGCATAAAATACAATATAAATATAACAGTTTTTCCATCGTATAGAACGAATAATTGCTACCAGTATGGAAGTGATTGTCATTTCTACGTTCCGGGCAACCTAGGCCTCACTCTAGGGCGTTGTTCCACCAGATTGAATAGTTAGGGCCTAAGAAATCAACGCCAGAAGCATAAAATACAATATAAATATAACAGTTTTTCCATCGTATAAAACGAATAATTTCAACCAGTGTGAATGTTATGGTCATTTCTACATTCCGAGCAACCTAGGCTACACTCTAGGGCGTTGGACCACCAGAGAGAATAGTTAGGGCCTTAGAAGTCAACGCCAGAAGCATAAAATTCAATAAAGATGCAACAGTTTTTCCATCGTATAGCAGGAATAATTGCAAACAGTGTGAAAGCACTGGTCACTTCTACGTTCCGGGCAACCTAGGCTTTACTCTAGGGCGTTGCTCCACCAGATCGAATAGTTAGTGCCTTAGAAGTCAACGCCAGAAGCATAAAATACAATATAAACACAACAGTTTTTCCATCGTATAAAACGAATAATTGCTACCAGTATGGAAGTGATGGTCATTTCTACGTTCCGGGCAACCTAGGCCTCACTCTAGGGCGTTGTTCCACCAGATTGAATAGTTAGGGCCTAAGAAATCAACGCCAGAAGCATAAAATACAATATAAATATAACAGTTTTTCCATCGTATAAAACGAATAACTTCAACCAGTGTGAATGTTATGGTCATTTGTACGTTCCAGGCATCCTAGGCTTCACCCTAGGTCGTTGATCCACCAGATAGAATAGTGAGGGCCATAGAAGTCAACGCCAGAAGCATAAAATTCAATAAAGATGCAACAGTTTTTCCATCATATAAACCGAATAATTGCAACCAGTATGAAAGCTATGGTCATTTCTACTTTCCGGGCAACCTAGGCTTCACCCTTGCGCGTTGCTCCAACAGATTGAATAGTTAGGGCCTTAGAAGTCAACGCCGGAAGCATAAAATGCAGTAAAAATACAACAGTTTTTCCATCGTATAAAAGGATTAATTGCAACCAGTTTGAAAGTGATGGTCATTTCTACGTTCCGGGCAACCTAGGCTTCACTCTAGGGCGTTGCTCCACCAGATCGAATAGATGGGGCCTTAGAAGTCAACGACAGAAGCATAAAATACAATAAAGATGCAACAGCTTTTCCATCGTATTAAACGAATAATTTCAACCAGTGTGAATGTTATTGTCATTTCTACATTCCGAGCAACCTAGGCTTCACTCTAGGGCGTTGATCCAACAGATTGAATAGTTAGGGCCTTAGGAGTAAACGCTCGAAGCATAAAATACAATATAAATATAACAGTTTTTCCATGATATAACAGGAATAATTGCAACCAGTTTGAAAGTGATGGACATTTCTACGTTCCGGGCAACCTAGGCTTCACTCTAGGGCGTTGCTCCACGAGATCGAATAGTTAGTGCCTTAGAAGTCAACGCCAGAAGCATAAAATACAATATAGATACAACAGTTTTTCCATCGTATAAAACGTATAATTGCTACCAGTGTGAATGTTATGGTCATTTCTACATTCCGAGCAACCTAGGCTTCATCCTAGGTCGTTGATCCACCAGATAGAATAGTGAGGGCCTTAGAAGTCAACGACAGAAGCATAAAATTCAATAAAGATGCAACAGTTTTTCCATCATATAAACCGAATAATTGCAACCAGTATGAAAGCTATGGTCATTTCTACTTTACGGGCAACCTAGGCTACACCCTAGGGCGTTGCTCCTACAGATTGAGTAGTTAGGGCCTTAGAAGTCAATGCCCGAAGCATTAAATGGAATAAAAATACAACAGTTTTTCCATCATATAACAGGAATATTTGCAACCAGTTTGAAAGTGATGGTCACTTGTACGTTCCGGGCAACCTAGGCTTCACTCTAGGGCGTTGCTCCTCCAGATCGAATAGCTAGGGCGTTAGAAGTCAACGCCCGAAGCATAAAATACAAAATAATTAGAACAGTTTTTCCATCGTATAAAACGAATAATTGCTACCGGTGTGAAAGTTATGGTCATTTATACGTTCCGGGCAACCTAGGCTTTACCATAGGGCGGTGTTCCACCAGATGGAATAGTTAGGGCATAAGAAGTCAACGCCAGAAGAATAAAATACAATATAAATACAACAGTTCTTCAATCGTATAAAAAACGAGTAATTGCAACCAGTACGAAAGTTAACGTCATTTCTACGTTCCGGACAACCTAGGCTTCACCCTAGGGCGTTGCTCCACCAGACCGAATAGTTAGTGCCTTAGAAGTCAACGCCAGAAGCATAAAATACAATATAAACACAACAGTTTTTCCATCGTATAAAACGAATAATTGCTACCTGTATGGAAGTGATGGTCATTTCTACGTTCCGGGCAACCTAGGCCTCACTCTAGGGCGTTGTTCCACCAGATTGAATAGTTAGGGCCTAAGAAATCAACGCCAGAATCATAAAATACAATATAAATATAACAGTTTTTCCATCGTATAAAACGAATAATTTCAACCAGTGTGAATGTTATGGTCATTTGTACGTTCCAGGCAGCCTAGGCTTCACTCTATGGCGTTCTTCCACCACATCGAATAGCTACGGCCTCAGAAGTCAACGCCTGAAGCATAAAATACAATAAAAATACAACAGTCTTTCCATCCTATAACAGGAATAATTGCAACCCGTGTGGAAGTGATGGTCATTTGTACGTTCCAGGCAACCTAGGCTTCACTCTAGGGCGTTGTTCCACCAGATCGAATTGTTAGGGCC
The DNA here is from genome assembly GCF_051401765.1 of Calliopsis andreniformis. Taxonomy (NCBI): domain Eukaryota; kingdom Metazoa; phylum Arthropoda; class Insecta; order Hymenoptera; family Andrenidae; genus Calliopsis; species Calliopsis andreniformis. Next base: position 1,232,898 of record NW_027480472.1, on the reverse strand, counting down.
TAAGATGTCAACGCCAGAAGCATAAGATACAATATAAATATAACAGTTTTTCCATCGTATGGAACGAATAATAGCATCCAGTGTGAAAGTTGTGGTCATTTCTACGTTCCGGGCAACCTAGGCTTCATTCTAGGGCGTTGCTCCACCAGATCAAACAGTTAGTTCCTTAGAAGTCAACGCCCGAAGCATAAAATACAAAATAAATAGAACAGTTTTTCCATCGTATAAAACGAATAATAACAACCAGTGTGAAAGTTATGATCATTTCTACGTTCCGGCAACCTAGGCTTCACCCCAGGGCGTTGTTCCACCAGATCGAATAGTTAGGGCCTAAGAAGTGAACGCCAGAAGCATAAAATACAATATAAATACAACAGTTTTTCTATCATATAAAACGAGTAATTGCAACCAGTATGAAGGTTCTGGTCATTTCTACTTTCCGGGCAACCTAGGCTACACCCTAGGGCGTTGCTCCAACAGATTGAATAGTTAGTGCCTTAGAAGTGAATGGCCGAAGCATAAAATGCAATAAAAATGCAACAGTTTTTCCATCGTATAAAAGTATTAGTTGCAACCAGCTTGAAAGTGATGGTCATTTCTACGTTCCGGGCAACCTAGGCTTCACTCTAGGGCGTTGCTCCACCAGATCGAATAGTTAGGGCCTTAGAAGTCAACGCCAGAATCATAAAATACAATGTAGATGCAACAGCTTTTCCATCGTATTAAACGAGTAATTTCAACCAGTGTGAATGTTATGGTCATTTCTACATTCCGAGCAACCTAGGCTTCACTCTAGGGCGTTGATCCAACAAATTGAATAGTTAGGGCCTTAGCAGTCAACGCCCTAAGCATAAAATACAAAATAAATAGTACAGTTTTTCCATTCTATAAAACGTATAATTGCTACCGGTGTGAAAGATAACGTCATTTCTACTTTCCGGGCAACCTAGGCATCAGCCTAGGGCGTTGCTTCAACAGATTGTATATTTAGGGCGTTAGAAGTCAACGCCCGAAGCATAAAATACAAAATAATTAGAACAGTTTTTCCATCGTATAAAACGAATAATTGCTACCGGTGTGAAAGTTATGGTCATTTATACGTTCCGGGCAACCTAGGCTTTACCATAGGGCGGTGTTCCACCAGATGGAATAGTTAGGGCATAAGAAGTCAACGCCAGAAGCATAAAATACAATATAAATACAACAGTTCTTCAATCGTATGAAAAACGAGTAATTGCAACCAGTACGAAAGTTAACGTCATTTCTACGTTCCGGACAACCTAGGCTTCACCCTAGGGCGTTGCTCCACCAGACCGAATAGTTAGTGCCTTAGAAGTCAACGCCAGAAGCATAAAATACAATATAAACCCAACAGTTTTTCCATCGTATAAAACGAATAATTGCTACCTGTATGGAAGTGATGGTCATTTCTACGTTCCGGGCAACCTAGGCCTCACTCTAGGGCGTTGTTCCACCAGATTGAATAGTTAGGGCCTAAGAAATCAACGCCAGAAGCATAAAATACAATATAAATATAACAGTTTTTCCATCGTATAAAACGAATAATTTCAACCAGTGTGAATGTTATGGTCATTTGTACGTTCCACGCATCCTAGGCTTCACTCTATGGCGTTCTTCCACCACATCGAATAGCTACGGCCTCAGAAGTCAACGCCTGAAGCTTAAAATACAATAAAAATACAACAGTCTTTCCATCCTATAACAGGAATAATTGCAACCCGTGTGGAAGTGATGGTCATTTGTACGTTCCAGGCAACCTAGGCTTCACTCTAGGGCGTTGTTCCACCAGATCGAATTGTTAGGGCCTAAGATGTCAACGCCAGAAGCATAAGATACAATATAAATATAACAATTTTTCCATCGTATGGAACGAATAATAGCATCCAGTGTGAAAGTTGTGGTCATTTCTACGTTCCGGGCAACCTAGGCTTCACTCTAGGGCGTTGCTCCACCAGATCAAACAGTTAGTTCCTTAGAAGTCAACGCCCGAAGCATAAAATACAAAATAAATAGAACAGTTTTTCCATCGTATAAAACGAATAATAACAACCAGTGTGAAAGTTATGGTCATTTCTACGTTCCGGCAACCTAGGCTTCACGCCAGGGCGTTGTTCCACCAGATCGAATAGTTAGGGCCTAAGAAGTGAACGCCAGAAGCATAAAATACACTATAAATACAACAGTTTTTCTATCATATAAAACGAGTAATTTCAACCAGTGTGAATGTTATGGTCATTTCTACATTCCGAGCAACCTAGGCTACACTCTAGGGCGTTGATCCACCAGAGAGAATAGTTAGGGCCTTAGAAGTCAACGCCAGAAGCATAAAATTCAATAAAGATGCAACAGTTTTTCAATCGTATAGCAGGAATAATTGCAAAGAGTGTGAAATTACTGGTCATTTCTACGTTCCGGGTAACCTAGGCTTCACTCTAGGGCGTTGTTCCACCAGATCGAACAGTTAGGGCAAAAGAAGGCAACGCCAGAAGCATAAAATTCAATATAAATATAACAGTTTTTCCATCGTATAAAACGAATAATAGCAACCAGTGTGAAAGTTATGGTCATTTCTACCTTCCGGGCAACCTAGGCTTCACCCCAGGTCGTTGTTCCAACAGATCGAATAGTTAGGGCCTAAGAAGTGAACGCCAGCAGCATAAAATACAATATAAATACAACAGTTCTTCCATCATATAAAACGTATAATTGCAACCAGTATGAATGTTAAGGTCATTTCTACGTTCCGGGCAACCTAGGCTTCACTCTATGGCGTTCTTCCACCACATCGAATAGCTACGGCCTCAGAAGTCAACGCCTGAAGCATAAAATACGATAAAAATACAACAGTCTTTCCATCCAATGACAGGAATAATTGCAACCAGTGTGAAAGTGATGGTCATTTCTACGTTCCGGGCAACGTAGGCTTCACTCTAGGGCGTTGTTCCAACAAATCGAACACTTAGGGCCTAAGAAGGCACCGCCAGAAGCATAAAATACAATATAAATATAACAGTTTTTCCATCGTATAGAACGAATAATAGCAATCAGTGAGAAAGTTATGGTCATTTCTAAGATCCGGGCAACCTAGGCTTCACCCTAGGGCGTCGCTCCAACAGACTGAATAGTTAGGGCCTTAGAAGTGAACGCCCGACGCATAAAATGCAATAAAAATGCAACAGTGTTTCCATCGTATAAAACGAATAATAGCAACCAGTGTGAATGTTATGGTCATTTCTACGTTCCGGGCAACCTAGGCTTCACCCTAGGGCGTTGCTCCAACAGATCGAATAGTTAGTGCCTTAGAAGTCAACGGCCGAAGCATAAAATACAAAATAAATAGAACTGTTTTTCCATCGTATAAAACGAATAATTGCTACCGGTGTTAAAGTTATTTCCATTTCTACGTTCCGGGCAACCTAGGCTTCACCGTAGGGCGTTGTTCCACCAGATGGAATAGTTAGGGCATAAGAAGTCAACGCCAGAAGCATAAAAGACGATATAAGTGCAACAGTTTTTCCATCGTATAAAATGTATAATTGCAAACATTGCGAAAGTAATAGTCATTTCTACGTTCCGGGCAACGTAGGCGTCACTCTAGTGCGTTGCTCCACCACATCAAATAGCTACTGCCTTAGACGTCAACGACAGAAGCATAAAATACAATATAAATACAACAGTTTTTCCATCATATTAAACGAATAATTGCAACCAGTATGAAAGATAACGTCATTTCTACTTTCCGGGCATCCTAGGCATCACCTAGGGCGTTGCTCCAACAGATTGAATAGTTAGGGCCTTAGAAGTCAACGCCAGAAGCATAAAATACAATATAAATACAACAGTTTTTCAATCGTATAAAACGAGTAATTGCAACCAGTACGAAAGTTATGGTCATTTCTACTTTCCGGGCAACGTAGGCTACACCATAGGGCGTTGCTCCAGCAGTTTGAATAGTTAGGGCCTTAAAAGTCAATGCCCGAAGCATAAAATGCAATAAAAATACAACAGTTTTTCCATCATATAACAGGAATAATTGCAACCAGTTTGAAAGTGATGGTCATTTCTACGTTCCGGGAAACCTCGGCTTCACTCTAGGGCGTTGCTCCGCCAGATCGAATAGTTAGCGCATTAGAAGTCAACGCCAGAAGCATAAAATACAATATAAATACAACAGTTTTTCCATCGTATAAAACGAATAATTGCAACCAGTATGAAAGTTGACGTCATTTCTACTTTCCGGGCAACCTAGGCTTCACCCTTGCGCGTTGCTCCAACAGATTGAATAGTTAGTGCCTTAGAAGCCAACGCCAGAAGCATAAAATACAATATAAATACAACAGTTTTTCCATCGTATAAAACGAATAATTGCTACCAGTATGGAAGTGATTGTCATTTCTACGTTCCGGGCAACCTAGGCCTCACTCTAGGGCGTTGTTCCACCAGATTGAATAGTTAGGGCCTAAGAAATCAACGCCAGAAGCATAAAATACAATATAAATATAACAGTTTTTCCATCGTATAAAACGAATAATTTCAACCAGTGTGAATGTTATGGTCATTTCTACATTCCGAGCAACCTAGGCTACACTCTAGGGCGTTGGTCCACTAGAGAGAATAGTTAGGGCCTTAGAAGTCAACGCCAGAAGCATAAAATTCAATAAAGATGCAACAGTTTTTCCATCGTATAGCAGGAATAATTGCAAACAGTGTGAAAGCACTGGTCATTTCTACGTTCCCGGTAACCTAGGCTTCACTCTAGGGCGTTGTTCCACCAGATCGAACAGTTAGGGCATAAGAAGGCAACGCCAGAAGCATAAAATACAATATAAACACAACAGTCTTTCCATCGTATAAAACGAATAATTGCTACCAGTATGGAAGTGATGGTCATTTCTACGTTCCGGGCAACCTAGGCCTCACTCTAGGGCGTTGTTCCACCAGATTGAATAGTTAGGGCCTAAGAAATCAACGCCAGAAGCATAAAATACAATATAAATATAACAGTTTTTCCATCGTATAAAACGAATAATTTCAACCAGTGTGAGTGTTATGGTCATTTCTATATTCCGAGCAACCTAGGCTACACTCTAGGGCGTTGATCCACCAGAGAGAATAGTTAGGGCCTTAGAAGTCAACGCCAGAAGCATAAAATTCAATAAAGATGCAACAGTTTTTCAATCGTATAGCAGGAATAATTGCAAACAGTGTGAAAGTACTGGTCATTTCTACGTTCCGGGTAACCTAGGCTTCACTCTAGGGCGTTGTTCCACCAGATCGAACAGTTAGGGCATAAGAAGGCAACGCCAGAAGCATAAAATTCAATATAAATATAACAGTTTTTCCATCGTATAAAACGAATAATAGCAACCAGTGTGAAAGTTTTGGTCATTTCTACGTTCCGGGCAACCTAGGCTTCACCCCAGGTCGTTGTTCCACCAGATCGAATAGTTAGGGCCTAAGAAGTGAACGCCAGCAGCATAAAGTACAATATAAATACAACAGTTCTTCCATCATATAAAACGTATAATTGCAACCAGTATGAATGTTATGGTCATTTCTACGTTCCGGGCAACCTAGGCTTCGCTCTATGGCGTTCTTCCACCACATCGAATAGCTACGGCCTCAGAAGTCAACGCCTGACGCATAAAATACGATAGAAATACAACAGTCTTTCCATCCTATGACAGGAATAATTGCAACCCGTGTGGAAGTGATGGTCATTTGTACGTTCCAGGCAACCTAGGCTTCACTCTAGGGCGTTGTTCCACCAGATCGAATTGTTAGGGCCTAAGAAGTCAACGCCAGAAGCATAAGATACAAAATAAATAGAACAGTTTTTCCATCGTATAAAACGAATAATAGCAACCAGTGTGAAAGTTATGGTCATTTCTACGTTCCGGGCAACCTAGGGTTCACCACAGGGCGTTGTTCCACCAGATCGAATAGTTAGGGCCTAAGAAGTGAACGCCAGAAGCATAAAATGCAATAAAAATACAACTGTCTTACCATCCTATAACAGGAATAATTGCAATCCGTGTGAAAGTGATGGTCATTTGTACGTTCCAGGCAACCTAGGCTTCACTCTAGGGCGTTGCTCCACCAGATCGAATTGTTAGGGCCAAAGAAGTCAACGCCCGAAGAATAAAATACAAAATAAATAGAACAGTTTTTCCATCGTATAAAAGGAATAATTGCAAACAGTGTGAAAGTAATGCTCATTTCTACGTTCCGGGCAACCTAGGCTTGACTCTACGGCGTTGTTCCGCCAGATCGAATAGTTAGGGCCTAAGAAGTCAACACCAGAAGAATAAAATACAAAATAAATACAACAGCCTTTACACCGTATAAAACGAATAATTGCAACCTGTGTGAAGGTTATGGTCATATCTACGTTCCGGGCAACATAGGCTTCACTGTAGGGCGTTGCTCCACCTGATCGAAGTGTTAGGGCCTAAGAAGTCAACGCCCGAAGCATAAAATACAATGGAAGTACAACAGTTTTTCCATCGTATAAAACGAATAATTGCAACCATTATGAAACTTATGGTCATTTCTACGTTCCGGGCAACCTAGGCTTCACTGTAGGGCGTTGTTCCACCAGATCGAATAGTTAAGTCCTTAGAAGTCAACGCCAGAAGCATAAAATACGATATTAATACAGCAGCTTTTCCATCGTATAAAAGGGATAATTGCAAACAGTGTGAAGGTTATGGTCATATCTACGTTCCGGGCAACCTAGGCTTCACTGTAGGGCGTTGCTCCACCAGATCGAAGTGTTAGGGCCTAAGAAGTCAACGCCCGTAGCATAAAATACAATGGAAATACAACAGTTTTTCCATCGTATAAAACGAATAATTGCAACCATTATGAAACTTATGGTCATTTCTACGTTACGGGCAACCTAGGCTTCACTCTGTGGCGTTCTTCCACGACATCGAATAGCTACGGCCTCAGAAGTCAACGCCTGAAGCATAAAACACAATAAAAATGCAACAGTCTTTCCATCCTATAACAGGAATAATTGCAACCCGTGTGAAAGTGATGGTCATTTCTACGTTCCAGGCAACCTAGGCTTCACTCAAGGGCGTTGTTCCACCAGATCGAATAGCTACGGCCTTAGAAGCCTACGCCTGAAGCATAAAATACAATAAAAATACAACGGTCTTTTCGTCGTATAACAGGAATAATTGCAACAAGCGTGAAGGTAATGATCATTTGGGCGTTTCGGGCATCCTAGACTTAACTCTGAGGCATTGCTCCACCCGATCGAATAGTTGGGGCCTAAGAAGTCAACGCCAGAAGCATAAAATACAATATAAATACAACAGTTTTTCCATTTTATAAAACGAATAATTGCTACCAGTGTAAAAGTTATGGTCATTTCTACGTTCCGGGCAACCTAGGCTTCAGCCTAGGGCGTTGTTCCACCAGGTCGAATAGTTAGGGCCTAAGAAGTGAACGCCAGAAGCATAAAACACAATATAAATACAACAGCTTTTCCATCGTATAAAACGAATAATTGCAACCAGTGTGAATGTTATGGTCATTTCTACATTCCGAGCAACCTAGGCTTCACTCTAGGGCGTTGCTCCACCAGATCGAATAGCTAAGTCCTTAGAAGTCAACGCCAGAAGCATAAAATACAATATAAATACAACAGTTTTTCCATCGCAGAAAACGAATAATTGCAACCAGTGTGAAAGTTATGGTCATTTCTATATTCCGAGCAACTTAGGCTTCACTCTAGGGCGTTGCTCCACCAGATCGAATAGTTAGGTCCTTAGAAGTCAACGCCAGAAGCATAAAATACGATAGAAATACAACAGTCTTTCCATCCTATGACAGGAATAATTGCAACCCGTGTGGAAGTGATGGTCATTTGTACGTTCCAGGCAACCTAGGCTTCACTCTAGGGCGTTGTTCCACCAGATCGAATTGTTAGGGCCTAAGAAGTCAACGCCAGAAGCATAAGATACAAAATAAATAGAACAGTTTTTCCATCGTATAAAACGAATAATAGCAACCAGTGTGAAAGTTATGGTCATTTCTACGTTCCGGGCAACCTAGGGTTCACCACAGGGCGTTGTTCCACCAGATCGAATAGTTAGGGCCTAAGAAGTGAACGCCAGAAGCATAAAATGCAATAAAAATACAACTGTCTTACCATCCTATAACAGGAATAATTGCAATCCGTGTGAAAGTGATGGTCATTTGTACGTTCCAGGCAACCTAGGCTTCACTCTAGGGCGTTGCTCCACCAGATCGAATTGTTAGGGCCAAAGAAGTCAACGCCCGAAGAATAAAATACAAAATAAATAGAACAGTTTTTCCATCGTATAAAAGGAATAATTGCAAACAGTGTGAAAGTAATGCTCATTTCTACGTTCCGGGCAACCTAGGCTTGACTCTACGGCGTTGTTCCGCCAGATCGAATAGTTAGGGCCTAAGAAGTCAACACCAGAAGAATAAAATACAAAATAAATACAACAGCCTTTACACCGTATAAAACGAATAATTGCAACCTGTGTGAAGGTTATGGTCATATCTACGTTCCGGGCAACATAGGCTTCACTGTAGGGCGTTGCTCCACCTGATCGAAGTGTTAGGGCCTAAGAAGTCAACGCCCGAAGCATAAAATACAATGGAAGTACAACAGTTTTTCCATCGTATAAAACGAATAATTGCAACCATTATGAAACTTATGGTCATTTCTACGTTCCGGGCAACCTAGGCTTCACTGTAGGGCGTTGTTCCACCAGATCGAATAGTTAAGTCCTTAGAAGTCAACGCCAGAAGCATAAAATACGATATTAATACAGCAGCTTTTCCATCGTATAAAAGGGATAATTGCAAACAGTGTGAAGGTTATGGTCATATCTACGTTCCGGGCAACCTAGGCTTCACTGTAGGGCGTTGCTCCACCAGATCGAAGTGTTAGGGCCTAAGAAGTCAACGCCCGTAGCATAAAATACAATGGAAATACAACAGTTTTTCCATCGTATAAAACGAATAATTGCAACCATTATGAAACTTATGGTCATTTCTACGTTACGGGCAACCTAGGCTTCACTCTGTGGCGTTCTTCCACGACATCGAATAGCTACGGCCTCAGAAGTCAACGCCTGAAGCATAAAACACAATAAAAATGCAACAGTCTTTCCATCCTATAACAGGAATAATTGCAACCCGTGTGAAAGTGATGGTCATTTCTACGTTCCAGGCAACCTAGGCTTCACTCAAGGGCGTTGTTCCACCAGATCGAATAGCTACGGCCTTAGAAGCCTACGCCTGAAGCATAAAATACAATAAAAATACAACGGTCTTTTCGTCGTATAACAGGAATAATTGCAACAAGCGTGAAGGTAATGATCATTTGGGCGTTTCGGGCATCCTAGACTTAACTCTGAGGCATTGCTCCACCCGATCGAATAGTTGGGGCCTAAGAAGTCAACGCCAGAAGCATAAAATACAATATAAATACAACAGTTTTTCCATTTTATAAAACGAATAATTGCTACCAGTGTAAAAGTTATGGTCATTTCTACGTTCCGGGCAACCTAGGCTTCAGCCTAGGGCGTTGTTCCACCAGGTCGAATAGTTAGGGCCTAAGAAGTGAACGCCAGAAGCATAAAACACAATATAAATACAACAGCTTTTCCATCGTATAAAACGAATAATTGCAACCAGTGTGAATGTTATGGTCATTTCTACATTCCGAGCAACCTAGGCTTCACTCTAGGGCGTTGCTCCACCAGATCGAATAGCTAAGTCCTTAGAAGTCAACGCCAGAAGCATAAAATACAATATAAATACAACAGTTTTTCCATCGCAGAAAACGAATAATTGCAACCAGTGTGAAAGTTATGGTCATTTCTATATTCCGAGCAACTTAGGCTTCACTCTAGGGCGTTGCTCCACCAGATCGAATAGTTAGGTCCTTAGAAGTCAACGCCAGAAGCATAAAATACGATATAAATACAACAGCTTTTCCATGGTATAAAAGGAATAATTGCAAACAGTGTGAAAGTAATGGTCATTTCTGCGTTCCGAGCAACCTAGGCTTCACTCTAGGGCGGTGCTCCACCATATCGGATAGCTACGGCCTTTGAAGCCTACGCCTGAAGCATAAAATACAATAAAATACAACAGTCTTTTCATCGTATAACCGGAATAATAGCAACATGCGTGAAAGTAATGATCATTTCGGCGTTTCGGGCATCCTAGACTTAACTCTGAGGCATTGCTCCACCAGATTGAATAGTTAGGGCCTAAGGAGTCAACGCCAGAAGCGTAAAATACAATATAAATGCAAGAGCTTTGCCACCGTATAAAATGAATAATTGCAAACAGTGTGAAAGATATGGACATTTCTACGTTCCGGGCAACCTAGGCTTCACTCTATGACGTTCTTCCACCACATCGAATAGCTACGGCCTGAGAAGTCAACGCCTGAAGCATAAAATACAATATAAATATAACAGTTTTTCCATCGTATAAAACGAATAATAGCAACCAGTGTGAAAGTTATGGTCATTTCTACGTTCCGGGCAACCGAGGCTTCACTCTAGGGCGTTGCTCCACCAGATCAAACAGTTAGGGCCTTAGAAGCCAACGCCCGAAGCATTAAATACAAAATAAATAGAACAGTTTTTCCATTGTATAAAATGAATAATTGCAAACAGTGTGAAAGTAACGGTCACTTCTACGTTCCGGGCAACCTAGGCTTCACTCTAGGGTGTTGCTCCACCAGATGGAATAGTTAGGTCCTAAGAAGTGAACGCCAGCAGCATAAAATACAATATAAATACAACAGTTCTTCCATCATATAAAACGAATGATTGCAACCAGTATGAAAGTTATGGTCATTTCTTCGTTCCGAGCAACCTAGGCTTCACTCTATGGCGTTCATCCACCACATCGAATAGCTACGGCCTCAGAAGTCAACGCCCGAAGCATAAAATGCAATAAAAGTACAACAGTGTTTCCATCATATAACAGGAATAATTGCAACCAGTTTGAAAGTGATGGCCGATTCTACTTTCCGGGCAACCTAGGCTTCACTCTAGGGCCTTGCTCCTACAGATTGAATAGTTAGGACCTTAGAAGTCAATGCACGAAGCATAAAATGCAATAAAAATACAACAGTTTTTCCATCATATAACAGGAATATTTGCAACCAGTTAGAAAGTGATGGTCATTTCAACGTTCCGGGCAACCTTGGCTTCACTCTAGGGCGTTGCTCCACCAGATAGAATAGTTAGGGCCTAAGAAATTAACGCCAGAAGCATAAAATACAATATAAATATAACAGTTTTTCCATCGTATAAAACGAGTAATAGCAACCAGCGTGAAAGTTATGGTCATTTCTACGTTTCGGGCAACCTAGTCTTCACCCCAGGGCGTTGTTCCACCAGATCGAATAGTTAGGGCCGAGGAAGTGAACGCCAGCAGCATAAAATACAATATAGATACAACAGTTTTTCCATCATATAAAACGAATAATTGCAACCGGTATGAAAGTTCTGGTCATTTCTACGTTCCGGGCAACCTAGGCTTCACTCTATGGCGTTCTTCCACCACATCGAATAGCTACGGCTTCAGAAGTCAACGCCTGAAGCATAAAATACAATAAAAATACAACAGTCTTTCCCTCCTATAACAGGAATAATTGCAACCCTTGTGAAAGTGTTGGTCATTTCTACGTTCCTGGCAACCTCGGCTTCACTCTAGGGCGTTGCTCCACCAGATCAAACAGTTAGGGCCTTAGAAGTCAACGCCAGAAGCATAAAATACTATATAAATATAACAGTTTTTCCATCGTATAAAACGAGTAATAGCAACCAGCGTGAAAGTTATGGTCATTTCTACGTTTCGGGCAACCTAGTCTTCACCCCAGGGCGTTGTTCCACCAGATCGAATAGTTAGGGCCGAGGAAGTGAACGCCAGCAGCATAAAATACAATATAGATACAACAGTTTTTCCATCATATAAAACGAATAATTGCAACCGGTATGAAAGTTCTGGTCATTTCTACGTTCCGGGCAACCTAGGCTTCACTCTATGGCGTTCTTCCACCACATCGAATAGCTACGGCCTCAGAAGTCAACGCCTGAAGCATAAAATACAATAAAAATACAACAGTCTTTCCCTCCTATAACAGGAATAATTGCAACCCTTGTGAAAGTGATGGTCATTTCTACGTTCCGGGCAACCTCGTCTTCACTCTAGGGCATTGCTCCACCAGATCATACAGTTAGGGCATTAGAAGTCAACGCCCGAAGCATAAAATACAAAATAAATAGAACAGTTTTTCCATCGTATAAAACGAATAATAGCAACCAGCGTGAAAGTTATGGTCATTTCTACGTTTCGGGCAACCTAGGCTTCACCCCAGGGCGTTGTTCCACCAGATCGAATAGTTAGGGCCGAAGAAGTGAACCCCAGCAGCATAAAACACAATATAAATACAACAGTTTTTCCATCATATAAAACGAATAATTGCAACCAGTATGAAAGTTCTGGTCATTTCTACGTTCCGGGCAACCTAGGCTTCACTCTATGGCGTTCTTCCACCACATCGAATAGCTACGGCCTCAGAAGTCAACGCTTGAAGCATAAAATACAATAAAAATACAACAGTCTTTCCATCCTATAACAGGAATAATTGCAACCCGTGTGAAAGTGATGGTCATTTCTACGTTCCGGGCGACCTCGGCTTCACTCTAGGGCGTTACTCCACCAGATCAAACAGTTAGGGCCTTAGAAGTCAACGCCCGAAGCATAAATTACAATATAAGTACAACAGCTTTTCCATCGTATGTAATGTATATTTACAAGCAGTGTGGAAGTAATGGACATTTCTACGTTCCGGTCAACCTAGGCTTAACGCTAGGGTGTTGCTCCACCAGATGGAATAGCTAGGGACTTATAATTCAATGCCAGAAGCATAATATGCAATATAAATCTAACAGCTTTTCCATCGTATAAAACGAATACTAGCAACCAGTGTGAAGGTTATGGTCATTTCTACTTCCCGGGCAACCTAGGCTTCACCCTAGGGCGTTGTTCCACCAGATGGAATAGTTAGGGCCTAAGAAGTCAACGCCAGAAGCATAAAATACGAAATAAATACAACAGCTTTTCCATTGTATAAAACGAATAATGGTAACCAGTGTGAAAGTTATGGTCATTTCTACGTTCCGGTCAACCTAGACTCCACTCTAGGACGTTGCTCCACCAGACCGAATAGTTAGGGCCTATGAAGTCAACGCCAGAAGCATTAAAAACAATAAAGGTGCAACAGTTTTTCCATCGAATAACAGGAATAATTGCAACCAGTGTGAAGGTAATGGTATGTTCTTCGTTCCGGGCAACCTAGGCTTCACTCTAGGGTGGTGCTCCACCAGATCAAATAGTTACGGCCTAAGAAGTCAACGCCAGAAGCATAAATTACAATATAAGTACAACAGCTTTTCCATTGTATATAATGTATATTTGCAAACAGTGTGGAAGTAATGGTCATTTCTACGTTCCGGGCAACCTAGGCTTCACTCTAGGGTGTTGCTCCACCAGATGGAATTGCTAGGGCCTTAGAAGTCAACGCCCGAAGCATAAAATGCAAAATAAATAGGACAGTTTTACCATTGTATAAAACAAATAACTGCAACCAGTCTGAAAGTGCTGGTCATTTCTACGTTCCGGGTAACCTAGGTTTCACACTAGGTCGTTGCTCCACCAAATCGAATAGTTAGGGCCTTAGAAGTCAACGCCCGAAGCATAAAATACAATATAAATACAACAGCTTTGTCATCTTATAAAATGAATAATTGCAACCAGTGTGAATGTTATGGTCATTTCTACGTTCCGGGAAACCTAGGCTTCAGTCTAGGGCCTTCCTCCACCAGATCGAATAGTTAGGGCCTTAGAAGTCAACGCCAGAAGCGTAAAATACAATATAAATATAACAGTTTTTCCATCGTATAAAACGAGTAATAGCAACCAGCGTGAAAGTTATGGTCATTTCTACGTTTCGGGCAACCTAGTCTTCACCCCAGGGCGTTGTTCCACCAGATCGAATAGTTGGGGCCGAGGAAGTGAACGCCAGCAGCATAAAATACAATATAAATACAACAGTTTTTCCATCATATAAAACGAATAATTGCAACCAGTATGAAAGTTCTGGTCATTTCTACTTTCCGGTTAACCTAGGCTTCACTCTATGGCGTTCTTCCACCACATCGAATAGCTGCGGCCTCAGAAGTCAACGCCTGAAGCATAAAATACAATAAAAATACAACAGTCTTTCCCTCCTATACAGGAATAATTGCAACCCTTGTGAAAGTGATGGTCATTTCTACGTTCCCGGCAACCTCGGCTTCACTCTAGGGCGTTGCTCCACCAGATCAAACAGTTAGGGCATTAGAAGTCAACGCCCGAAGCATAAAATACAAAATAAATAGAACAGTTTTTCCATCGTATAAAACGAATAATAGCAACCAGCGTGAAAGTTATGGTCATTTATACGTTTCGGGCAACCTAGGCTTCACCCCAGGGCGTTGTTCCACCAGATCGAATAGTTAGGGCCGAAGAAGTGAACCCCAGCAGCATAAAACAAAATATAAATACAACAGTTTTTCCATCATATAAAACGAATAATTGCAACCAGTATGAAAGTTCTGGTCATTTCTACGTTCCGGGCAACCTAGGCTTCACTCTATGGCGTTCTTCCACCACATCGAATAGCTACGGCCTCAGAAGTCAACGCCTGAAGCATAAAATACAATAAAAATACAACAGTCTTTCCATCCTATAACAGGAATAATTGCAACCCGTGTGAAAGTGATGGTCATTTCTACGTTCCGGGCGACCTCGGCTTCACTCTAGGGCGTTACTCCACCAGATCAAACAGTTAGGGCCTTAGAAGTCAACGCCCGAAGCATAAATTACAATATAAGTACAACAGCTTTTCCATCGTATGTAATGTATATTTACAACCAGTGTGGAAGTAATGGTCATTTCTACGTTCCGGGCAACCTAGGCTTCACTCTAGGGTGTTGCTCCACCAGATGGAATTGCTAGGGACTTAGAAGTCAACGCCCGAAGCATAAAGTACAATATAAGTACAACAGTTTTTCCATCTTATAAAAGGAATAACTGCAAACAGTGTGAAAGTTCTGGTCATTTCTACGTTCCGGGTAACCTAGGCTTCTCTCTAGGGCGGTGCTCCGCCAGATCAAATAGTTACGGCCTAAGAAGTCAACGCGAGAAGCATAAATTACAATATAAATACAACAGCTTTTCCATCGTATATAATGTATATTTGCAAACAGTGTGGAAGTAATGGTCATTTCTAAGTACCGGGCAACCTAGGCTTCTCGCTAGGGTGTTGCTCCTCCAGATGGAATAGCTAGGGCCTTAGAAGTCAACTACCGAAGCATAAAATGCAAAATAAATAGAACAGTTTTTCAATTGTATAAAACGGATAACTCCAACCAGTGTGATAGTACTGGTCATTTCTACGTTCCGGGTAACCTAGGTTTCACTCTAGGGCGTTGCTCCACCACATAGAATAGCTAGGCACTTAGAATTCAACGGCAGAAGGATAAAATACAATATAAGTACAACAGTTTTTCCATCGTATAAAATGAATGATTGCGAACATTGTGAAAGTAATGGTCATTTCTACGTGCCTGGCAACCTACGTGTCACTCTAGGGCGTTGCTGCTCCACATCTGATAGCTACGGCCTTAGAAGTTAACGCCGGAAGCATAAAATACAATATAAATACAACAGCTTTGCCATCTTATAAAATGAATAATTGCAACCAGTGTGAATGTTATGGTCATTTCTACGTTCCGGGAAACCTAGGCTTCAGTCTAGGGCCTTCCTCCACCAGATCGAATAGTTAGGGCCTTAGAAGTCAACGCCAGAAGCATAAAATTCCATAACGATGCAACAGCTTTGCATCGTATAACAGGAATAACCGCAAACAGTGTGATAGTACTGGTCATTACTACGTTCCGGGTAATCTAGGCTTCACTGTAGGGCGTTGCTCCACCAAACCGAATAGTTAGGGCCTTAGAAGTCAACGCCCGAAGCATAAAATACAATATAAGTACAACAGTTTTTCCATCGTATAAAATGAATGATTGCGAACATTGTGAAAGTAATGGTCATTTCTACGTTCCGGGCAACCTAGGCTGCACTCCACGGTGTTGCTCCACCAGATGGAATAGCTAAGGCCTTAGAAGTCAACGCCCGAAGCATAAAATGCAAAATAAATAGGACAGTTTTTCCATTGTATAAAACGAATAACTGCAACCAGTCTGAAAGTACTGGTCATTTCTACGTTCCGGCTATCCTAGGTTTCACACTAGGGCGTTGCTCCACCAGATCGAATAGTTAGGGCCTTAGAAGTCAACGCCCGAAGCATAAAATACAATATAAGTACAACAGCTTTGCCATCGTATAAAATGAATAATTGCAAACAGTGTGAAGGTAATGGCCATTTCTACGTTCCGGGTAACCTAGGCTTCACACTAGGGCGTTGCTCCACCAGATCTAACGGTTAGGGCCTTAGAAGTCAACGCCCGAATCATAAAATACAAAATAAATAGAACAGTTTTTCCATCGTATAAAACATATAATAGCAACCAGTGTGAAAGTTATGGTCATTTCTACGTTCCGGGAAACCTAGGCTTCACTGTAGGTCGTTGCTCCACCAGATCGAATGGCTAGCGACTTACAATTAAACGCCAGAGGCATAAAATATAATAAAAATACAACAGTCTTTCCATCGTATAACAGGAATAATTGCAACCAGTGTGAAAGTAATGGTCATTCTGACGTACCGGGCAACCTAGGCTTCACTCTAGGTCGTTGCTCCACCAGATCGAAGAGTTAGGGCCTTAGAAGTCAACGCCAGAAGCATAAGATACAATAAAGACGCAAGAGTTTTTCCATCGTATAACAGGAGTAATTGCAACCAGTGTGAAGGTAATGGTATGTTCTACGCTCCGGGCAACGTAGGCTTCACTCAAGGGCGGTGCTCCACCAGATCAAACAGTTAGGGCCTAAGAAGTCAACCCCAGAAGCATAAAATACGATAAAGATGCAACAGTTTTACCATCGTATAAAACGGATAATTGCAACCAGTTCGAAAGTGATGGTCATTTCTACGTGCCGGGCAATCTCGGCTTCACTCTAGGGCGTTGCTCCACCAGATCGAATAGTTAGTGCCTTAGAAGGCAACGCCAGAAGCATAATATACAATATAAATATAACAGTTTTTCCATCGTATAAAACGAATAATAGCATTCAGTGTGAAAGTAATGGCCATTTCGAGGCTCCGGGCTACCTAGGCTGCACTCTAGGGCGTTGCTCCACCAGATCGAATAGGTAGGGCCATAGAAGTCAACGCCAGAAGCATAAAATACAATAAAAATGCAATAGTTTTTCCATCGTATAGCATGACTAATTGCAACCTGTGTAAAAGCTATGGTCATTTCTACGTTCCGGGCAACCTAGGCTTCAGCCTAGGGCGTTGTTCCACCAGGTCGAATAGTTAGGGCCTAAGAAGTGAACGCCAGAAGCATAAAACACAATATAAATACAACAGCTTTTCCATCGTATAAAACGAATAATTGCAACCAGTGTGAATGTTATGGTCATTTCTACATTCCGAGCAACCTAGGCTTCACTCTAGGGCGTTGCTCCACCAGATCGAATAGCTAAGTCCTTAGAAGTCAACGCCAGAAGCATAAAAACGATATTAATACAGCAGCTTTACCATCGTATAAAAGGGATAATTGCAAACAGTGTGAAAGTAATGGTTATTTCTACGTTCCGGGCAACCTAGGCTTCACTCTACGGCGTTGTTCTACCAGATCGAATAGTTAGGGCCTAAGAAGTCAACACCAGAAGAATAAAATACAAAATAAATACAACAGCCTTTACACCGTATAAAACGGATAATTGCAACCTGTGTGAAGGTTATGGTCATACCTACGTTCCGGGCAACCTAGGCTTCACTGTAGGGCGTTGATCCACCAGATCGAAGTGTTAGGGCCTAAGAAGTCAACGCCAGAAGCATTAAATACAATATAAATACAACAGTTTTTCCATCGTATAAAACTAATAATTGCAACCAGTGTGAAAGTTATGGTCATTTCTACATTCCGAGCAACCGAGGCTTCACTCTAGGGCGTTGTTCCACCAGATCGAATAGTTAAGTCCTTAGAAGTCAACGCCAGAAGCATAAAATACAATAAAAATGCAACAGTCTTTCCATCCTATAACAGGAATAATTGCAACCCGTGTGAAAGTGATGGTCATTTCTACGTTCCAGGCAACCTAGGCTTCACTCAAGGGCGTTGTTCCACCAGATCGAATAGCTACGGCCTTAGAAGCCTACGCCTGAAGCATAAAATACAATAAAAATACAACGGTCTTTTCATCGTATAACAGGAATAATTGCAACAAGCGTGAAAGTAATGATCATTTGGGCGTTTCGGGCATCCTAGACTTAACTCTGAGGCATTGCTCCACCCGATCGAATAGTTAGGGCCTAAGAAGTCAACGCCCGAAGCATTAAATACAAAATAAATAGAACAGTTTTTCCATTGTATAAAATGAATAATTGCAAACAGTGTGAAAGTAACGGTCACTTCTACGTTCCGGGCAACCTAGGCTTCACTCTAGGGTGTTGCTCCACCAGATGGAATTGCTAGGGACTGAGAATTCAATGCCAGAAGCATAATATGCAATATAAATATAACAGCTTTTCCATCGTATAAAACGAATAATAGCAACCAGTGTGAAAGTTATGGTCATTTCTACTTCCCGGGAAACCTAGGCTTCACTCTAGGGCGTTGCTCCACCAGGTCTAATAGTTAGGGCCTTAGAAGTCAACGCCCCAAGCATAAAATGCAAAATAAATAGAACAGTTTTTCCATTGTATAAAACAAATAACTGCAACCAGTGTGAAAGTACTGATCATTTCTACGTTCCGGGCAACCTAGGCTTCACTCTAGGGCGTTACTCCACCAGATCAAACAGTTAGGGCCTTAGAAGTCAACGCCCGAAGCATAAAATACAAAATAAATAGAACAGTTTTTCCATCGCATAGAACGAATAATAGCAACCAGTGTGAAAGTTATGGTCATTTCTACGTTCCGGGCAACCTAGGCTTCACCCCAGGGCGTTGTTCCACCGGATTGAATAGTTAGGTCCTAAGAAGTGAACGCCAGCAGCATAAAATACAATATAAATACAACAGTTCTTCCATCATATAAAACGAATGATTGCAACCAGTATGAAAGTTATGGTCATTTCTTCGTTCCGAGCAACCTAGGCTTCACTCTATGGCGTTCATCCACCACATCGAATAGCTACGGCCTCAGAAG
The DNA here is from genome assembly GCF_051401765.1 of Calliopsis andreniformis. Taxonomy (NCBI): domain Eukaryota; kingdom Metazoa; phylum Arthropoda; class Insecta; order Hymenoptera; family Andrenidae; genus Calliopsis; species Calliopsis andreniformis. The sequence goes on along the minus strand of NW_027480472.1, from coordinate 1,213,474 downwards.
TCAACGCCCGAAGCATAAAATGCAATAAAAGTACAACAGTGTTTCCATCATATAACAGGAATAATTGCAACCAGTTTGAAAGTGATGGCCGATTCTACGTTCCGGGCAACCTAGGCTTCACTCTAGGGCATTGCTCCACCAGATCGAACTGTTAGGGCCAAAGAAGTCAACGCCCGAAGGATAAAACACAAAATAAATAGAACAGTTTTTACATTGTATAAAACGAATAACAGCAACCAGTCTGAAAGTACTGGTCATTTCTACGTTCCGGGTAACCTAGGTTTCACACTAGGGCGTTGCTCCACCAGACCGAATAGCTTGGGACTTAGAATTCAACGCCAGAAGGATAAAATACAATATAAGTACAACAGTTTTTCCATCGTATGAAATGAATAATTGCAGACATTGTGAAAGTAATGGTCATTTCTACGTTCCGGGTAACCTAGGTTTCACACTAGGGCGTTGCTCCACCAGACCGAATAGCGAGTTACTTAGAATTCAACGCCAGAAGGATAAAATACAATATAGGTACAACAGTTTTTCCATCGTATGAAATGAATAATTGCAGACATTGTGAAAGTAATGGTCATTTCTACGTTCCGGGCAACCTAGGCTGCACTCTAGGGTGTTGCTCCACCAGATGGAATAGATAGGGACTTAGAATTCAATGCCAGAAGCATAAAATGCAATATAAATATAACAGCTATTCCAGCGTATAAAACGAATAATAGCAACCAGTGTGAAAGTTATGGTCATTTCTACGTTCCGGGCAACCTAGGCTTCACTCTAGGGCGTTGCTCCAACAGATTTAATAGTTAGGGCCTCAGAAGTCAACGCCCGAAGCATAAAATGCAATAAAAATACAACAGTTTTTCCATCGTATAACAGGATTAATTGCAACCAGTTTGAAAGCGATGGTCATTTCTACGTTCCGGGCAACCTAGGCTACACTCTAGGGCGTTGCTCCAACAGATTGAATAGTCAGGGCCTTATAAGTCAACGCCCGAAGCATAAAATGCAAAATAAATAGAACAGATTTTCCATCGTATAAAGCGAATAATTGTTACCAGTGTGAAAGTTATGGTCATTTCGACGTTCCGGGCAACCTAGGCTTCACTCTAGGGCGTTGCTCCACCAGATCAAACAGTTAGGGCCTTAGAAGTCAACGCCCGAAGCATAAAATACAAAACAAATAGAACAGATTTTCCATCGTATAAAGCGAATAATTGTTACCAGTGTGAAAGTTATGGTCATTTCGACGTTCCGGGCAACCTAGGCTTCACCCTAGGACGTTGTTCCACCAGATCGAATAGTTAGGGCCTAAGAAGTGAACGCCAGAAGCATAAAATACAATATAAATACAACAGTTTTTCCATCATATAAAACGAATAATTGCAACCAGTATGAAAGTTATGGTCATTACTACTTTCCGGGCGACCTAGGCTTCACCCTAGGGCGTTGCTCCAACCGGTGGAATAGCTAGGGCCTTAGAAGTCAATGCCCGACGCATAAAATGCAATAAAAATACAACAGTTTTTACATCCTATAACAGGAGTAATTGCAACCAGTTTGAAAGTGATGGTCATTTCTACGTACCGGGCAACCTAGGCTACACTCTAGGGCGTTGCTCCACCAGATCGAATAGTTAGGGCCTAAGAAGTCAACGCCATAAGAATAAAATACAATATAAATATACCAGTTTTTCCATCGTATACAACGAATAATAGCAACCAGTTGTCTAGGTTATGGTCATTTCAACGTTCCTGGCAATCTAGGCTTCACTCTAGGGCGTTGCTCCACCAGATCAATCAGTTAGGGCGTTAGAAGTCAACGCCCGAAGCATAAAATGCAATAGAAATACAACAGTTTTTCCATCATATAACAGGAATAATTGCAACCAGTTTGAAAGTGATGGTCATTTCTTCGTTCCGGGCAACTTAGGCTTCACTCTAGGGCGTTGTTCCACCATATCGAACAGTTAGGGCCTAAGAAGTCAACGCCAGAAGCATAAAATACGATATAAATACAGCAGCTTTACCACCGTATAAAACGAATAATTGCAACCAGTGTGAAAGTTATGGACATTTCTACATTGCGGCCACCCTAGGCTTCACCCTAGGGCGTTGCTCCACCTGTTCGAATAGTTAGGGCCTTAGAAGTCATCGCCAAAAGCATAAAATGCAATAAAGATGCAACAGTTTTTCCATCGTATAACATGAATAACTGCAAACAGTGGGAAAGTACTGGTCATTTCTTCGTTCCGGGCAACCTAGGCGTCACTCTAGGGCGTTGCTCCACCTGATCGAATAGTTAGGGCCTTCGAAGTCAACGCCAGAAGCATAAAATGCAATAAAGTTGCAACAGTTTTTCCATCGTATAACAGGAATAACTGCAAACAGTGTGAAAGTACTGGTCATTTCAACGATCCGGGCATCCTAGGCTTCACTCTAGGGCGTTGCTCCACCAGATCAAACAGTTAGGGCCTTAGAAGTCAACGCCCGAAGCATAAAATACAAAATAAATAGAACAGATTTTCCATCGTATAAAGCGAATAATTGTTACCAGTGTGAAAGTTATGGTCATTTCGACGTTCCGGGCAACCTAGGCTTCACTCTAGGGCGTTGCTCCACCAGATCAAACAGTTAGGGCCTTAGAAGTCAACGCCCGAAGCATAAAATACAAAACAAATAGAACAGATTTTCCATCCTATAAAGCGAATAATTGTTACCAGTGTGAAAGTTATGGTCATTTCGACGTTCCGGGCATTCTAGGCTTCACCCTAGGACGTTGTTCCACCAGATCGAATAGTTAGGGCCTAAGAAGTGAACGCCAGAAGCATAAAATACAATATAAATACAACAGTTTTTCCATCATATAAAACGAATAATTGCAACCAGTATGAAAGTTATGGTCATTACTACTTTCCGGGCGACCTAGGCTTCACCCTAGGGCGATGCTCCAACCGGTGGAATAGCTAGGGCCTTAGAAGTCAATGCCCGACGCATAAAATGCAATAAAAATACAACAGTTTTTACATCCTATAACAGGAGTAATTGCAACCAGTTTGAAAGTGATGGTCATTTCTACGTACCGGGCAACCTAGGCTACACTCTAGGGCGTTGCTCCACCAGATCGAATAGTTAGGGCCTAAGAAGTCAACGCCATAAGAATAAAATACAATATAAATATACCAGTTTTTCCATCGTATACAACGAATAATAGCAACCAGTTGTCTAGGTTATGGTCATTTCAACGTTCCTGGCAATCTAGGCTTCACTCTAGGGCGTTGCTCCACCAGATCAATCAGTTAGGGCGTTAGAAGTCAACGCCCGAAGCATAAAATGCAATAGAAATACAACAGTTTTTCCATCATATAACAGGAATAATTGCAACCAGTTTGAAAGTGATGGTCATTTCTTCGTTCCGGGCAACTTAGGCTTCACTCTAGGGCGTTGTTCCACCATATCGAACAGTTAGGGCCATAGAAGTCAACGCCAGAAGCATAAAATACAATATAAATATGACAGTTTTTACATTGTATAAAACGAATAATAGCAACCAGTGTGAAAGTTATGGTCATTTCTTCGTTCCGGGCAACCTAGGCTTCACACTAGGGCGTTGCTCCACCAGATCGAATAGTTAGGGCCATAGAAGTCAACGACCGAGGCATAAAATACAAAATAAATAAAACAGTTTTTCCATCGTATAAAACGAATAATTGCAACCAGTATGAAAGTTATGGTCATTTCTACTTTCCGGTCGACCTAGGCTTCACCCTAGGGCGTTGCTCCAACCGGTGGAATAGCTAGGGCCTTAGAAGTCAATGCCCGACGCATAAAATGCAATAAAAATACAACAGTTTTTACATTCTATAACAGGAATAATTGCAACCAGTTTGAACGTGATGGTCATTTCTACGTACCGGGCAACCTAGGCTTCACTCTATGGCGTTGATCCACCAGATGGAATAGTTAGGGCCTAAGAAGTCAACGCCAGAAGCATAAAATAGAATAAATACGTAACAGTTTTTCCATCGTATAACAGGAATAACTGCAAACAGTATGAAAGTACTGGTCATTTCTACGTTCTGGGTAAGATAGGTTTCACTCTAGGGCGTTGCTCCACCAGATCGTATAGCTAGGGCCTAAGAAATCAACGCCATAAGAATAAAATACAATATAAATATACCAGTTTTTCCATCGTATAAAACGAATAATAGCAACCAGTTGTCTAGGTTATGGTCATTTCAACGTTCCTGGCAATCTGGCTTCACTCTAGGGCGTTGCTCCACCAGATCAATCAGTTAGGGCGTTAGAAGTCAACGCCCGAAGCATAAAATGCAAAATAAATAGAACAGCTTTTCCACTGTATAAAACGAATAATTGCTACCAGTGTAAAAGTTATGGTCATTTCTACGTTCCGGGCAACCTAGGCTTCACTCTAGGGCGTTGCTCCACCAGATCAAACAGTTAGGGCCTTAGAAGTCAACGCCCGAAGCATAAAATACAAAATAAATAGAACAGATTTTCCATCGTATAAAACGAATAATTGTTACCAGTGTGAAAGTTATGGTCATTTCAACTTTCCGGGCAACCTAGGCTTCACCCTAGGGCGTTGTTCAACCAGATGGAATAGTTAGAGCCTAAGAAGTCAACGCCAGAAGCATAAAATACGATATAAATACAGCAGCTTTTCCACCGTATAAAACGAATAATTGCAACCAGTGTGATAGTTATGCTCATTTCTACGTTCCGGGCAAACTAGGCTTCACCCTAGGGCGTTGCTCCAACAGATCGAATAGTAAGGGCCTTAAAAGTCAATGCCCGAAGCATAAAATGCAATAAAGATGCAACAGTTTTTCCATCGTATAACAGGAATAACTGCAAACAGTGTGAAAGTACTGGTCATTTCAACGATCCGGGCATCCTAGGCTTCACTCTAGGGCGTTGCTCCACCAGATCAATCAGTTAGGGCCTTAGAAGTCAACGCCCGAAGCATAAAATGCAAAATAAATAGAACAGTTTTTCCATTGTATAAAACGAATAATTGCTACCAGTGTAAAAGTTATGGTCATTTCTACGTTCCGGGCAACCTAGGCTTCACTCTAGGGCGTTGCTCCACCAGATCAAACAGTTAGGGCCTTAGAAGTCAACGCCCGAAGCATAAAATACAAAATAAATAGAACAGATTTTCCATCGTATAAAGCGAATAATTGTTACCAGTGTGAAAGTTATGGTCATTTCGACGTTCCGGGCAACCTAGGCTTCACCCTAGGACGTTGTTCCACCAGATCGAATAGTTAGGGCCTAAGAAGTGAACGCCAGAAGCATAAAATACAATATAAATACAACAGTTTTTCCATCATATAAAACGAATAATTGCAACCAGTATGAAAGTTATGGTCATTACTACTTTCCGGGCGACCTAGGCTTCACCCTAGGGCGTTGCTCCAACCGGTGGAATAGCTAGGGCCTTAGAAGTCAATGCCCGACGCATAAAATGCAATAAAAATACAACAGTTTTTACATCCTATAACAGGAGTAATTGCAACCAGTTTGAAAGTGATGGTCATTTCTACGTACCGGGCAACCTAGGCTACACTCTAGGGCGTTGCTCCACCAGATCGAATAGTTGGGGCCTAAGAAGTCAACGCCATAAGAATAAAATACAATATAAATATACCAGTTTTTCCATCGTATACAACGAATAATAGCAACCAGTTGTCTAGGTTATGGTCATTTCAACGTTCCTGGCAATCTAGGCTTCACTCTAGGGCGTTGCTCCACCAGATCAATCAGTTAGGGCGTTAGAAGTCAACGCCCGAAGCATAAAATTTAATAGAAATACAACAGTTTTTCCATCATATAACAGGAATAATTGCAACCAGTTTGAAAGTGATGGTCATTTCTTCGTTCCGGGCAACTTAGGCTTCACTCTAGGGCGTTGTTCCACCATATCGAACAGTTAGGGCCAAAGAAGTCAACGCCCGAAGCATAAAATGCAAAATAAATAGAACAGTTTTTCCATTGTATAAAACGAATAATTGCTACCAGTGTAAAAGTTATGGTCATTTCTACGTTCCGGGGAACCTAGGCTTCACTCTAGGGAGTTGCTCCACCAGATCGAATAGTTAGGGCCTAAGAAGTCCACGCCCGAAGCATAAAGTACGATAAAGATGCAACAGTTTTTCCATCGTATAAAACGAATGATTGCTACCAGTGTGAAATTTATGGTCATTCCTACATTCCGAGCAACCTAGGCTTCACTCTAGAGCGTTGCCCCACAAGATCGAATAGTTAGGTCCTTAGACGTCAACGCCAAAAGCATAAAATACGATATAAATACAACAGTTCGTCCATCGTAGAACAGGAATAAGTGCAACCAGTGTGAAAGTTATGGTCATTTCTACGTTCCGGGCAACCTAGGCTTCACTCTAGGGCGTTGTTCCACCATATCGAACAGTTAGGGCCAAAGAAGTCAACGCCAGAAGCATAAAATACAATATAAATATGACAGTTTTTCCATTGTATAAAACGAATAATAGCAACCAGTGTGAAAGTTATGGTCATTTCTTCGTTCCGGGCAACCTAGGCTTCACACTAGGGCGTTGCTCCACCAGATCGAATAGTTAGGGCCATAGAAGTCAACGACCGAGGCATAAAATACAAAATAAATAAAACAGTTTTTCCATCGTATAAAACGAATAATTGCAACCAGTATGAAAGTTATGGTCATTTCTACTTTCCGGTCGACCTAGGCTTCACCCTAGGGCGTTGTTCAACCAGATGGAATAGTTAGGGCCTAAGAAGTCAACGCCAGAAGCATAAAATACGATATAAATACAGCAGCTTTTCCACCGTATAAAACGAATAATTGCAACCAGTGTGATAGTTATGCTCATTTCTACGTTCCGGGCAAACTAGGCTTCACCCTAGGGCGTTGCTCCAACAGATCGAATAGTAAGGGCCTTAAAAGTCAATGCCCGAAGCATAAAATGCAATAAAGATGCAACAGTTTTTCCATCGTATAACAGGAATAACTGCAAACAGTGTGAAAGTACTGGTCATTTCAACGATCCGGGCATCCTAGGCTTCACTCTAGGGCGTTGCTCCACCAGATCAATCAGTTAGGGCCTTAGAAGTCAACGCCCGAAGCATAAAATGCAAAATAAATAGAACAGTTTTTCCATTGTATAAAACGAATAATTGCTACCAGTGTAAAAGTTATGGTCATTTCTACGTTCCGGGCAACCTAGGCTTCACTCTAGGGCGTTGCTCCACCAGATCAAACAGTTAGGGCCTTAGAAGTCAACGCCCGAAGCATAAAATACAAAATAAATAGAACAGATTTTCCATCGTATAAAGCGAATAATTGTTACCAGTGTGAAAGTTATGGTCATTTCGACGTTCCGGGCAACCTAGGCTTCACCCTAGGACGTTGTTCCACCAGATCGAATAGTTAGGGCCTAAGAAGTGAACGCCAGAAGCATAAAATACAATATAAATACAACAGTTTTTCCATCATATAAAACGAATAATTGCAACCAGTATGAAAGTTATGGTCATTACTACTTTCCGGGCGACCTAGGCTTCACCCTAGGGCGTTGCTCCAACCGGTGGAATAGCTAGGGCCTTAGAAGTCAATGCCCGACGCATAAAATGCAATAAAAATACAACAGTTTTTACATCCTATAACAGGAGTAATTGCAACCAGTTTGAAAGTGATGGTCATTTCTACGTACCGGGCAACCTAGGCTACACTCTAGGGCGTTGCTCCACCAGATCGAATAGTTGGGGCCTAAGAAGTCAACGCCATAAGAATAAAATACAATATAAATATACCAGTTTTTCCATCGTATACAACGAATAATAGCAACCAGTTGTCTAGGTTATGGTCATTTCAACGTTCCTGGCAATCTAGGCTTCACTCTAGGGCGTTGCTCCACCAGATCAATCAGTTAGGGCGTTAGAAGTCAACGCCCGAAGCATAAAATTTAATAGAAATACAACAGTTTTTCCATCATATAACAGGAATAATTGCAACCAGTTTGAAAGTGATGGTCATTTCTTCGTTCCGGGCAACTTAGGCTTCACTCTAGGGCGTTGTTCCACCATATCGAACAGTTAGGGCCAAAGAAGTCAACGCCCGAAGCATAAAATGCAAAATAAATAGAACAGTTTTTCCATTGTATAAAACGAATAATTGCTACCAGTGTAAAAGTTATGGTCATTTCTACGTTCCGGGGAACCTAGGCTTCACTCTAGGGAGTTGCTCCACCAGATCGAATAGTTAGGGCCTAAGAAGTCCACGCCCGAAGCATAAAGTACGATAAAGATGCAACAGTTTTTCCATCGTATAAAACGAATGATTGCTACCAGTGTGAAATTTATGGTCATTCCTACATTCCGAGCAACCTAGGCTTCACTCTAGAGCGTTGCCCCACAAGATCGAATAGTTAGGTCCTTAGACGTCAACGCCAAAAGCATAAAATACGATATAAATACAACAGTTCGTCCATCGTAGAACAGGAATAAGTGCAACCAGTGTGAAAGTTATGGTCATTTCTACGTTCCGGGCAACCTAGGCTTCACTCTAGGGCGTTGTTCCACCATATCGAACAGTTAGGGCCAAAGAAGTCAACGCCAGAAGCATAAAATACAATATAAATATGACAGTTTTTCCATTGTATAAAACGAATAATAGCAACCAGTGTGAAAGTTATGGTCATTTCTTCGTTCCGGGCAACCTAGGCTTCACACTAGGGCGTTGCTCCACCAGATCGAATAGTTAGGGCCATAGAAGTCAACTACCGAGGCATAAAATACAAAATAAATAAAACAGTTTTTCCATCGTATAAAACGAATAATTGCAACCAGTATGAAAGTTATGGTCATTTCTACTTTCCGGTCGACCTAGGCTTCACCCTAGGGCGTTGTTCAACCAGATGGAATAGTTAGGGCCTAAGAAGTCAACGCCAGAAGCATAAAATACGATATAAATACAGCAGCTTTTCCACCGTATAAAACGAATAATTGCAACCAGTGTGATAGTTATGCTCATTTCTACGTTCCGGGCAAACTAGGCTTCACCCTAGGGCGTTGCTCCAACAGATCGAATAGTAAGGGCCTTAAAAGTCAATGCCCGAAGCATAAAATACAATATAAATACAACAGCTTTTCAATCGTATAAAACGAATAATTGCAACCAGTGTGAAAGTTATGGACATTTCTACATTGCGGCCACCCTAGGCTTCACCCTAGGGCGTTGCTCCACCTGTTCGAATAGTTAGGGCCTTAGAAGTCATCGCCAAAAGCATAAAATGCAATAAAGATGCAACAGTTTTTCCATCGTATAACAGGAATAACTGCAAACAGTGGGAAAGTACTGGTCATTTCTTCGTTCCGGGCAACCTAGGCGTCACTCTAGGGCGTTGCTCCACCTGATCGAATAGTTAGGGCCTTCGAAGTCAACGCCAGAAGCATAAAATGCAATAAAGTTGCAACAGTTTTTCCATCGTATAACAGGAATAACTGCAAACAGTGTGAAAGTACTGGTCATTTCAACGATCCGGGCATCCTAGGCTTCACTCTAGGGCGTTGCTCCACCAGATCAAACAGTTAGGGCCTTAGAAGTCAACGCCCGAAGCATAAAATACAAAATAAATAGAACAGATTTTCCATCGTATAAAGCGAATAATTGTTACCAGTGTGAAAGTTATGGTCATTTCGACGTTCCGGGCAACCTAGGCTTCACTCTAGGGCGTTGCTCCACCAGATCAAACAGTTAGGGCCTTAGAAGTCAACGCCCGAAGCATAAAATACAAAACAAATAGAACAGATTTTCCATCGTATAAAGCGAATAATTGTTACCAGTGTGAAAGTTATGGTCATTTCGACGTTCCGGGCATTCTAGGCTTCACCCTAGGACGTTGTTCCACCAGATCGAATAGTTAGGGCCTAAGAAGTGAACGCCAGAAGCATAAAATACAATATAAATACAACAGTTTTTCCATCATATAAAACGAATAATTGCAACCAGTATGAAAGTTATGGTCATTACTACTTTCCGGGCGACCTAGGCTTCACCCTAGGGCGATGCTCCAACCGGTGGAATAGCTAGGGCCTTAGAAGTCAATGCCCGACGCATAAAATGCAATAAAAATACAACAGTTTTTACATCCTATAACAGGAGTAATTGCAACCAGTTTGAAAGTGATGGTCATTTCTACGTACCGGGCAACCTAGGCTACACTCTAGGGCGTTGCTCCACCAGATCGAATAGTTAGGGCCTAAGAAGTCAACGCCATAAGAATAAAATACAATATAAATATACCAGTTTTTCCATCGTATACAACGAATAATAGCAACCAGTTGTCTAGGTTATGGTCATTTCAACGTTCCTGGCAATCTAGGCTTCACTCTAGGGCGTTGCTCCACCAGATCAATCAGTTAGGGCGTTAGAAGTCAACGCCCGAAGCATAAAATGCAATAGAAATACAACAGTTTTTCCATCATATAACAGGAATAATTGCAACCAGTTTGAAAGTGATGGTCATTTCTTCGTTCCGGGCAACTTAGGCTTCACTCTAGGGCGTTGTTCCACCATATCGAACAGTTAGGGCCTAAGAAGTCAACGCCAGAAGCATAAAATACGATATAAATACAGCAGCTTTTCCACCGTATAAAACGAATAATTGCAACCAGTGTGATAGTTATGCTCATTTCTACGTTCCGGGCAAACTAGGCTTCACACTAGGGCGTTGCTCCACCAGATCGAATAGTTAGGGCCATAGAAGTCAACGACCGAGGCATAAAATACAAAATAAATAAAACAGTTTTTCCATCGTATAAAACGAATAATTGCAACCAGTATGAAAGTTATGGTCATTTCTACTTTCCGGTCGACCTAGGCTTCACCCTAGGGCGTTGCTCCAACCGGTGGAATAGCTAGGGCCTTAGAAGTCAATGCCCGACGCATAAAATGCAATAAAAATACAACAGTTTTTACATCCTATAACAGGAATAATTGCAACCAGTTTGAACGTGATGGTCATTTCTACGTACCGGGCAACCTAGGCTTCACTCTATGGCGTTGATCCACCAGATGGAATAGTTAGGGCCTAAGAAGTCAACGCCAGAAGCATAAAATAGAATAAATATGTAACAGTTTTTCCATCGTATAACAGGAATAACTGCAAACAGTATGAAAGTACTGGTCATTTCTACGTTCTGGGTAACCTAGGTTTCACTCTAGGGCGTTGCTCCACCAGATCGTATAGCTAGGGCCTAAGAAATCAACGCCATAAGAATAAAATACAATATAAATATACCAGTTTTTCCATCGTATAAAACGAATAATAGCAACCAGTTGTCTAGGTTATGGTCATTTCAACGTTCCTGGCAATCTGGCTTCACTCTAGGGCGTTGCTCCACCAGATCAATCAGTTAGGGCGTTAGAAGTCAACGCCCGAAGCATAAAATGCAAAATAAATAGAACAGCTTTTCCACTGTATAAAACGAATAATTGCTACCAGTGTAAAAGTTATGGTCATTTCTACGTTCCGGGCAACCTAGGCTTCACTCTAGGGCGTTGCTCCACCAGATCAAACAGTTAGGGCCTTAGAAGTCAACGCCCGAAGCATAAAATACAAAATAAATAGAACAGATTTTCCATCGTATAAAACGAATAATTGTTACCAGTGTGAAAGTTATGGTCATTTCAACTTTCCGGGCAACCTAGGCTTCACCCTAGGGCGTTGTTCAACCAGATGGAATAGTTAGAGCCTAAGAAGTCAACGCCAGAAGCATAAAATACGATATAAATACAGCAGCTTTTCCACCGTATAAAACGAATAATTGCAACCAGTGTGATAGTTATGCTCATTTCTACGTTCCGGGCAAACTAGGCTTCACCCTAGGGCGTTGCTCCAACAGATCGAATAGTAAGGGCCTTAAAAGTCAATGCCCGAAGCATAAAATACAATATAAATACAACAGCTTTTCAATCGTATAAAACGAATAATTGCAACCAGTGTGAAAGTTATGGACATTTCTACATTGCGGCCACCCTAGGCTTCACCCTAGGGCGTTGCTCCACCTGATCGAATAGTTAGGGCCTTAGAAGTCAACGCCAAAAGCATAAAATGCAATAAAGATGCAACAGTTTTTCCATCGTTTTACAGGAATAACTGCAACCAGTGCGAATGTACTGGTCATTCCTACATTCCGAGCGACCTAGACTTCACTCTAGAGCGTTGCTCCACCAGATCGAATAGTTAGGTCATTACAAGTCAATGCCAGAAGCATAAAATACGATATAAATACAACAGTTTGTCCATCGTAGAACAGGAATAATTGCAACCAGTGTGAAAGTTATGGTCATTTCTGCGTTCCGGGCAACCTGGGCTTCACTCTAGGTCGTTGCTCCACCGGAACAAACTGTTAGGGCCTTAGAAGTAAACGCCCGAAGCATAAAATACAAAATAAATGGAGCAGTTTTTCCATTGTATAAAACGAATAATTGCTACCAGTGTGAAAGTTATGGTCATTTCTACGTTCTGGGCAACCTAGGCTTCACCCTAGGGCGTTGTTCCACCAGATCGAATAGTTAGGGCCTAAGAACTGAACGCCAGAAGCATAAAATAGAATAAAGATGCAACAGTTTTTCCATCGTATAACAGGAATAACTGCAAACACTATGAAAGTACTGGTCATTTCTACGTTCTGGGTAACCTACGTTTCACTCTAGGGCGTTGCTCCACCAGATCGTATAGCTAGGGCCTAAGAAATCAACGCCATAAGAATAAAATACAATATAAGTATACCAGTTTTTCCATCCTATAAAACGAATAATAGCAACCAGTTGTCTAGGTTATGGTCATTTCAACGTTCCTGGCAATCTAGGCTTCACCCTAGGGCGTAGCTCCACCAGATCAATCAGTTAGGGCGTTAGAAGTCAACGACCGAAGCATAAAATGCAAAATAAATAGAACAGTTTTTCCATCGTATAAAACGAATAATTGCTACCAGTGTAAAAGTTATGGTCATTTCTACGTTCCGGGGAACCTAGGCTTCACTCTAGGGAGTTGCTCCACCAGATCGAATAGTTAGGGCCTAAGAAGTCCACGCCCGAAGCATAAAGTACGATAAAGATGCAACAGTTTTTCCATCGTATAAAACGAATGATTGCTACCAGTGTGAAATTTATGGTCATTCCTACATTCCGAGCAACCTAGGCTTCACTCTAGAGCGTTGCCCCACAAGATCGAATAGTTAGGTCCTTAGACGTCAACGCCAGAAGCATAAAATACGATATAAATACAACAGTTCGTCCATCGTAGAACAGGAATAATTGCAACCAGTGTGAAAGTTATGGTCATTTCTACGTTCCGGGCAACCTAGGCTTCACTCTAGGGCGTTGTTCCACCATATCGAACAGTTAGGGCCTAAGAAGTCCACGCCCGAAGCATAAAGTACGATAAAGATGCAACAGTTTTTCCATCGTATAAAACGAATAATTGCAACCAGTATGAAAGTTATGGTCATTTCTACTTTCCGGTCGACCTAGGCTTCACCCTAGGGCGTTGCTCCAACCGGTGGAATAGCTAGGGCCTTAGAAGTCAATGCCCGACGCATAAAATGCAATAAAAATACAACAGTTTTTACATCCTGTAACAGGAATAATTGCAACCAGTTTGAACGTGATGGTCATTTCTACGTACCGGGCAACCTAGGCTTCACTCTATGGCGTTGATCCACCAGATGGAATAGTTAGGGCCTAAGAAGTCAACGCCAGAAGAATAAAATAGAATAAATATGTAACAGTTTTTCCATCGTATAACAGGAATAACTGCAAACAGTATGAAAGTACTGGTCATTTCTACGTTCTGGGTAAACTAGGTTTCACTCTAGGGCGTTGCTCCACCAGATCGTATAGCTAGGGCCTAAGAAATCAACGCCATAAGAATAAAATACAATATAAATATACCAGTTTTTCCATCGTATAAAACGAATAATAGCAACCAGTTGTCTAGGTTATGGTCATTTCAACGTTCCTGGCAATCTAGGCCTCACCCTAGGGCGTTGCTCCACCAGATTAATCAGTTAGGGCGTTAGAAGTCAACGCCCGAAGCATAAAATGCAAAATAAATAGAACAGCTTTTCCACTGTATAAAACGGATAATTGTTACCAGTGTGACAGTTATGGTCATTTCAACTTTCCGGGCAACCTAGGCTTCACCCTAGGGCGTTGTTCAACCAGATGGAATAGTTAGGGCCTAAGAAGTCAACGCCAGAAGCATAAAATACGATATAAATACAGCAGCTTTTCCACCGTATAAAACGAATAATTGCAACCAGTGTGATAGTTATGCTCATTTCTACGTTCCGGGCAAACTAGGCTTCACCCTAGGGCGTTGCTCCAACAGATCGAATAGTAAGGGCCTTAAAAGTCAATGCCCGAAGCATAAAATACAATATAAATACAACAGCTTTTCAATCGTATAAAACGAATAATTGCAACCAGTGTGAAAGTTATGGACATTTCTACATTGCGGCCACCCTAGGCTTCACCCTAGGGCGTTGCTCCACCTGATCGAATAGTTAGAGCCTTAGAAGTCATCGCCAAAAGCATAAAATGCAATAAAGATGCAACAGTTTTTCCATCGTATAACAGGAATAACTGCAAACAGTGGGAAAGTACTGGTCATTTCTTCGTTCGGGGCAACCTAGGCGTCACTCTAGGGCGTTGCTCCACCTGATCGAATAGTTAGGGCCTTAGAAGTCAACGCCAGAAGCATAAAATGCAATAAAGATGCAACAGTTTTTCCATCGTATAACAGGAATAACTGCAAACAGTGTGAAAGTACTGGTCATTTCAACGATCCGGGCAACCTAGGCTTCACTCTAGGGCGTTGCTCCACCAGATCAATCAGTTAGGGCCTTAGAAGTCAACGCCCGAAGCATAAAATGCAAAATAAATAGAACAGTTTTTCCATTGTATAAAACGAATAATTGCTACCAGTGTAAAAGTTATGGTCATTTCTACGTTCCGGGCAACCTAGGCTTCACTCTAGGGCGTTGCTCCACCAGATCAAACAGTTAGGGCCTTAGAAGTCAACGCCCGAAGCATAAAATACAAAATAAATAGAACAGATTTTCCATCGTATAAAGCGAATAATTGTTACCAGTGTGAAAGTTATGGTCATTTCGACGTTCCGGGCAACCTAGGCTTCACCCTAGGGCGTTGCTCCACCAGATCAATCAGTTAGGGCCTAAGAAGTGAACGCCAGAAGCATAAAATACAATATAAATACAACAGTTTTTCCATCATATAAAACGAATAATTGCAACCAGTTTGAAAGTGATGGTCATTTCTACGTACCGGGCAACCTAGGCTACACTCTAGGGCGTTGCTCCACCAGATCGAATAGTTAGGGCCTAAGAAGTCAACGCCATAAGAATAAAATACAATATAAATATACCAGTTTTTCCATCGTATACAACGAATAATAGCAACCAGTTGTCTAGGTTATGGTCATTTCAACGTTCCTGGCAATCTAGGCTTCACTCTAGGGCGTTGCTCCACCAGATCAATCAGTTAGGGCGTTAGAAGTCAACGCCCGAAGCATAAAATGCAATAGAAATACAACAGTTTTTCCATCATATAACAGGAATAATTGCAACCAGTTTGAAAGTGATGGTCATTTCAACGTTCCTGGCAATCTAGGCTTCACTCTAGGGCGTTGCTCCACCAGATCAATCAGTTAGGGCGTTAGAAGTCAACGCCCGAAGCATAAAATGCAAAATAAATAGAACAGCTTTTCCACTGTATAAAACGAATAATTGCTACCAGTGTAAAAGTTATGGTCATTTCTACGTTCCGGGCAACCTAGGCTTCACTCTGGGGCGTTGCTCCACCAGATCAAACAGTTAGGGCCTTAGAAGTCAACGCCCGAAGCATAAAATACAAAATAAATAGAACTGATTTTCCATCGTATAAAACGAATAATTGTTACCAGTGTGAAAGTTATGGTCATTTCAACTTTCCGGCAACCTAGGCTTCACCCTAGGGCGTTGTTCAACCAGATGGAATAGTTAGGGCCTAAGAAGTCCACGCCCGAAGCATAAAGTACGATAAAGATGCAACAGTTTTTCCATCGTATAAAACGAATGATTGCTACCAGTGTGAAATTTATGGTCATTCCTACATTCCGAGCAACCTAGGCTTCACTCTAGAGCGTTGCCCCACAAGATCGAATAGTTAGGTCCTTAGACGTCAACGCCAGAAGCATAAAATACGATATAAATACAACAGTTCGTCCATCGTAGAACAGGAATAATTGCAACCAGTGTGAAAGTTATGGTCATTTCTACGTTCCGGGCAACCTAGGCTTCACTCTAGGGCGTTGCTCCACCAGATCAAACAGTTAGGGCCTTAGAAGTCAACGCCCGAAGCATAAAATACAAAATAAATAGAACAGATTTTCCATCGTATAAAACGAATAATTGTTACCAGTGTGACAGTTATGGTTACTTCAACTTTCCCGGCAACCTAGGCTTCATCCTAGTTCGTTGTTCAACCAGATGGAATAGTTAGGGCCTAAGAAGTCAACGCCAGAAGCATAAAATACGATATAAATACAGCAGCTTTTCCACCGTATAAAACGAATAATTGCAACCAGTGTGATAGTTATGCTCGTTTCTACGTTCCGGGCAAACTAGGCTTCACCCTAGGGCGTTGCTCCAACAGATCGAATAGTAAGGGCCTTAAAAGTCAATGCCCGAAGCATAAAATACAATATAAATACAACAGCTTTTCAATCGTATAAAACGAATAATTGCAACCAGTGTGAAAGTTATGGACATTTCTACATTGCGGCCACCCTAGGCTTCACCCTAGGGCGTTGCTCCACCTGATCGAATAGTTAGGGCCTTAGAAGTCATCGCCAAAAGCATAAAATGCAATAAAGATGCAACAGTTTTTCCATCGTATAACAGGAATAACTGCAAACAGTGGGAAAGTACTGGTCATTTCTTCGTGCCGGGCAACCTAGGCGTCACTCTAGGGCGTTGCTCCACCTGATCGAATAGTTAGGGCCTTAGAAGTCAACGCCAGAAGCATAAAATGCAATAAAGATGCAACAGTTTTTCCATCGTATAACAGGAATAACTGCAAACAGTGTGAAAGTACTGGTCATTTCAACGATCCGGGCAACCTAGGCTTCACTCTAGGGCGTTGCTCCACCAGATCAATCAGTTAGGGCCTTAGAAGTCAACGCCCGAAGCATAAAATGCAAAATAAATAGAACAGTTTTTCCATTGTATAAAACGAATAATTGCTACCAGTGTAAAAGTTATGGTCATTTCTACGTTCCGGGCAACCTAGGCTTCACTCTAGGGCGTTGCTCCACCAGATCAAACAGTTAGGGCCTTAGAAGTCAACGCCAGAGGCATGAAACACAATATAAATACAACAGCTTTTCCATCGCACAAAATGAATAATAGCAAACAGTGTGAAGGTAATGGTCATTTCTACGGTCCGGGCAACCTAGGCTTCACTCTAGGTCGTTGCTCCACCAGATCAAATAGCTAGAGACTTAGAATTAAACGCCAGAAGCATAGAATGCAATAAAAATACAGCAGTTTTTCCATCGTATAACAGGAATAATTGCAACCAGTATGAATGTAATGGTCATTTCTACGTTCCGGGCAACCTAGGCTTCACTCTAGGGCGTTGCTCCACCAGATCGAATAGTTAGGTCCTAAGAAGTCAACGCCAGAAGCATAAAATACGATATAAATACAACAGCTTTTCCATCGTATAAAACGAATAATTGCAACCAGTGTGAAAGTTATGGTCATTTCTACTTTCCGGGCAACCTAGGCTTCTCCCTAGGGCGTTGCTCCAACAGATTGAATAGATAGGACCTTAGAGGTCAATGCCCGAAGCATAAAATGCAATAGAAATACAACAGTTTTTCCATCATATAACAGGAATAATTGCAACCAGTTTGAAAGTGATGGTCATTTCTTCGTACCGGGCAACTTAGTCTTCACTCTAGGGCGTTGTTCCACCATATCGAACAGTTAGGACCAAAGAAGTCAACGCCAGAAGCATAAAATACAATATAAATATGACAGTTTTTCCATTGTATAAAACGAATAATAGCAACCAGTGTGAAAGTTATGGTCATTTCTTCGTTCCGGGCAACCTAGGCTTCACACTAGGGCGTTGCTCCACCAGATCGAATAGTTAGGGCCTTAGAAGTCAACGCCCGAAGCATAAAATACAAAATAAATAAAACAGCTCATCCATCGTATAAAACGAATAATTCCAACCAGTGTGAATGTAATGGCCATTTCTACGTTCCGGGCAACCTAGGCTTCACTCTAGGGCGTTGCTCTACCAGATCAAACAGTTAGGGCCTTAGAAGTCAACGCCCGAAGCATAAAATACAAAATAAATAGAACAGATTTTCCATCGTATAAAACGAATAATTGTTACCAGTGTGAAAGTTATGGTCATTTCAACTTTCCGGGCAACCTAGGCTTCACCCTAGGGCGTTGTTCAACCAGATAGAATAGTTAGGGCCTAAGAAGTCAACGCCAGAAGCATAAAATACGATATAAATACAGCAGCTTTTCCACCGTATAAAACGAATAATTGCAACCAGTGTGATAGTTATGCTCATTTGTACGTTCCGGGCAAACTAGGCTTCACCCTAGGGCGTTGCTCCAACAGATCGAATAGTAACGGCCTTAAAAGTCAATGCCCGAAGCATAAAATACAATATAAATACAACAGCTTTTCAATCGTATAAAACGAATAATTGCAACCAGTGTGAAAGTTATGGACATTTCTACTTTCCGGGCAACCTAGGCGTCACTCTAGGGCGTTGCTCCACCACATCTAGTAGCTACGGGCTTAGAAGTCAATGCCAGAAGAATAAAATACAATAAAGATGCAACAGCTTTTCCATCGTATAAAACGAATAATTGCAACCAGTGCGAAAGTTATGGTCATTTCTACGTTGCGGGCAACCTAGGCTTCACTCTAGGGCGTTGCTCCACCAGATCGAATAGTTATGGCCTTACAAATCAACGCCAGACGCATAAAATACAATAAAGATGCAACAGTTTTTCCATCATATAACAGGAATAACTGCAAACAGTGTGAAAGTAATTGTCATTTCTACGTTCCAGGCAACCTAGGCTTCACTCTAGGGCGTTGTTCCACCAGATCGAATAGTTAGGGCCTAAGAAGTCAACGTCAGAAGCATAAAATACAATATAAATATAACAGTTTTTCCATCGTATAAAACGAATAATAGCAACCAGTGTAAAAGTTATGGTCATTTCTACGTTCCGGGCAACCTAGGCTTCACTCTAGGGCGTTGTTCCACCATATCGAACAGTTAGGGCCAAAGAAGTCAACGCCAGAAGCATAAAATGCAAAATAAATAGAACAGTTTTTCCATCGTATAAAACGAATAATTGCTACCAGTGTAAAAGTTATGGTCATTTCTACGTTCCTGGGAACCTAGGCTTCACTCTAGGGAGTTGCTCCACCAGATCGAATAGTTAGGGCCTAAGAAGTCCACGCCCGAAGCATAAAGTACGATAAAGATGCAACAGTTTTTCCATCGTATAAAACGAATGATTGCTACCAGTGTGAAATTTATGGTCATTCCTACATTCCGAGCAACCTAGGCTTCACTCTAGAGCGTTGCCCCACAAGATCGAATAGTTAGGTCCTTAGACGTCAACGCCAGAAGCATAAAATACGATATAAATACAACAGTTCGTCCATCGTAGAACAGGAATAATTGCAACCAGTGTGAAAGTTATGGTCATTTCTATGTTCCGGGCAACCTAGGCTTCACTCTAGGGCGTTGCTCCACCAGATCGAATAGTTAGGTCCTTAGAAGTCCACACCAGAAGCATAAAATACGATAAAGATGCAACAGTTTTTCCATCGTATAAAATGGATAATTGCAACCAGTGTGAAATTTATGGTCATTCCTACATTCCGAGCGACCTAGACTTCACTCTAGAGCGTTGCTCCACCGGAACAAACTGTTAGGGCCTTAGAAGTAAACGCCCGAAGCATAAAATACAAAATAAATGGAGCAGTTTTTCCATTGTATAAAACGAATAATTGCTGCCAGTGTGAAAGTTATGGTCATTTCTACGTTCTGGGCAACCTAGGCTTCACCCTAGGGCGTTGTTCCACCAGATCGAATAGTTAGGGCCTAAGAAGTGAACGCCAGAAGCATAAAATACAATATAAATAAACAGTTTTTTCACTCTATAAAACAAATAATTGCAACCAGTATGAAAGTTATGGTCATTTCTTCTTTCCGGGCAACCTAGGATTCACCCTAGGCTGTTGCTCCAACAGATTGAATAGTTAGGGCCCTAGAAGTTAATGCCCGAAGCATAAAATACAATATAAATACAACAGCTTTTCCACCGTATATAATCTATATTTGCAAACAGTGTGAAAGTAATGGTCATTTCCATGTTCCGGGCAACCTAGGCTTCACTCTAGGGCGTTGTTCCACCAGATGGAATAGTTAGGGCCTAAGAAGTCAACGCCAGAAGAATAAAATCAATATAAGTACAATAGTCTTTCCATCGTATAAAATGAATAATTGCAAACATTGTGAAAATAATGGTCATTTCTACGTTCCGGGCAACCTAGGTGTCACTCTAGGGCGTTGCTCCACCACATCTAGTAGCTACGGCCTTAGAAGTCAATGCCAGAAGAATAAAATACAATAAAGATGCAACAGCTTTTCCATCGTATAAAACGAATAATTGCAACCAGTGCGAAAGTTATGGTCATTTCTACGTTCCGGGCAACCTAGGCTTCACTCTAGGGCGTTGCTCCACCAGATCGAATAGTTATGGCCTTACAAATCTACGCCAGACGCATAAAATACAATAAAGATGCAACAGTTTTTCCATCATATAACAGGAATAACTGCAAACAGTGTGAAAGTAATTGTCATTTCTACGTTCCAGGCAACCTAGGCTTCACTCTAGGGCGTTGTTCCACCAGATCGAATAGTTAGGGCCTAAGAAGTCAACGTCAGAAGCATAAAATACAATATAAATATAACAGTTTTTCCATCGTATAAAACGAATAATAGCAACCAGTGTAAAAGTTATGGTCATTTCTACGTTCCGGGCAACCTAGGCTTCACTCTAGGGCGTTGTTCCACCATATCGAACAGTTAGGGCCAAAGAAGTCAACGCCAGAAGCATAAAATACAATATAAATATGACAGTTTTTCCATTGTATAAAACGAATAATAGCAACCAGTGTGAAAGTTATGGTCATTTCTTCGTTCCGGGCAACCTAGGCTTCACACTAGGCCGTTGCTCCACCAGATCGAATAGTTAGGGCCATAGAAGTCAACGACCGAGGCATAAAATACAAAATAAATAAAACAGTTTTTCCATCGTATAAAACGAATAATTGCAACCAGTATGAAAGTTATGGTCATTTCTACTTTCCGTTCGACCTAGGCTTCACCCAAGGGCGTTGCTCCAACCGGTGGAATAGCTAGGGCCTTAGAAGTCAATGCCCGACGCATAAAATGCAATAAAAATACAACAGTTTTTACATCCTATAACAGGAATAAGTGCAACCAGTTTGAAAGTGATGGTCATTTCTACGTACCGGGCAACCTAGGCTTCACTCTATGGCGTTGATCCACCAGATGGAATAGTTAGGGCCTAAGAAGTCAACGCCAGAAGCATAAAATAGAATAAATATGTAACAGTTTTTCCATCGTATAACAGGAATAACTGCAAACAGTATGAAAGTACTGGTCATTTCTACGTTCTGGGTAACCTAGGTTTCACTCTGGGGCGTTGCTCCACCAGATCGTATAGCTAGGGCCTAAGAAATCAACGCCATAAGAATAAAATACAATATAAATATACCAGGTTTTCCATCGTATAAAACGAATAATAGCAACCAGTTGTCTAGGTTATGGTCATTTCAACGTTCCTGGCTATCTAGGCTTCACTCTAGGGCGTTGCTCCACCAGATCAATCAGTTAGGGCGTTAGAAGTCAACGCCCGAAGCATAAAATGCAAAATAAATAGAACAGCTTTTCCACTGTATAAAACGAATAATTGTTACCAGTGTGACAGTTATGGTCATTTCAACTTTCCGGGCAACCTAGGCTTCACCCTAGGGCGTTGTTCAACCAGATGGAATAGTTAGGGCCTAAGAAGTCAACGCCAGAAGCATAAAATACGATATAAATACAGCAGCTTTTCCACCGTATAAAACGAATAATTGCAACCAGTGTGATAGTTATGCTCATTTCTACGTTCCGGGCAAACTAGGCTTCACCCTAGGGCGTTGCTCCAACAGATCGAATAGTAAGGGCCTTAAAAGTCAATGCCCGAAGCATAAAATACAATATAAATACAACAGCTTTTCAATCGTATAAAACGAATAATTGCAACCAGTGTGAAAGTTATGGACATTTCTACATTGCGGCCACCCTAGGCTTCACCCTAGGGCGTTGCTCCACCTGATCGAATAGTTAGGGCCTTAGAAGTCATCGCCAAAAGCATAAAATGCAATAAAGATGCAACAGTTTTTCCATCGTATAACAGGAATAACTGCAAACAGTGGGAAAGTACTGGTCATTTCTTCGTTCCGGGCAACCTAGGGGTCACTCTAGGGCGTTGCTCCACCTGATCGAATAGTTAGGGCCTTAGAAGTCAACGCCAGAAGCATAAAATGCAATAAAGATGCAACAGTTTTTCCATCGTTTTACAGGAATAACTGCAATCAGTGCGAATGTACTGGTCATTCCTACATTCCGAGCGACCTAGACTTCACTCTAGAGCGTTGCTCCACCAGATCGAATAGTTAGGTCATTACAAGTCAATGCCAGAAGCATAAAATACGATATAAATACAACAGTTTGTCCATCGTAGAACAGGAATAATTGCAACCAGTGTGAAAGTTATGGTCATTTCTGCGTTCCGGGCAACCTGGGCTTCACTCTAGGTCGTTGCTCCACCGGAACAAACTGTTAGGGTCTTAGAAGTAAACGCCCGAAGCATAAAATACAAAATAAATGGAGCAGTTTTTCCATTGTATGAAACGAATAATTGCTACCAGTGTGAAAGTTATGGTCATTTCTACGTTCTGGGCAACCTAGGCTTCACCCTAGGGCGTTGTTCCACCAGATCGAATAGTTAGGGCTTAAGAAGTGAACGCCAGAAGCATAAAATAGAATAAAGATGCAACAGTTTTTCCATCGTATAACAGGAATAACTGCAAACAGTATGAAAGTACTGGTCATTTCTACGTTCTGGGTAACCTACGTTTCACTCTAGGGCGTTGCTCCACCAGATCGTATAGCTAGGGCCTAAGAAATCAACGCCATAAGAATAAAATACAACATAAATATACCAGATTTTCCATCGTATAAAACGAATAATAGCAACCAGTTGTCTAGGTTATGGTCATTTCAACGTTCCTGGCAATCTAGGCTTCACCCTAGGGCGTAGCTCCACCAGATCAATCAGTTAGGGCGTTAGAAGTCAACGACCGAAGCATAAAATGCAAAATAAATAGAACAGCTTTTCCACTGTATAAAACGAATAATTGCTACCAGTGTAAAAGTTATGGTCATTTCTACGTTCCGCGCAACCTAGGCTTCACTCTAGGGCGATGCTTCACCAGATCGAATAGTTAGGGCCTTAGAAGTCCACACCAGAAGCATAAAATGCGATAAAGATGCAACAGTTTTTCCATCGTATAAAATGGATAATTGCAACCAGTGTGAAATTTATGGTCATTCCTACATTCCGAGCGACCTAGACTTCACTCTAGAGCGTTGCTCCACCAGATCGAATAGTTAGGTCATTAGAAGTCAATGCGAGAAGCATAAAATACGATATAAATACAACAGTTTGTCCATCGTAGAACAGGAATAATTGCAACCAGTGTGAAAGTTATGGTCATTTCTGCGTTCCGGGCAACCTGGGCTTCACTCTAGGTCGTTGCTCCACCGGAACAAACTGTTAGGGCCTTAGAAGTAAACGCCCGAAGCATAAAATACAAAATAAATGGAGCAGTTTTTCCATTGTATAAAACGAATAATTGCTACCAGTGTGAAAGTTATGGTCATTTCTACGTTCTGGGCAACCTAGGCTTCACCCTAGGGCGTTGTTCCACCAGATCGAATAGTTAGGGCCTAAGAAGTGAACGCCAGAAGCATAAAATAGAATAAAGATGCAACAGTTTTTCCATCGTATAACAGGAATAATTGCAACCAGTATGAAAGTTATGGTCATTACTACTTTCCGGGCGACCTAGGCTTCACCCTAGGGCGTTGCTCCAACCGGTGGAATAGCTAGGGCCTTAGAAGTCAATGCCCGACGCATAAAATGCAATAAAAATACAACAGTTTTTACATCCTATAACAGGAGTAATTGCAACCAGTTTGAAAGTGATGGTCATTTCTACGTACCGGGCAACCTAGGCTACACTCTAGGGCGTTGCTCCACCAGATCGAATAGTTAGGGCCTAAGAAGTCAACGCCATAAGAATAAAATACAATATAAATATACCAGTTTTCCATCGTATACAACGAATAATAGCAACCAGTTGTCTAGGTTATGGTCATTTCAACGTTCCTGGCAATCTAGGCTTCACTCTAGGGCGTTGCTCCACCAGATCAATCAGTTAGGGCGTTAGAAGTCAACGCCCAAAGCATAAAATGCAATAGAAATACAACAGTTTTTCCATCATATAACAGGAATAATTGCAACCAGTTTGAAAGTGATGGTCATTTCTTCGTTCCGGGCAACTTAGGCTTCACTCTAGGGCGTTGTTCCACCATATCGAACAGTTAGGGCCAAAGAAGTCAACGCCAGAAGCATAAAATACAATATAAATATGACAGTTTTTCCATTGTATAAAACGAATAATAGCAACCAGTGTGAAAGTTATGGTCATTTCTTCGTTCCGGGCAACCTAGGCTTCACACTAGGGCGTTGCTCCACCAGATCGAATAGTTAGGGCCATAGAAGTCAACGACCGAGGCATAAAATACAAAATAAATAAAACAGTTTTTCCATCGTATAAAACGAATAATTGCAACCAGTATGAAAGTTATTGTCATTTCTACTTTCCGGTCGACCTAGGCTTCACCCTAGGGCGTTGCTCCAACCGGTGGAATAGCTAGGGCCTTAGAAGTCAATGCCCGACGCATAAAATGCAATAAAAATACAACAGTTTTTACATCCTATAACAGGAATAATTGCAACCAGTTTGAACGTGATGGTCATTTCTACGTACCGGGCAACCTAGGCTTCACTCTAGGGCGTTGCTCCACCAGATCCAACAGTTAGGGCCTTAGAAGTCAACGCCCGAAGCATAAAATACAAAATAAATAGAACAGATTTTCCATCGTATAAAACGAATAATTGTTACCAGTGTGAAAGTTATGGTCATTTCAACTTTCCGGCAACCTAGGCTTCACCCTAGGGCGTTGTTCAACCAGATGGAATAGTTAGGGCCTAAGAAGTCCACGCCCGAAGCATAAAGTACGATAAAGATGCAACAGTTTTTCCATCGTATAAAACGAATGATTGCTACCAGTGTGAAATTTATGGTCATTCCTACACTCCGAGCAACCTAGGCTTCACTCTAGAGCGTTGCCCCACAAGATCGAATAGTTAGGTCCTTAGACGTCAACGCCAGAAGCATAAAATACGATATAAATACAACAGTTCGTCCATCGTAGAACAGGAATAATTGCAACCAGTGTGAAAGATATGGTCATTTCTACGTTCCGGGCAACCTAGGCTTCACTCTAGGGCGTTGCTCCACCAGATCAAACAGTTAGGGCCTTAGAAGTCAACGCCCGAAGCATAAAATACAAAATAAATAGAACAGATTTTCCATCGTATAAAACGAATAATTGTTACCAGTGTGACAGTTATGGTCACTTCAACTTTCCGGGCAACCTAGGCTTCACCCTAGGGCGTTGTTCAACCAGATGGAATAGTTAGGGCCTAAGAAGTCAACGCCAGAAGCATAAAATACGATATAAATACAGCAGCTTTTCCACCGTATAAAACGAATAATTGCAACCAGTGTGATAGTTATGCTCATTTCTACGTTCCGGGCAAACTAGGCTTCACCCTAGGGCGTTGCTCCAACAGATCGAATAGTAAGGGCCTTAAAAGTCAATGCCCGAAGCATAAAATACAATATAAATACAACATCTTTTCAATCGTATAAAACGAATAATTGCAACCAGTGTGAATGTTATGGATATTTCTACATTGCGGCCACCCTAGGCTTCACCCTAGGGCGTTGCTCCACCTGATCGAATAGTTAGGGCCTTAGAAGTCATCGCCAAAAGCATAAAATGCAATAAAGATGCAACAGTTTTTCCATCGTATAACAGGAATAACTGCAAACAGTGGGAAAGTACTGGTCATTTCTTCGTTCCGGGCAACCTAGGCGTCACTCTAGGGCGTTGCTCCACCTGATCGAATAGTTAGGGCCTTAGAAGTCAACGCCAGAAGCATAAAATGCAATAAAGATGCAACAGTTTTTCCATCGTATAACAGGAATAACTGCAGACAGTGTGAAAGTACTGGTCATTTCAACGATCCGGGCAACCTAGGCTTCACTCTAGGGCGTTGCTCCACCAGATCAATCAGTTAGGGCCTTAGAAGTCAACGCCCGAAGCATAAAATGCAAAATAAATAGAACAGTTTTTCCATTGTATAAAACGAATAATTGCTACCAGTGTAAAAGTTATGGTCATTTCTACGTTCCGGGCAACCTAGGCTTCACTCTAGGGAGTTTCTCCACCAGATCGAATAGTTAGCGCCTTAGAAGTCAACGCCAGAAGCATAAAATACAATAAAGATGCAACAGTTTTTCCATCGTTTTACAGGAATAACTGCAACCAGTGCGAATGTACTGGTCATTTCTACGTTCCGGATAACCTAGATTTCACCCTAGGGCGTTGCTCTACCAGATCGAATAGCTAGGGACTTAGAATTCAACGCCAGAAGGATAAAACGCAATATAAGTACAACAGTTATTCCATCGTATAAAATGAGTAGTTGCAAACATTGTGAAAGTAATGGTCATTTCTACGTTCCGGGCAAGCTAGGCGTCAGTCTAGGGCGTTGCTCCACCACATCTAATAGCTACGGCCTTAGAAGTCAACGCCAGAGGCATGAAACACAAAATAAATACAACAGCTTTTCCATCGCACAAAATGAATAATAGCAAACAGTGTGAAGGTAACGGTCATTTCTACGGTCCGGGCAACCTAGGCTTCACTCTAGGTCGTTGCTCCACCAGATCAAATAGCTAGAGACTTAGAATTAAACGCCAGAGGCATAGAATACAATAAAAATACAGCAGTTTTTCCATCGTATAAAACGAATAATTGTTACCAGTGTGAAAGTTATGGTCATTTCAACTTTCCGGGCCTCCTAGGCTTCACCCTAGGGCGCTGTTCAACCAGATGGAATAGTTAGGGCCTAAGAAGTCAACGCCAGAAGCATAAAATACGATATAAATACAGCAGCTTTTCCACCGTATAAAACGAATAATTGCAACCAGTGTGATAGTTATGCTCATTTCTACGTTCCGGGCAAACTAGGCTTCACCCTAGGGCGTTGCTCCAACAGATCGATTAGTAACGGCCTTAAAAGTCAATGCCCGAAGCATAAAATACAATATAAATACAACAGCTTTTCAATCGTATAAAACGAATAATTGCAACCAGTGTGAAAGTTATGGACATTTCTACATTGCGGCCACCCTAGGCTTCACCCTAGGGCGTTGCTCCACCTGAGCTAATAGTTAGGGCCTTAGAAGTCAACGCCAAAAGCATAAAATGCAATAAAGATGCAACAGTTTTTCCATCGTATAACAGGAATAACTGCAAACAGTGGGAAAGTACTGGTCATTTCTTCGTTCCGGGCAACCTAGGCGTCACTCTAGGGCGTTGCTCCACCTGATCGAATAGTTAGGGCCTTAGAAGTCAACGCCAGAAGCATAAAATACAATAAAGATGCAACAGTTTTTCCATCGTTTTACAGGAATAACTGCAACCAGTGCGAATGTACTGGTCATTTCTACGTTCCGGCTAACCTAGGTTTCACCCTAGGGCGTTGCTCCAACAGATCGAATAGTAAGGGCCTAAAAAGTCAATGCCCGAAGCATAAAATACAATATAAATACAACAGCTTTTCAATCGTATAAAACGAATAATTGCAACCAGTGTGAAAGTTGTGGACATTTCTACATTGCGGCCAACCTAGGCTTCACGCTAGGGCGTTGCTCCACCAGATCGAATAGTTAGCGCCTTAGAAGTCAACGCCAGAAGCATAAAATACAATAAAGATGCAACAGTTTTTCCACCGTTTTACAGGAATAACAGCAACCAGTGCGAATGTACTGGTCATTTCTACTTTCCGTCTAACCTAGGTTTCACCCTAGGGCGTTGCTCTACCAGATCGAATAGCTAGGGACTTAGAATTCAACGCCAGAAGGATAAAACGCAATATAAGTACAACAGCTATTCCATCGTATAAAATGAGTAGTTGCAAACATTGTGAAAGTAATGGTCATTTCTACGTTCCGGGCAAGCTAGGCGTCAGTCTAGGGCGTTGCTCCACCACATCTAATAGCTACGGCCTTAGAAGTCAACGCCAGAGGCATAAAAGACAATATAAATACAACAGCTTTTCCATCGCACAAAATGAATAATAGCAAACAGTGTGAAGGTAATGGTCATTTCAACGGACCGGGCAACCTAGGCTTCACTCTAGGTCGTTGCTCCACCAGATCAAATAGCTAGAGACTTAGAATTAAACGCCAGAAGCATAGAATACAATAAAAATACAACAGTTTTTCCATCGTATAACAGGAATAATTGCAACCAGTGTGAATGTAATGGTCATTTCTACGTTCCGGGCAACCTAGGCTTCACCCTAGGGCGTTGCTCCAACAGATCGAATAGTAGGGGCCTTAAAAGTCAATGCCCGAAGCATAAAATACAATATAAATACAACAGCTTTTCAATCGTATAAAACGAATAATTGCAACCAGTGTGAAAGTTATGGACATTTCTACATTGCGGCCAACCTAGGCTTCACCCTAGGGCGTTGCTCCACCTGATCGAATAGCTAGGGCCTTAGAAGTCAACGCCAAAAGCATAAAATGCAATAAAGATGCAACAGTTTTTCCATCGTATAACAGGAATAACTGCAAACAGTGTAAAAGTACTGGTCATTTCTTCGTTCCGGGCAACCTAGGCGTCACTCTAGGGCGTTGCTCCACCTGATCGAATATTTAGGGCCTTAGAAGTCAACGCCAGAAGCATAAAATGCAATAAAGATGCAACAGTTTTTCCATCGTATAACAGGAATAACTGCAAACAGTGTGAAAGTACTGGTCATTTCAACGTTCCGGGCAGTCTAGGCTTCACTCTAGGGCGTTGCTCCACCAGATCAATCAGTTAGGGCGTTAGAAGTCAACGACCGAAGCATAAAATGCAAAATAAATAGAACAGTTTTTCCATCGTATAAAACGAATAATTGCTACCAGTGTAAAAGTTATGGTCATTTCTACGTTCCGGGGAACCTAGGCTTCACTCTAGGGAGTTGCTCCACCAGATCGAATAGTTAGGGCCTAAGAAGTCCACGCCCGAAGCATAAAGTACGATAAAGATGCAACAGTTTTTCCATCGTATAAAACGAATGATTGCTACCAGTTTGAAATTTATGGTCATTCCTACATTCCGAGCAACCTAGGCTTCACTCTAGAGCGTTGCCCCAAAAGATCGAATAGTTAGGTCCTTAGACGTCAACGCCAGAAGCATAAAATACAATATAAATACAACAGTTTTTACATCGTATAAAACGAATAATTGCAACCAGTTTGAAAGTGATGGTCATTTCTACGTTCCGGGCAACCTAGGCTACACTCTAGGGCGTTGCTCCACCAGCTCGAATAGTTAGGGCCTTAGAAGTCAACGGCCGAAGCATAAAATACAAAATAAATAGAACTGTTTTTCCATCGTATAAAACGAATAATTGCTACCGGTGTGAAAGTTACTTCCATTTCTACGTTCCGGGCAACCTAGGCTTCACCCCAGGGCGTTGTGCCACCAGATCGAGTAGTTAGGGCCTAAGAACTGAACGCCAGCAGCATAAAATACAATATAAATACAACAGTTTTTCCATCATATAAAACGAATAATTGCCACCAGTATGAAAGTTATGGTCATTTCTACGTTCGGGGCAACCTAGGCTTCACTCTATGGCGTTCTTCCACCACATCGCATAGCTACGGCCTCAGGAGTCAACGCCTGAAGCATAAAATACAATAAAAATACAACAGTCTTCCCATCCTATAACTGGAATAATTGCAACCCGTGTGAAAGTGATGGTCATTTGTACGTTCCAGGCAACCTAGGCTTCACTCTAGGGCGTTGTTCCACCAGATCGAATTGTTAGGGCCTTAGAAGTCAACGCCCGAAGCATAAAATACAATATAAATACAACAGTTTTTCCTTCGTATAAAACGAATAATTGCAACCAGTATGAAAGTTATGGTCATTTCTACTTTCCGGCAACCTAGGCTTCACCCTAGGGCGTTGTTCCAACAGATCGAATAGTTAGGGCCTTAGAAGTCAACGCCAGAAGCATAAAATACAATATAAATACAACAGTTTTTCCATCGTATAAAACGAATAATTGCAACCAGTATGAAAGTTGACGTCATTTCTACTTTCCGGGCAACCTAGGCTTCACCCTAGGGCGTTGGTCCAACAGATTGAATAGTTAGGGCCTTAGAAGTCAACGCCGGAAGCATAAAATGCAATAAAAATACGACAGTTTTTCCATCGTATAAAAGGATTAATTGCAACCAGTTTGAAAGTGATGGTCATTTCTACGTTCCGGGCAACCTAGGCTACACTCTAGGGCGTTGCTCCACCAGATCGACTAGTTAGGGCCTTAGAAGCCAACGCCAGAAGCGTAAAATAGAGTAAAGATGCAACAGCTTTTCCATCGTATAAAACGAATAATTTCAACCAGTGTGAATGTTATGGTCATTTCTACATTCCGAGCAACCTAGGCTTCACTCTAGGGCGTTGACCCAACAGATTGAATAGTTAGGGCCTAAGAAGTGAACGCCAGAAGCATAAAATACAATATAAATACAACAGTTTTTCCATCATATAAAACGAATAATTGCAACCAGTATGAAAGTTATGGTCATTACTACTTTCCGGGCGACCTAGGCTTCACCCTAGGCCGTTGCTCCAACCGGTGGAATAGCTAGGGCCTTAGAAGTCAATGCCCGACGCATAAAATGCAATAAAAATACAACAGTTTTTACATCCTATAACAGGAGTAATTGCAACCAGTTTGAAAGTGATGGTCATTTCTACGTACCGGGCAACCTAGGCTACACTCTAGGGCGTTGCTCCACCAGATCGAATAGTTGGGGCCTAAGAAGTCAACGCCATAAGAATAAAATACAATATAAATATACCAGTTTTTCCATCGTATACAACGAATAATAGCAACCAGTTGTCTAGGTTATGGTCATTTCAACGTTCCTGGCAATCTAGGCTTCACTCTAGGGCGTTGCTCCACCAGATCAATCAGTTAGGGCGTTAGAAGTCAACGCCCGAAGCATAAAATTTAATAGAAATACAACAGTTTTTCCATCATATAACAGGAATAATTGCAACCAGTTTGAAAGTGATGGTCATTTCTTCGTTCCGGGCAACTTAGGCTTCACTCTAGGGCGTTGTTCCACCATATCGAACAGTTAGGGCCAAAGAAGTCAACGCCCGAAGCATAAAATGCAAAATAAATAGAACAGTTTTTCCATTGTATAAAACGAATAATTGCTACCAGTGTAAAAGTTATGGTCATTTCTACGTTCCGGGGAACCTAGGCTTCACTCTAGGGAGTTGCTCCACCAGATCGAATAGTTAGGGCCTAAGAAGTCCACGCCCGAAGCATAAAGTACGATAAAGATGCAACAGTTTTTCCATCGTATAAAACGAATGATTGCTACCAGTGTGAAATTTATGGTCATTCCTACATTCCGAGCAACCTAGGCTTCACTCTAGAGCGTTGCCCCACAAGATCGAATAGTTAGGTCCTTAGACGTCAACGCCAAAAGCATAAAATACGATATAAATACAACAGTTCGTCCATCGTAGAACAGGAATAAGTGCAACCAGTGTGAAAGTTATGGTCATTTCTACGTTCCGGGCAACCTAGGCTTCACTCTAGGGCGTTGTTCCACCATATCGAACAGTTAGGGCCAAAGAAGTCAACGCCAGAAGCATAAAATACAATATAAATATGACAGTTTTTCCATTGTATAAAACGAATAATAGCAACCAGTGTGAAAGTTATGGTCATTTCTTCGTTCCGGGCAACCTAGGCTTCACACTAGGGCGTTGCTCCACCAGATCGAATAGTTAGGGCCATAGAAGTCAACGACCGAGGCATAAAATACAAAATAAATAAAACAGTTTTTCCATCGTATAAAACGAATAATTGCAACCAGTATGAAAGTTATGGTCATTTCTACTTTCCGGTCGACCTAGGCTTCACCCTAGGGCGTTGTTCAACCAGATGGAATAGTTAGGGCCTAAGAAGTCAACGCCAGAAGCATAAAATACGATATAAATACAGCAGCTTTTCCACCGTATAAAACGAATAATTGCAACCAGTGTGATAGTTATGCTCATTTCTACGTTCCGGGCAAACTAGGCTTCACCCTAGGGCGTTGCTCCAACAGATCGAATAGTAAGGGCCTTAAAAGTCAATGCCCGAAGCATAAAATACAATATAAATACAACAGCTTTTCAATCGTATAAAACGAATAATTGCAACCAGTGTGAAAGTTATGGACATTTCTACATTGCGGCCACCCTAGGCTTCACCCTAGGGCGTTGCTCCACCTGTTCGAATAGTTAGGGCCTTAGAAGTCATCGCCAAAAGCATAAAATGCAATAAAGATGCAACAGTTTTTCCATCGTATAACAGGAATAACTGCAAACAGTGGGAAAGTACTGGTCATTTCTTCGTTCCGGGCAACCTAGGCGTCACTCTAGGGCGTTGCTCCACCTGATCGAATAGTTAGGGCCTTCGAAGTCAACGCCAGAAGCATAAAATGCAATAAAGTTGCAACAGTTTTTCCATCGTATAACAGGAATAACTGCAAACAGTGTGAAAGTACTGGTCATTTCAACGATCCGGGCATCCTAGGCTTCACTCTAGGGCGTTGCTCCACCAGATCAAACAGTTAGGGCCTTAGAAGTCAACGCCCGAAGCATAAAATACAAAATAAATAGAACAGATTTTCCATCGTATAAAGCGAATAATTGTTACCAGTGTGAAAGTTATGGTCATTTCGACGTTCCGGGCAACCTAGGCTTCACTCTAGGGCGTTGCTCCACCAGATCAAACAGTTAGGGCCTTAGAAGTCAACGCCCGAAGCATAAAATACAAAACAAATAGAACAGATTTTCCATCGTATAAAGCGAATAATTGTTACCAGTGTGAAAGTTATGGTCATTTCGACGTTCCGGGCATTCTAGGCTTCACCCTAGGACGTTGTTCCACCAGATCGAATAGTTAGGGCCTAAGAAGTGAACGCCAGAAGCATAAAATACAATATAAATACAACAGTTTTTCCATCATATAAAACGAATAATTGCAACCAGTATGAAAGTTATGGTCATTACTACTTTCCGGGCGACCTAGGCTTCACCCTAGGGCGATGCTCCAACCGGTGGAATAGCTAGGGCCTTAGAAGTCAATGCCCGACGCATAAAATGCAATAAAAATACAACAGTTTTTACATCCTATAACAGGAGTAATTGCAACCAGTTTGAAAGTGATGGTCATTTCTACGTACCGGGCAACCTAGGCTACACTCTAGGGCGTTGCTCCACCAGATCGAATAGTTAGGGCCTAAGAAGTCAACGCCATAAGAATAAAATACAATATAAATATACCAGTTTTTCCATCGTATACAACGAATAATAGCAACCAGTTGTCTAGGTTATGGTCATTTCAACGTTCCTGGCAATCTAGGCTTCACTCTAGGGCGTTGCTCCACCAGATCAATCAGTTAGGGCGTTAGAAGTCAACGCCCGAAGCATAAAATGCAATAGAAATACAACAGTTTTTCCATCATATAACAGGAATAATTGCAACCAGTTTGAAAGTGATGGTCATTTCTTCGTTCCGGGCAACTTAGGCTTCACTCTAGGGCGTTGTTCCACCATATCGAACAGTTAGGGCCTAAGAAGTCAACGCCAGAAGCATAAAATACGATATAAATACAGCAGCTTTTCCACCGTATAAAACGAATAATTGCAACCAGTGTGATAGTTATGCTCATTTCTACGTTCCGGGCAAACTAGGCTTCACACTAGGGCGTTGCTCCACCAGATCGAATAGTTAGGGCCATAGAAGTCAACGACCGAGGCATAAAATACAAAATAAATAAAACAGTTTTTCCATCGTATAAAACGAATAATTGCAACCAGTATGAAAGTTATGGTCATTTCTACTTTCCGGTCGACCTAGGCTTCACCCTAGGGCGTTGCTCCAACCGGTGGAATAGCTAGGGCCTTAGAAGTCAATGCCCGACGCATAAAATGCAATAAAAATACAACAGTTTTTACATCCTATAACAGGAATAATTGCAACCAGTTTGAACGTGATGGTCATTTCTACGTACCGGGCAACCTAGGCTTCACTCTATGGCGTTGATCCACCAGATGGAATAGTTAGGGCCTAAGAAGTCAACGCCAGAAGCATAAAATAGAATAAATATGTAACAGTTTTTCCATCGTATAACAGGAATAACTGCAAACAGTATGAAAGTACTGGTCATTTCTACGTTCTGGGTAACCTAGGTTTCACTCTAGGGCGTTGCTCCACCAGATCGTATAGCTAGGGCCTAAGAAATCAACGCCATAAGAATAAAATACAATATAAATATACCAGTTTTTCCATCGTATAAAACGAATAATAGCAACCAGTTGTCTAGGTTATGGTCATTTCAACGTTCCTGGCAATCTGGCTTCACTCTAGGGCGTTGCTCCACCAGATCAATCAGTTAGGGCGTTAGAAGTCAACGCCCGAAGCATAAAATGCAAAATAAATAGAACAGCTTTTCCACTGTATAAAACGAATAATTGCTACCAGTGTAAAAGTTATGGTCATTTCTACGTTCCGGGCAACCTAGGCTTCACTCTAGGGCGTTGCTCCACCAGATCAAACAGTTAGGGCCTTAGAAGTCAACGCCCGAAGCATAAAATACAAAATAAATAGAACAGATTTTCCATCGTATAAAACGAATAATTGTTACCAGTGTGAAAGTTATGGTCATTTCAACTTTCCGGGCAACCTAGGCTTCACCCTAGGGCGTTGTTCAACCAGATGGAATAGTTAGAGCCTAAGAAGTCAACGCCAGAAGCATAAAATACGATATAAATACAGCAGCTTTTCCACCGTATAAAACGAATAATTGCAACCAGTGTGATAGTTATGCTCATTTCTACGTTCCGGGCAAACTAGGCTTCACCCTAGGGCGTTGCTCCAACAGATCGAATAGTAAGGGCCTTAAAAGTCAATGCCCGAAGCATAAAATACAATATAAATACAACAGCTTTTCAATCGTATAAAACGAATAATTGCAACCAGTGTGAAAGTTATGGACATTTCTACATTGCGGCCACCCTAGGCTTCACCCTAGGGCGTTGCTCCACCTGATCGAATAGTTAGGGCCTTAGAAGTCAACGCCAAAAGCATAAAATGCAATAAAGATGCAACAGTTTTTCCATCGTTTTACAGGAATAACTGCAACCAGTGCGAATGTACTGGTCATTCCTACATTCCGAGCGACCTAGACTTCACTCTAGAGCGTTGCTCCACCAGATCGAATAGTTAGGTCATTACAAGTCAATGCCAGAAGCATAAAATACGATATAAATACAACAGTTTGTCCATCGTAGAACAGGAATAATTGCAACCAGTGTGAAAGTTATGGTCATTTCTGCGTTCCGGGCAACCTGGGCTTCACTCTAGGTCGTTGCTCCACCGGAACAAACTGTTAGGGCCTTAGAAGTAAACGCCCGAAGCATAAAATACAAAATAAATGGAGCAGTTTTTCCATTGTATAAAACGAATAATTGCTACCAGTGTGAAAGTTATGGTCATTTCTACGTTCTGGGCAACCTAGGCTTCACCCTAGGGCGTTGTTCCACCAGATCGAATAGTTAGGGCCTAAGAACTGAACGCCAGAAGCATAAAATAGAATAAAGATGCAACAGTTTTTCCATCGTATAACAGGAATAACTGCAAACACTATGAAAGTACTGGTCATTTCTACGTTCTGGGTAACCTACGTTTCACTCTAGGGCGTTGCTCCACCAGATCGTATAGCTAGGGCCTAAGAAATCAACGCCATAAGAATAAAATACAATATAAGTATACCAGTTTTTCCATCCTATAAAACGAATAATAGCAACCAGTTGTCTAGGTTATGGTCATTTCAACGTTCCTGGCAATCTAGGCTTCACCCTAGGGCGTAGCTCCACCAGATCAATCAGTTAGGGCGTTAGAAGTCAACGACCGAAGCATAAAATGCAAAATAAATAGAACAGTTTTTCCATCGTATAAAACGAATAATTGCTACCAGTGTAAAAGTTATGGTCATTTCTACGTTCCGGGGAACCTAGGCTTCACTCTAGGGAGTTGCTCCACCAGATCGAATAGTTAGGGCCTAAGAAGTCCACGCCCGAAGCATAAAGTACGATAAAGATGCAACAGTTTTTCCATCGTATAAAACGAATGATTGCTACCAGTGTGAAATTTATGGTCATTCCTACATTCCGAGCAACCTAGGCTTCACTCTAGAGCGTTGCCCCACAAGATCGAATAGTTAGGTCCTTAGACGTCAACGCCAGAAGCATAAAATACGATATAAATACAACAGTTCGTCCATCGTAGAACAGGAATAATTGCAACCAGTGTGAAAGTTATGGTCATTTCTACGTTCCGGGCAACCTAGGCTTCACTCTAGGGCGTTGTTCCACCATATCGAACAGTTAGGGCCTAAGAAGTCCACGCCCGAAGCATAAAGTACGATAAAGATGCAACAGTTTTTCCATCGTATAAAACGAATAATTGCAACCAGTATGAAAGTTATGGTCATTTCTACTTTCCGGTCGACCTAGGCTTCACCCTAGGGCGTTGCTCCAACCGGTGGAATAGCTAGGGCCTTAGAAGTCAATGCCCGACGCATAAAATGCAATAAAAATACAACAGTTTTTACATCCTGTAACAGGAATAATTGCAACCAGTTTGAACGTGATGGTCATTTCTACGTACCGGGCAACCTAGGCTTCACTCTATGGCGTTGATCCACCAGATGGAATAGTTAGGGCCTAAGAAGTCAACGCCAGAAGAATAAAATAGAATAAATATGTAACAGTTTTTCCATCGTATAACAGGAATAACTGCAAACAGTATGAAAGTACTGGTCATTTCTACGTTCTGGGTAAACTAGGTTTCACTCTAGGGCGTTGCTCCACCAGATCGTATAGCTAGGGCCTAAGAAATCAACGCCATAAGAATAAAATACAATATAAATATACCAGTTTTTCCATCGTATAAAACGAATAATAGCAACCAGTTGTCTAGGTTATGGTCATTTCAACGTTCCTGGCAATCTAGGCCTCACCCTAGGGCGTTGCTCCACCAGATTAATCAGTTAGGGCGTTAGAAGTCAACGCCCGAAGCATAAAATGCAAAATAAATAGAACAGCTTTTCCACTGTATAAAACGGATAATTGTTACCAGTGTGACAGTTATGGTCATTTCAACTTTCCGGGCAACCTAGGCTTCACCCTAGGGCGTTGTTCAACCAGATGGAATAGTTAGGGCCTAAGAAGTCAACGCCAGAAGCATAAAATACGATATAAATACAGCAGCTTTTCCACCGTATAAAACGAATAATTGCAACCAGTGTGATAGTTATGCTCATTTCTACGTTCCGGGCAAACTAGGCTTCACCCTAGGGCGTTGCTCCAACAGATCGAATAGTAAGGGCCTTAAAAGTCAATGCCCGAAGCATAAAATACAATATAAATACAACAGCTTTTCAATCGTATAAAACGAATAATTGCAACCAGTGTGAAAGTTATGGACATTTCTACATTGCGGCCACCCTAGGCTTCACCCTAGGGCGTTGCTCCACCTGATCGAATAGTTAGGGCCTTAGAAGTCATCGCCAAAAGCATAAAATGCAATAAAGATGCAACAGTTTTTCCATCGTATAACAGGAATAACTGCAAACAGTGGGAAAGTACTGGTCATTTCTTCGTTCGGGGCAACCTAGGCGTCACTCTAGGGCGTTGCTCCACCTGATCGAATAGTTAGGGCCTTAGAAGTCAACGCCAGAAGCATAAAATGCAATAAAGATGCAACAGTTTTTCCATCGTATAACAGGAATAACTGCAAACAGTGTGAAAGTACTGGTCATTTCAACGATCCGGGCAACCTAGGCTTCACTCTAGGGCGTTGCTCCACCAGATCAATCAGTTAGGGCCTTAGAAGTCAACGCCCGAAGCATAAAATGCAAAATAAATAGAACAGTTTTTCCATTGTATAAAACGAATAATTGCTACCAGTGTAAAAGTTATGGTCATTTCTACGTTCCGGGCAACCTAGGCTTCACTCTAGGGCGTTGCTCCACCAGATCAAACAGTTAGGGCCTTAGAAGTCAACGCCCGAAGAATAAAATACAAAATAAATAGAACAGATTTTCCATCGTATAAAGCGAATAATTGTTACCAGTGTGAAAGTTATGGTCATTTCGACGTTCCGGGCAACCTAGGCTTCACCCTAGGGCGTTGCTCCACCAGATCAATCAGTTAGGGCCTAAGAAGTGAACGCCAGAAGCATAAAATACAATATAAATACAACAGTTTTTCCATCATATAAAACGAATAATTGCAACCAGTTTGAAAGTGATGGTCATTTCTACGTACCGGGCAACCTAGGCTACACTCTAGGGCGTTGCTCCACCAGATCGAATAGTTAGGGCCTAAGAAGTCAACGCCATAAGAATAAAATACAATATAAATATACCAGTTTTTCCATCGTATACAACGAATAATAGCAACCAGTTGTCTAGGTTATGGTCATTTCAACGTTCCTGGCAATCTAGGCTTCACTCTAGGGCGTTGCTCCACCAGATCAATCAGTTAGGGCGTTAGAAGTCAACGCCCGAAGCATAAAATGCAATAGAAATACAACAGTTTTTCCATCATATAACAGGAATAATTGCAACCAGTTTGAAAGTGATGGTCATTTCAACGTTCCTGGCAATCTAGGCTTCACTCTAGGGCGTTGCTCCACCAGATCAATCAGTTAGGGCGTTAGAAGTCAACGCCCGAAGCATAAAATGCAAAATAAATAGAACAGCTTTTCCACTGTATAAAACGAATAATTGCTACCAGTGTAAAAGTTATGGTCATTTCTACGTTCCGGGCAACCTAGGCTTCACTCTGGGGCGTTGCTCCACCAGATCAAACAGTTAGGGCCTTAGAAGTCAACGCCCGAAGCATAAAATACAAAATAAATAGAACTGATTTTCCATCGTATAAAACGAATAATTGTTACCAGTGTGAAAGTTATGGTCATTTCAACTTTCCGGCAACCTAGGCTTCACCCTAGGGCGTTGTTCAACCAGATGGAATAGTTAGGGCCTAAGAAGTCCACGCCCGAAGCATAAAGTACGATAAAGATGCAACAGTTTTTCCATCGTATAAAACGAATGATTGCTACCAGTGTGAAATTTATGGTCATTCCTACATTCCGAGCAACCTAGGCTTCACTCTAGAGCGTTGCCCCACAAGATCGAATAGTTAGGTCCTTAGACGTCAACGCCAGAAGCATAAAATACGATATAAATACAACAGTTCGTCCATCGTAGAACAGGAATAATTGCAACCAGTGTGAAAGTTATGGTCATTTCTACGTTCCGGGCAACCTAGGCTTCACTCTAGGGCGTTGTTCCACCATATCGAACAGTTAGGGCCTAAGAAGTCCACGCCCGAAGCATAAAGTACGATAAAGATGCAACAGTTTTTCCATCGTATAAAACGAATAATTGCAACCAGTATGAAAGTTATGGTCATTTCTACTTTCCGGTCGACCTAGGCTTCACCCTAGGGCGTTGCTCCAACCGGTGGAATAGCTAGGGCCTTAGAAGTCAATGCCCGACGCATAAAATGCAATAAAAATACAACAGTTTTTACATCCTGTAACAGGAATAATTGCAACCAGTTTGAACGTGATGGTCATTTCTACGTACCGGGCAACCTAGGCTTCACTCTATGGCGTTGATCCACCAGATGGAATAGTTAGGGCCTAAGAAGTCAACGCCAGAAGAATAAAATAGAATAAATATGTAACAGTTTTTCCATCGTATAACAGGAATAACTGCAAACAGTATGAAAGTACTGGTCATTTCTACGTTCTGGGTAAACTAGGTTTCACTCTAGGGCGTTGCTCCACCAGATCGTATAGCTAGGGCCTAAGAAATCAACGCCATAAGAATAAAATACAATATAAATATACCAGTTTTTCCATCGTATAAAACGAATAATAGCAACCAGTTGTCTAGGTTATGGTCATTTCAACGTTCCTGGCAATCTAGGCCTCACCCTAGGGCGTTGCTCCACCAGATTAATCAGTTAGGGCGTTAGAAGTCAACGCCCGAAGCATAAAATGCAAAATAAATAGAACAGCTTTTCCACTGTATAAAACGGATAATTGTTACCAGTGTGACAGTTATGGTCATTTCAACTTTCCGGGCAACCTAGGCTTCACCCTAGGGCGTTGTTCAACCAGATGGAATAGTTAGGGCCTAAGAAGTCAACGCCAGAAGCATAAAATACGATATAAATACAGCAGCTTTTCCACCGTATAAAACGAATAATTGCAACCAGTGTGATAGTTATGCTCATTTCTACGTTCCGGGCAAACTAGGCTTCACCCTAGGGCGTTGCTCCAACAGATCGAATAGTAAGGGCCTTAAAAGTCAATGCCCGAAGCATAAAATACAATATAAATACAACAGCTTTTCAATCGTATAAAACGAATAATTGCAACCAGTGTGAAAGTTATGGACATTTCTACATTGCGGCCACCCTAGGCTTCACCCTAGGGCGTTGCTCCACCTGATCGAATAGTTAGGGCCTTAGAAGTCATCGCCAAAAGCATAAAATGCAATAAAGATGCAACAGTTTTTCCATCGTATAACAGGAATAACTGCAAACAGTGGGAAAGTACTGGTCATTTCTTCGTTCGGGGCAACCTAGGCGTCACTCTAGGGCGTTGCTCCACCTGATCGAATAGTTAGGGCCTTAGAAGTCAACGCCAGAAGCATAAAATGCAATAAAGATGCAACAGTTTTTCCATCGTATAACAGGAATAACTGCAAACAGTGTGAAAGTACTGGTCATTTCAACGATCCGGGCAACCTAGGCTTCACTCTAGGGCGTTGCTCCACCAGATCAATCAGTTAGGGCCTTAGAAGTCAACGCCCGAAGCATAAAATGCAAAATAAATAGAACAGTTTTTCCATTGTATAAAACGAATAATTGCTACCAGTGTAAAAGTTATGGTCATTTCTACGTTCCGGGCAACCTAGGCTTCACTCTAGGGCGTTGCTCCACCAGATCAAACAGTTAGGGCCTTAGAAGTCAACGCCCGAAGAATAAAATACAAAATAAATAGAACAGATTTTCCATCGTATAAAGCGAATAATTGTTACCAGTGTGAAAGTTATGGTCATTTCGACGTTCCGGGCAACCTAGGCTTCACCCTAGGGCGTTGCTCCACCAGATCAATCAGTTAGGGCCTAAGAAGTGAACGCCAGAAGCATAAAATACAATATAAATACAACAGTTTTTCCATCATATAAAACGAATAATTGCAACCAGTTTGAAAGTGATGGTCATTTCTACGTACCGGGCAACCTAGGCTACACTCTAGGGCGTTGCTCCACCAGATCGAATAGTTAGGGCCTAAGAAGTCAACGCCATAAGAATAAAATACAATATAAATATACCAGTTTTTCCATCGTATACAACGAATAATAGCAACCAGTTGTCTAGGTTATGGTCATTTCAACGTTCCTGGCAATCTAGGCTTCACTCTAGGGCGTTGCTCCACCAGATCAATCAGTTAGGGCGTTAGAAGTCAACGCCCGAAGCATAAAATGCAATAGAAATACAACAGTTTTTCCATCATATAACAGGAATAATTGCAACCAGTTTGAAAGTGATGGTCATTTCAACGTTCCTGGCAATCTAGGCTTCACTCTAGGGCGTTGCTCCACCAGATCAATCAGTTAGGGCGTTAGAAGTCAACGCCCGAAGCATAAAATGCAAAATAAATAGAACAGCTTTTCCACTGTATAAAACGAATAATTGCTACCAGTGTAAAAGTTATGGTCATTTCTACGTTCCGGGCAACCTAGGCTTCACTCTGGGGCGTTGCTCCACCAGATCAAACAGTTAGGGCCTTAGAAGTCAACGCCCGAAGCATAAAATACAAAATAAATAGAACTGATTTTCCATCGTATAAAACGAATAATTGTTACCAGTGTGAAAGTTATGGTCATTTCA
Source organism: Calliopsis andreniformis (assembly GCF_051401765.1). Taxonomy (NCBI): domain Eukaryota; kingdom Metazoa; phylum Arthropoda; class Insecta; order Hymenoptera; family Andrenidae; genus Calliopsis; species Calliopsis andreniformis. Next base: position 1,170,705 of record NW_027480472.1, on the reverse strand, counting down.
ACTTTCCGGCAACCTAGGCTTCACCCTAGGGCGTTGTTCAACCAGATGGAATAGTTAGGGCCTAAGAAGTCCACGCCCGAAGCATAAAGTACGATAAAGATGCAACAGTTTTTCCATCGTATAAAACGAATGATTGCTACCAGTGTGAAATTTATGGTCATTCCTACATTCCGAGCAACCTAGGCTTCACTCTAGAGCGTTGCCCCACAAGATCGAATAGTTAGGTCCTTAGACGTCAACGCCAGAAGCATAAAATACGATATAAATACAACAGTTCGTCCATCGTAGAACAGGAATAATTGCAACCAGTGTGAAAGTTATGGTCATTTCTACGTTCCGGGCAACCTAGGCTTCACTCTAGGGCGTTGCTCCACCAGATCAAACAGTTAGGGCCTTAGAAGTCAACGCCCGAAGCATAAAATACAAAATAAATAGAACAGATTTTCCATCGTATAAAACGAATAATTGTTACCAGTGTGACAGTTATGGTCACTTCAACTTTCCCGGCAACCTAGGCTTCATCCTAGTTCGTTGTTCAACCAGATGGAATAGTTAGGGCCTAAGAAGTCAACGCCAGAAGCATAAAATACGATATAAATACAGCAGCTTTTCCACCGTATAAAACGAATAATTGCAACCAGTGTGATAGTTATGCTCGTTTCTACGTTCCGGGCAAACTAGGCTTCACCCTAGGGCGTTGCTCCAACAGATCGAATAGTTAGGGCCTTAGAAGTCAACGCCAGAAGCATAAAATGCAATAAAGATGCAACAGTTTTTCCATCGTATAACAGGAATAACTGCAAACAGTGTGAAAGTACTGGTCATTTCAACGATCCGGGCAACCTAGGCTTCACTCTAGGGCGTTGCTCCACCAGATCAATCAGTTAGGGCCTTAGAAGTCAACGCCCGAAGCATAAAATGCAAAATAAATAGAACAGTTTTTCCATTGTATAAAACGAATAATTGCTACCAGTGTAAAAGTTATGGTCATTTCTACGTTCCGGGCAACCTAGGCTTCACTCTAGGGCGTTGCTCCACCAGATCAAACAGTTAGGGCCTTAGAAGTCAACGCCCGAAGCATAAAATACAAAATAAATAGAACAGATTTTCCATCGTATAAAGCGAATAATTGTTACCAGTGTGAAAGTTATGGTCATTTCGACGTTCCGGGCAACCTAGGCTTCACCCTAGGACGTTGTTCCACCAGATCGAATAGTTAGGGCCTAAGAAGTGAACGCCAGAAGCATAAAATACAATATAAATACAACAGTTTTTCCATCATATAAAACGAATAATTGCAACCAGTATGAAAGTTATGGTCATTTCTTCGTTCCGGGCCACCTAGGCGTCACTCTAGGGCGTTGCTCCACCTGATCGAATAGTTAGGGCCTTAGAAGTCAACGCCAGAAGCATAAAATGCAATAAAGATGCAACAGTTTTTCCATCGTATAACAGGAATAACTGCAAACAGTGTGAAAGTACTGGTCATTTCAACGATCCGGGCAACCTAGGCTTCACTCTAGGGCGTTGCTCCACCAGATCAATCAGTTAGGGCCTTAGAAGTCAACGCCCGAAGCATAAAATGCAAAATAAATAGAACAGTTTTTCCATTGTATAAAACGAATAATTGCTACCAGTGTAAAAGTTATGGTCATTTCTACGTTCCGGGCAACCTAGGCTTCACTCTAGGGAGTTGCTCCACCAGATCGAATAGTTAGCGCCTCAGAAGTCAACGCCAGAAGCATAAAATACAATAAAGATGCAACAGTTTTTCCATCGTTTTACAGGAATAACTGCAACCAGTGCGAATGTACTGGTCATTTCTACGTTCCGGATAACCTAGATTTCACCCTAGGGCGTTGCTCTACCAGATCGAATAGCTAGGGACTTAGAATTCAACGCCAGAAGGATAAAACGCAATACAAGTACAACAGTTATTCCATCGTATAAAATGAGTAGTTGCAAACATTGTGAAAGTAATGGTCCTTTCTACGTTCCGGGCAAGCTAGGCGTCACTCTAGGGCGTTGCTCCACCACATCTAATAGCTACGGCCTTAGAAGTCAACGCCAGAGGCATGAAACACAATATAAATACAACAGCTTTTCCATCGCACAAAATGAATAATAGCAAACAGTGTGAAGGTAATGGTCATTTCTACGGTCCGGGCAACCTAGGCTTCACTCTAGGTCGTTGCTCCACCAGATCAAATAGCTAGAGACTTAGAATTAAACGCCAGAAGCATAGAATGCAATAAAAATACAGCAGTTTTTCCATCGTATAACAGGAATAATTGCAACCAGTATGAATGTAATGGTCATTTCTACGTTCCGGGCAACCTAGGCTTCACTCTAGGGCGTTGCTCCACCAGATCAATCAGTTAGGGCCTTAGAAGTCAACGCCCGAAGCATAAAATGCAAAATAAATAGAACAGTTTTTCCATTGTATAAAACGAATAATTGCTACCAGTGTAAAAGTTATGGTCATTTCTACGTTCCGGGCAACCTAGGCTTCACTCTAGGGAGTTGCTCCACCAGATCGAATAGTTAGCGCCTCAGAAGTCAACGCCAGAAGCATAAAATACAATAAAGATGCAACAGTTTTTCCATCGTTTTACAGGAATAACTGCAACCAGTGCGAATGTACTGGTCATTTCTACGTTCCGGATAACCTAGATTTCACCCTAGGGCGTTGCTCTACCAGATCGAATAGCTAGGGACTTAGAATTCAACGCCAGAAGGATAAAACGCAATACAAGTACAACAGTTATTCCATCGTATAAAATGAGTAGTTGCAAACATTGTGAAAGTAATGGTCCTTTCTACGTTCCGGGCAAGCTAGGCGTCACTCTAGGGCGTTGCTCCACCACATCTAATAGCTACGGCCTTAGAAGTCAACGCCAGAGGCATGAAACACAATATAAATACAACAGCTTTTCCATCGCACAAAATGAATAATAGCAAACAGTGTGAAGGTAATGGTCATTTCTACGGTCCGGGCAACCTAGGCTTCACTCTAGGTCGTTGCTCCACCAGATCAAATAGCTAGAGACTTAGAATTAAACGCCAGAAGCATAGAATGCAATAAAAATACAGCAGTTTTTCCATCGTATAACAGGAATAATTGCAACCAGTATGAATGTAATGGTCATTTCTACGTTCCGGGCAACCTAGGCTTCACTCTAGGGCGTTGCTCCACCAGATCGAATAGTTAGGTCCTAAGAAGTCAACGCCAGAAGCATAAAATACGATATAAATACAACAGCTTTTCCATCGTATAAAACGAATAATTGCAACCAGTGTGAAAGTTATGGTCATTTCTACTTTCCGGGCAACCTAGGCTTCTCCCTAGGGCGTTGCTCCAACAGATTGAATAGATAGGACCTTAGAGGTCAATGCCCGAAGCATAAAATGCAATAGAAATACAACAGTTTTTCCATCATATAACAGGAATAATTGCAACCAGTTTGAAAGTGATGGTCATTTCTTCGTACCGGGAAACTTAGTCTTCACTCTAGGGCGTTGTTCCACCATATCGAACAGTTAGGACCAAAGAAGTCAACGCCAGAAGCATAAAATACAATATAAATATGACAGTTTTTCCATTGTATAAAACGAATAATAGCAACCAGTGTGAAAGTTATGGTCATTTCTTCGTTCCGGGCAACCTAGGCTTCACACTAGGGCGTTGCTCCACCAGATCGAATAGTTAGGGCCTTAGAAGTCAACGCCCGAAGCATAAAATACAAAATAAATAAAACAGCTCATCCATCGTATAAAACGAATAATTCCAACCAGTGTGAATGTAATGGCCATTTCTACGTTCCGGGCAACCTAGGCTTCACTCTAGGGCGTTGCTCCACCAGATCAAACAGTTAGGGCCTTAGAAGTCAACGCCCGAAGCATAAAATACAAAATAAATAGAACAGATTTTCCATCGTATAAAACGAATAATTGTTACCAGTGTGAAAGTTATGGTCATTTCAACTTTCCGGGCAACCTAGGCTTCACCCTAGGGCGTTGTTCAACCAGATAGAATAGTTAGGGCCTAAGAAGTCAACGCCAGAAGCATAAAATACGATATAAATACAGCAGCTTTTCCACCGTATAAAACGAATAATTGCAACCAGTGTGATAGTTATGCTCATTTGTACGTTCCGGGCAAACTAGGCTTCACCCTAGGGCGTTGCTCCAACAGATCGAATAGTAACGGCCTTAAAAGTCAATGCCCGAAGCATAAAATACAATATAAATACAACAGCTTTTCAATCGTATAAAACGAATAATTGCAACCAGTGTGAAAGTTATGGACATTTCTACTTTCCGGGCAACCTAGGCGTCACTCTAGGGCGTTGCTCCACCACATCTAGTAGCTACGGGCTTAGAAGTCAATGCCAGAAGAATAAAATACAATAAAGATGCAACAGCTTTTCCATCGTATAAAACGAATAATTGCAACCAGTGCGAAAGTTATGGTCATTTCTACGTTCCGGGCAACCTAGGCTTCACTCTAGGGCGTTGCTCCACCAGATCGAATAGTTATGGCCTTACAAATCAACGCCAGACGCATAAAATACAATAAAGATGCAACAGTTTTTCCATCATATAACAGGAATAACTGCAAACAGTGTGAAAGTAATTGTCATTTCTACGTTCCAGGCAACCTAGGCTTCACTCTAGGGCGTTGTTCCACCAGATCGAATAGTTAGGGCCTAAGAAGTCAACGTCAGAAGCATAAAATACAATATAAATATAACAGTTTTTCCATCGTATAAAACGAATAATAGCAACCAGTGTAAAAGTTATGGTCATTTCTACGTTCCGGGCAACCTAGGCTTCACTCTAGGGCGTTGTTCCACCATATCGAACAGTTAGGGCCAAAGAAGTCAACGCCAGAAGCATAAAATGCAAAATAAATAGAACAGTTTTTCCATCGTATAAAACGAATAATTGCTACCAGTGTAAAAGTTATGGTCATTTCTACGTTCCTGGGAACCTAGGCTTCACTCTAGGGAGTTGCTCCACCAGATCGAATAGTTAGGGCCTAAGAAGTCCACGCCCGAAGCATAAAGTACGATAAAGATGCAACAGTTTTTCCATCGTATAAAACGAATGATTGCTACCAGTGTGAAATTTATGGTCATTCCTACATTCCGAGCAACCTAGGCTTCACTCTAGAGCGTTGCCCCACAAGATCGAATAGTTAGGTCCTTAGACGTCAACGCCAGAAGCATAAAATACGATATAAATACAACAGTTCGTCCATCGTAGAACAGGAATAATTGCAACCAGTGTGAAAGTTATGGTCATTTCTATGTTCCGGGCAACCTAGGCTTCACTCTAGGGCGTTGCTCCACCAGATCGAATAGTTAGGTCCTTAGAAGTCCACACCAGAAGCATAAAATACGATAAAGATGCAACAGTTTTTCCATCGTATAAAATGGATAATTGCAACCAGTGTGAAATTTATGGTCATTCCTACATTCCGAGCGACCTAGACTTCACTCTAGAGCGTTGCTCCACCGGAACAAACTGTTAGGGCCTTAGAAGTAAACGCCCGAAGCATAAAATACAAAATAAATGGAGCAGTTTTTCCATTGTATAAAACGAATAATTGCTGCCAGTGTGAAAGTTATGGTCATTTCTACGTTCTGGGCAACCTAGGCTTCACCCTAGGGCGTTGTTCCACCAGATCGAATAGTTAGGGCCTAAGAAGTGAACGCCAGAAGCATAAAATACAATATAAATAAACAGTTTTTTCACTCTATAAAACAAATAATTGCAACCAGTATGAAAGTTATGGTCATTTCTTCTTTCCGGGCAACCTAGGATTCACCCTAGGCTGTTGCTCCAACAGATTGAATAGTTAGGGCCCTAGAAGTTAATGCCCGAAGCATAAAATACAATATAAATACAACAGCTTTTCCACCGTATATAATCTATATTTGCAAACAGTGTGAAAGTAATGGTCATTTCCATGTTCCGGGCAACCTAGGCTTCACTCTAGGGCGTTGTTCCACCAGATGGAATAGTTAGGGCCTAAGAAGTCAACGCCAGAAGAATAAAATCAATATAAGTACAATAGTCTTTCCATCGTATAAAATGAATAATTGCAAACATTGTGAAAATAATGGTCATTTCTACGTTCCGGGCAACCTAGGTGTCACTCTAGGGCGTTGCTCCACCACATCTAGTAGCTACGGCCTTAGAAGTCAATGCCAGAAGAATAAAATACAATAAAGATGCAACAGCTTTTCCATCGTATAAAACGAATAATTGCAACCAGTGCGAAAGTTATGGTCATTTCTACGTTCCGGGCAACCTAGGCTTCACTCTAGGGCGTTGCTCCACCAGATCGAATAGTTATGGCCTTACAAATCAACGCCAGACGCATAAAATACAATAAAGATGCAACAGTTTTTCCATCATATAACAGGAATAACTGCAAACAGTGTGAAAGTAATTGTCATTTCTACGTTCCAGGCAACCTAGGCTTCACTCTAGGGCGTTGTTCCACCAGATCGAATAGTTAGGGCCTAAGAAGTCAACGTCAGAAGCATAAAATACAATATAAATATAACAGTTTTTCCATCGTATAAAACGAATAATAGCAACCAGTGTAAAAGTTATGGTCATTTCTACGTTCCGGGCAACCTAGGCTTCACTCTAGGGCGTTGTTCCACCATATCGAACAGTTAGGGCCAAAGAAGTCAACGCCAGAAGCATAAAATACAATATAAATATGACAGTTTTTCCATTGTATAAAACGAATAATAGCAACCAGTGTGAAAGTTATGGTCATTTCTTCGTTCCGGGCAACCTAGGCTTCACACTAGGCCGTTGCTCCACCAGATCGAATAGTTAGGGCCATAGAAGCCAACGACCGAGGCATAAAATACAAAATAAATAAAACAGTTTTTCCATCGTATAAAACGAATAATTGCAACCAGTATGAAAGTTATGGTCATTTCTACTTTCCGTTCGACCTAGGCTTCACCCAAGGGCGTTGCTCCAACCGGTGGAATAGCTAGGGCCTTAGAAGTCAATGCCCGACGCATAAAATGCAATAAAAATACAACAGTTTTTACATCCTATAACAGGAATAAGTGCAACCAGTTTGAAAGTGATGGTCATTTCTACGTACCGGGCAACCTAGGCTTCACTCTATGGCGTTGATCCACCAGATGGAATAGTTAGGGCCTAAGAAGTCAACGCCAGAAGCATAAAATAGAATAAATATGTAACAGTTTTTCCATCGTATAACAGGAATAACTGCAAACAGTATGAAAGTACTGGTCATTTCTACGTTCTGGGTAACCTAGGTTTCACTCTGGGGCGTTGCTCCACCAGATCGTATAGCTAGGGCCTAAGAAATCAACGCCATAAGAATAAAATACAATATAAATATACCAGGTTTTCCATCGTATAAAACGAATAATAGCAACCAGTTGTCTAGGTTATGGTCATTTCAACGTTCCTGGCTATCTAGGCTTCACTCTAGGGCGTTGCTCCACCAGATCAATCAGTTAGGGCGTTAGAAGTCAACGCCCGAAGCATAAAATGCAAAATAAATAGAACAGCTTTTCCACTGTATAAAACGAATAATTGCAACCAGTGTGATAGTTATGCTCATTTCTACGTTCCGGGCAAACTAGGCTTCACCCTAGGGCGTTGCTCCAACAGATCGAATAGTAAGGGCCTTAAAAGTCAATGCCCGAAGCATAAAATACAATATAAATACAACAGCTTTTCAATCGTATAAAACGAATAATTGCAACCAGTGTGAAAGTTATGGACATTTCTACATTGCGGCCACCCTAGGCTTCACCCTAGGGCGTTGCTCCACCTGATCGAATAGTTAGGGCCTTAGAAGTCATCGCCAAAAGCATAAAATGCAATAAAGATGCAACAGTTTTTCCATCGTATAACAGGAATAACTGCAAACAGTGGGAAAGTACTGGTCATTTCTTCGTTCCGGGCAACCTAGGGGTCACTCTAGGGCGTTGCTCCACCTGATCGAATAGTTAGGGCCTTAGAAGTCAACGCCAGAAGCATAAAATGCAATAAAGATGCAACAGTTTTTCCATCGTTTTACAGGAATAACTGCAATCAGTGCGAATGTACTGGTCATTCCTACATTCCGAGCGACCTAGACTTCACTCTAGAGCGTTGCTCCACCAGATCGAATAGTTAGGTCATTACAAGTCAATGCCAGAAGCATAAAATACGATATAAATACAACAGTTTGTCCATCGTAGAACAGGAATAATTGCAACCAGTGTGAAAGTTATGGTCATTTCTGCGTTCCGGGCAACCTGGGCTTCACTCTAGGTCGTTGCTCCACCGGAACAAACTGTTAGGGTCTTAGAAGTAAACGCCCGAAGCATAAAATACAAAATAAATGGAGCAGTTTTTCCATTGTATGAAACGAATAATTGCTACCAGTGTGAAAGTTATGGTCATTTCTACGTTCTGGGCAACCTAGGCTTCACCCTAGGGCGTTGTTCCACCAGATCGAATAGTTAGGGCCTAAGAAGTGAACGCCAGAAGCATAAAATAGAATAAAGATGCAACAGTTTTTCCATCGTATAACAGGAATAACTGCAAACAGTATGAAAGTACTGGTCATTTCTACGTTCTGGGTAACCTACGTTTCACTCTAGGGCGTTGCTCCACCAGATCGCATAGCTAGGGCCTAAGAAATCAACGCCATAAGAATAAAATACAACATAAATATACCAGATTTTCCATCGTATAAAACGAATAATAGCAACCAGTTGTCTAGGTTATGGTCATTTCAACGTTCCTGGCAATCTAGGCTTCACCCTAGGGCGTAGCTCCACCAGATCAATCAGTTAGGGCGTTAGAAGTCAACGACCGAAGCATAAAATGCAAAATAAATAGAACAGCTTTTCCACTGTATAAAACGAATAATTGCTACCAGTGTAAAAGTTATGGTCATTTCTACGTTCCGCGCAACCTAGGCTTCACTCTAGGGCGATGCTTCACCAGATCGAATAGTTAGGGCCTTAGAAGTCCACACCAGAAGCATAAAATGCGATAAAGATGCAACAGTTTTTCCATCGTATAAAATGGATAATTGCAACCAGTGTGAAATTTATGGTCATTCCTACATTCCGAGCGACCTAGACTTCACTCTAGAGCGTTGCTCCACCAGATCGAATAGTTAGGTCATTAGAAGTCAATGCCAGAAGCATAAAATACGATATAAATACAACAGTTTGTCCATCGTAGAACAGGAATAATTGCAACCAGTGTGAAAGTTATGGTCATTTCTGCGTTCCGGGCAACCTGGGCTTCACTCTAGGTCGTTGCTCCACCGGAACAAACTGTTAGGGCCTTAGAAGTAAACGCCCGAAGCATAAAATACAAAATAAATGGAGCAGTTTTTCCATTGTATAAAACGAATAATTGCTACCAGTGTGAAAGTTATGGTCATTTCTACGTTCTGGGCAACCTAGGCTTCACCCTAGGGCGTTGTTCCACCAGATCGAATAGTTAGGGCCTAAGAAGTGAACGCCAGAAGCATAAAATAGAATAAAGATGCAACAGTTTTTCCATCGTATAACAGGAATAATTGCAACCAGTATGAAAGTTATGGTCATTACTACTTTCCGGGCGACCTAGGCTTCACCCTAGGGCGTTGCTCCAACCGGTGGAATAGCTAGGGCCTTAGAAGTCAATGCCCGACGCATAAAATGCAATAAAAATACAACAGTTTTTACATCCTATAACAGGAGTAATTGCAACCAGTTTGAAAGTGATGGTCATTTCTACGTACCGGGCAACCTAGGCTACACTCTAGGGCGTTGCTCCACCAGATCGAATAGTTAGGGCCTAAGAAGTCAACGCCATAAGAATAAAATACAATATAAATATACCAGTTTTCCATCGTATACAACGAATAATAGCAACCAGTTGTCTAGGTTATGGTCATTTCAACGTTCCTGGCAATCTAGGCTTCACTCTAGGGCGTTGCTCCACCAGATCAATCAGTTAGGGCGTTAGAAGTCAACGCCCAAAGCATAAAATGCAATAGAAATACAACAGTTTTTCCATCATATAACAGGAATAATTGCAACCAGTTTGAAAGTGATGGTCATTTCTTCGTTCCGGGCAACTTAGGCTTCACTCTAGGGCGTTGTTCCACCATATCGAACAGTTAGGGCCAAAGAAGTCAACGCCAGAAGCATAAAATACAATATAAATATGACAGTTTTTCCATTGTATAAAACGAATAATAGCAACCAGTGTGAAAGTTATGGTCATTTCTTCGTTCCGGGCAACCTAGGCTTCACACTAGGGCGTTGCTCCACCAGATCGAATAGTTAGGGCCATAGAAGTCAACGACCGAGGCATAAAATACAAAATAAATAAAACAGTTTTTCCATCGTATAAAACGAATAATTGCAACCAGTATGAAAGTTATTGTCATTTCTACTTTCCGGTCGACCTAGGCTTCACCCTAGGGCGTTGCTCCAACCGGTGGAATAGCTAGGGCCTTAGAAGTCAATGCCCGACGCATAAAATGCAATAAAAATACAACAGTTTTTACATCCTATAACAGGAATAATTGCAACCAGTTTGAACGTGATGGTCATTTCTACGTACCGGGCAACCTAGGCTTCACTCTAGGGCGTTGCTCCACCAGATCCAACAGTTAGGGCCTTAGAAGTCAACGCCCGAAGCATAAAATACAAAATAAATAGAACAGATTTTCCATCGTATAAAACGAATAATTGTTACCAGTGTGAAAGTTATGGTCATTTCAACTTTCCGGCAACCTAGGCTTCACCCTAGGGCGTTGTTCAACCAGATGGAATAGTTAGGGCCTATGAAGTCCACGCCCGAAGCATAAAGTACGATAAAGATGCAACAGTTTTTCCATCGTATAAAACGAATGATTGCTACCAGTGTGAAATTTATGGTCATTCCTACACTCCGAGCAACCTAGGCTTCACTCTAGAGCGTTGCCCCACAAGATCGAATAGTTAGGTCCTTAGACGTCAACGCCAGAAGCATAAAATACGATATAAATACAACAGTTCGTCCATCGTAGAACAGGAATAATTGCAACCAGTGTGAAAGATATGGTCATTTCTACGTTCCGGGCAACCTAGGCTTCACTCTAGGGCGTTGCTCCACCAGATCAAACAGTTAGGGCCTTAGAAGTCAACGCCCGAAGCATAAAATACAAAATAAATAGAACAGATTTTCCATCGTATAAAACGAATAATTGTTACCAGTGTGACAGTTATGGTCACTTCAACTTTCCGGGCAACCTAGGCTTCACCCTAGGGCGTTGTTCAACCAGATGGAATAGTTAGGGCCTAAGAAGTCAACGCCAGAAGCATAAAATACGATATAAATACAGCAGCTTTTCCACCGTATAAAACGAATAATTGCAACCAGTGTGATAGTTATGCTCATTTCTACGTTCCGGGCAAACTAGGCTTCACCCTAGGGCGTTGCTCCAACAGATCGAATAGTAAGGGCCTTAAAAGTCAATGCCCGAAGCATAAAATACAATATAAATACAACATCTTTTCAATCGTATAAAACGAATAATTGCAACCAGTGTGAATGTTATGGACATTTCTACATTGCGGCCACCCTAGGCTTCACCCTAGGGCGTTGCTCCACCTGATCGAATAGTTAGGGCCTTAGAAGTCATCGCCAAAAGCTTAAAATGCAATAAAGATGCAACAGTTTTTCCATCGTATAACAGGAATAACTGCAAACAGTGGGAAAGTACTGGTCATTTCTTCGTTCCGGGCAACCTAGGCGTCACTCTAGGGCGTTGCTCCACCTGATCGAATAGTTAGGGCCTTAGAAGTCAACGCCAGAAGCATAAAATGCAATAAAGATGCAACAGTTTTTCCATCGTATAACAGGAATAACTGCAGACAGTGTGAAAGTACTGGTCATTTCAACGATCCGGGCAACCTAGGCTTCACTCTAGGGCGTTGCTCCACCAGATCAATCAGTTAGGGCCTTAGAAGTCAACGCCCGAAGCATAAAATGCAAAATAAATAGAACAGTTTTTCCATTGTATAAAACGAATAATTGCTACCAGTGTAAAAGTTATGGTCATTTCTACGTTCCGGGCAACCTAGGCTTCACTCTAGGGAGTTTCTCCACCAGATCGAATAGTTAGCGCCTTAGAAGTCAACGCCAGAAGCATAAAATACAATAAAGATGCAACAGTTTTTCCATCGTTTTACAGGAATAACTGCAACCAGTGCGAATGTACTGGTCATTTCTACGTTCCGGATAACCTAGATTTCACGCTAGGGCGTTGCTCTACCAGATCGAATAGCTAGGGACTTAGAATTCAACGCCAGAAGGATAAAACGCAATATAAGTACAACAGTTATTCCATCGTATAAAATGAGTAGTTGCAAACATTGTGAAAGTAATGGTCATTTCTACGTTCCGGGCAAGCTAGGCGTCAGTCTAGGGCGTTGCTCCACCACATCTAATAGCTACGGCCTTAGAAGTCAACGCCAGAGGCATGAAACACAAAATAAATACAACAGCTTTTCCAACGCACAAAATGAATAATAGCAAACAGTGTGAAGGTAATGGTCATGTCTACGGTCCGGGCAACCTAGGCTTCACTCTAGGTCGTTGCTCCACCAGATCAAATAGCTAGAGACTTAGAATTAAACGCCAGAGGCATAGAATACAATAAAAATACAGCAGTTTTTCCATCGTATAACAGGAATAATTGCAACCAGTATGAATGTAATGGTCATTTCTACGTTCCGGGCAACCTAGGCTTCACTCTAGGGCGTTGCTCCACCAGATCGAATAGTTAGGTCCTAAGAAGTCAACGCCAGAAGCATAAAATACGATATAAATACAACAGCTTTTCCATCGTATAAAACGAATAATTGCAACCAGTGTGAAAGTTATGGTCATTTCTACTTTCCGGGCAACCTAGGCTTCACCCTAGGGCGTTGCTCCAACAGATTGAATATATAGGACCTTAGAGGTCAATGCCCGAAGCATAAAATAGAATAAATATGTAACAGTTTTTCCATCGTATAACAGGAATAACTGCAAACAGTATGAAAGTACTGGTCATTTCTACGTTCTGGGTAACCTAGGTTTCACTCTAGGGCGTTGCTCCACCAGATCGTATAGCTAGGGCCTAAGAAATCAACGCCATAAGAATAAAATACAATATAAATATACCAGTTTTTCCATCGTATAAAACGAATAATAGCAACCAGTTGTCTAGGTTATGGTCATTTCAACGTTCCTGGCTATCTAGGCTTCACTCTAGGGCGTTGCTCCACCAGATCAATCAGTTAGGGCGTTAGAAGTCAACGCCCGAAGCATAAAATGCAAAATAAATAGAACAGCTTTTCCACTGTATAAAACGAATAATTGTTACCAGTGTGAAAGTTATGGACGTTTCTACATTGCGGCCACCCTAGGCTTCACCCTAGGGCGTTGCTCCACCAGATCAAACAGTTAGGGCCTTAGAAGTCAACGCCCGAAGCATAAAATGCAATAAAAATACAACAGTTTTTACATCCTATAACAGGAATAATTGCAACCAGTTTGAACGTGATGGTCATTTCTACGTACCGGGCAACCTAGGCTTTACCCTAGGGCGTTGCTCCAACAGATTGAATAGATAGGACCTTAGAGGTCAATGCCCGAAGCATAAAATAGAATAAATATGTAACATTTTTTCCATCGTATAACAGGAATAACTGCAAACAGTATGAAAGTACTGGTCATTTCTACGTTCTGGGTAACCTAGGTTTCACTCTAGGGCGTTGCTCCACCAGATCGTATAGCTAGGGCCTAAGAAATCAACGCCATAAGAATAAAATACAATATAAATATACCAGTTTTTCCATCGTATAAAACGAATAATAGCAACCAGTTGTCTAGGTTATGGTCATTTCAACGTTCCTGGCTATCTAGGCTTCACTCTAGGGCGTTGCTCCACCAGATCAATCAGTTAGGGCGTTAGAAGTCAACGCCCGAAGCATAAAATGCAAAATAAATAGAACAGCTTTTCCACTGTATAAAACGAATAATTGTTACCAGTGTGAAAGTTATGGACATTTCTACATTGCGGCCACCCTAGGCTTCACCCTAGGGCGTTGCTCCACCAGATCAAACAGTTAGGGCCTTAGAAGTCAACGCCCGAAGCATAAAATGCAATAAAAATACAACAGTTTTTACATCCTATAACAGGAATAATTGCAACCAGTTTGAACGTGATGGTCATTTCTACGTACCGGGCAACCTAGGCTTCACTCTATGGCGTTGATCCACCAGATGGAATAGTTAGGGCCTAAGAAGTCAACGCCAGAAGCATAAAATAGAATAAATATGTAACATTTTTTCCATCGTATAACAGGAATAACTGCAAACAGTATGAAAGTACTGGTCATTTCTACGTTCTGGGTAACCTAGGTTTCACTCTAGGGCGTTGCTCCACCAGATCGTATAGCTAGGGCCTAAGAAATCAACGCCATAAGAATAAAATACAATATAAATATACCAGTTTTTCCATCGTATAAAACGAATAATAGCAACCAGTTGTCTAGGTTATGGTCATTTCAACGTTCCTGGCAATCTAGGCTTCACTCTAGGGCGTTGCTCCACCAGATCAATCAGTTAGGGCGTTAGAAGTCAACGCCCGAAGCATAAAATGCAAAATAAATAGAACAGCTTTTCCACTGTATAAAACGAATAATTGCTACCAGTGTAAAAGTTATGGTCATTTCTACGTTCCGGGCAACCTAGGCTTCACTCTAGGGCGTTGCTCCACCAGATCAAACAGTTAGGGCCTTAGAAGTCAACGCCCGAAGCATAAAATACAAAATAAATAGAACAGATTTTCCATCGTATAAAACGAATAATTGTTACCAGTGTGACAGTTATGGTCACTTCAACTTTCCGGGCAACCTAGGCTTCACCCTAGGGCGTTGTTCAACCAGATGGAATAGTTAGGGCCTAAGAAGTCAACGCCAGAAGCATAAAATACGATATAAATACAGCAGCTTTTCCACCGTATAAAACGAATAATTGCAACCAGTGTGATAGTTATGCTCATTTCTACGTTCCGGGCAAACTAGGCTTCACCCTAGGGCGTTGCTCCAACAGATCGAATAGTAAGGGCCTTAAAAGTCAATGCCCGAAGCATAAAACACAATATAAATACAACAGCTTTTCAATCGTATAAAACGAATAATTGCAACCAGTGTGAATGTTATGGACATTTCTACATTGCGGCCACCCTAGGCTTCACCCTAGGGCGTTGCTCCACCTGATCGAATAGTTAGGGCCTTAGAAGTCATCGCCAAAAGCATAAATGCAATAAAGATGCAACAGTTTTTCCATCGTATAACAGGAATAACTGCAAACAGTGGGAAAGTACTGGTCATTTCTTCGTTCCGGGCAACCTAGGCGTCACTCTAGGGCGTTGCTCCACCTGATCGAATAGTTAGGGCCTTAGAAGTAAACGCCAGAAGCATAAAATGCAATAAAGATGCAACAGTTTTTCCATCGTATAACAGGAATAACTGCAAACAGTGTGAAAGTACTGGTCATTTCAACGATCCGGCCAACCTAGGCTTCACTCTAGGGCGTTGCTCCACCAGATCAATCAGTTAGGGCCTTAGAAGTCAACGCCCGAAGCATAAAATGCAAAATAAATAGAACAGTTTTTCCATTGTATAAAACGAATAATTGCTACCAGTGTAAAAGTTATGGTCATTTCTACGTTCCGGGCAACCTAGGCTTCACTCTAGGGAGTTGCTCCACCAGATCGAATAGTTAGCGCCTTAGAAGTCAACGCCAGAAGCATAAAATACAATAAAGATGCAACAGTTTTTCCATCGTTTTACAGGAATAACTGCAACCAGTGCGAATGTACTGGTCATTTCTACGTTCCGGATAACCTAGATTTCACCCTAGGGCGTTGCTCTACCAGATCGAATAGCTAGGGACTTAGAATTCAACGCCAGAAGGATAAAACGCAATATAAGTACAACAGTTATTCCATCGTATAAAATGAGTAGTTGCAAACATTGTGAAAGTAATGGTCATTTCTACGTTCCGGGCAAGCTAGGCGTCAGTCTAGGGCGTTGCTCCACCACATCTAATAGCTACGGCCTTAGAAGTCAACGCCAGAGGCATGAAACACAAAATAAATACAACAGCTTTTCCATCGCACAAAATGAATAATAGCAAACAGTGTGAAGGTAATGGTCATTTCTACGGTCCGGGCAACCTAGGCTTCACTCTAGGTCGTTGCTCCACCAGATCAAATAGCTAGAGACTTAGAATTAAACGCCAGAGGCATAGAATACAATAAAAATACAGCAGTTTTTCCATCGTATAACAGGAATAATTGCAACCAGTATGAATGTAATGGTCATTTCTACGTTCCGGGCAACCTAGGCTTCACTCTAGGGCGTTGCTCCACCAGATTGAATAGTTAGGTCCTAAGAAGTCAACGCCAGAAGCATAAAATACGATATAAATACAACAGCTTTTCCATCGTATAAAACGAATAATTGCAACCAGTGTGAAAGTTATGGTCATTTCTACTTTCCGGGCAACCTAGGCTTCACCCTAGGGCGTTGCTCCAACAGATTGAATAGATAGGACCTTAGAGGTCAATGCCCGAAGCATAAAATGCAATAGAAATACAACAGTTTTTGCATCATATAACAGGAATAATTGCAACCAGTTTGAAAGTGATGGTCATTTCTACGTACCGGGCAACTTAGTCTTCACTCTAGGGCGTTGTTCCACCATATCGAACAGTTAGGACCAAAGAAGTCAACGCCAGAAGCATAAAATACAATATAAATATGACAGTTTTTCCATTGTATAAAACGAATAATAGCAACCAGTGTGAAAGTTATGGTCATTTCTTCGTTCCGGGCAACCTAGGCTTCACACTAGGGCGTTGCTCCACCAGATCGAATAGTTAGGGCCTTAGAAGTCAACGCCCGAAGCATAAAATACAAAATAAATAAAACAGCTTTTCCATCGTATAAAACGAATAATTCCAACCAGTGTGAATGTAATGGCCATTTCTACGTTCCGGGAAACCTAGGCTTCACTCTAGGGCGTTGCTCCACCAGATCAAACAGTTAGGGCCTTAGAAGTCAACGCCCGAAGCATAAAATACAAAATAAATAGAACAGATTTTCCATCGTATAAAACGAATAATTGTTACCAGTGTGAAAGTTATGGTCATTTCAACTTTCCGGGCCTCCTAGGCTTCACCCTAGGGCGCTGTTCAACCAGATGGAATAGTTAGGGCCTAAGAAGTCAACGCCAGAAGCATAAAATACGATATAAATACAGCAGCTTTTCCACCGTATAAAACGAATAATTGCAACCAGTGTGATAGTTATGCTCATTTCTACGTTCCGGGCAAACTAGGCTTCACCCTAGGGCGTTGCTCCAACAGATCGAATAGTTAGCGCCTTAGAAGTCAACGCCAGAAGCATAAAATACAATAAAGATGCAACAGTTTTTCCACCGTTTTACAGGAATAACTGCAACCAGTGCGAATGTAATGGTCATTTCTACGTTCCGGGCAACCTAGGCTTCACCCTAGGGCGTTGCTCCAACAGATCGAATAGTAAGGGCCTTAAAAGTCAATGCCCGAAGCATAAAATACAATATAAATACAACAGCTTTTCAATCGTATAAAACGAATAATTGCAACCAGTGTGAAAGTTATGGACATTTCTACATTGCGGCCAACCTAG
The DNA here is from genome assembly GCF_051401765.1 of Calliopsis andreniformis. Taxonomy (NCBI): domain Eukaryota; kingdom Metazoa; phylum Arthropoda; class Insecta; order Hymenoptera; family Andrenidae; genus Calliopsis; species Calliopsis andreniformis. The sequence continues at coordinate 1,152,925 of NW_027480472.1, read as the reverse complement.
GCTTCACCCTAGGGCGTTGCTCCACCTGATCGAATAGCTAGGGCCTTAGAAGTCAACGCCAAAAGCATAAAATGCAATAAAGATGCAACAGTTTTTCCATCGTATAACAGGAATAACTGCAAACAGTGTAAAAGTACTGGTCATTTCTTCGTTCCGGGCAACCTAGGCGTCACTCTAGGGCGTTGCTCCACCTGATCGAATATTTAGGGCCTTAGAAGTCAACGCCGGAAGCATAAAATGCAATAAAAATACGACAGTTTTTCCATCGTATAAAAGGATTAATTGCAACCAGTTTGAAAGTGATGGTCATTTCTACGTTCCGGGCAACCTAGGCTACACTCTAGGGCGTTGCTCCACCAGATCGACTAGTTAGGGCCTTAGAAGCCAACGCCAGAAGCGTAAAATAGAGTAAAGATGCAACAGCTTTTCCATCGTATAAAACGAATAATTTCAACCAGTGTGAATGTTATGGTCATTTCTACATTCCGAGCAACCTAGGCTTCACTCTAGGGCGTTGACCCAACAGATTGAATAGTTAGGGCCTTAGAAGTCAACGCCCGAAGCATAAAATACAATATAAATACAACAGTTTTTCCTTCGTATAAAACGAATAATTTCAACCAGTATGAAAGTTATGGTCATTTCTACTTTCCGGCAACCTAGGCTTCACCCTAGGCCGTTGCTCCAACAGATCGAATAGTTAGGGCCTTAGAAGTCAACGGCCGAAGCGTTAAATACAAAATAAATAGAACTGTTTTTCCATCGTATAAAACGAATAATTGCTACCGGTGTGAAAGTTACTTCCATTTCTACGTTCCGGGCAACCTAGGCTTCACCCCAGGGCGTTGAGCCACCAGATCGAATAGTTAGGGCCTAAGAACTGAACGCCAGCAGCATAAAATACAATATAAATAGAACAGTTTTTCCATCGTGTAAAACGAATAATTGCTACCGGTGTGAAAGTTATGGTCATTTCTACGTTCCGGTCAACCTAGGCTTCACCATAGGGCGTTGTTCCACCAGATCGAATAGTCAGGGCCTAAGAAGTGAACGCCAGAAGCATAAAATACAATACAAATACAACAGTTTTTCCATCGTATAAAACGAATAATTGCAACCAGTATGAAAGTTGACGTCATTTCTACTTTCCGGGAAACCTAGGCTTCGCCCTAAGGTGTTGCTCCAACAGATTGAATAGTTAGGGCCTTAGAAGTCAATGCCCGAAGCATAAAATGCAATAAAAATACAAAAGTTTTTCCATCATATAACCGGAATAATTGCAACCAGTTTGAACGTGATGGTCATTTCTACGTTCCGGGCAACCTCGGCTTCACTCTAGGGCGTTGCTCCACCAGATTGAATAGTTAGTGCCTTAGGAGTCAACGCCAGAAGCATAAAAAACAATATAAATACAACAGTTTTTCCATCGTATAAAACGAATAATTGCGACCAGTATGAAGGTTAACGTCATTTCTACTTTCCGGGCAACCTAGGCTTCACTCTATGGCGTTCTTCCACCACATCGCATAGCTACGGCCTCAGGAGTCAACGCCTGAAGCATAAAATACAATAAAAATACAACAGTCTTCCCATCCTATAACAGGAATAATTGCAACCCGTGTGAAAGTGATGGTCATTTGTACGTTCCAGGCAACCTAGGCTTCACTCTAGGGTGTTGTTCCACCAGATCGAATTGTTAGGGCCTAAGCACTCAACGCCTGAAGCATAAGATACAATATAAATATAACAGTTTTTCATCGTATAGAACGAATAATAGCAACCAGAGTGAAAGCTATGGTCATTCCTACGTTCCGTGCAACCTAGGCTTCACTCTAGGGCGTTGTTCCACCAGATCGAACAGCTAGGGCCTAAGAAGGCAAGGCCAGAAGCATAAAATACAATATAAGTATAACAGTTTCTCCATCGTATAAAACGAATAATGGCGACCAGTGTGAAAGTTATGGTCATTTCTACGTTCCCGGCAACCTAGGCTTCACCCCAGGGCGTTGTTCCACCAGATCGAATATCTAGGGCCTAAGAAGTGAACGCCAGAAGCATAAAATACAATATAAATACAACAGTTTTTCCATCATATAAAACGAATAATTGCAACCAGTATGAAAGCTATGGTCATTTCTACTTTACGGGCAACCTAGGCTACACCCTAGGGCGTTGCTCCTACAGATTGAATAGTTAGGGCCTTAGAAGTCATTGCCCGAAGCATAAAATGCAATAAAAATACAATAGTTTTTCCATCATATAACAGGAATATTTGCAACCAGTTTGAAAGTGATGGTACTTTCTACGTTCTGGGCAACTTAGGCTTCACTCTAGGGCGTTGCTCCACCAGATCGAATAGTTAGTGCCTTAGAAGTCAACGCCAGAAGCATAAGATACAAAATAAATACAACAGTTTTTCCATCGTGTAAAACGAATAATTGCTACCGGTGTGAAAGTTATGGTCATTTCTACGTTCCGGTCAACCTAGGCTTCACCATAGGGCGTTGTTCAACCAGATCGAAGAGTCAGGGCCTAAGAAGTGAACGCCAGAAGCATAAAATACAATATAAATCCAACAGTTTTTCCATCGTATAAAACGAATAATTGCAACCAGTATGAGAGTTAACGTCATTTCTACATTCCGGGCAACCTAGGCTACACCCTAGGGCGTTGCTCCAACAGATTGAATAGTTAGGGCCTTAGAAGTCAATGCCCGAAGCATATAATGCAATAAAAATACAACAGTTTTTCCATCATATACCCGGAATAATTGCAACCAGTTTGAACGTGATGGTCATTTCTACGTTCCGGGCAACCTCGGCTTCACTCTAGGGCGTTGCTCCACCAGATCGAATAGTTCGTGCGTTAGGAGTCAACGCCAAAAGCATAAAAAACAATATAAGTAAAACAGTTTTTCCATCGTATAAAACGAATAATTGCAACCAGTATGAAGGTTAACGTCATTTCTACGTTCCGGGCAACCTAGGCTTCACTCTAGGGCGTTGCTCCACCAGATCGAATAGTTAGGGCCTTAGAAGTCAACGCCAGAAGCGTAAAATAGAATAAAGATGCAACAGCCTTTCCATCGTATAAAACGAATAATTTCAACCAGTGTGAATGTTATGGTCATTTCTACATTCCGAGCAACCTAGGCTTCGCCCTTGGGCGTTGCTTCAACAGATTGAGTAGTTAGGGCCTTAGAAGTCAACGCCCGAAGCATAAAATACAAAATAAATAGATCAGTTTTTCCATTGTATAAAACGAATAATTGCTACCAGTGTAAAAGTTATGGTCAGTTCTACGTTCCGGGCAACCTAGGCCTCACTATAGGTCGTTGTTCCACTAGATCGAATTGTTAGGGCCTAAGAAGTCAACGCCAGCAGCATAAGGTACAATATAAATATAACAGTTTTTCTATCGTATAGAACGAATAATAGCAACCAGTGTGAAAGTTAACGTCATTTCTACTTTCCGGGCAACCTAGGCTTCACCCTAGGGCGTTGGTCCAACAGATTGAATAGTTAGGGCCTTAGAAGTCAACGCCCGAAGCATAAAATGCAATAAAAATACGACAGTTTTTCCATCGTTTAAAAGGATTAATTGCAACCAGTATGAAGGTTAACGTCATTTCCACGTTCCGGGCAACCTAGGCTTCACTCTAGGGCGTTGCTCCACCAGATCGAATAGTTAGGGCCTTAGAAGTCAACGCCAGAAGCGTAAAATAGAATAAAGATGCAACAGCCTTTCCATCGTATAAAACGAATAATTTCAACCAGTGTGAATGTTATGGTCATTTCTACATTCCGAGCAACCTAGGCTTCGCCCTAGGGCGTTGCTTCAACAGATTGAGTAGTTAGGGCCTTAGAAGTCAACGCCCGAAGCATAAAATACAAAATAAATAGATCAGTTTTTCCATTGTATAAAACGAATAATTGCTACCAGTGTGAAGGTTATGGTCATATCTACGTCCCGGGCAACCTTGGCTTCACTGTAGCGTGTTGCTCCACCAGATCGAATAGGTAGGGCCATAGAAGTCTACGCCCGAAGCATAAAATACAATAAATATATAAGAGTTTTTCCATCCTATATCAGGAGTAATTGCAACTAGTGTGAAAGTGATGGTCATTTCTACGTTCCGGGCAACCTAGGCTGCAGCCCAGGGCGTTGTTCCACCAGATCGAATAGTTTGGGCCTAAGAAGTCAACGGCAGAAGCATAAAATACAAAATAAATAGAACAGTTTTTCCATCGTGTAAAACGAATAATTGCTACCGGTGTGAAAGTTATGGTCATTTCTACGTTCCGGTCAACCTAGGCTTCACCATAGGGCGTTGTTCCACCAGATCGAATAGTCAGGGCCTAAGAAGTGAACGCCAGAAGCATAAAATACAATATAAATACAACAGTTTTTCCATCGTATAAAACGAATAATTGCAACCAGTATGAAAGTTAACGTCATTTCTACTTTCCGGGCAACCTAGGCTTCGCTCTAGGGCGTTGCTCCAACAGATTGAATAGTTAGGGCCTTAGAAGTCAACGCCGGAAGCATAAAATGCAATAAAAATACGACAGTTTTTCCATCGTATAAAAGGATTAATTACAACCAGTTTGAAAGTGATGGTCATTTCCACGTTCCGGGCAACCTAGGCTCCACTCTAGGGCGTTGCTCCACCAGGTCGAATAACTAGGGCCTTAGAAGTCAACGCCAGAAGCATAAAATACAATATAAATACAACAGTTTTTACATCGTATAAAACGAATAATTGCAACCAGTATGAAAGTTATGGTCATTTCTACTTTCCGGGCAACCTAGGCTTCAGCCTAGGGCGTTGCTTCAACAGATTGAGTAGTTAGGGCCTTAGAAGTCAACGCCCGAAGCATAAAATACAGAAAAAATAGAACAGTTTTTCCATCGTATAAAACGAATAATTGCTACCGGTGTGAAAGTTATGGTCATTTCTACGTTCCGGTCAACCTAGGCTTCACCATAGGGCGTTGTTCCACCAGATCGAATAGTCAGGGCCTAAGAAGTGATCGCCAGAAGCATAAAATACAATATAAATACAACAGTTTTTCCATCGTATAAAACGAATAATTGCAACCAGTATGAAAGTTATGGTCATTTCTACTTTCCGGCAACCTAGGCTTCACCCTAGGGCGTTGTTCCACCTAATCGAATAGTTAGGGCCTAAGAAGTGAACGGCAGAAGAATAAAATAGAATATAAATACAACAGTTTTTCCATCATATAAAACGAGTAATTGCAACCAGTATGAAAGTTGTGGTCACTTCTACTTTCCGGGCAACCTAGGCCTCACCCTAGGGCGTTGCTCCAACAGATTGAATAGTTAGGGCCTTAGAAGTCAACGCCCGAAGCATAAAATGCAATAAAAATGCAACAGTTTTTCCATCCTATATCAGGAATAATTGCAACCAGTGTGAAAGTGATGGTCATTTCTACGTTCCGGGCATCCTAGACTTAACTCTGAGGCGTTACTCCACCAGATCGAAGAGTTAGGGTCTAAGAAGTCATCACCGGAAGGATAAAATACAATATAAATCCAACATCTTTTCCATCGTATAAAACGAATAATTGCTACCGGTGTGAAAGTAATGGTCATTTCTACGTTCCGGGCAACCTAGGCTTCACCATAGGGCGTTGTTCCACCAGATGGAATAGTTAGGGCATAAGAAGTCAACGCCAGAAGCATAAAATACAATATAAATACAACAGCTTTTCAATCGTATAAAACGAGTAATTGCAACCAGTATGAAAGTTAACGTCATTTCCACTTTCCGGGCAACCTAGGCTTCGCCCTAGGGCGTTGCTCCAACAGATTGAATAGTTAGGGCCTTAGAAGTCAACGCCGGAAGCATAAAATGCAATAAAGATACAACAGTTTTTCCATCGTATAAAAGGATTAATTGCAACCAGTTTGAAAGTGATGGTCATTTCCAGGTTCCGGGCAACCTAGGCTTCACTCTAGGGCGTTGCTCCACCAGATCGAATAACTAGGGCCTTAGAAGTCAACGCCAGAAGCATAAAATACAATATAAATACAACAGTTTTTCCATCGTATAAAACGAATAATTGCAACCAGTATGAAAGTTGACGTCATTTCTACTTTCCGGGCAACCTAGGCTTCGCCCTAGGGTGTTGCTCCAACAGATTGAATAGTTAGAGCCTTAGAAGTCAATGCCCGAAGCATAAAATGCAATAAAAATACAACAGTTTTTCCATCATATAACCGGAATAATTGCATCCAGTTTGAACGTGATGGTCATTTCTACGTTCCGGGCAACCTAGGCTACACTCTAGGGCGTTGCTCCACCAGCTCGAATAGTTAGGGCCTTAGAAGTCAACGCCAGAAGCGTAAAATAGAATAAAGATGCAACAGCTTTTCCATCGTATAAAACGAATAATTTCAACCAGTGTGAATGTTATGGTCATTTCTACATTCCGAGCAACCTAGGCTTCACTCTAGGGCGTTGACCCAACAGATTGAATAGTTAGGGCCTTAGAAGTCAACGCCCGAAGCATAAAATACAATATAAATACAACAGTTTTTCCTTCGTATAAAACGAATAATTGCAACCAGTATGAAAGTTATGGTCATTTCTACGTTCCGGGCAACCTAGGCTTCAGCCCAGGGCGTTGTTCCACCAGATCGAATAGTTAGGGCCTAAGAAGTCAACGCCAGAAGCATAAAATACAAAATAAATAGAACAGTTTTTCCATCGTGTAAAACGAATAATTGCTACCGGTGTGAAAGTTATGGTCATTTCTATGTTCCGGTCAACCTAGGCTTCACCATAGGGCGTTGTTCCACCAGATCGAATAGTCAGGGCCTAAGAAGTGATCGCCAGAAGCATAAAATACAATATAAATACAACAGTTTTTCCATCGTATAAAACGAGTAATTGCAACCAGTATGAAAGTTGTGGTCACTTCTACTTTCCGGGCAACCTAGGCTTCACCCTAGGGCGTTGCTCCAACAGATTGAATAGTTAGGGCCTTAGAAGTCAACGCCCGAAGCATAAAATGCAATAAAAATGCAACAGTTTTTCCATCCTATATCAGGAATAATTGCAACCAGTGTGAAAGTGATGGTCATTTCTACGTTCCGGGCATCCTAGACTTAACTCTGAGGCGTTGCTCCACCAGATCGAAGAGTTAGGGTCTAAGAAGTCAACACCGGAAGGATAAAATACAATATAAATGTAACAGCTTTTCCATCGTAGAAAACGAATAATTGCAACCTGTGTGAAGGTTATGGTCATATCTACGTCCCGGGCAACCTTGGCTTCACTGTAGGGTGTTGCTCCACCAGATCGAATAGGTAGGGCCATAGAAGTCTACGCCCGAAGCATAAAATACAATAAATATACAAGAGTTTTTCCATCCTATATCAGGAGTAATTGCAACCAGTGTGAAAGTGATGGTCATTTCTACATTCCGGGCAACCTAGGCTTCACCATAGGGCGTTGTTACACCAGATGGAATAGTTAGGGCATAAGAAGTCAACGCCAGAAGCATAAAATACAATATAAATACAACAGCTTTTCAATCGTATAAAACGAGTAATTGTAACCAGTATGAAAGTTAACGTCATTTCTACTTTCCGGGCAACCTATGCTTCGCCCTAGGGCGTTGCTCCAACAGATTGAATAGTTAGGCCCTTAGAAGTCAACGCCGGAAGCATAAAATGCAATAAAGATACAACAGTTTTTCCATCGTATAAAAGGATTAATTGCTACCAGTATGGAAGTGATGGTCATTTCTACGTTCCGGGCTACCTAGGCCTCACTCTGGGTCGTTGTTCCACCAGATCGAATTGTTAGGGCCTTAGAAGTCAACGCCAGAAGCATGAAATACAATATAAATACGAAAGTTTTTGCATCCTATAAAACCAATAATTGCTACCGGTGTGAAAGTTATGGTCATTTCTACGTTCCGTGCAACGTAGGCTTCACCCTAGGGCGTTGTTCCACCAGATGGAATAGTTAGGGCATAAGAAGTCAACGCCAGAAGCATAATATACGGTATAAATACAACAGCTTTTCCATCGTATAAAACGAATAATTGCGACCAGTGTGAAAGTTATGGTCATTTCTACTTTCCGGGCAACGTAGGCTTCACTCCAGGGCGTTGCTCCACCAGATCGAATAGTTAGGGCCTTAGAAGTCAACGCCAGAAGCATAAAATACAATAAAGATGCAACAGTTTTTCCATCGTATATCAGGAATAAATGCAACCAGTGTGAAAGTAATGGCATATCATTGTTCCGGGCAACCTAGGCGTCACTCTAGGGCGTTGCTCCACCAGATCAAACAGTTAGGGCCTAAGAAGTCAACGCCAGAAGCATAAGATACAATATAAATATAACAGTTTTTCCATCGTATAGAACGAATAATAGCAACCAGTGTGAAAGTTAACGTCATTTCTACTTTCCGGGCAACCTAGGCTTCACCCTAGGGCGTTGCTCCAACAGATTGAATAGTCAGGGCCTTAGAAGTCAACGCCCGAAGCATAAAATGCAATAAAAATGCAACAGTTTTTCCATCCCATAACAGGAATAATTGCAACCAGTGTGAAAGTGATGGTCATTTCTACGTTCCGGGCATCCTAGACTTAACTCTGAGGCGTTGCTCCACCAGATCGAACACTTAGGGCCTAAGAAGGCACCACCAGAAGCATAAAATACAAAATAAATAGAACAGTTTTTCCATTGTATAAAACGAATAATTGCTACCAGTGTAAAAGTTATGGTCAGTTCCACGTTCGGGGCAACCTAGGCCTCACTCTAGGTCGTTGTTCCGCCAGATCGAATTGTTAGGGCCTAAGAAGTCAACGCCAGAAGCATAAGATACAATATAAATATAACAGCTTTTCCATCGTATAAAACGAATAATAGCAATCTGTGTGAAAGTTATGGTCATTTCTAAGTTCCGGGCCACCTAGGCTTCACCCTAGGGCGTTGCTCCAACAGATTGAACAGTTAGGGCCTTAGAAGTCAACGCCAGAGGCATAAAATACAATATAAGTATAACAGTTTTTCCATCGTATAAAACGAATAATTGCAACCAGTATGAAACTTATGGTCATTTCTACTTTCCGAGCAACCTAGGGTTCACCCTAGGGCGCTGCTCCACCAGATCGAATAGTTAGTGCCCTAGAAGTCAGCGCCACAAGCATAAAATACAATATAAATACAACAGATTTTCCATCGTATAAAACGAATAATTGCAACCAGTATGAAAGTTATGGTCATCTCTGCTTTCCGGGCAACCTAGGATCCACCCTAGGGCGTTGCTGCAACCGATTGAATAGTTAGGGCCTTAGAAGCCAACGCCCGAAGCATAAAATACAAAATAAATAGAACAGTTTTTCCATTGTATAAAACGAATAATTGCTACCGATGTGAAAGTTATGGTCATTTCAACGTTCCGGGCAACCTAGGCTTCACCCTAGGGCGTTGTTCCACCAGATGGAATAGTTAGGGCCTTAGAAGTCAACGCCCGAAGCATACAATACAAAATAAATAGAACAGTTTTTCCATCGTATAAAACGAATAATTGCTACCGGTGTGAACGTTATGGTCATTTCTACGTTCCGGGCAACCTAGGCTTCACCCTAGGGCACTGCTCCACCAGATCGAATAGTTAGTGCCCTAGAAGTCAGCGCCAGAAGCATAAAATACAATATAAATACAACAGTTTTTCCATCGTATAAAACGAATAATTGCAACCAGTATGAAAGTTATGGTCATCTCTACTTTCCGGGCAACCTAGGATCCACCCTAGGGTGGTGCTGCACCCGATTGAATAGTTAGGGCCTTAGGAGCCAACGCCCGAAGCATAAAATACAAAATAAATAGAACAGTTTTTCCATCGTATAAAACGAATAAATGCTACCGATGTGAACGTTATGGTCATTTCTACGTTCCGGGCAACCTAGGCCTCACTCTAGGGCGTTGAACCACCAGATCGAATAGTTAGTGCCTTAGAAGTCACCGCCAGAAGCGTAAAATACAATAAAAGTACAACAGTTTTTCCACCGTATAACAGGAGTAATTGCAGCCAGTGTGAATGTAATGGTATGTCCTACGTTCCGGGCAACCTAGGCTTCACTCTAGGGCGTTGTTCCTCCAGATCGAATAGTTAGGGCCTAAGAAGTCAACGCCAGAGGCATAAAATACAATATAAGTATAACAGTTTTTCCATCGAATAACAGGATTAATTGCAACCAGTTTGAAAGTGATGGTCATTTCTACGTTCCGGGCAACCTAGGCTTCACTCTAGGGCGTTGTTCCACCAAATCGAAAAGTTTGGTCCTAAGATGTCAACGCCAGAAGCATAAAATACAATATAGATACAACAGTTTTTACATCGTATAAAACGAATAATAGCAACCAGTATGAAAGTTATGGTCATTTCTACTTTCCGGGCAACCTAGGCTTCCCCCTAGGGCGTTGCTCCAACAGATAGAATAGTTAGGGCCTTAGATGTCAACGCCCGAAGCATAAAATGCAATAAAGATACAACATTTTTTCCATCGTATAGCAGGAATAATAGCAACCAGTGTGAAAGATATGGTCATTTCTACGTTCCGGATAACCTAGGTTTCACTCTAGGGCGTTGTTCCACCAGATCGAATAGTTAGGGCCTAAGAAGTGAACGCCAGAAGCATAAAATACGATATAAATACAACAGCTTTTCCATCGTATAAAAGGAATAATTGACACCAGTACGAAACTTATGGTCATTTCTACGTTCCGGGCAACCTAGGCTTCACTGTATGGCGTTCTTCCACCACATCGAATAGCTAGGGCCTCAGAAGTCCACGCCTGAAGCATAAAATACAATAAAAATACAACTGTCTTTCCATCCTATAACAGGAATGGTTGCAACCAGTATGAAAGTGATGGTCATTTCCACGTTCCAGGCAACCTAGGCTTCACTCCAGGGCGTTGTTCCACAAGATCGAATAGTTAGGACCTAAGAAGTCAACGCCAGAAGCATAAGATACAATATAAATATAACAGTTTTTCCATCGTATAGAACGAATAATAGCAACCAGTGTGAAAGTTAACGTCATTTCTACTTTCCGGGCAACCTAGGCTTCACCCTAGGGCGTTGCTCCAACAGATTGAATAGTCAGGGCCTTAGAAGTCAACGCCCGAAGCATAAAATGCAATAAAAATGCAACAGTTTTTCCATCCCATAACAGGAATAATTGCAACCAGTGTGAAAGTGATGGTCATTTCTACGTTCCGGGCATCCTAGACTTAACTCTGAGGCGTTGCTCCACCAGATCGAACACTTAGGGCCTAAGAAGGCACCACCAGAAGCATAAAATACAAAATAAATAGAACAGTTTTTCCATCGTGTAAAACGAATAATTGCTACCGGTGTGAAAGTTATGGTCATTTCTATGTTCCGGTCAACCTAGGCTTCACCATAGGGCGTTGTTCCACCAGATCGAATAGTCAGGGCCTAAGAAGTGATCGCCAGAAGCATAAAATACAATATAAATACAACAGTTTTTCCATCGTATAAAACGAGTAATTGCAACCAGTATGAAAGTTGTGGTCACTTCTACTTTCCGGGCAACCTAGGCTTCACCCTAGGGCGTTGCTCCAACAGATTGAATAGTTAGGGCCTTAGAAGTCAACGCCCGAAGCATAAAATGCAATAAAAATGCAACAGTTTTTCCATCCTATATCAGGAATAATTGCAACCAGTGTGAAAGTGATGGTCATTTCTACGTTCCGGGCATCCTAGACTTAACTCTGAGGCGTTGCTCTACCAGATCGAAGAGTTAGGGTCTAAGAAGTCAACACCGGAAGGATAAAATACAATATAAATGTAACAGCTTTTCCATCGTAGAAAACGAATAATTGCAACCTGTGTGAAGGTTATGGTCATATCTACGTCCCGGGCAACCTTGGCTTCACTGTAGGGTGTTGCTCCACCAGATCGAATAGGTAGGGCCATAGAAGTCTACGCCCGAAGCATAAAATACAATAAATATACAAGAGTTTTTCCATCCTATATCAGGAGTAATTGCAACCAGTGTGAAAGTGATGGTCATTTCTACATTCCGGGCAACCTAGGCTTCACCATAGGGCGTTGTTACACCAGATGGAATAGTTAGGGCATAAGAAGTCAACGCCAGAAGCATAAAATACAATATAAATACAACAGCTTTTCAATCGTATAAAACGAGTAATTGTAACCAGTATGAAAGTTAACGTCATTTCTACTTTCCGGGCAACCTATGCTTCGCCCTAGGGCGTTGCTCCAACAGATTGAATAGTTAGGCCCTTAGAAGTCAACGCCGGAAGCATAAAATGCAATAAAGATACAACAGTTTTTCCATCGTATAAAAGGATTAATTGCTACCAGTATGGAAGTGATGGTCATTTCTACGTTCCGGGCTACCTAGGCCTCACTCTGGGTCGTTGTTCCACCAGATCGAATTGTTAGGGCCTTAGAAGTCAACGCCAGAAGCATGAAATACAATATAAATACGAAAGTTTTTGCATCCTATAAAACCAATAATTGCTACCGGTGTGAAAGTTATGGTCATTTCTACGTTCCGTGCAACGTAGGCTTCACCCTAGGGCGTTGTTCCACCAGATGGAATAGTTAGGGCATAAGAAGTCAACGCCAGAAGCATAATATACGGTATAAATACAACAGCTTTTCCATCGTATAAAACGAATAATTGCGACCAGTGTGAAAGTTATGGTCATTTCTACTTTCCGGGCAACGTAGGCTTCACTCCAGGGCGTTGCTCCACCAGATCGAATAGTTAGGGCCTTAGAAGTCAACGCCAGAAGCATAAAATACAATAAAGATGCAACAGTTTTTCCATCGTATATCAGGAATAAATGCAACCAGTGTGAAAGTAATGGCATATCATTGTTCCGGGCAACCTAGGCGTCACTCTAGGGCGTTGCTCCACCAGATCAAACAGTTAGGGCCTAAGAAGTCAACGCCAGAAGCATAAGATACAATATAAATATAACAGTTTTTCCATCGTATAGAACGAATAATAGCAACCAGTGTGAAAGTTAACGTCATTTCTACTTTCCGGGCAACCTAGGCTTCACCCTAGGGCGTTGCTCCAACAGATTGAATAGTCAGGGCCTTAGAAGTCAACGCCCGAAGCATAAAATGCAATAAAAATGCAACAGTTTTTCCATCCCATAACAGGAATAATTGCAACCAGTGTGAAAGTGATGGTCATTTCTACGTTCCGGGCATCCTAGACTTAACTCTGAGGCGTTGCTCCACCAGATCGAACACTTAGGGCCTAAGAAGGCACCACCAGAAGCATAAAATACAAAATAAATAGAACAGTTTTTCCATTGTATAAAACGAATAATTGCTACCAGTGTAAAAGTTATGGTCAGTTCCACGTTCGGGGCAACCTAGGCCTCACTCTAGGTCGTTGTTCCGCCAGATCGAATTGTTAGGGCCTAAGAAGTCAACGCCAGAAGCATAAGATACAATATAAATATAACAGCTTTTCCATCGTATAAAACGAATAATAGCAATCTGTGTGAAAGTTATGGTCATTTCTAAGTTCCGGGCCACCTAGGCTTCACCCTAGGGCGTTGCTCCAACAGATTGAACAGTTAGGGCCTTAGAAGTCAACGCCAGAGGCATAAAATACAATATAAGTATAACAGTTTTTCCATCGTATAAAACGAATAATTGCAACCAGTATGAAACTTATGGTCATTTCTACTTTCCGAGCAACCTAGGGTTCACCCTAGGGCGCTGCTCCACCAGATCGAATAGTTAGTGCCCTAGAAGTCAGCGCCACAAGCATAAAATACAATATAAATACAACAGATTTTCCATCGTATAAAACGAATAATTGCAACCAGTATGAAAGTTATGGTCATCTCTGCTTTCCGGGCAACCTAGGATCCACCCTAGGGCGTTGCTGCAACCGATTGAATAGTTAGGGCCTTAGAAGCCAACGCCCGAAGCATAAAATACAAAATAAATAGAACAGTTTTTCCATTGTATAAAACGAATAATTGCTACCGATGTGAAAGTTATGGTCATTTCAACGTTCCGGGCAACCTAGGCTTCACCCTAGGGCGTTGTTCCACCAGATGGAATAGTTAGGGCCTTAGAAGTCAACGCCCGAAGCATACAATACAAAATAAATAGAACAGTTTTTCCATCGTATAAAACGAATAATTGCTACCGGTGTGAACGTTATGGTCATTTCTACGTTCCGGGCAACCTAGGCTTCACCCTAGGGCACTGCTCCACCAGATCGAATAGTTAGTGCCCTAGAAGTCAGCGCCAGAAGCATAAAATACAATATAAATACAACAGTTTTTCCATCGTATAAAACGAATAATTGCAACCAGTATGAAAGTTATGGTCATCTCTACTTTCCGGGCAACCTAGGATCCACCCTAGGGTGGTGCTGCACCCGATTGAATAGTTAGGGCCTTAGGAGCCAACGCCCGAAGCATAAAATACAAAATAAATAGAACAGTTTTTCCATCGTATAAAACGAATAAATGCTACCGATGTGAACGTTATGGTCATTTCTACGTTCCGGGCAACCTAGGCCTCACTCTAGGGCGTTGAACCACCAGATCGAATAGTTAGTGCCTTAGAAGTCACCGCCAGAAGCGTAAAATACAATAAAAGTACAACAGTTTTTCCACCGTATAACAGGAGTAATTGCAGCCAGTGTGAATGTAATGGTATGTCCTACGTTCCGGGCAACCTAGGCTTCACTCTAGGGCGTTGTTCCTCCAGATCGAATAGTTAGGGCCTAAGAAGTCAACGCCAGAGGCATAAAATACAATATAAGTATAACAGTTTTTCCATCGAATAACAGGATTAATTGCAACCAGTTTGAAAGTGATGGTCATTTCTACGTTCCGGGCAACCTAGGCTTCACTCTAGGGCGTTGTTCCACCAAATCGAAAAGTTTGGTCCTAAGATGTCAACGCCAGAAGCATAAAATACAATATAGATACAACAGTTTTTACATCGTATAAAACGAATAATAGCAACCAGTATGAAAGTTATGGTCATTTCTACTTTCCGGGCAACCTAGGCTTCCCCCTAGGGCGTTGCTCCAACAGATAGAATAGTTAGGGCCTTAGATGTCAACGCCCGAAGCATAAAATGCAATAAAGATACAACATTTTTTCCATCGTATAGCAGGAATAATAGCAACCAGTGTGAAAGATATGGTCATTTCTACGTTCCGGATAACCTAGGTTTCACTCTAGGGCGTTGTTCCACCAGATCGAATAGTTAGGGCCTAAGAAGTGAACGCCAGAAGCATAAAATACGATATAAATACAACAGCTTTTCCATCGTATAAAAGGAATAATTGACACCAGTACGAAACTTATGGTCATTTCTACGTTCCGGGCAACCTAGGCTTCACTGTATGGCGTTCTTCCACCACATCGAATAGCTAGGGCCTCAGAAGTCCACGCCTGAAGCATAAAATACAATAAAAATACAACTGTCTTTCCATCCTATAACAGGAATGGTTGCAACCAGTATGAAAGTGATGGTCATTTCCACGTTCCAGGCAACCTAGGCTTCACTCCAGGGCGTTGTTCCACAAGATCGAATAGTTAGGACCTAAGAAGTCAACGCCAGAAGCATAAAATACAATGTAAATATAACAGTTTCTCCATCGTATAAAACGAATAATAGCAACCAGTGTGAAAGTTATGGTCATTTCTACTTTCCGGGCAACCTAGGCTTCACCCTAGGGCGTTGCTCCAACAGATTGTATAGTTAGGACCTTAGATGTCAACGCCAGAAGCATAAAATACAAAATAAATAAAACAGTTTTTCCATCGTATAAAACGAATAATTGCCACCAGTATGAAAGTTATGGTCATTTCTACGTTCCGGGCAACCTAGGCTTCACTCTAAGGCGTTGCTCGACCAGACCGAATAGGTAGGGCCTTAGAAGTCAACGCCCGAAGCATAAAATACAAAATAAATAGAACAGTTTTTCCATCGTATAAAACGAATAATTGCTACCAGTGTGAAAATTATCATCATTGCTACGTTCCGCGCAACCTAGGCTTCACTCTAAGGCGTTGCTCCACCAGATCGAATAGTTAGGTCCTAAGAAGTCAACGCCAGAAGCATAAAATACGAAATAAATACTACAGCTTTTCAATCGTGTAAAACGAATAATTGCAACCAGTGTGAAAGCTATGGACATTTCTACATTCCGGCCAACCTAGGCTTCACCCTATGGCGTTGCTCCACCAGATCGAATAGTTAGGGCCTTAGAAGTCAACGCCAGAAGCATAAAATACGATAAAGATGCAACAGTTTTTCCATCGTTTCACAGGAATAACTGCAACCAGTGTGAATGTACTGGTCATTTCTACGTTCCGGATAACCTAGGTTTCGCTCTAGGGCGTTGTTCCACCAGATCGAATAGTTAGGGCCTAAGAAGTGAACGCCAGAAGCATAAAATACGATATAAATACAACAGCTTTTCCATCGTATAAAAGGAATAATTGACACCAGTACGAAACTTATGGTCATTTCTACGTTCCGGGCAACCTAGGCTTCACTGTATGGCGTTCTTCCACCACATCGAATAGCTAGGGCCTCAGAAGTCCACGCCTGAAGCATAAAATACAATAAAAATACAACAGTCTTTCCATCCTATAACAGGAATGGTTGCAACCAGTATGAAAGTGATGGTCATTTCCACGTTCCAGGCAACCTAGGCTTCACTCGAGGGCGTTGTTCCACAAGATCGAATAGTTAGGACCTAAGAAGTCAACGCCAGAAGCATAAAATACAATGTAAATATAACAGTTTCTCCATCGTATAAAACGAATAATAGCAACCAGTGTGAAAGTTATGATCATTTCTACGTTCCGGGCAACCTAGGCTTCACTCTAGGGCGTTGCTCCACCTGATCGTATAGTTAGGGCCTAAGGAGTGAACGCCAGAAGCATAAAATACGATATAAATACAACAGCTTTTCCATCGTATAAAAGGAATAATTGACACCAGTACGAAACTTATGGTCATTTCTACGTTCCGGGCAACGTAGGCTTCACTGTATGGCGTTCTTCCACCACATCGAATAGCTAGGGCCTCAGAAGTCCACGCCTGAAGCATAAAATACAATAAAAATACAACAGTCTTTCCATCCTATAACAGGAATGATTGCGACCCGTGTGAAAGTGATTGTCATTTCTACGTTCCAGGCAACCTAGGCTTCACTCCAGGGCGTTGTTCCACAAGATCGAATAGTTAGTGCCTAAGAAGTCAACGCCAGAAGCATAAAATACTATATAAATATAAGAGTTTCTCCAACGTATAAAACGAATAATTGCAACCAGTGTGAAAGTTATGGTCATTTCTACGTTCCGGGCAACCTAGTCTTCACCCTAGTGTGTTGCACCACCAGATCGAATAGTTAGGGCCTTAGAAGTCATCGCCAGAAGCATTAAATACAATATAAATACAACAGTTTTTGCATCCTATAAAACGAATAATTGCTACCGGTGTGAAAGTTATGGTCATTTCTACGTTCCTTGCAACCTAGGCTTCACCCTAGGGCGTTGTTCCACCAGATGTAGTAGTTAGGGCATAAGAAGTCAACGCCAGAAGCATAAAATACGGTATAAATACAACAGCTTTTCCATCGTATAAAACGAATAATTGCGACCAGTGTGAAAGTTATGGTCATTTCTACTTTCCGGGCAAGCTAGGCTTCACTTCAGGGCGTTGCTCCACCAGATCGAATAGTTATGGCCTTAGAAGTCAACGCCAGAAGCATAAAATACAATAAAGATGTAACAGTTTTTCCATCGTATATCAGGAATAAATGCAACCAGTGTGAAAGTAATGGCATATCATTGTTCCGGGCAACCTAGGCGTCACTCTAGGGCGTTGCTCCACCAGATCAAACAGTTAGGGCCTAAGAAGTCAACGCCAGAAGCATAAGATACAATATAAATATAACAGTTTTTCCATCGTATAAAACGAATAATAGCAATCTGTGTGAAAGTTATGGTCATTTCTAAGTTCCGGGCCACCTAGGCTTCACCCTAGGGCGTTGCTCCAACAGATTGAACAGTTAGGGCCTTAGAAGTCAACGCCAGAGGCATAAAATACAATATAAGTATAACAGTTTTTCCATCGAATAACAGGAATAACTGCAAACAGTGTGAAAGTACTGGTCATTTCTACGTTCCGGGTAACCTAGGTTTCATTCTAGGGCGTAGCTCCACCAGATCGAATAGCTAGGGACATAGAATTCAACGCCAGAAGAATAAAATACAATATAAGTACAACAGTTTTTCCATCGTACAAAATGAATAATTGCAAACATTGTGAAAGTAATGGTCATTTCTGAGATCCGGCAACCTAGGCGTCACTCTAGGGCGTTGCTCCACCAGATCGAATAGTTAGGTCCTTAGAAGTCCACGGCCGAAGCATAAAATACAAAATAAATAGAACAGTTTTTCCATTGTATAAAACGAATAATTGCTGCCAGTGTGAAAGTTATGTTTATTTCTACGTTCCGGGCAACCTAGGCTTAACTGTAGGGAGTTGCTCCAACAGATCGAATAGGTAGGGCCATAGAAGTCAACGCCTGAAGTATAAAATACCATAAAAATACAACAGTCTTTCCAACCTATAACAGGAATAATGGCAACCCGTGAGTAAGTGATGGTCATTTCTACGTTCCAGGCAACCTAGGCTTCACTCTAGGGCGTTGTTCCACCAGATCGAATAGTTAGGGCCTAAGAAGTCAACGCCAGAAGCAGAAAATACAATATAAATATAACAGTTTTTCCATCGCATAAAACGAATAATAGCAGCCAGTGTGAAAGTTATGGTCATTTCTACGATCCGGGCAAAATAGGCTTCACTCTAGGGCGTTGCTCCACCAGATCAAACAGTTAGGGCCTTAGATGCCAACGCCCGAAGCATTAAATACAAGATAAATACAACAGTTTTTCCATTGTATAAAACGAATAATTGCTACCAGTGCAAAAGTTATGGTCATTTCTACGTTCCGGGCAACCTAGGCTTCACCCTAGGCCGTTGTTCCACCAGATCGAATAGTTAGGGCCTATGAAGTGAACGCCAGAAGCATAAAATGCAATATAAATACAACTGTTTTTCCATCGTATAACAGGATTAATTGCAACCAGTTTGAAAGTGATGGTCATTTCTACGTTCCGCGCAACCTAGGCTTCACTCGAGGGCGTTGCTCCACTAGATCGAATAGCTAGGGCCTTAGAAGCCAACGCCAGAAGCATAAAATACAATATAAATACAACAGTTTTTCCATCGTATAAAACGAATAATTGCAACCAGTATGAAACTTATGGTCATTTCTACTTTCCGAGCAACCTAGGCTTCACCCTAGGGCGCTGCTGCACCAGATCGAATAGTTAGTGCCCTAGAAGTCAGCGCCACAAGCATAAAATACAATATAAATACAACAGATTTTCCATCGTATAAAACGAATAATTGCAACCAGTATGAAAGTTATGGTCATCTCTACTTTCAGGGAAACCTAGGATCCACCCTAGGGCGTTGCTGCAACCTATTGAATAGTTAGGGCCTTAGAAGCCAACGCCCGAAGCATAAAATACAAAATAAATAGAACAGTTTTTCCATTGTATAAAACGAATAATTGCTACCGATGTGAAAGTTATGGTCATTTCAACGTTCCGGGCAACCTAGGCTTCACCCTAGGGCGTTGTTCCACCAGATGGAATAGTTAGGTCCTTAGAAGTCAACGCCCGAAGCATACAATACAAAATAAATAGAACAGTTTTTCCATCGTATAAAACGAATAATTGCTACCGGTGTGAAAGTTATGGTACTTTCTACATTCCGGGCAACCTAGGTTTCACTCTAGGGCGTTGCTCCACCAGATCGAATTGGTAGGGCCATAGAAGTCAACGCCCGAAGCATAAAATACATTAAATATACAGGAGCTTTTCCATCGTATAACAGGAATAATTGCAACCATTGTGAAAGTGATGGTCATTTCTATGTTCCGGGCAACCTCGGCTTCACTCTAGGGCGTTGTTCCACCAAATCGAAAAGTTTGGTCCTAAGATGTCAACGCCAGAAGCATAAAATACAATATAGATACAACAGTTTTTACATCGTATAAAACGAATAATAGCAACCAGTATGAAAGTTATGGTCATTTCTACTTTCCGGGCAACCTAGGCTTCCCCCTAGGGCGTTGCTCCAACAGATAGAATAGTTAGGGCCTTAGATGTCAACGCCCGAAGCATAAAATGCAATAAAGATACAACATTTTTTCCATCGTATAGCAGGAATAATAGCAACCAGTGTGAAAGATATGGTCATTTCTACGTTCCGGGCAACCTAGGCTTCACCATAGGGCACTGCTCCACCAGATCGAATAGTTAGTGCCCTAGAAGTCAGCGCCAGAAGCATAAAATACAATATAAATACAACAGTTTTTCCATCGTATAAAACGAATAATTGCAACCAGTATGAAAGTTATGGTCATCTCTACTTTCCGGCCAACCTAGGATCCACCCTAGGGTGGTGCTGCACCCGATTGAATAGTTAGGGCCTTAGGAGCCAACGTCCGAAGCATAAAATACAAAATAAATAGAACAGTTTTTCCATCGTATAAAACGAATAAATGCTACCGATGTGAACGTTATGGTCATTTCTACGTTCCGGGCAACCTAGGCCTCACTCTAGGGCGTTGAACCACCAGATCGAATAGTTAGTGCCTTAGAAGTCACCGCCAGAAGCGTAAAATACAATAAAAGTACAACAGTTTTTCCACCGTATAACAGGAGTAATTGCAGCCAGTGTGAATGTAATGGTATGTCCTACGTTCCGGGCAACCTAGGCTTCACTCTAGGGCGTTGTTCCTCCAGATCGAATAGTTAGGGCCTAAGAAGTCAACGCCAGAGGCATAAAATACAATATAAGTATAACAGTTTTTCCATCGAATAACAGGATTAATTGCAACCAGTTTGAAAGTGATGGTCATTTCTACGTTCCGGGCAACCTAGGCTTCACTCTAGGGCGTTGTTCCTCCAGATCGAATAGTTAGGGCCTAAGAAGTCAACGCCAGAAGCATAAAATACAATATAAATACAACAGTTTTTCCATCGTATAAAACGAATAATTGCAACCAGTATGAAACTTATGGTCATTTCTACGTTCCGGGTAACCTAGGTTTCACTCTAGGGCATTGATCCACCAGATCAAATAGCTAGGGACTTAGAATTCAACGCCATAAGAATAAAATACAATATAAATATAACAGTTTTACCATCGTATAAAACGAATATTAGCAACCAGTGTGAAAGTTATGGTCATTTCAACGTTCCGGGCAATCTAGGCTTCACTCTAGGGCGTTGCTCCTCCAGATCAATCAGTTAGGGACTTATAAGTCAACGCCCGAAGCATAAAATACAAAATAAATAGAACGGTTTTTCCATCGTATGAATAGAATAATTGTTACCAGTGTAAAAGTTATGGTCTTTTCTACGTTCCGGGCAACCTAGGCTTCACTCTAGGGCGTTGCTCCACCTGATCGAATAGTTAGGGCCTTAGAAGTCAACGCCAGAAGCATAAAATACAGTAAAGATGCATCAGTTTTTGCATCGTATAACAGGAATAACTGCAAACAGTGTGAAAGTACTGGTCATTTCTACGTTCCGGGTAATCCAGGTTTCACTCTAGGGCGTTGCTCCACCAAATCGAAGAGATAGGGCCTTAGAAGTCAACGCCAGAAGCATAAAATACAATACAAATACAACAGCTTTGCCATCGTATAAAATGAATTATTGCAAACAGTGTGAAGGTAATGGTCATTTCTACGTTCCGAGCAACCTAGGCTTCACTGTAGGGTGTTGCTCCGCCAGATCGAACAGGTAGGGCCTTAGAAGTCAACGCCAGAAGCATAAAATACAAAATAAATAGAACAGTTTTTCCTTCGTATAACAGGTATAATTGGAACCAGTGTGAAGGTAATGGTATGTTCTACGCTCCGGGCAACCTAGGCTTCACTCTAGGGCGGTGCTCTACCAGATTAAATAGTTAGGGCGTAAGAAGTCAACGCCAGAAGCATAAAATACAATATAAGTACAACAGTTATTCCATCGTATAAAATGAGTAGTTGCAAACATTGTAAAAGTAATGGTCATTTCTACGTTCCGGGCAACCTAGGCGTCACTCTAGGGCGTTGCTCCACCACATCTAATAGCTACCGCCTTAGAAGACACCGCCAGAGGCATAAAATACAATATAAGTACAACAGCTTTTCCATCGTACAAAATGAATAATAGCAAACAGTGTGAAAGTAATTGTCATTTCTACGTTCCGGGCAACCTAGACTTCACTCTAGTTTCGTTGCTCCACCAGATCAAATAGCTGGCGACTTAGAATTAAACAACAGAAGCATAGAATACAATAAAAATACAACAGTTTTTCCATCGTACAACAGGAATAATTGCAACCAGTGTGAATGTAATGGTCATTTCTACGTTCGGGGCAACCTAGGTTTCGCTCTAGGTCGTTGCTCCACCAGATCAAATAGCTGGCGACTTAGAATTAAACAACAGAAGCATAGAATACAATAAAAATACAACAGTTTTTCCATCGTTTAACAGGAATAACTGCAACCAGTGTGAATGTACTGGTCATTTCTACGTTCCGGATAACCTAGGTTTGACTCTGGGTCGTTGCTCTACCAGATCGAATAGCTATGGACTTAGAATTCAACGCCAGAAGGATAAAATACAATATAAGTACAACAGTTATTCCATCGTATAAAATGAATAGTTGCAAACATTGTAAAAGTAATGGTCATTTCTACGTTTCGGGCAACCTACGCGTCACTCTAGGGCGTTGCTCCACCAGATTGAATAGTTAGGGCCTAAGAAGTGAACGCCAGAAGCATAAAATGCAATAAAAATACAACAGTTTTTCCATCGTATAGCAGGAATGATTTGCAACCAGTGTGATAGTAGTGGTCATTTGTTCGTTCCGGGCAACCCAGGTTTCACTCCAGAGCGTTGCTCCACCAGATCGAATAGTTACGGCCTAAGAAGTCAAAGCCAGAAGCATAAAATACGATAAAGATGCAACAGTTTTTCCATCGTATAAAACGAATAATTGCAATCAGTGTGAAAGTTATGGTCATTTCTACATTCCGAGCAACCTAGGCTTCACTCTAGGGCGTTGCTCCACCAGATCGAATAGTTAGGTCCTTAGAAGTCAACGCCAGAAGCATATAATACGACATAAATGCAACAGCTGTTCCACCGTATAAAAGGAATAATTGCAAACAGTGTGAAAGTATTGGTCATTTCTACGTTCCGGGCAACCTAGGCTTCACTCTACGGCGTTGTTCCACCAGATCGAATTGTTAGGGCCTAAGAAGTCAACGCCAGAAGCATAAGATACAATATAAATATAACAGTTTTTCCATCGTATAGAACGAATAATAGCAGCCAGTGTGAAAGTTAACGTCATTTCTACTTTCCGGGCAACCTTGGCTTCACCCAAGGGCGTTGCTCCACCAGATCGAATAGTTAGGGCCTTAGAAGTCAACGCCAGAAGCATAAAATACAATAAAGATGCAACAGTTTTTCCATCGTTTTACAGGAATAACTGCAACCAGTGTGAATGTACTGGTCATTTCTACGTTCCGGATAACCTAGGTTTCACTCTAGGGCGTTGCTCTACCAGATCGAATAGCTAGGGACTTAGAATTCAGCGCCAGAAGGATAAAATACAATATAAGTACAACAGTTATTCCATCGTATAAAATGAGTAGTTGCTAACATTGTGAAAGTAATGGTCATTTCTACGTTCCGGGCAACCTAGGCCTCACTCTACGGCGTTGCTCCACCACATGTAATAGCTACGGCCTTAGAAGTCAACGCCAGAGGCATAAAATACAATATAAATACAACAGCTCTTCAATCGTATAAAACGAATAATTGCAACCAGTGTGAAAGTTACGGACATTTCTACATTCCGGCCAACCTAGGCTTCACCCTAGGGCGTTGCTCCTCCAGAGCGAATAGTTCGGGCCTTAGAAGTCAACGCCAGAAGCATAAAATACATTAAAGATGCAACAGTTTTTCCATCGTATAACAGGTATAACTGCAACCAGTGTGAAAGTAATGGTCATTTCTACGTTCCGGGCAACGTAGGTTTCACTCTAGGGCGTTGATCCACCAGAGGGAATAGTTAGGGCCTAAGAAGTCTACGCCAGAAGCATAAAATACAATATAAATACAACAGCTTTTCAATCGTATAAAACGAATAATTGCAACCAGTGTGAAAGCTATGGACATTTCTACATTCCGGCCAACCTAGGCTTCACCCTAGGGCGTTGCTCCACCAGATCGAATAGTTAGGGCCTTAGAAGTCAACGCCAGAAGCATAAAATACAATAAAGATGCAACAGTTTTTCCATCGTTTTACAGGAGTAACTGCAACCAGTGTGAATGTACTGGTCATTTCTACGTTCCGGATAACCTAGGTTTCACTCTAGGGCGTTGCTCTACCAGATCGAATAGCTAGGGACTTAGAATTCAACGCCAGAAGGATAAAATACAATATAAGTACAACAGTTATTCCATCGTATAAAATGAGTAGTTGCAAACATTGTGAAAGTAATGGTCATTTCTACGTTCCGGGCAGCATAGGCCTCACTCTACGGCGTTGCTCCACCACATCTAATAGCTACGGCCTTAGAAGTCAACGCCAGAGTCATAAAATACAATATAAAGACAACAGCTTTTCCATCGTACAAAATGAATAATAGCAAACAGTGTGAAAGTAATGGTCATTTCTACGTTCCGGGCAACCTAGGCTTCACTTTAGGTCGTTGCTCCACCAGATCCAATAGCTAGCGACTTAGAATTAAACGCCAGAAGCATAGAATACAATAAAAATACAACAGTTTTTCCATCGTGTAACAGGAATAATTGCAACCAGTGTGAATGTAATGGTCATTTCTACGTTCCGGCAACCTAGGTTTCTCTCCAGGGCGTTGCTCCACCAGATCGAATAGTTAGAACCTAAGAAGTCAACGCCAGATGCATAAAATACAATATAAATACAACAACCTTTCCATCGTATAAAACGAATAATTGCAACCAGTGTGAAAGTAATGGTCATTTCTACGTTCCGGGCAACGTAGGTTTCACTCTAGGGCGTCGATCCACCAGAGGCAATAGTTAGGGCCTAAGAAGTCAACGCCAGAATCATAAAATACAATATAAATACAACAGCTTTTCAATCGTATAAAACGAATAATTGCAACCAGTGTGAAAGTTATGGACATTTCTACCTTCCGGCCAACCTAGGCTTCACCCTAGGGCGTTGCTCCACCAGATCGAATAGTTAGGGCCTTAGAAGTCAACGGCAGAAGCATAAAATACAGTAAAGATGCAAAAGTTTTTCCATCGTGTAACAGGAATAGCTGCAAACAGTGTGAAAGTAATGGTCATTTCTACGGTCCAGGCAACCTAGGCTTCACTCTAGGGCGTTGTTCCACCAGATCGAATAGTTAGGGCCTAAGAAGTCAACGCCAGAAGCATAAAATACAATATAAATGTAACAGTTTTTCCATCGTATAAAACGAATAATAGCAAACAGTGTGAAAGTAATGGTCATTTCTACGTACCGGGCAACCTAGGCTCCACTCTAGGGCGTTGCTCCACCAAATCGAATAGCTAAGGCCTTAGAAGTCAACGCCAGAAGCATAAAATTCAATAAAGATGCAACAGTTTTTCCATCGTTTTACAGGAACAACTGCAACCAGTGTGAATGTACTGGTCATTTCTACGTTCCGGATAACCTAGGTTTCACTCTAGGGCGTTGCTCTACCAGATCGAATAGCTAGGGACTTAGAATTCAACGCCAGAAGGATAAAATACAATATAAGTACAACAGTTATTCCATGGTATAAAATGAGTAGTTGCAAACATTGTGAAAGTAATGGTCATTTCTACGTTCCGGGCAACATAGGCCTCACTCTACGGCGTTGCTCCACCACATCTAATAGCTACGGCCTTAGAAGTCAACGCCAGAGTCATAAAATACAATATAAAGACAACAGCTTTTCCATCGTACAAAATGAATAATAGCAAACAGTGTGAAAGTAATGGTCATTTCTACGTACCGGGCAACCTAGGCTCCACTCTAGGGCGTTGCTCCACCAAATCGAATAGCTAAGGCCTTAGAAGTCAACGCCAGAAGCATAAAATTCAATAAAGATGCAACAGTTTTTCCATCGTTTTACAGGAACAACTGCAACCAGTGTGAATGTACTGGTCATTTCCACGTTCCGGATAACCTAGGTTTCACTCTAGGGCGTTGCTCTACCAGATCGAATAGCTAGGGACTTAGAATTCAGCGCCAGAAGGATAAAATACAATATAAGTACAACAGTTATTCCATCGTATAAAATGAGTAGTTGCAAACATTGTGAAAGTAATGGTCATTTCTACGTTCCGGGCAACCTACGCCTCACTCTACGGCGTTGCTCCACCACATCTAATAGCTACGGCCTTAGAAGTCAACGCCAGAGGCATAAAATACAATATAAATACAACAGCTCTTCAATCGTATAAAACGAATAATTGCAACCAGTGTGAAAGTTACGGACATTTCTACATTCCGGCCAAACTAGGCTTCACCCTAGGGCGTTGCTCCTCCAGATCGAATAGTTCGGGCCTTAGAAGTCAACGCCAGAAGCATAAAATACATTAAAGATGCAACAGTTTTTCCATCGTATAACAGGTATAACTGCAACCAGTGTGAAAGTAATGGTCATTTCTACGTTCCGGGCAACGTAGGTTTCACTCTAGGGCGTTGATCCACCAGAGGGAATAGTTAGGGCCTAAGAAGTCAACGCCAGAAGCATAAAATACAATATAAATACAACAGCTTTTCAATCGTATAAAACGAATAATTGCAACCAGTGTGAAAGCTATGGACATTTCAACATTCCGGCCAACCTAGGCTTCACCCTAGGGCGTTGCTCCACCAGATCGAATAGTTAGGGTCTTAGAAGTCAACGCCCGAAGCATAAAGTACGATAAAGATGCAACAGTTTTTCCAGCGTATAAAACGAATGATTGCAACCAGTGTGAAATTTATGGTCATTCCTACATTCCGAGCAACCTAGGCTTCACTCTAGAGCGTTGCCCCACAAGATCGAATCGTTAGGTCCTTAGTCGTCAACGCAAGAAGCATAAAATACGATATAAATACAACAGTTTGTCCATCGTAGAACAGGAATAATTGCAACCAGTGTGAAAGATATGGTCATTTCTACGTTCCGGGCAACCTAGTCTTCACCCTAGTGTGTTGCACCACCAGATCGAATAGTTAGGGCCTTAGAAGTCAACGCCCGAAGCATAAAATACAAAATAAATAGAACAGTTTTTCCATAGTATAAAACGAATAATTGCTACCAGTGTGAAAGTTATGGTCATTTCTACTTTCCGGGCAACCTAGGCTTCACCCTAGGGCGTTGTTCAACCAGATGGAATAGTTAGGGCCTAAGAAGTCAACGCCAGAATCATAAAACACGATATAAATACAGCAGATTTTCCACCGTATAAAACGAATAATTGCAGCCAGTGTGATAGTTATGTATCATTTCTACGTTCCGGGCAACCTAGGCTTCACCCTAGGGCGTTGCTCCAACAGATCGAATAGTTAGGGCCTTAAAAGTCAATGCCCGAAGCATAAAATACAATATAAATACAACAGCTTTTCAATCGTATAAAACGAATAATTGCAACCAGTGTGAAAGTTATGGACATTTCTACATTTCGGCCAACCTAGGCTTCTCCCTAGGGCGTTGCTCCACCAGATCGAATAGTTAGGGCCTTAGAAGTCAACGCCAGAGGCATAAAATACAATATAAATACAACAGCTTTTCCATCGTACAAAATGAATAATTGCAAACAGTGTGAAGGTAATGGTCATTACTACGGTCCGGGCAACCTAGGCTTCACTCTGGGTCGTTGCTCCACCAGATCAAATAGCTAGCGTCTTAGAATTAAACGCCAGAAGCATAGAATACAATAAAAATACAACAGTTTTTCCATCGTATAAAAGGAATAATTGCAACCAGTGTGAATGTAATGGTCATTTCTACGTTCCGGGCAACCTAGGCTTCACTCTAGGTCGTTGCTCCACCACATCGATTAGTTAGGTCCTAAGAAGTCAACGCCAGAAGCATAAAATACGATATAAATACAACAGCTTTTCCATCGTATAAAACGAATAATTGCAACCAGTGTGAAAGTAATGGCCATTTCTACGTTCCGGGCAACCTAGGCTTCACTCTAGGGCGTTGCTCCACCAGATCGAATAGTTAGGGCCTTCGAAGTCCTCGCCAGAAGCATAAAATACAATATAAATACAACAGCTTTTCAATCGTATAAAACGAATAATTGCAACCAGTGTGAAAGTTATGGACGTTTCTACATTCCAGCCAACCTAGGCTTCACCCTAGGGCGTTGCTCCACCAGATCGAATTGTTAGGGCCTTAGAAGTCAACGCCAGAAGCATAAAATGCAATAAAGATGCAACAGTTTTTCCATCGTATAACAGGAATAACTGCAAACATTGTGAAAGTACTGGTCATTTCTACGTTCCGGGTAACCTAGGTTTCACTCTAGGGCGTTGCTCCACCAGATTGAGTAGCTAGGGACTTAGAATTCAACGCCAGAAGAATAAAATACAATATAAATATAACAGTTTTTCCATCGTATAAAACGAATAATATCAACCAGTGTGAAAGTTATGGTCATTTCAACGTTCCGGGCAATCTAGGCTTCACTCTAGGCCGTTGCTCCACCAGATCGAATAGTTAGGGCCTAAGAAGTCAACGCCCAAAGCATAAAATGCAAAATAAATAGAACAGTTTTTCCATCGTATAAAACGAATAATTGCTACCAGCGTAAAAGTTATGGTCATTTCTACGTTCAGGGCAACCTAGGCTTCACTCTAGGGAGCTGCTCCACCATATCGAATAGTTAGGGCCTAAGAAGTCCACGCCCGAAGCATAAAGTACGATAAAGATGCAACAGTTTTTCCATCGTATAAAACGAATGATTGCAACCAGTGTGAAATTTATGGTCATTCCTACATTCCGAGCAACCTAGGCTTCACTCTAGAGCGTTGCCCCACAAGATCGAATAGTTAGGTCCTTAGTCGTCAACTCCAGAAGCATAAAATACGATATAAATACAACAGTTTGTCCATCGTAGAACAGGAATAATTGCAACCAGTGTGAAAGTTATGGTCATTTCTACGTTCCGGGCAACCTAGTCTTCACCCTAGTGTGTTGCACCACCAGATCCAATAGTTAGGGCCTTAGAAGTCAACGCCCGAAGCATAAAATACAAAATAAATAGAACAGTTTTTCCATCGTATAAAACGAATAACCAGATGCAATAGTTAGGGCCTAAGAAGTCAACGCCAGAAGCATAAAATACATTAAAGATGCAACAGTTTTTCCATCGTATAACAGGTATAACTGCAACCAGTGTGAAAGTAATGGTCATTTCTACGTTCCGGGCAACGTAGGTTTCACTCTAGGGCGTTGATCCGCCAGAGGGAATAGTTAGGGCCTAAGAAGTCAACGCCAGAAGCATATAATACAATATAAATACAACAGCTTTTCAATCGTATAAAACGAATAATTGCAACCAGTGTGAAAGCTATGGACATTTCAACATTCCGGCCAACCTAGGCTTCACCCTAGGGCGTTGCTCCACCAGATCGAATAGTTAGGGCCTTAGAAGTCAACGCCCGAAGCATAAAGTACGATAAAGATGCAACAGTTTTTCCAGCGTATAAAACGAATGATTGCAACCAGTGTGAAATTTATGGTCATTCCTACATTCCGAGCAACCTAGGCTTCACTCTAGAGCGTTGCCCCACAAGATCGAATAGTTAGGTCCTTAGTCGTCAACGCCAGAAGCATAAAATACGATATAAATACAACAGTTTGTCCATCGTAGAACAGGAATAATTGCAACCAGTGTGAAAGATATGGTCATTTCTACGTTCCGGGCAACCTAGTCTTCACCCTAGTGTGTTGCACCACCAGATCGAATAGTTAGGGCCTTAGAAGTCAACGCCCGAAGCATAAAATACAAAATAAATAGAACAGTTTTTCCATAGTATAAAACGAATAATTGCTACCAGTGTGAAAGTTATGGTCATTTCTACTTTCCGGGCAACCTAGGCTTCACCCTAGGGCGTTGTTCAACCAGATGGAATAGTTAGGGCCTAAGAAGTCAACGCCAGAATCATAAAACACGATATAAATACAGCAGCTTTTCCACCGTATAAAACGAATAATTGCAGCCAGTGTGATAGTTATGTATCATTTCTACGTTCCGGGCAACCTAGGCTTCACCCTAGGGCGTTGCTCCAACAGATCGAATAGTTAGGGCCTTAAAAGTCAATGCCCGAAGCATAAAATACAATATAAATACAACAGCTTTTCAATCGTATAAAACGAATAATTGCAACCAGTGTGAAAGTTATGGACATATCTACATTTCGGCCAACCTAGGCTTCTCCCTAGGGCGTTGCTCCACCAGATCGAATAGTTAGGGCCTTAGAAGTCAACGCCAGAAGCATAAAATACAATAAAGATACAACAGTTTTTCCATCGTTTTACAGGAATAACTGCAACCAGTGTGAATGTACTGGTCATTTACATGTTCCTGGCAACCTAGGCTTCACTCTAGGGCGTTGTTCCACCAGATCGAATAGTTAGGGCCTAAGAAGTCAACGCCAGAGGCATAAAATACAATATAAATACAACAGCTTTTCCATCGTACAAAATGAATAATTGGAAACAGAGTGAAGGTAATGGTCATTACTACGGTCCGGGCAACCTAGGCTTCACTCTAGGTCGTTGCTCCACCAGATCAAATAGCTAGCGTCTTAGAATTAAACGCCAGAAGCATAGAATACAATAAAAATACAACAGTTTTTCCATCGTATAAAAGGAATAATTGCAACCAGTGTGAATGTAATGGTCATTTCTACGTTCCGGGCAACCTAGGCTTCACTCTAGGGCGTTGCTCCACCACATCGATTAGTTAGGTCCTAAGAAGTCAACGCCAGAAGCATAAAATACGATATAAATACAACAGCTTTTCCATCGTATAAAACGAATAATTGCAACCAGTGTGAAAGTAATGGCCATTTCTACGTTCCGGGCAACCTAGGCTTCACTCTAGGGCGTTGCTCCACCAGATCGAATAGTTAGGGCCTTCGAAGTCCTCGCCAGAAGCATAAAATACAATATAAATACAACAGCATTTCAATCGTATAAAACGAATAATTGCAACCAGTGTGAAAGTTATGGACGTTTCTACATTCCGGCCAACCTAGGCTTCACCCTAGGGCGTTGCTCCACCAGATCGAATTGTTAGGGCCTTAGAAGTCAACGCCAGAAGCATAAAATGCAATAAAGATGCAACAGTTTTTCCATCGTATAACAGGAATAACTGCAAACATTGTGAAAGTACTGGTCATTTCTACGTTCCGGGTAACCTAGGTTTCACTCTAGGGCGTTGCTCCACCAGATTGAGTAGCTAGGGACTTAGAATTCAACGCCAGAAGAATAAAATACAATATAAATATAACAGTTTTTCCATCGTATAAAACGAATAATATCAACCAGTGTGAAAGTTATGGTCATTTCAACGTTCCGGGCAATCTAGGCTTCACTCTAGGCCGTTGCTCCACCAGATCGAATAGTTAGGGCCTAAGAAGTCAACGCCCAAAGCATAAAATGCAAAATAAATAGAACAGTTTTTCCATCGTATAAAACGAATAATTGCTACCAGTGTAAAAGTTATGGTCATTTCTACGTTCAGGGCAACCTAGGCTTCACTCTAGGGAGCTGCTCCACCATATCGAATAGTTAGGGCCTAAGAAGTCCACGCCCGAAGCATAAAGTACGATAAAGATGCAACAGTTTTTCCATCGTATAAAACGAATGATTGCAACCAGTGTGAAATTTATGGTCATTCCTACATTCCGAGCAACCTAGGCTTCACTCTAGAGCGTTGCCCCACAAGATCGAATAGTTAGGTCCTTAGTCGTCAACTCCAGAAGCATAAAATACGATATAAATACAACAGTTTGTCCATCGTAGAACAGGAATAATTGCAACCAGTGTGAAAGTTATGGTCATTTCTACGTTCCGGGCAACCTAGTCTTCACCCTAGTGTGTTGCACCACCAGATCGAATAGTTAGGGCCTTAGAAGTCAACGCCCGAAGCATAAAATACAAAATAAATAGAACAGTTTTTCCATCGTATAAAACGAATAACCAGTTGCAATAGTTAGGGCCTAAGAAGTCAACGCCAGAATCATAAAATACGATATAAATACAGCAGCTTTTCCACCGTATAAAACGAATAATTGCAACCAGTGTGAAAGTAATGGTCATTTCTACGTTGCGGGCAACGTAGGTGTCACACTACGGCGTTGATCCACCAGAGGGAATAGTAAGGGCCCAAGAATTCAACGCCAGAAGGATAAAATACAATATAAGTACAACAGTTATTCCATCGTATAAAATGAGTAGTTGCAAATATTGTGAAAGTAATGGTCATTTCTACGTTCCTGGCAACCTAGGCTTCACTCTAGGGCGTTGCTCCACCAGATCGAATAGTTAGGGCCTTCGAAGTCCTCGCCAGAAGCGTAAAATACGATAAAGATGCAATAGTTTTTCCATCGTATCAAACGAATGATTGCAACCAGTGTGAATGTAATGGTCATTTCTACGTTCCGGGAAACCTAGGCTTCACTCTAGGGCGTTGCTCCACCAGATGGATTAGTTAGGTCCTAAGAAGTCAACGCCAGAAGCATAAAATACGATATAAATACAACAGCTTTTCCATCGTATAAAACGAATAATTGCAACCAATGTGAAAGTAATGGTCATTTCTACGTTCCGGACAACGTAGGTTTCACATTACGGCGTTGATCCACCAGAGGGAATAGTTAGGGCCCAAGAATTCAACGCCAGAAGGATAAAATACAATATAAGTACAACAGTTATTCCATCGTATAAAATGAGTAGTTGCAAATATTGTGAAAGTAATGGTCATTTCTACGTTCCGGGCAACCTAGGCTTCACTCTAGGGCGTTGCTCCACCAGATCGAATAGTTAGGGCCTTCGAAGTCCACGCCAGAAGCGTAAAATACGATAAAGATGCAATAGTTTTTCCATAGTATAAAACGAATGATTGCAACCAGTGTGAAATTTATGGTCATTTCTACATTCCGAGCAACCGAGGCTTCACTCTAGAGCGTTGCCCCACAAGATCGAATAGTTAGGTCCTTAGTCGTCAACGCCAGAAGCATAAAATACGATATAAATACAACAGTTTGTCCATCGTAGAACAGGAATAATTGCAACCAGTGTGAAAGATATGGTCATTTCTACGTTCCGGGCAACCTAGTCTTCACCCTAGTGTGTTGCACCACCAGATCGAATAGTTAGGGCCTTAGAAGTCAACGCCCGAAGCATAAAATACAAAATAAATAGAACAGTTTTTCCATAGTATAAAACGAATAATTGCTACCAGTGTGAAAGTTATGGTCATTTCTACTTTCCGGGCAACCTAGGCTTCACCCTAGGGCGTTGTTCAACCAGATGGAATAGTTAGGGCCTAAGAAGTCAACGCCAGAATCATAAAACACGATATAAATACAGCAGCTTTTCCACCGTATAAAACGAATAATTGCAGCCAGTGTGATAGTTATGTATCATTTCTACGTTACGGGCAACCTAGGCTTCACCCTAGGGCGTTGCTCCAACAGATCGAATAGTTAGGGCCTTAAAAGTCAATGCCCGAAGCATAAAATACAATATAAATACAACAGCTTTTCAATCGTATAAAACGAATAATTGCAACCAGTGTGAAAGTTATGGACATTTCTACATTTCGGCCAACCTTGGCTTCTCCCCAGGGCGTTGCACCACCAGATCGAATAGTTAGGGCCTTAGAAGTCAACGCCAGAAGCATAAAATACAATAAAGATACAACAGTTTTTCCATCGTTTTACAGGAATAACTGCAACCAGTGTGAATGTACTGGTCATTTCCATGTTCCGGGCAACCTAGGCTTCACTCTAGGGCGTTGTTCCACCAGATCCAATAGTTAGGGCCTAAGAAGTCAACGCCAGAAGCATAAAATACGAAATAAATACAACAGCTTTTCCATCGTATAAAACGAATAATTGCAACCAGTGTGAAAGTAATGGTCATTTCTACGTTCCGGGCAACGTAGGTTTCACACTACGGCGTTGATCCACCAGAGGGAATAGTTAGGGCCTAAGAATTCAACGCCAGAAGGATAAAATACAATATAAGTACAACAGTTATTCCATCGAATAAAATGAGTAGTTGCAAATATTGTGAATGTAATGGTCACTTCTACGTTCCGGGCAACCTAGGCTTCACTCTAGGGCGTTGCTCCACCAGATCGAATAGTTAGGGCCTTCGAAGTCCTCGCCAGAAGCATAAAATACAATATAAATAGAACAGTTTTTCCATCGTATAAAACGAATAACCAGATGGAATAGTTAGGGCCTAAGAAGTCAACACCAGAATCATAAAATACGATATAAATACAGCAGCTTTTCCACCGTATAAAACGAATAATTGCAACCAGTGTGAAAGTAATGGTCATTTCTACGTTGCGGGCAACGCAGGTTTCACACTACGGCGTTGATCCACCAGACGGAATAGTTAGGGCCTAAGAATTCAACGCCAGAAGGATAAAATACAATATAAGTACAACAGTTATTCCATCGAATAAAATGAGTAGTTGCAAATATTGTGAATGTAATGGTCATTTCTACGTTCCGGGCAACCTAGGCTTCACTCTAGGGCGTTGCTCCACCAGATCGAATAGTTAGGGCCTTCGAAGTCCTCGCCAGAAGCATAAAATACAATATAAATACAACAGCTTTTCTATCGTATAAAACGAATAATTGCAACCACTGTGAAAGTTATGGACATTTCTACATTCCGGCCAACCTAGGCTTCACCCTAGGGCGTTGCTCCACCAGATCGAATTGTTAGGGCCTTAGAAGTCAACGCCAGAAGCATAAAATGCAATAAAGATGCAACAGTTTTTCCATCGTATAACAGGAATAACTGCAAACATTGTGAAAGTACTGGTCATTTCTACGTTCCGGGTAACCTAGGTTTCACTCTAGGGCGTTGCTCCACCAGATTGAGTAGCTAGGGACTTAGAATTCAACGCCATAAGAATAAAATACAATATAAATATATCAGTTTTTCCATCGTATAAAACGAATAATATCAACCAGTGTGAAAGTTATGGTCATTTCAACGTTCCGGGCAATCTAGGCTTCACTCTAGGCCGTTGCTCCACCAGATCGAATAGTTAGGGCCTAAGAAGTCAACGCCCGAAGCATAAAATACAAAATAAATGGAACAGTTTTTCCATCGTATAAAACGAATAACCAGATGGAATAGTTAGGGCCTAAGAAGTCAACGCCAGAATCATAAAATACGATATAAATACAGCAGCTTTTCCACCGTATAAAACGAATAATTGCAACCAGTGTGAAAGTAATGGTCATTTCTACGTTGCGGGCAACGTAGGTTTCACACTACGGCGTTGATCCACCAGAGGGAATAGTAAGGGCCCAAGAATTCAACGCCAGAAGGATAAAATACAATATAAGTACAACAGTTATTCCATCGAATAAAATGAGTAGTTGCAAATATTGTGAATGTAATGGTCACTTCTACGTTCCTGGCAACCTAGGCTTCACTCTAGGGCGTTGCTCCACCAGATCGAATAGTTAGGGCCTTCGAAGTCCTCGCCAGAAGCATAAAATACAATATAAATAGAACAGTTTTTCCATCGTATAAAACGAATAACCAGATGGAATAGTTAGGGCCTAAGAAGTCAACACCAGAATCATAAAATACGATATAAATACAGCAGCTTTTCCACCGTATAAAACGAATAATTGCAACCAGTGTGAAAGTAATGGTCATTTCTACGTTGCGGGCAACGTAGGTTTCACACTACGGCGTTGATCCACCAGACGGAATAGTTAGGGCCTAAGAATTCAACGCCAGAAGGATAAAATACAATATAAGTACAACAGTTATTCCATCGAATAAAATGAGTAGTTGCAAATATTGTGAATGTAATGGTCATTTCTACGTTCCGGGCAACCTAGGCTTCACTCTAGGGCGTTGCTCCACCAGATCGAATAGTTAGGGCCTTCGAAGTCCTCGCCAGAAGCATAAAATACAATATAAATACAACAGCTTTTCTATCGTATAAAACGAATAATTGCAACCACTGTGAAAGTTATGGACATTTCTACATTCCGGCCAACCTAGGCTTCACCCTAGGGCGTTGCTCCACCAGATCGAATTGTTAGGGCCTTAGAAGTCAACGCCAGAAGCATAAAATGCAATAAAGATGCAACAGTTTTTCCATCGTATAACAGGAATAACTGCAAACATTGTGAAAGTACTGGTCATTTCTACGTTCCGGGTAACCTAGGTTTCACTCTAGGGCGTTGCTCCACCAGATTGAGTAGCTAGGGACTTAGAATTCAACGCCATAAGAATAAAATACAATATAAATATATCAGTTTTTCCATCGTATAAAACGAATAATATCAACCAGTGTGAAAGTTATGGTCATTTCAACGTTCCGGGCAATCTAGGCTTCACTCTAGGCCGTTGCTCCACCAGATCGAATAGTTAGGGCCTAAGAAGTCAACGCCCAAAGCATAAAATGCAAAATAAATAGAACAGTTTTTCCATCGTATAAAACGAATAATTGCTACCAGTGTAAAAGTTATGGTCATTTCTACATTCCGAGCAACCTAGGCTTCACTCTAGAGCGTTGCCCCACAAGATCGAATAGTTAGGGCCTTAGAAGTCAACGCCCGAAGCATAAAATACAAAATAAATAGAACAGTTTTTCCATCGTATAAAACGAATAACCAGATGGAATAGTTAGGGCCTAAGAAGTCAACGCCAGAATCATAAAATACGATATAAATACAGCAGCTTTTCCACCGTATAAAACGAATAATTGCAACCAGTGTGAAAGTAATGGTCATTTCTACGTTGCGGGCAACGTAGGTTTCACACTACGGCGTTGATCCACCAG
Organism: Calliopsis andreniformis; assembly: GCF_051401765.1. Classification (NCBI taxonomy): domain Eukaryota; kingdom Metazoa; phylum Arthropoda; class Insecta; order Hymenoptera; family Andrenidae; genus Calliopsis; species Calliopsis andreniformis. The sequence continues at coordinate 1,115,662 of NW_027480472.1, read as the reverse complement.
AGGGAATAGTAAGGGCCCAAGAATTCAACGCCAGAAGGATAAAATACAATATAAGTACAACAGTTATTCCATCGTATAAAATGAGTAGTTGCAAATATTGTGAAAGTAATGGTCATTTCTACGTTCCTGGCAACCTAGGCTTCACTCTAGGGCGTTGCTCCACCAGATCGAATAGTTAGGGCCTTCGAAGTCCTCGCCAGAAGCGTAAAATACGATAAAGATGCAATAGTTTTTCCATCGAATCAAACGAATGATTGCAACCAGTGTGAATGTAATGGTCATTTCTACGTTCCGGGAAACCTAGGCTTCACTCTAGGGCGTTGCTCCACCAGATCGATTAGTTAGGTCCTAAGAAGTCAACGCCAGAAGCATAAAATACGATATAAATACAACAGCTTTTCCATCGTATAAAACGAATAATTGCAACCAATGTGAAAGTAATGGTCATTTCTACGTTCCGGGCAACGTAGGTTTCACACTACGGCGTTGATCCACCAGAGGGAATAGTTAGGGCCTAAGAATTGAACGCCAGAAGGATAAAATACAATATAAGTACAACAGTTATTCCATCGTATAAAATGAGTAGTTGCAAATATTGTGAAGGTAATGGTCATTTCTACGTTCGGGCAACCTAGGCTTCACTCTAGGGCGTTGCTCCACCAGATCGAATAGTTAGGGCCTTCGAAGTCCACGCCAGAAGCGTAAAATACGATAAAGATGCAATAGTTTTTCCATAGTATAAAACGAATGATTGCAACCAGTGTGAAATTTATGGTCATTTCTACATTCCGAGCAACCTAGGCTTCACTCTAGAGCGTTGCTCCACAAGATCGAATAGTTAGGTCCTTAGACGTCAAACCCAGAAGCATAAGATACGATATAAATAAAACAGTCTGTCCATCGTAGAACAGGAATAATTGCAACCAGTGTGAAAGTTATGGTCATTTCTGCGTTCCGGGCAACCTAGGCTTCACTCTAGGGCGTTGCTCCACCACATCGATTAGTTAGGTCCTAAGAAGTCAACGCCAGAAGCATAAAATACGATATAAATACAACAGCTTTTCCATCGTATAAAACGAATAATTGCAACCAGTGTGAAAGTAATGGTCATTTCTACGTTCCGGACAACGTAGGTTTCACACTACGGCGTTGATCCACCAGACGGACTGGTTAGGGCCTAAGAATTCAACGCCAGAAGGATAAAATACAATATAAGTACAACAGTTATTCCATCGAATAAAATGAGTAGTTGCAAATATTGTGAATGTAATGGTCATTTCTACGTTCCGGGCAACCTAGGCTTCACTCTAGGGCGTTGCTCCACCAGATCGAATAGTTAGGGCCTTCGAAGTCCTCGCCAGAAGCGTAAAATACGATAAAGATGCAATAGTTTTTCCATCGTATCAAACGAATGATTGCAACCAGTGTGAATGTAATGGTCATTCCTACAATCCGAGCAACCTAGGCTTCACTCTAGAGCGTTGCCCCACAAGATCGAATAGTTAGGTCCTTAGTCGTCAACGCCAGAAGCATAAAATACGATATAAATACAACAGTTTGTCCATCGTAGAACAGGAATAATTGCAACCAGTGTGAAAGTTATGGTCATTTCTACGTTCCGGGCAACCTAGTCTTCACCCTAGTGTGTTGCACCACCAGATCGAATAGTTAGGGTCTTAGAAGTCAACGCCCGAAGCATAAAATACAAAATAAATAGAACAGTTTTTCCATCGTATAAAACGAATAACCAGATGGAATAGTTAGGGCCTAAGAAGTCAACGCCAGAATCATAAAATACGATATAAATACAGCAGCTTTTCCACCGTATAAAACGAATAATTGCAACCAGTGTGAAAGTAATGGTCATTTCTACGTTGCGGGCAACGTAGGTTTCACACTACGGCGTTGATCCACCAGAGGGAATAGTAAGGGCCCAAGAATTCAACGCCAGAAGGATAAAATACAATATAAGTACAACAGTTATTCCATCGTATAAAATGAGTAGTTGCAAATATTGTGAAAGTAATGGTCATTTCTACGTTCCTGGCAACCTAGGCTTCACTCTAGGGCGTTGCTCCACCAGATCGAATAGTTAGGGCCTTCGAAGTCCTCGCCAGAAGCGTAAAATACGATAAAGATGCAATAGTTTTTCCATCGAATCAAACGAATGATTGCAACCAGTGTGAATGTAATGGTCATTTCTACGTTCCGGGAAACCTAGGCTTCACTCTAGGGCGTTGCTCCACCAGATCGATTAGTTAGGTCCTAAGAAGTCAACGCCAGAAGCATAAAATACGATATAAATACAACAGCTTTTCCATCGTATAAAACGAATAATTGCAACCAATGTGAAAGTAATGGTCATTTCTACGTTCCGGGCAACGTAGGTTTCACACTACGGCGTTGATCCACCAGAGGGAATAGTTAGGGCCTAAGAATTGAACGCCAGAAGGATAAAATACAATATAAGTACAACAGTTATTCCATCGTATAAAACGAGTAGTTGCAAATATTGTGAAGGTAATGGTCATTTCTACGTTCGGGCAACCTAGGCTTCACTCTAGGGCGTTGCTCCACCAGATCGAATAGTTAGGGCCTTCGAAGTCCACGCCAGAAGCGTAAAATACGATAAAGATGCAATAGTTTTTCCATAGTATAAAACGAATGATTGCAACCAGTGTGAAATTTATGGTCATTTCTACATTCCGAGCAACCTAGGCTTCACTCTAGAGCGTTGCTCCACAAGATCGAATAGTTAGGTCCTTAGACGTCAAACCCAGAAGCATAAAATACGATATAAATAAAACAGTCTGTCCATCGTAGAACAGGAATAATTGCAACCAGTGTGAAAGTTATGGTCATTTCTGCGTTCCGGGCAACCTAGGCTTCACTCTAGGGCGTTGCTCCACCACATCAATTAGTTAGGTCCTAAGAAGTCAACGCCAGAAGCATAAAATACGATATAAATACAACAGCTTTTCCATCGTATAAAACGAATAATTGCAACCAGTGTGAAAGTAATGGTCATTTCTACGTTCCGGACAACGTAGGTTTCACACTACGGCGTTGATCCACCAGACGGACTGGTTAGGGCCTAAGAATTCAACGCCAGAAGGATAAAATACAATATAAGTACAACAGTTATTCCATCGAATAAAATGAGTAGTTGCAAATATTGTGAATGTAATGGTCATTTCTACGTTCCGGGCAACCTAGGCTTCACTCTAGGGCGTTGCTCCACCAGATCGAATAGTTAGGGCCTTCGAAGTCCACGCCAGAAGCGTAAAATACGATAAAGATGCAATAGTTTTTCCATAGTATAAAACGAATGGTTGCAACCAGTGTGAAATTTATGGTCATTTCTACATTCCGAGCAACCTAGGCTTCACTCTAGAGCGTTGCCCCACAAGATCGAATAGTTAGGTCCTTAGTCGTCAACGCCAGAAGCATAAAATACGATATAAATACAACAGTTTGTCCATCGTAGAACAGGAATAATTGCAACCAGTGTGAAAGATATGGTCATTTCTACGTTCCGGGCAACCTAGTCTTCACCCTAGTGTGTTGCACCACCAGATCGAATAGTTAGGGCCTTAGAAGTCAACGCCCGAAGCATAAAATACAAAATAAATAGAACAGTTTTTCCATAGTATAAAACGAATAATTGCTACCAGTGTGAAAGTTATGGTCATTTCTACTTTCCGGGCAACCTAGGCTTCACCCTAGGGCGTTGTTCAACCAGATGGAATAGTTAGGGCCTAAGAAGTCAACGCCAGAATCATAAAACACGATATAAATACAGCAGCTTTTCCACCGTATAAAACGAATAATTGCAGCCAGTGTGATAGTTATGTATCATTTCTACGTTACGGGCAACCTAGGCTTCACCCTAGGGCGTTGCTCCAACAGATCGAATAGTTAGGGCCTTAAAAGTCAATGCCCGAAGCATAAAATACAATATAAATACAACAGGTTTTCAATCGTATAAAACGAATAATTGCAACCAGTGTGAAAGTTATGGACATTTCTACATTTCGGCCAACCTAGGCTTCTCCCTAGGGCGTTGCACCACCAGATCGAATAGTTAGGGCCTTAGAAGTCAACGCCAGAAGCATAAAATACAATAAAGATACAACAGTTTTTCCATCGTTTTACAGGAATAACTGCAACCAGTGTGAATGTACTGGTCATTTCCATGTTCCGGGCAACCTAGGCTTCACTCTAGGGCGTTGTTCCACCAGATCCAATAGTTAGGGCCTAAGAAGTCAACGCCAGAAGCATAAAATACGAAATAAATACAACAGCTTTTCCATCGTATAAAACGAATAATTGCAACCAGTGTGAAAGTAATGGTCATTTCTACGTTCCGGGCAACGTAGGTTTCACACTACGGCGTTGATCCACCAGAGGGAATAGTTAGGGCCTAAGAATTCAACGCCAGAAGGATAAAATACAATATAAGTACAACAGTTATTCCATCGAATAAAATGAGTAGTTGCAAATATTGTGAATGTAATGGTCACTTCTACGTTCCGGGCAACCTAGGCTTCACTCTAGGGCGTTGCTCCACCAGATCGAATAGTTAGGGCCTTCGAAGTCCTCGCCAGAAGCATAAAATACAATATAAATAGAACAGTTTTTCCATCGTATAAAACGAATAACCAGATGGAATAGTTAGGGCCTAAGAAGTCAACACCAGAATCATAAAATACGATATAAATACAGCAGCTTTTCCACCGTATAAAACGAATAATTGCAACCAGTGTGAAAGTAATGGTCATTTCTACGTTGCGGGCAACGTAGGTTTCACACTACGGCGTTGATCCACCAGACGGAATAGTTAGGGCCTAAGAATTCAACGCCAGAAGGATAAAATACAATATAAGTACAACAGTTATTCCATCGAATAAAATGAGTAGTTGCAAATATTGTGAATGTAATGGTCATTTCTACGTTCCGGGCAACCTAGGCTTCACTCTAGGGCGTTGCTCCACCAGATCGAATAGTTAGGGCCTTCGAAGTCCTCGCCAGAAGCATAAAATACAATATAAATACAACAGCTTTTCTATCGTATAAAACGAATAATTGCAACCACTGTGAAAGTTATGGACATTTCTACATTCCGGCCAACCTAGGCTTCACCCTAGGGCGTTGCTCCACCAGATCGAATTGTTAGGGCCTTAGAAGTCAACGCCAGAAGCATAAAATGCAATAAAGATGCAACAGTTTTTCCATCGTATAACAGGAATAACTGCAAACATTGTGAAAGTACTGGTCATTTCTACGTTCCGGGTAACCTAGGTTTCACTCTAGGGCGTTGCTCCACCAGATTGAGTAGCTAGGGACTTAGAATTCAACGCCATAAGAATAAAATACAATATAAATATATCAGTTTTTCCATCGTATAAAACGAATAATATCAACCAGTGTGAAAGTTATGGTCATTTCAACGTTCCGGGCAATCTAGGCTTCACTCTAGGCCGTTGCTCCACCAGATCGAATAGTTAGGGCCTAAGAAGTCAACGCCCAAAGCATAAAATGCAAAATAAATAGAACAGTTTTTCCATCGTATGAAACGAATAATTGCTACCAGTGTAAAAGTTATGGTCATTTCTACATTCCGAGCAACCTAGGCTTCACTCTAGAGCGTTGCCCCACAAGATCGAATAGTTAGGGCCTTAGAAGTCAACGCCCGAAGCATAAAATACAAAATAAATAGAACAGTTTTTCCATCGTATAAAACGAATAACCAGATGGAATAGTTAGGGCCTAAGAAGTCAACGCCAGAATCATAAAATACGATATAAATACAGCAGCTTTTCCACCGTATAAAACGAATAATTGCAACCAGTGTGAAAGTAATGGTCATTTCTACGTTGCGGGCAACGTAGGTTTCACACTACGGCGTTGATCCACCAGAGGGAATAGTACGGGCCCAAGAATTCAACGCCAGAAGGATAAAATACAATATAAGTACAACAGTTATTCCATCGTATAAAATGAGTAGTTGCAAATATTGTGAAAGTAATGGTCATTTCTACGTTCCTGGCAACCTAGGCTTCACTCTAGGGCGTTGCTCCACCAGATCGAATAGTTAGGGCCTTCGAAGTCCTCGCCAGAAGCGTAAAATACGATAAAGATGCAATAGTTTTTCCATCGAATCAAACGAATGATTGCAACCAGTGTGAATGTAATGGTCATTTCTACGTTCCGGGAAACCTAGGCTTCACTCTAGGGCGTTGCTCCACCAGATCGATTAGTTAGGTCCTAAGAAGTCAACGCCAGAAGCATAAAATACGATATAAATACAACAGCTTTTCCATCGTATAAAACGAATAATTGCAACCAATGTGAAAGTAATGGTCATTTCTACGTTCCGGGCAACGTAGGTTTCACACTACGGCGTTGATCCACCAGAGGGAATAGTTAGGGCCTAAGAATTGAACGCCAGAAGGATAAAATACAATATAAGTACAACAGTTATTCCATCGTATAAAATGAGTAGTTGCAAATATTGTGAAGGTAATGGTCATTTCTACGTTCGGGCAACCTAGGCTTCACTCTAGGGCGTTGCTCCACCAGATCGAATAGTTAGGGCCTTCGAAGTCCACGCCAGAAGCGTAAAATACGATAAAGATGCAATAGTTTTTCCATAGTATAAAACGAATGATTGCAACCAGTGTGAAATTTATGGTCATTTCTACATTCCGAGCAACCTAGGCTTCACTCTAGAGCGTTGCTCCACAAGATCGAATAGTTAGGTCCTTAGACGTCAAACCCAGAAGCATAAAATACGATATAAATAAAACAGTCTGTCCATCGTAGAACAGGAATAATTGCAACCAGTGTGAAAGTTATGGTCATTTCTGCGTTCCGGGCAACCTAGGCTTCACTCTAGGGCGTTGCTCCACCACATCGATTAGTTAGGTCCTAAGAAGTCAACGCCAGAAGCATAAAATACGATATAAATACAACAGCTTTTCCATCGTATAAAACGAATAATTGCAACCAGTGTGAAAGTAATGGTCATTTCTACGTTCCGGACAACGTAGGTTTCACACTACGGCGTTGATCCACCAGACGGACTGGTTAGGGCCTAAGAATTCAACGCCAGAAGGATAAAATACAATATAAGTACAACAGTTATTCCATCGAATAAAATGAGTAGTTGCAAATATTGTGAATGTAATGGTCATTTCTACGTTCCGGGCAACCTAGGCTTCACTCTAGGGCGTTGCTCCACCAGATCGAATAGTTAGGGCCTTCGAAGTCCTCGCCAGAAGCGTAAAATACGATAAAGATGCAATAGTTTTTCCATCGTATCAAACGAATGATTGCAACCAGTGTGAATGTAATGGTCATTCCTACATTCCGAGCAACCTAGGCTTCACTCTAGAGCGTTGCCCCACAAGATCGAATAGTTAGGTCCTTAGTCGTCAACGCCAGAAGCATAAAATACGATATAAATACAACAGTTTGTCCATCGTAGAACAGGAATAATTGCAACCAGTGTGAAAGTTATGGTCATTTCTACGTTCCGGGCAACCTAGTCTTCACCCTAGTGTGTTGCACCACCAGATCGAATAGTTAGGGTCTTAGAAGTCAACGCCCGAAGCATAAAATACAAAATAAATAGAACAGTTTTTCCATCGTATAAAACGAATAACCAGATGGAATAGTTAGGGCCTAAGAAGTCAACGCCAGAATCATAAAATACGATATAAATACAGCAGCTTTTCCACCGTATAAAACGAATAATTGCAACCAGTGTGAAAGTAATGGTCATTTCTACGTTGCGGGCAACGTAGGTTTCACACTACGGCGTTGATCCACCAGAGGGAATAGTAAGGGCCCAAGAATTCAACGCCAGAAGGATAAAATACAATATAAGTACAACAGTTATTCCATCGTATAAAATGAGTAGTTGCAAATATTGTGAAAGTAATGGTCATTTCTACGTTCCTGGCAACCTAGGCTTCACTCTAGGGCGTTGCTCCACCAGATCGAATAGTTAGGGCCTTCGAAGTCCTCGCCAGAAGCGTAAAATACGATAAAGATGCAATAGTTTTTCCATCGAATCAAACGAATGATTGCAACCAGTGTGAATGTAATGGTCATTTCTACGTTCCGGGAAACCTAGGCTTCACTCTAGGGCGTTGCTCCACCAGATCGATTAGTTAGGTCCTAAGAAGTCAACGCCAGAAGCATAAAAACGATATAAATACAACAGCTTTTCCATCGTATAAAACGAATAATTGCAACCAATGTGAAAGTAATGGTCATTTCTACGTTCCGGGCAACGTAGGTTTCACACTACGGCGTTGATCCACCAGAGGGAATAGTTAGGGCCTAAGAATTGAACGCCAGAAGGATAAAATACAATATAAGTACAACAGTTATTCCATCGTATAAAATGAGTAGTTGCAAATATTGTGAAGGTAATGGTCATTTCTACGTTCGGGCAACCTAGGCTTCACTCTAGGGCGTTGCTCCACCAGATCGAATAGTTAGGGCCTTCGAAGTCCACGCCAGAAGCGTAAAATACGATAAAGATGCAATAGTTTTTCCATAGTATAAAACGAATGATTGCAACCAGTGTGAAATTTATGGTCATTTTTACATTCCGAGCAACCTAGGCTTCACTCTAGAGCGTTGCTCCACAAGATCGAATAGTTAGGTCCTTAGACGTCAAACCCAGAAGCATAAAATACGATATAAATAAAACAGTCTGTCCATCGTAGAACAGGAATAATTGCAACCAGTGTGAAAGTTATGGTCATTTCTGCGTTCCGGGCAACCTAGGCTTCACTCTAGGGCGTTGCTCCACCACATCGATTAGTTAGGTCCTAAGAAGTCAACGCCAGAAGCATAAAATACGATATAAATACAACAGCTTTTCCATCGTATAAAACGAATAATTGCAACCAGTGTGAAAGTAATGGTCATTTCTACGTTCCGGACAACGTAGGTTTCACACTACGGCGTTGATCCACCAGACGGACTGGTTAGGGCCTAAGAATTCAACGCCAGAAGGATAAAATACAATATAAGTACAACAGTTATTCCATCGAATAAAATGAGTAGTTGCAAATATTGTGAATGTAATGGTCATTTCTACGTTCCGGGCAACCTAGGCTTCACTCTAGGGCGTTGCTCCACCAGATCGAATAGTTAGGGCCTTCGAAGTCCTCGCCAGAAGCGTAAAATACGATAAAGATGCAATAGTTTTTCCATCGTATCAAACGAATGATTGCAACCAGTGTGAATGTAATGGTCATTCCTACATTCCGAGCAACCTAGGCTTCACTCTAGAGCGTTGCCCCACAAGATCGAATAGTTAGGTCCTTAGTCGTCAACGCCAGAAGCATAAAATACGATATAAATACAACAGTTTGTCCATCGTAGAACAGGAATAATTGCAACCAGTGTGAAAGTTATGGTCATTTCTACGTTCCGGGCAACCTAGTCTTCACCCTAGTGTGTTGCACCACCAGATCGAATAGTTAGGGTCTTAGAAGTCAACGCCCGAAGCATAAAATACAAAATAAATAGAACAGTTTTTCCATCGTATAAAACGAATAACCAGATGGAATAGTTAGGGCCTAAGAAGTCAACGCCAGAATCATAAAATACGATATAAATACAGCAGCTTTTCCACCGTATAAAACGAATAATTGCAACCAGTGTGAAAGTAATGGTCATTTCTACGTTGCGGGCAACGTAGGTTTCACACTACGGCGTTGATCCACCAGAGGGAATAGTAAGGGCCCAAGAATTCAACGCCAGAAGGATAAAATACAATATAAGTACAACAGTTATTCCATCGTATAAAATGAGTAGTTGCAAATATTGTGAAAGTAATGGTCATTTCTACGTTCCTGGCAACCTAGGCTTCACTCTAGGGCGTTGCTCCACCAGATCGAATAGTTAGGGCCTTCGAAGTCCTCGCCAGAAGCGTAAAATACGATAAAGATGCAATAGTTTTTCCATCGTATCAAACGAATGATTGCAACCAGTGTGAATGTAATGGTCATTTCTACGTTCCGGGAAACCTAGGCTTCACTCTAGGGCGTTGCTCCACCAGATCGATTAGTTAGGTCCTAAGAAGTCAACGCCAGAAGCATAAAATACGATATAAATACAACAGCTTTTCCATCGTATAAAACGAATAATTGCAACCAATGTGAAAGTAATGGTCATTTCTACGTTCCGGGCAACGTAGGTTTCACACTACGGCGTTGATCCACCAGAGGGAATAGTTAGGGCCTAAGAATTCAACGCCAGAAGGATAAAATACAATATAAGTACAACAGTTATTCCATCGTATAAAACGAGTAGTTGCAAATATTGTGAAAGTAATGGTCATTTCTACGTTCGGGCAACCTAGGCTTCACTCTAGGGCGTTGCTCCACCAGGTCGAATAGTTAGGGCCTTCGAAGTCCACGCCAGAAGCGTAAAATACGATAAAGATGCAATAGTTTTTCCATAGTATAAAACGAATGATTGCAAACAGTGTGAAATTTATGGTCATTTCTACATTCCGAGCAACCTAGGCTTCACTCTAGAGCGTTGCTCCACAAGATCGAATAGTTAGGTCCTTAGACGTCAAACCCAGAAGCATAAAATACGATATAAATAAAACAGTCTGTCCATCGTAGAACAGGAATAATTGCAACCAGTGTGAAAGTTATGGTCATTTCTGCGTTCCGGGCAACCTAGGCTTCACTCTAGGGCGTTGCTCCACCACATCGATTAGTTAGTTCCTAAGAAGTCAACGCCAGAAGCATAAAATACGATATAAATACAACAGCTTTTCCATCGTATAAAACGAATAATTGCGACCAGTGTGAAAGTAATGGTCATTTCTACGTTCCGGGCAACGTAGGTTTCACACTACGGCGTTGATCCACCAGACGGAATAGTTAGGGCCTAAGAATTCAACGCCAGAAGGATAAAATACAATATAAGTACAACAGTTATTCCATCGAATAAAATGAGTAGTTGCAAATATTGTGAATGTAATGGTCATTTCTACGTTCCGGGCAACCTAGGCTTCACTCTAGGGCGTTGCTCCACCAGATCGAATAGTTAGCGCCTTCGAAGTCCTCGCCAGAAGCATAAAATACAATATAATTACAACAGCTTTTCAATCGTATAAAACGAATAATTGCAACCAGAGTGAAAGTTATGGACATTTCTACATTCCGGCCAACCTAGGCTTCACCCTAGGGCGTTGCTCCACCAGATCGAATTGTTAGGGCCTTAGAAGTCAACGCCAGAAGCATAAAATACAAAATAAATAGAACAGTTTTTCCATCGTATAAAACGAATAACCAGATGGAATAGTTAGGGCCTAAGAAGTCAACGCCAGAATCATAAAATACGATATAAATACAGCAGCTTTTCCACCGTATAAAACGAATAATTGCAACCAGTGTGAAAGTAATGGTCATTTCTACGTTGCGGGCAACGTAGGTATCACACTACGGCGTTGATCCACCAGAGGGAATTGTAAGGGCCCAAGAATTCAACGCCAGAAGGATAAAATACAATATAAGTACAACAGTTATTCCATCGTATAAAATGAGTAGTTGCAAATATTGTGAAAGTAATGGTCATTTCTACGTTCCTGGCAACCTAGGCTTCACTCTAGGGCGTTGCTCCACCAGATCGAATAGTTAGGGCCTTCGAAGTCCTCGCCAGAAGCGTAAAATACGATAAAGATGCAATAGTTTTTCCATAGTATAAAACGAATGATTGCAACCAGTGTGAAATTTATGGTCATTTCTACATTCCGAGCAACTTAGGCTTCACTCTAGAGCGTTGCTCCACAAGATCGAATAGTTAGGTCCTTAGACGTCAAACCCAGAAGCATAAAATACGATATAAATAAAACAGTCTGTCCATCGTAGAACAGGAATAATTGCAACCAGTGTGAAAGTTATGGTCATTTCTGCGTTCCGGGCAACCTAGGCTTCACTCTAGGGCGTTGCTCCACCACATCGATTAGTTAGGTCCTAAGAAGTCAACGCCAGAAGCATAAAATACGATATAAATACAACAGCTTTTCCATCGTACAAAACGAATAATTGCAACCAGTGTGAAAGTAATGGTCATTTCTACGTTCCGGGCAACGTAGGTTTCACACTACGGCGTTGATCCACCAGACGGAATAGTTAGGGCCTAAGAATTCAACGCCAGAAGGATAAAATACAATATAAGTACAACAGTTATTCCATCGAATAAAATGAGTAGTTGCAAATATTGTGAATGTAATGGTCATTTCTACGTTCCGGGCAACCTAGGCTTCACTCTAGGGCGTTGCTCCACCAGATCGATTAGTTAGGGCCTTCGAAGTCCTCGGCAGAAGCATAAAATACAATATAAATACAACAGCTTTTCAATCGTATAAAACGAATAATTGCAACCAGTGTGAAAGTTATGGACGTTTCTACATTCCGGCCAACCTAGGCTTCACCCTAGGGCGTTGCTCCACCAGATCGAATAGTTAGGGCCTTAGAAGTCAACGCCCGAAGCATAAAATACAAAATAAATAGAACAGTTTTTCCATCGTATGAAACGAATAACCAGATGGAATAGTTAGGGCCTAAGAAGTCAACGCCAGAATCATAAAATACGATATAAATACAGCAGCTTTTCCACCGTATAAAACGAATAATTGCAACCAGTGTGTAAGTAATGGTCATTTCTACGTTGCGGGCAACGTAGGTTTCACACTACGGCGTTGATCCACCAGAGGGAATAGTAAGGGCCCAAGAATTCAACGCCAGAAGGATAAAATACAATATAAGTTCAACAGTTATTCCATCGTATAAAATGAGTAGTTGCAAATATTGTGAAAGTAATGGTCATTTCTACGTTCCTGGCAACCTAGGCTTCACTCTAGGGCGTTGCTCCACCAGATCGAATAGTTAGGGCCTTCGAAGTCCTCGCCAGAAGCGTAAAATACGATAAAGATGCAATAGTTTTTCCATCGTATCAAACGAATGATTGCAACCAGTGTGAATGTAATGGTCATTTCTACATTCCGAGCAACCTAGGCTTCACTCTAGAGCGTTGCTCCACAAGATCGAATAGTTAGGTCCTTAGACGTCAAACCCAGAAGCATAAAATACGATATAAATAAAACAGTCTGTCCATCGTAGAACAGGAAGAATTGCAAACAGTGTGAAAGTTATGGTCATTTCTGCGTTCCGGGCAACCTAGGCTTCACTCTAGGGCGTTGCTCCACCACATCGATTAGTTAGGTCCTAAGAAGTCAACGCCAGAAGCATAAAATACGATATAAATACAACAGCTTTTCCATCGTATAAAACGTATAATTGCAACCAGTGTGAAAGTAATGGTCATTTCTACGTTCCGGGCAACGTAGGTTTCACACTACGGCGTTGATCCACCAGACGGAATAGTTAGGGCCTAAGAATTCAACGCCAGAAGGATAAAATACAATATAAGTACAACAGTTATTCCATCGAATAAAATGAGTAGTTGCAAATATTGTGAATGTAATGGTCATTTCTACGTTCCGGGCAACCTAGGCTTCACTCTAGGGCGTTGCTCCACCAGATCGAATAGTTAGGGCCTTCGAAGTCCTCGCCAGAAGCATAAAATACAATATAAATACAACAGCTTTTCAATCGTATAAAACGAATAATTGCAACCAGTGTGAAAGTTATGGACATTTCTACATTCCGGCCAACCTAGGCTTCACCCTAGGGCGCTGCTCCACCAGATCGAATTGTTAGGGCCTTAGAAGTCAACGCCAGAAGCATAAAATGCAATAAAGATGCAACAGTTTTTCCATCGTATAACAGGAATAACTGCAAACATTGTGAAAGTACTGGTCATTTCTACGTTCCGGGTAACCTAGGTTTCACTCTAGGGCGTTGCTCCACCAGATTGAGTAGCTAGGGACTTAGAATTCAACGCCATAAGAATAAAATACAATATAAATATAACAGTTTTTCCATCGTATAAAACGAATAATATCAACCAGTGTGAAAGTTATGGTCATTTCAACGTTCCGGGCAATCTAGGCTTCACTCTAGGCCGTTGCTCCACCAGATCGAATAGTTAGGGCCTAAGAAGTCAACGCCCAAAGCATAAAATGCAAAATAAATAGAACAGTTTTTCCATCGTATAAAACGAATAATTGCTACCAGTGTAAAAGTTATGGTCATTTCTACGTTCAGGGCAACCTAGGCTTCACTCTAGGGAGCTGCTCCACCATATCGAATAGTTAGGGCCTCAGAAGTCCACGCCCGAAGCATAAAGTACGATAAAGATGCAACAGTTTTTCCATCGTATAAAACGAATGATTGCAACCAGTGTGAAATTTATGGTCATTCCTACATTCCGAGCAACCTAGGCTTCACTCTAGAGCGTTGCCCCACAAGATCGAATAGTTAGGTCCTTAGTTGTCAACGCCAGAAGCATAAAATACGATATAAATACAACAGTTTGTCCATCGTAGAACAGGAATAATTGCAACCAGTGTGAAAGTTATGGTCATTTCTACGTTCCGGGTAACCTAGTCTTCACCCTAGTGTGTTGCACCACCAGATCGAATAGTTAGGGCCTTAGAAGTCAACGCCCGAAGCATAAAATACAAAATAAATAGAACAGTTTTTCCATCGTATAAAACGAATAACCAGATGGAATAGTTAGGGCCTAAGAAGTCAACGCCAGAATCATAAAATACGATATAAATACAGCAGCTTTTCCACCGTATAAAACGAATAATTGCAACCAGTGTGAAAGTAATGGTCATTTCTACGTTGCGGGCAACGTAGGTTTCACACTACGGCGTTGATCCACCAGAGGGAATAGTAAGGGCCCAAGAATTCAACGCCAGAAGGATAAAATACAATATAAGTACAACAGTTATTCCATCGTATAAAATGAGTAGTTGCAAATATTGTGAAAGTAATGGTCATTTCTACGTTCCTGGCAACCTAGGCTTCACTCTAGGGCGTTGCTCCACCAGATCGAATAGTTAGGGCCTTCGAAGTCCTCGCCAGAAGCGTAAAATACGATAAAGATGCAATAGTTTTTCCATAGTATAAAACGAATGATTGCAACCAGTGTGAAATTTATGGTCATTTCTACATTCCGAGCAACTTAGGCTTCACTCTAGAGCGTTGCTCCACAAGATCGAATAGTTAGGTCCTTAGACGTCAAACCCAGAAGCATAAAATACGATATAAATAAAACAGTCTGTCCATCGTAGAACAGGAATAATTGCAACCAGTGTGAAAGTTATGGTCATTTCTGCGTTCCGGGCAACCTAGGCTTCACTCTAGGGCGTTGCTCCACCACATCGATTAGTTAGGTCCTAAGAAGTCAACGCCAGAAGCATAAAATACGATATAAATACAACAGCTTTTCCATCGTACAAAACGAATAATTGCAACCAGTGTGAAAGTAATGGTCATTTCTACGTTCCGGGCAACGTAGGTTTCACACTACGGCGTTGATCCACCAGACGGAATAGTTAGGGCCTAAGAATTCAACGCCAGAAGGATAAAATACAATATAAGTACAACAGTTATTCCATCGAATAAAATGAGTAGTTGCAAATATTGTGAATGTAATGGTCATTTCTACGTTCCGGGCAACCTAGGCTTCACTCTAGGGCGTTGCTCCACCAGATCGATTAGTTAGGGCCTTCGAAGTCCTCGGCAGAAGCATAAAATACAATATAAATACAACAGCTTTTCAATCGTATAAAACGAATAATTGCAACCAGTGTGAAAGTTATGGACGTTTCTACATTCCGGCCAACCTAGGCTTCACCCTAGGGCGTTGCTCCACCAGATCGAATAGTTAGGGCCTTAGAAGTCAACGCCCGAAGCATAAAATACAAAATAAATAGAACAGTTTTTCCATCGTATGAAACGAATAACCAGATGGAATAGTTAGGGCCTAAGAAGTCAACGCCAGAATCATAAAATACGATATAAATACAGCAGCTTTTCCACCGTATAAAACGAATAATTGCAACCAGTGTGTAAGTAATGGTCATTTCTACGTTGCGGGCAACGTAGGTTTCACACTACGGCGTTGATCCACCAGAGGGAATAGTAAGGGCCCAAGAATTCAACGCCAGAAGGATAAAATACAATATAAGTTCAACAGTTATTCCATCGTATAAAATGAGTAGTTGCAAATATTGTGAAAGTAATGGTCATTTCTACGTTCCTGGCAACCTAGGCTTCACTCTAGGGCGTTGCTCCACCAGATCGAATAGTTAGGGCCTTCGAAGTCCTCGCCAGAAGCGTAAAATACGATAAAGATGCAATAGTTTTTCCATCGTATCAAACGAATGATTGCAACCAGTGTGAATGTAATGGTCATTTCTACATTCCGAGCAACCTAGGCTTCACTCTAGAGCGTTGCTCCACAAGATCGAATAGTTAGGTCCTTAGACGTCAAACCCAGAAGCATAAAATACGATATAAATAAAACAGTCTGTCCATCGTAGAACAGGAAGAATTGCAAACAGTGTGAAAGTTATGGTCATTTCTGCGTTCCGGGCAACCTAGGCTTCACTCTAGGGCGTTGCTCCACCACATCGATTAGTTAGGTCCTAAGAAGTCAACGCCAGAAGCATAAAATACGATATAAATACAACAGCTTTTCCATCGTATAAAACGTATAATTGCAACCAGTGTGAAAGTAATGGTCATTTCTACGTTCCGGGCAACGTAGGTTTCACACTACGGCGTTGATCCACCAGACGGAATAGTTAGGGCCTAAGAATTCAACGCCAGAAGGATAAAATACAATATAAGTACAACAGTTATTCCATCGAATAAAATGAGTAGTTGCAAATATTGTGAATGTAATGGTCATTTCTACGTTCCGGGCAACCTAGGCTTCACTCTAGGGCGTTGCTCCACCAGATCGAATAGTTAGGGCCTTCGAAGTCCTCGCCAGAAGCATAAAATACAATATAAATACAACAGCTTTTCAATCGTATAAAACGAATAATTGCAACCAGTGTGAAAGTTATGGACATTTCTACATTCCGGCCAACCTAGGCTTCACCCTAGGGCGCTGCTCCACCAGATCGAATTGTTAGGGCCTTAGAAGTCAACGCCAGAAGCATAAAATGCAATAAAGATGCAACAGTTTTTCCATCGTATAACAGGAATAACTGCAAACATTGTGAAAGTACTGGTCATTTCTACGTTCCGGGTAACCTAGGTTTCACTCTAGGGCGTTGCTCCACCAGATTGAGTAGCTAGGGACTTAGAATTCAACGCCATAAGAATAAAATACAATATAAATATAACAGTTTTTCCATCGTATAAAACGAATAATATCAACCAGTGTGAAAGTTATGGTCATTTCAACGTTCCGGGCAATCTAGGCTTCACTCTAGGCCGTTGCTCCACCAGATCGAATAGTTAGGGCCTAAGAAGTCAACGCCCAAAGCATAAAATGCAAAATAAATAGAACAGTTTTTCCATCGTATAAAACGAATAATTGCTACCAGTGTAAAAGTTATGGTCATTTCTACGTTCAGGGCAACCTAGGCTTCACTCTAGGGAGCTGCTCCACCATATCGAATAGTTAGGGCCTCAGAAGTCCACGCCCGAAGCATAAAGTACGATAAAGATGCAACAGTTTTTCCATCGTATAAAACGAATGATTGCAACCAGTGTGAAATTTATGGTCATTCCTACATTCCGAGCAACCTAGGCTTCACTCTAGAGCGTTGCCCCACAAGATCGAATAGTTAGGTCCTTAGTTGTCAACGCCAGAAGCATAAAATACGATATAAATACAACAGTTTGTCCATCGTAGAACAGGAATAATTGCAACCAGTGTGAAAGTTATGGTCATTTCTACGTTCCGGGTAACCTAGTCTTCACCCTAGTGTGTTGCACCACCAGATCGAATAGTTAGGGCCTTAGAAGTCAACGCCCGAAGCATAAAATACAAAATAAATAGAACAGTTTTTCCATCGTATAAAACGAATAACCAGATGGAATAGTTAGGGCCTAAGAAGTCAACGCCAGAATCATAAAATACGATATAAATACAGCAGCTTTTCCACCGTATAAAACGAATAATTGCAACCAGTGTGAAAGTAATGGTCATTTCTACGTTGCGGGCAACGTAGGTTTCACACTACGGCGTTGATCCACCAGAGGGAATAGTAAGGGCCCAAGAATTCAACGCCAGAAGGATAAAATACAATATAAGTACAACAGTTATTCCATCGTATAAAATGAGTAGTTGCAAATATTGTGAAAGTAATGGTCATTTCTACGTTCCTGGCAACCTAGGCTTCACTCTAGGGCGTTGCTCCACCAGATCGAATAGTTAGGGCCTTCGAAGTCCTCGCCAGAAGCGTAAAATACGATAAAGATGCAATAGTTTTTCCATAGTATAAAACGAATGATTGCAACCAGTGTGAAATTTATGGTCATTTCTACATTCCGAGCAACTTAGGCTTCACTCTAGAGCGTTGCTCCACAAGATCGAATAGTTAGGTCCTTAGACGTCAAACCCAGAAGCATAAAATACGATATAAATAAAACAGTCTGTCCATCGTAGAACAGGAATAATTGCAACCAGTGTGAAAGTTATGGTCATTTCTGCGTTCCGGGCAACCTAGGCTTCACTCTAGGGCGTTGCTCCACCACATCGATTAGTTAGGTCCTAAGAAGTCAACGCCAGAAGCATAAAATACGATATAAATACAACAGCTTTTCCATCGTATAAAACGAATAATTGCAACCAGTGTGAAAGTAATGGTCATTTCTACGTTCCGGGCAACGTAGGTTTCACACTACGGCGTTGATCCACCAGACGGAATAGTAAGGGCCTAAGAATTCAACGCCAGAAGGATAAAATACAATATAAGTACAACAGTTATTCCATCGAATAAAATGAGTAGTTGCAAATATTGTGAATGTAATGGTCATTTTTACGTTCCGGGCAACCTAGGCTTCACTCTAGGGCGTTGCTCCACCAGATCGAATAGTTAGGGCCTTCGAAGTCCTCGGCAGAAGCATGAAATACAATATAAATACAACAGCTTTTCAATCGTATAAAACGAATAATTGCAACCAGTGTGAAAGTTATGGACGTTTCTACATTCCGGCCAACCTAGGCTTCACCCTAGGGCGTTGCTCCACCAGATCGAATAGTTAGGGCCTTAGAAGTCAACGCCCGAAGCATAAAATACAAAATAAATAGAACAGTTTTTCCATCGTATAAAACGAATAACCAGATGGAATAGTTAGGGCCTAAGAAGTCAACGCCAGAATCATAAAATACGATATAAATACAGCAGCTTTTCCACCGTATAAAGCGAATAATTGCAACCAGTGTGAAAGTAATGGTCATTTCTACGTTGCGGGCAACGTAGGTTTCACACTACGGCGTTGATCCACCAGAGGGAATAGTAAGGGCCCAAGAATTCAACGCCAGAAGGATAAAATACAATATAAGTTCAACAGTTATTCCATCGTATAAAATGAGTAGTTGCAAATATTGTGAAAGTAATGGTCATTTCTACGTTCCTGGCAACCTAGGCTTCACTCTAGGGCGTTGCTCCACCAGATCGAATAGTTAGGGCCTTCGAAGTCCTCGCAGGGAGCGTAAAATACGATAAAGATGCAATAGTTTTTCCATCGTATCAAACGAATGATTGCAACCAGTGTGAATGTAATGGTCATTTCTACATTCCGAGCAACCTAGGCTTCACTCTAGAGCGTTGCTCCACAAGATCGAATAGTTAGGTCCTTAGACGTCAAACCCAGAAGCATAAAATACGATATAAATAAAACAGTCTGTCCATCGTAGAACAGGAATAATTGCAACCAGTGTGAAAGTTATGGTCATTTCTGCGTTCCGGGCAACCTAGGCTTCACTCTAGGGCGTTGCTCCACCACATCGATTAGTTAGGTCCTAAGAAGTCAACGCCAGAAGCATAAAATACGATATAAATACAACAGCTTTTCCATCGTATAAAACGATTAATTGCAACCAGTGTGAAAGTAATGGTCATTTCTACGTTCCGGGCAACGTAGGTTTCACACTACGGCGTTGATCCACCAGACGGAATAGTTAGGGCCTAAGAATTCAACGCCAGAAGGATAAAATACAATATAAGTACAACAGTTATTCCATCGAATAAAATGAGTAGTTGCAAATATTGTGAATGTAATGGTCATTTCTACGTTCCGGGCAACCTAGGCTTCACTCTAGGGCGTTGCTCCACCAGATCGAATAGTTAGGGCCTTCGAAGTCCTCGCCAGAAGCATAAAATACAATATAAATACAACAGCTTTTCAATCGTATAAAACGAATAATTGCAACCAGTGTGAAAGTTATGGACATTTCTACATTCCGGCCAACCTAGGCTTCACCCTAGGGCGCTGCTCCACCAGATCGAATTGTTAGGGCCTTAGAAGTCAACGCCAGAAGCATAAAATGCAATAAAGATGCAACAGTTTTTCCATCGTATAACAGGAATAACTGCAAACATTGTGAAAGTACTGGTCATTTCTACGTTCCGGGTAACCTAGGTTTCACTCTAGGGCGTTGCTCCACCAGATTGAGTAGCTAGGGACTTAGAATTCAACGCCATAAGAATAAAATACAATATAAATATAACAGTTTTTCCATCGTATAAAACGAATAATATCAACCAGTGTGAAAGTTATGGTCATTTCAACGTTCCGGGCAATCTAGGCTTCACTCTAGGCCGTTGCTCCACCAGATCGAATAGTTAGGGCCTAAGAAATCAACGCCCAAAGCATAAAATGCAAAATAAATAGAACAGTTTTTCCATCGTATAAAACGAATAATTGCTACCAGTGTAAAAGTTATGGTCATTTCTACGTTCAGGGCAACCTAGGCTTCACTCTAGGGAGCTGCTCCACCATATCGAATAGTTAGGGCCTCAGAAGTCCACGCCCGAAGCATAAAGTAGGATAAAGATGCAACAGTTTTTCCATCGTATAAAACGAATGATTGCAACCAGTGTGAAATTTATGGTCATTCCTACATTCCGAGCAACCTAGGCTTCACTCTAGAGCGTTGTCCCACAAGATCGAATAGTTAGGTCCTTAGTTGTCAACGCCAGAAGCATAAAATACGATATAAATACAACAGTTTGTCCATCGTAGAACAGGAATAATTGCAACCAGTGTGAAAGTTATGGTCATTTCTACGTTCCGGGTAACCTAGTCTTCACCCTAGTGTGTTGCACCACCAGATCGAATAGTTAGGGCCTTAGAAGTCAACGCCCGAAGCATAAAATACAAAATAAATAGAACAGTTTTTCCATCGTATAAAACGAATAACCAGATGGAATAGTTAGGGCCTAAGAAGTCAACGCCAGAATCATAAAATACGATATAAATACAGCAGCTTTTCCACCGGATAAAACGAATAATTGCAACCAGTGTGAAAGTAATGGTCATTTCTACGTTGCGGGCAACGTAGGTTTCACACTACGGCGTTGATCCACCAGAGGGAATAGTAAGGGCCCAAGAATTCAACGCCAGAAGGATAAAATACAATATAAGTACAACAGTTATTCCATCGTATAAAATGAGTAGTTGCAAATATTGTGAAAGTAATGGTCATTTCTACGTTCCTGGCAACCTAGGCTTCACTCTAGGGCGTTGCTCCACCAGATCGAATAGTTAGGGCCTTCGAAGTCCTCGCCAGAAGCATAAAATACAATATAAATACAACAGCTTTTCAATCGTATAAAACGAATAATTGCAACCAGTGTGAAAGTTATGGACGTTTCTACATTCCGGCCAACCTAGGCTTCACCCTAGGGCGTTGCTCCACCAGATCGAATTGTTAGGGCCTTAGAAGTCAACGCCAGAAGCATAAAATGCAATAAAGATGCAACAGTTTTTCCATCGTATAACAGGAATAACTGCAAACATTGTGAAAGTACTGGTCATTTCTACGTTCCGGGTAACCTAGGTTTCACTCTAGGGCGTTGCTCCACCAGATTGAGTAGCTAGGGACTTAGAATTCAACGCCATAAGAATAAAATACAATATAAATATAACAGCTTTTCCATCGTATAAAACGAATAATATCAACCAGTGTGAAAGTTATGGTCATTTCAACGTTCCGGGCAATCTAGGCTTCACTCTAGGCTTCACTCTAGGCCGTTGCTCCACCAGATCGAATAGTTAGGGCCTAAGAAATCAACGCCCAAAGCATAAAATGCAAAATAAACAGAACAGTTTTTCCATCGTATAAAACGAATAATTGCTACCAGTGTAAAAGTTATGGTCATTTCTACGTTCAGGGCAACCTAGGCTTCACTCTAGGGAGCTGCTCCACCATATCGAATAGTTAGGGCCTAAGAAGTCCACGCCCGAAGCATAAAGTACGATAAAGATGCAACAGTTTTTCCATCGTATAAAACGAATGATTGCAACCAGTGTGAAATTTATGGTCATTCCTACATTCCGAGCAACCTAGGCTTCACTCTAGAGCGTTGCCCCACAAGATCGAATAGTTAGGTCCTTAGTCGTCAACGCCAGAAGCATAAAATACGATATAAATACAACAGTTTGTCCATCGTAGAACAGGAATAATTGCAACCAGTGTGAAAGTTATGGTCATTTCTACGTTCCGGGCAACCTAGTCTTCACCCTAGTGTGTTGCACCACCAGATCGAACAGTTAGGGCCTTAGAAGTCAACGCCCGAAGCATAAAATACAAAATAAATAGAACAGTTTTTCCATCGTTTAAAACGAATAACCAGATGGAATAGATAGGGCCTAAGAAGTCAACGCCAGAATCATAAAATACGATATAAATACAACAGCTTTTCCATCGTATAAAACGAATAATTGCAACCAGTGTGAAAGTAATGGTCATTTCTACGTTCCGGGCAACGTAGGTTTCACACTACGGCGTTGATCCACCAGAGGGAATAGTTAGGGCCTAAGAATTCAACGCCAGAAGGATAAAATACAATATAAGTACAACAGTTATTCCATCGAATAAAATGAGTAGTTGCAAATATTGTGAATGTAATGGTCATTTCTACGTTCCGGGCAACCTAGGCTTCACTCTAGGGCGTTGCTCCACCAGATCGAATAGTTAGGGCCTTCGAAGTCCTCGCCAGAAGCATAAAATACAATATAAATACAACAGCTTTTCAATCGTATAAAACGAATAATTGCAACCAGTGTGAAAGTTATGGACGTTTCTACATTCCGGCCAACCTAGACTTCACCCTAGGGCGTTGCTCCACCAGATCGAATTGTTAGGGCCTAAGAAGTCAACGCCAGAAGCATAAAATACAATATAAATGTAACAGTTTTTCCATCGTATAAAACGAATAATAGCAAACAGTGTGAAAGTAATGGTCATTTCTACGTACCGGGCAACCTAGGCTCCACTCTAGGGCGTTGCTCCACCAAATCGAATAGCTAGGGCCTTAGAAGACAACGCCAGAAGCATAAAATACAATAAAGATGCAACAGTTTTTCCATCGTTTTACAGGAACAACTGCAACCAGTGTGAATGTACTGGTCATTTCTACGTTCCGGATAACCTAGGTTTCACTCTAGGGCGTTGCTCTACCAGATCGAATAGCTAGGGACTTAGAATTCAACGCCAGAAGGATAAAATACAATATAAGTACAACAGTTATTCCATCGTATAAAATGAGTAGTTGCAAACATTGTGAAAGTAATGGTCATTTCTACGTTCCGGGCAACCTAGGCCTCACTCTACGGCGTTGCTCCACCACATCTAATAGCTACGGCCTTAGAAGTCAACGGCAGAGGCATAAAATACAATATAAATACAACAGTTTTTCCATCCTATAAAACGAATGATTGCAACCAGTGTGAAATTTATGGTCATTTCTACATTCCGAGCAACCTAGGCTTCACTCTAGAGCGTTGCTCCACAAGATCGAATATGTAGGTCCTTGTACGTCAACGCCAGAAGCATAAAATACATTACAAATAAAACAGTCTGTCCATCGTAGAACAGGAATAATTGCAACCAGTGTGAAAGTTATGGTCATTTCTGCGTTCCGGGCAACCTAGGCTTCACTCTAGGGCGTTGCTCCACCACATCGATTAGTTAGGTCCTAAGAAGTCAACGCCAGAAGCATAAAATACGATATAAATACAACAGCTTTTCCATCGTATAAAACGAATAATTGCAACCAGTGTGAAAGTAATGGTCATTTCTACGTTCCGGGCAACGTAGGTTTCACACTACGGCGTAGATCCACCAGAGGGAATAGTTAGGGCCTAAGAATTCAACGCCAGAAGGATAAAATACAATATAAGTACAACAGTTATTCCATCGAATAAAATGAGTAGTTGCAAATATTGTGAATGTAATGGTCATTTCTACGTTCCGGGCAACCTAGGCTTCACTCTAGGGCGTTGCTCCACCAGATCGAATAGTTAGGGCCTTCGAAGTCCTCGCCAGAAGCATAAAATACAATATAAATACAACAGCTTTTCAATCGTATAAAACGAATAATTGCAACCAGTGTGAAAGTTATGGACATTTCTACATTCCGGCCAACCTAGGCTTCACCCTAGGGCGTTGCTCCACCAGATCGAACTGTTAGGGCCTTAGAAGTCAACGCCAGAAGCATAAAATGCAATAAAGATGCAACAGTTTTTCCATCGTATAACAGGAATAACTGCAAACATTGTGAAAGTACTGGTCATTTCTACGTTCCGGGTAACCTAGGTTTCACTCTAGGGCGTTGCTCCACCAGATTGAGTAGCTGGGGACTTAGAATTCAACGCCATAAGAATAAAATACAATATAAATATATCAGTTTTTCCATCGTATAAAACGAATAATATCAACCAGTGTGAAAGTTATGGTCATTTCAACGTTCCGGGCAATCTAGGCTTCACTCTAGGCCGTTGCTCGACCAGATCGAATAGTTAGGGCCTAAGAAGTCAACGCCCAAAGCATAAAATGCAAAATAAATCGAACAGTTTTTCCATCGTATAAAACGAATAATTGCTACCAGTGTAAAAGTTATGGTCATTTCTACGTTCAGGGCAACCTAGGCTTCACTCTAGGGAGCTGCTCCACCATATCGAATAGTTAGGGCCTAAGAAGTCCACGCCCGAAGCATAAAGTACGATAAAGATGCAACAGTTTTTCCATCGTATAAAACGAATGATTGCAACCAGTGTGAAATTTATGGTCATTCCTACATTCCGAGCAACCTAGGCTTCACTCTAGAGCGTTGCCCCACAAGATCGAATAGTTAGGTCCTTAGTCGTCAACGCCAGAAGCATAAAATACGGTAAAATACAACAGTTTGTCCATCGTAGAACAGGAATAATTGCAACCAGTGTGAAAGTTATGGTCATTTCTACGTTCCGGGCAACCTAGTCTTCACCCTAGTGTGTTGCACCACCAGATCGAATAGTTAGGGCCTTAGAAGTCAACGCCAGAATCATAAAATACGATATAAATACAGCAGCTTTTCCACCGTATAAAACGAATAATTGCAACCAGTGTGAAAGTAATGGTCATTTCTACGTTGCGGGCAACGTAGGTTTCACATTACGGCGTTGATCCACCAGAGGGAATAGTAAGGGCCCAAGAATTCAACGCCAGAAGGATAAAATACAATATAAGTACAACAGTTATTCCATCGTATAAAATGAGTAGTTGCAAATATTGTGAAAGTAATGGTCATTTCTACGTTCCTGGCAACCTAGGCTTCACTCTAGTGCGTTGCTCCACCAGATCGAATAGTTAGGGCCTTCGAAGTCCTCGCCAGAAGCGTAAAATACGATAAAGATGCAATAGTTTTTCCATAGTATAAAACGAATGATTGCAACCAGTGTGAAATTTATGGTCATTTCTACATTCCGAGCAACCTAGGCTTCACTCTAGAGCGTTGCTCCACAAGATCGAATAGTTAGGTCCTTAGACGTCAAACCCAGAAGCATAAAATACGATATAAATAAAACAGTCTGTCCATCGTAGAACAGGAATAATTGCAACCAGTGTGAAAGTTATGGTCATTTCTGCGTTCCGGGCAACCTAGGCTTCACTCTAGGGCGTTGCTCCACCACACCGATTAGTTAGGTCCTAAGAAGTCAACGCCAGAAGCATAAAATACGATATAAATACAACAGCTTTTCCATCGTATAAAACGAATAATTGCAACCAGTGTGAAAGTAATGGTCATTTCTACGTTCCGGGCAACGTAGGTTTCACACTACGGCGTTGATCCACCAGACGGAATAGTTAGGGCCTAAGAATTCAACGCCAGAAGGATAAAATACAATATAAGTACAACAGTTATTCCATCGAATAAAATGTGTAGTTGCAAATATTGTGAATGTAATGGTCATTTCTACGTTCCGGGCAACCTAGGCTTCACTCTAGGGCGTTGCTCCACCAGATCGAATAGTTAGGGCCTTCGAAGTCCTCGCCAGAAGCATAAAATACAATATAAATACAACAGCTTTTCAATCGTATAAAACGAATAATTGCAACCAGTGTGAAAGTTATGGACGTTTCTACATTCCGGCCAACCTAGGCTTCACCCTAGGGCGTTGCTCCACCAGATCGAATTGTTAGGGCCTTAGAAGTCAACGCCAGAAGCATAAAATGCAATAAAGATGCAACAGTTTTTCCATCGTATAACAGGAATAACTGCAAACATTGTGAAAGTACTGGTCATTTCTACGTTCCGGGTAACCTAGGTTTCACTCTAGGGCGTTGCTCCACCAGATTGAGTAGCTAGGGACTTAGAATTCAACGCCATAAGAATAAAATACAATATAAATATAACAGCTTTTCCATCGTATAAAACGAATAATATCAACCAGTGTGAAAGTTATGGTCATTTCAACGTTCCGGGCAATCTAGGCTTCACTCTAGGCCGTTGCTCGACCAGATCGAATAGTTAGGGCCTAAGAAGTCAACGCCCAAAGCATAAAATGCAAAATAAATCGAACAGTTTTTCCATCGTATAAAACGAATAATTGCTACCAGTGTAAAAGTTATGGTCATTTCTACGTTCAGGGCAACCTAGGCTTCACTCTAGGGAGCTGCTCCACCATATCGAATAGTTAGGGCCTAAGAAGTCCACGCCCGAAGCATAAAGTACGATAAAGATGCAACAGTTTTTCCATCGTATAAAACGAATGATTGCAACCAGTGTGAAATTTATGGTCATTCCTACATTCCGAGCAACCTAGGCTTCACTCTAGAGCGTTGCCCCACAAGATCGAATAGTTAGGTCCTTAGTCGTCAACGCCAGAAGCATAAAATACGGTAAAATACAACAGTTTGTCCATCGTAGAACAGGAATAATTGCAACCAGTGTGAAAGTTATGGTCATTTCTACGTTCCGGGCAACCTAGTCTTCACCCTAGTGTGTTGCACCACCAGATCGAATAGTTAGGGCCTTAGAAGTCAACGCCAGAATCATAAAATACGATATAAATACAGCAGCTTTTCCACCGTATAAAACGAATAATTGCAACCAGTGTGAAAGTAATGGTCATTTCTACGTTGCGGGCAACGTAGGTTTCACATTACGGCGTTGATCCACCAGAGGGAATAGTAAGGGCCCAAGAATTCAACGCCAGAAGGATAAAATACAATATAAGTACAACAGTTATTCCATCCTATAAAATGACTAGTTGCAAATATTGTGAAAGTAATGGTCATTTCTACGTTCCTGGCAACCTAGGCTTCACTCCAGCGCGTGGCTCCACCAGATCCAATAGTTAGGTCCTACGAAGTCCACGCCAGAAGCATAAAATACGATATAAATACAACAGCTTTTCCATCGTATAAAACGAATAATTGCAACCAGTGTGAAAGTAATGGACATTTCTACGTTCCGAGCAACCTAGGCGGCAACCTAGTGCGTTGCTCCACCAGATCGAATAGCTAGGGACTTAGAATTCATCGCTAAAAGCATAAAATACAATTAAAATACAACAGTTTTTCCATCGTATAACAGGAATAATTGCAACCAGTGTGAAAGTAATGGTCATTTCTATGTTCCGGGCAACGTAGGTTTCACTCTAGGGCGCTGATCCACCAGAGGGAATAGTTAGGGCCTAAGAAGTCAACGCCAGAAGCATAAAATACAATATAAATACAACAGCTCTTCAATCGTATAAAACGAATACTTGCAACCAGTGTGAAAGTTACGGACATTTCTACATTCCGGCCAACCTAGGCTTCACCCTATGGCGTTGCTCCTCCAGATCGAATAGTTCGGGCCTTAGAAGTCAACGCCAGAAGCATAAAATACATTAAAGATGCAACAGTTTTTCCATCGTATAACAGGTATAACTGCAACCAGTGTGAAAGTAATGGTCATTTCTACGTTCCGGGCAACGCAGGTTTCACTCTAGGGCGTTGATCCACCAGAGGGAATAGTTAGGGCCTAAGAAGTCAACGCCAGAAGCATAAAATACAATATAAATGCAACAGCTTTTCAATCGTATCAAACGAATAATTGCAACCAGTGTGAAAGCTATGGACATTTCTACATTCCGGCCAACCTAGGCTTCACCCTAGGGCGTTGCTCCACCAGATCGAATAGTTAGGGCCTTAGAAGTCAACGCCAGAAGCATAAAATACAATAAAGATGCAACAGTTTTTCCATCGTTTTACAGGAGTAACTGCAACCAGTGTGAATGTACTGGTCATTTCTACGTTCCGGATAACCTAGGTTTCACTCTAGGGCGTTGCTCTACCAGATCGAATAACTAGGGACTTAGAATTCAACGCCAGAAGGATAAAATACAATATAAGTACAACAGTTATTCCATCGTATAGAATGAGTAGTTGCAAACATTGTGAAAGTAATGGTCATTTCTACGTTCCGAGCAACCTAGGCGTCACTCTAGGGCGTTGTTCAACCAGATCGAATAGCTAGGGACTTAGAATTCATCGCTAAAAGCATAAAATACGATTAAAGTACAACAGCTTTCCATCGTATAACAGGAATAGTTGCAACCAGTGTGAAAGTAATGGTCATTTCTACGTTCTGGGCAACGTAGGTTTCACTCTAGGGCGTCGATCCACCAGAGGCAATAGTTAGGGCCTAAGAAGTCAACGCCAGAAGCATAAAATACAATATAAATACAACAGCTTTTCAATCGTATAAAACGAATAATTGCAACCAGTGTGAAAGTTATGGACATTTCTACATTCCGGCCAACCCAGGCTTCACCCTAGGGCGTTGCTCCACCAGATCGAATAGTTAGGGCCTTAGAAGTCAACGCCAGAAGCATAAAATACAGTAAAGATGCAAAAGTTTTTCCATCGTGTAACAGGAATAACTGCAAACAGTGTGAAAGTAATGGTCATTTCTACGGTCCAGGCAACCTAGGCTTCACTCTAGGGCGTTGTTCCACCAGATCGAATAGTTAGGTCCTTAGTCGTCAACGCCAGAAGCATAAAATACGATAAAATACAACAGTTTGTCCATCGTAGAACAGGAATAATTGCAACCAGTGTGAAAGTTATGGTCATTTCTACGTTCCGGGCAACCTAGTCTTCACCCTAGTGTGTTGCACCACCAGATCGAATAGTTAGGGCCTAAGAAGTCAACGCCAGAATCATAAAATACGATATAAATACAGCAGCTTTTCCACCGTATAAAACGAATAATTGCAACCAGTGTGAAAGTAATGGTCATTTCTACGTTGCGGGCAACGTAGGTTTCACACTACGGCGTTGATCCACCAGAGGGAATAGTAAGGGCCCAAGAATTCAACGCCAGAGGCATAAAATACAATATAAATACAACAGCTCTTCAATCGTATAAAACGAATAATTGCAACCAGTGTGAAAGTTACGGACATTTCTACATTCCGGCCAACCTAGGCTTCACCCTAGGGCATTGCTCCTCCAGATCGAATAGTTCGGGCCTTAGAAGTCAACGCCAGAAGCATAAAATACATTAAAGATGCAACAGTTTTTCCATCGTATAACAGGTATAACTGCAACCAGTGTGAAAGTAATGGTCATTTCTACGTTCCGGGCAACGTAGGTTTCACTCTAGGGCGTTGATCCACCAGAGGGAATAGTTAGGGCCTAAGAAGTCAACGCCAGAAGCATAAAATACAATATAAATACAACAGCTTTTCAATCGTATAAAACGAATAACTGCAACCAGTGTGAAAGCTATGGACATTTCTACATTCCGGCCAACCTAGGCTTCACCCTAGGGCGTTGCTCCACCAGATCGAATAGTTAGGGCCTTAGAAGTCAACGCCCGAAGCATAAAGTACGATAAAGATGCAACAGTTTTTCCATCGTATAAAACGAATGATTGCAACGAGTGTGAAATTTATGGTCATTCCTACATTCCGAGCAACCTAGGCTTCACTCTAGAGCGTTGCCCCACAAGATCGAATAGTTAGGTCCTTAGTCGTCAACGCCAGAAGCATAAAATACGATAAAATACAACAGTTTGTCCATCGTAGAACAGGAATAATTGCAACCAGTGTGAAAGTTATGGTCATTTCTACGTTCCGGGCAACCTAGTCTTCACCCTAGTGTGTTGCACCACCAGATCGAATAGTTAGGGCCTAAGAAGTCAACGCCAGAATCATAAAATACGATATAAATACAGCAGCTTTTCCACCGGATAAAACGAATAATTGCAACCAGTGTGAAAGTAATGGTCATTTCTACGTTGCGGGCAACGTAGGTTTCACACTACGGCGTTGATCCACCAGAGGGAATAGTAAGGGCCCAAGAATTCAACGCCAGAAGGATAAAATACAATATAAGTACAACAGTTATTCCATCGTATAAAATGAGTAGTTGCAAATATTGTGAAAGTAATGGTCATTTCTACGTTCCTGGCAACCTAGGCTTCACTCTAGGGCGTTGCTCCACCAGATCGAATAGTTAGGGCCTTCGAAGTCCTCGCCAGAAGCGTAAAATACGATAAAGATGCAATAGTTTTTCCATAGTATAAAACGAATGATTGCAACCAGTGTGAAATTTATGGTCATTTCTACATTCCGAGCAACCTAGGCTTCACTCTAGAGCGTTGCTCCACAAGATCGAATAGTTAGGTCCTTAGACGTCAAACCCAGAAGCATAAAATACGATATAAATAAAACAGTCTGTCCATCGTAGAACAGGAATAATTGCAACCAGTGTGAAAGTTATGGTCATTTCTGCGTTCCGGGCAACCTAGGCTTCACTCTAGGGCGTTGCTCCACCACACCGATTAGTTAGGTCCTAAGAAGTCAACGCCAGAAGCATAAAATACGATATAAATACAACAGCTTTTCCATCGTATAAAACGAATAATTGCAACCAGTGTGAAAGTAATGGTCATTTCTACGTTCCGGGCAACGTAGGTTTCACACTACGGCGTTGATCCACCAGACGGAATAGTTAGGGCCTAAGAATTCAACGCCAGAAGGATAAAATACAATATAAGTACAACAGTTATTCCATCGAATAAAATGAGTAGTTGCAAATATTGTGAATGTAATGGTCATTTCTACGTTCCGGGCAACCTAGGCTTCACTCTAGGGCGTTGCTCCACCAGATCGAATAGTTAGGGCCTTCGAAGTCCTCGCCAGAAGCATAAAATACAATATAAATACAACAGCTTTTCAATCGTATAAAACGAATAATTGCAACCAGTGTGAAAGTTATGGACGTTTCTACATTCCGGCCAACCTAGGCTTCACCCTAGGGCGTTGCTCCACCAGATCGAATTGTTAGGGCCTTAGAAGTCAACGCCAGAAGCATAAAATGCAATAAAGATGCAACAGTTTTTCCATCGTATAACAGGAATAACTGCAAACATTGTGAAAGTACTGGTCATTTCTACGTTCCGGGTAACCTAGGTTTCACTCTAGGGCGTTGCTCCACCAGATTGAGTAGCTAGGGACTTAGAATTCAACGCCATAAGAATAAAATACAATATAAATATAACAGCTTTTCCATCGTATAAAACGAATAATATCAACCAGTGTGAAAGTTATGGTCATTTCAACGTTCCGGGCAATCTAGGCTACACTCTAGGCTTCACTCTAGGCCGTTGCTCCACCAGATCGAATAGTTAGGGCCTAAGAAATCAACGCCCAAAGCATAAAATGCAAAATAAACAGAACAGTTTTTCCATCGTATAAAACGAATAATTGCTACCAGTGTAAAAGTTATGGTCATTTCTACGTTCAGGGCAACCTAGGCTTCACTCTAGGGAGCTGCTCCACCATATCGAATAGTTAGGGCCTAAGAAGTCCACGCCCGAAGCATAAAGTACGATAAAGATGCAACAGTTTTTCCATCGTATAAAACGAATGATTGCAACCAGTGTGAAATTTATGGTCATTCCTACATTCCGAGCAACCTAGGCTTCACTCTAGAGCGTTGCCCCACAAGATCGAATAGTTAGGTCCTTAGTCGTCAACGCCAGAAGCATAAAATACGATATAAATACAACAGTTTGTCCATCGTAGAACAGGAATAATTGCAACCAGTGTGAAAGTTATGGTCATTTCTACGTTCCGGGCAACCTAGTCTTCACCCTAGTGTGTTGCACCACCAGATCGAACAGTTAGGGCCTTAGAAGTCAACGCCCGAAGCATAAAATACAAAATAAATAGAACAGTTTTTCCATCGTTTAAAACGAATAATCAGATGGAATAGATAGGGCCTAAGAAGTCAACGCCAGAATCATAAAATACGATATAAATACAACAGCTTTTCCATCGTATAAAACGAATAATTGCAACCAGTGTGAAAGTAATGGTCATTTCTACGTTCCGGGCAACGTAGGTTTCACACTACGGCGTTGATCCACCAGAGGGAATAGTTAGGGCCTAAGAATTCAACGCCAGAAGGATAAAATACAATATAAGTACAACAGTTATTCCATCGAATAAAATGAGTAGTTGCAAATATTGTGAATGTAATGGTCATTTCTACGTTCCGGGCAACCTAGGCTTCACTCTAGGGCGTTGCTCCACCAGATCGAATAGTTAGGGCCTTCGAAGTCCTCGCCAGAAGCATAAAATACAATATAAATACAACAGCTTTTCAATCGTATAAAACGAATAATTGCAACCAGTGTGAAAGTTATGGACGTTTCTACATTCCGGCCAACCTAGGCTTCACCCTAGGGCGTTGCTCCACCAGATCGAATTGTTAGGGCCTAAGAAGTCAACGCCAGAAGCATAAAATACAATATAAATGTAACAGTTTTTCCATCGTATAGAACGAATAATAGCAAACAGTGTGAAAGTAATGGTCATTTCTACGTACCGGGCAACCTAGGCTCCACTCTAGGGCGTTGCTCCACCAAATCGAATAGCTAGGGCCTTAGAAGTCAACGCCAGAAGCATAAAATACAATAAAGATGCAACAGTTTTTCCATCGTTTTACAGGAACAACTGCAACCAGTGTGAATGTACTGGTCATTTCTACGTTCCGGATAACCTAGGTTTCACTCTAGGGCGTTGCTCTACCAGATCGAATAGCTAGGGACTTAGAATTCAACGCCAGAAGGATAAAATACAATATAAGTACAACAGTTATTCCATCGTATAAAATGAGTAGTTGCAAACATTGTGAAAGTAATGGTCATTTCTACGTTCCGGGCAACCTAGGCTTCACTCTACGGCGTTGCTCCACCACATCTAATAGCTACGGCCTTAGAAGTCAACGGCAGAGGCATAAAATACAATATAAATACAACAGTTTTTCCATCCTATAAAACGAATGATTGCAACCAGTGTGAAATTTATGGTCATTTCTACATTCCGAGCAACCTAGGCTTCACTCTAGAGCGTTGCTCCACAAGATCGAATATGTAGGTCCTTGTACGTCAACGCCAGAAGCATAAAATACATTACAAATAAAACAGTCTGTCCATCGTAGAACAGGAATAATTGCAACCAGTGTGAAAGTTATGGTCATTTCTGCGTTCCGGGCAACCTAGGCTTCACTCTAGGGCGTTGCTCCACCACATCGATTAGTTAGGTCCTAAGAAGTCAACGCCAGAAGCATAAAATACGATATAAATACAACAGCTTTTCCATCGTATAAAACGAATAATTGCAACCAGTGTGAAAGTAATGGTCATTTCTACGTTCCGGGCAACGTAGGTTTCACACTACGGCGTAGATCCACCAGAGGGAATAGTTAGGGCCTAAGAATTCAACGCCAGAAGGATAAAATACAATATAAGTACAACAGTTATTCCATCGAATAAAATGAGTAGTTGCAAATATTGTGAATGTAATGGTCATTTCTACGTTCCGGGCAACCTAGGCTTCACTCTAGGGCGTTGCTCCACCAGATCGAATAGTTAGGGCCTTCGAAGTCCTCGCCAGAAGCATAAAATACAATATAAATACAACAGCTTTTCAATCGTATAAAACGAATAATTGCAACCAGTGTGAAAGTTATGGACATTTCTACATTCCGGCCAACCTAGGCTTCACCCTAGGGCGTTGCTCCACCAGATCGAACTGTTAGGGCCTTAGAAGTCAACGCCAGAAGCATAAAATGCAATAAAGATGCAACAGTTTTTCCATCGTATAACAGGAATAACTGCAAACATTGTGAAAGTACTGGTCATTTCTACGTTCCGGGTAACCTAGGTTTCACTCTAGGGCGTTGCTCCACCAGATTGAGTAGCTGGGGACTTAGAATTCAACGCCATAAGAATAAAATACAATATAAATATATCAGTTTTTCCATCGTATAAAACGAATAATATCAACCAGTGTGAAAGTTATGGTCATTTCTACGTTCCGGGCAACCTAGGCTTCACTCTAGGGCGTTGCTCCACCAGATCGAATAGTTAGGGCCTTCGAAGTCCTCGCCAGAAGCATAAAATACAATATAAATACAACAGCTTTTCAATCGTATAAAACGAATAATTGCAACCAGTGTGAAAGTTATGGACGTTTCTACATTCCGGCCAACCTAGACTTCACCCTAGGGCGTTGCTCCACCAGATCGAATTGTTAGGGCCTAAGAAGTCAACGCCAGAAGCATAAAATACAATATAAATGTAACAGTTTTTCCATCGTATAAAACGAATAATAGCAAACAGTGTGAAAGTAATGGTCATTTCTACGTACCGGGCAACCTAGGCTCCACTCTAGGGCGTTGCTCCACCAAATCGAATAGCTAGGGCCTTAGAAGTCAACGCCAGAAGCATAAAATACAATAAAGATGCAACAGTTTTTCCATCGTTTTACAGGAACAACTGCAACCAGTGTGAATGTACTGGTCATTTCTACGTTCCGGATAACCTAGGTTTCACTCTAGGGCGTTGCTCTACCAGATCGAATAGCTAGGGACTTAGAATTCAACGCCAGAAGGATAAAATACAATATAAGTACAACAGTTATTCCATCGTATAAAATGAGTAGTTGCAAACATTGTGAAAGTAATGGTCATTTCTACGTTCCGGGCAACCTAGGCCTCACTCTACGGCGTTGCTCCACCACATCTAATAGCTACGGCCTTAGAAGTCAACGGCAGAGGCATAAAATACAATATAAATACAACAGTTTTTCCATCCTATAAAACGAATGATTGCAACCAGTGTGAAATTTATGGTCATTTCTACATTCCGAGCAACCTAGGCTTCACTCTAGAGCGTTGCTCCACAAGATCGAATATGTAGGTCCTTGTACGTCAACGCCAGAAGCATAAAATACATTACAAATAAAACAGTCTGTCCATCGTAGAACAGGAATAATTGCAACCAGTGTGAAAGTTATGGTCATTTCTGCGTTCCGGGCAACCTAGGCTTCACTCTAGGGCGTTGCTCCACCACATCGATTAGTTAGGTCCTAAGAAGTCAACGCCAGAAGCATAAAATACGATATAAATACAACAGCTTTTCCATCGTATAAAACGAATAATTGCAACCAGTGTGAAAGTAATGGTCATTTCTACGTTCCGGGCAACGTAGGTTTCACACTACGGCGTAGATCCACCAGAGGGAATAGTTAGGGCCTAAGAATTCAACGCCAGAAGGATAAAATACAATATAAGTACAACAGTTATTCCATCGAATAAAATGAGTAGTTGCAAATATTGTGAATGTAATGGTCATTTCTACGTTCCGGGCAACCTAGGCTTCACTCTAGGGCGTTGCTCCACCAGATCGAATAGTTAGGGCCTTCGAAGTCCTCGCCAGAAGCATAAAATACAATATAAATACAACAGCTTTTCAATCGTATAAAACGAATAATTGCAACCAGTGTGAAAGTTATGGACATTTCTACATTCCGGCCAACCTAGGCTTCACCCTAGGGCGTTGCTCCACCAGATCGAACTGTTAGGGCCTTAGAAGTCAACGCCAGAAGCATAAAATGCAATAAAGATGCAACAGTTTTTCCATCGTATAACAGGAATAACTGCAAACATTGTGAAAGTACTGGTCATTTCTACGTTCCGGGTAACCTAGGTTTCACTCTAGGGCGTTGCTCCACCAGATTGAGTAGCTGGGGACTTAGAATTCAACGCCATAAGAATAAAATACAATATAAATATATCAGTTTTTCCATCGTATAAAACGAATAATATCAACCAGTGTGAAAGTTATGGTCATTTCAACGTTCCGGGCAATCTAGGCTTCACTCTAGGCCGTTGCTCGACCAGATCGAATAGTTAGGGCCTAAGAAGTCAACGCCCAAAGCATAAAATGCAAAATAAATCGAACAGTTTTTCCATCGTATAAAACGAATAATTGCTACCAGTGTAAAAGTTATGGTCATTTCTACGTTCAGGGCAACCTAGGCTTCACTCTAGGGAGCTGCTCCACCATATCGAATAGTTAGGGCCTAAGAAGTCCACGCCCGAAGCATAAAGTACGATAAAGATGCAACAGTTTTTCCATCGTATAAAACGAATGATTGCAACCAGTGTGAAATTTATGGTCATTCCTACATTCCGAGCAACCTAGGCTTCACTCTAGAGCGTTGCCCCACAAGATCGAATAGTTAGGTCCTTAGTCGTCAACGCCAGAAGCATAAAATACGGTAAAATACAACAGTTTGTCCATCGTAGAACAGGAATAATTGCAACCAGTGTGAAAGTTATGGTCATTTCTACGTTCCGGGCAACCTTGTCTTCACCCTAGTGTGTTGCACCACCAGATCGAATAGTTAGGGCCTTAGAAGTCAACGCCAGAATCATAAAATACGATATAAATACAGCAGCTTTTCCACCGTATAAAACGAATAATTGCAACCAGTGTGAAAGTAATGGTCATTTCTACGTTGCGGGCAACGTAGGTTTCACATTACGGCGTTGATCCACCAGAGGGAATAGTAAGGGCCCAAGAATTCAACGCCAGAAGGATAAAATACAATATAAGTACAACAGTTATTCCATCCTATAAAATGACTAGTTGCAAATATTGTGAAAGTAATGGTCATTTCTACGTTCCTGGCAACCTAGGCTTCACTCCAGCGCGTGGCTCCACCAGATCCAATAGTTAGGTCCTACGAAGTCCACGCCAGAAGCATAAAATACGATATAAATACAACAGCTTTTCCATCGTATAAAACGAATAA
This sequence comes from Calliopsis andreniformis, assembly GCF_051401765.1. Lineage (NCBI taxonomy): Eukaryota > Metazoa > Arthropoda > Insecta > Hymenoptera > Andrenidae > Calliopsis > Calliopsis andreniformis. The sequence continues at coordinate 1,078,085 of NW_027480472.1, read as the reverse complement.
TTGCAACCAGTGTGAAAGTAATGGACATTTCTACGTTCCGAGCAACCTAGGCGGCAACCTAGTGCGTTGCTCCACCAGATCGAATAGCTAGGGACTTAGAATTCATCGCTAAAAGCATAAAATACAATTAAAATACAACAGTTTTTCCATCGTATAACAGGAATAATTGCAACCAGTGTGAAAGTAATGGTCATTTCTATGTTCCGGGCAACGTAGGTTTCACTCTAGGGCGCTGATCCACCAGAGGGAATAGTTAGGGCCTAAGAAGTCAACGCCAGAAGCATAAAATACAATATAAATACAACAGCTCTTCAATCGTATAAAACGAATACTTGCAACCAGTGTGAAAGTTACGGACATTTCTACATTCCGGCCAACCTAGGCTTCACCCTATGGCGTTGCTCCTCCAGATCGAATAGTTCGGGCCTTAGAAGTCAACGCCAGAAGCATAAAATACATTAAAGATGCAACAGTTTTTCCATCGTATAACAGGTATAACTGCAACCAGTGTGAAAGTAATGGTCATTTCTACGTTCCGGGCAACGCAGGTTTCACTCTAGGGCGTTGATCCACCAGAGGGAATAGTTAGGGCCTAAGAAGTCAACGCCAGAAGCATAAAATACAATATAAATGCAACAGCTTTTCAATCGTATCAAACGAATAATTGCAACCAGTGTGAAAGCTATGGACATTTCTACATTCCGGCCAACCTAGGCTTCACCCTAGGGCGTTGCTCCACCAGATCGAATAGTTAGGGCCTTAGAAGTCAACGCCCGAAGCATAAAGTACGATAAAGATGCAACAGTTTTTCCATCGTATAAAACGAATGATTGCAACGAGTGTGAAATTTATGGTCATTCCTACATTCCGAGCAACCTAGGCTTCACTCTAGAGCGTTGCCCCACAAGATCGAATAGTTAGGTCCTTAATCGTCAACGCCAGAAGCATAAAATACGATAAAATACAACAGTTTGTCCATCGTAGAACAGGAATAATTGCAACCAGTGTGAAAGTTATGGTCATTTCTACGTTCCGGGCAACCTAGTCTTCACCCTAGTGTGTTGCACCACCAGATCGAATAGTTAGGGCCTAAGAAGTCAACGCCAGAATCATAAAATACGATATAAATACAGCAGCTTTTCCACCGGATAAAACGAATAATTGCAACCAGTGTGAAAGTAATGGTCATTTCTACGTTGCGGGCAACGTAGGTTTCACACTACGGCGTTGATCCACCAGAGGGAATAGTAAGGGCCCAAGAATTCAACGCCAGAAGGATAAAATACAATATAAGTACAACAGTTATTCCATCGTATAAAATGAGTAGTTGCAAATATTGTGAAAGTAATGGTCATTTCTACGTTCCTGGCAACCTAGGCTTCACTCTAGGGCGTTGCTCCACCAGATCGAATAGTTAGGGCCTTCGAAGTCCTCGCCAGAAGCGTAAAATACGATAAAGATGCAATAGTTTTTCCATAGTATAAAACGAATGATTGCAACCAGTGTGAAATTTATGGTCATTTCTACATTCCGAGCAACCTAGGCTTCACTCTAGAGCGTTGCTCCACAAGATCGAATAGTTAGGTCCTTAGACGTCAAACCCAGAAGCATAAAATACGATATAAATAAAACAGTCTGTCCATCGTAGAACAGGAATAATTGCAACCAGTGTGAAAGTTATGGTCATTTCTGCGTTCCGGGCAACCTAGGCTTCACTCTAGGGCGTTGCTCCACCACACCGATTAGTTGGGTCCTAAGAAGTCAACGCCAGAAGCATAAAATACGATATAAATACAACAGCTTTTCCATCGTATAAAACGAATAATTGCAACCAGTGTGAAAGTAATGGTCATTTCTACGTTCCGGGCAACGTAGGTTTCACACTACGGCGTTGATCCACCAGACGGAATAGTTAGGGCCTAAGAATTCAACGCCAGAAGGATAAAATACAATATAAGTACAACAGTTATTCCATCGAATAAAATGAGTAGTTGCAAATATTGTGAATGTAATGGTCATTTCTACGTTCCGGGCAACCTAGGCTTCACTCTAGGGCGTTGCTCCACCAGATCGAATAGTTAGGGCCTTCGAAGTCCTCGCCAGAAGCATAAAATACAATATAAATACAACAGCTTTTCAATCGTATAAAACGAATAATTGCAACCAGTGTGAAAGTTATGGACGTTTCTACATTCCGGCCAACCTAGGCTTCACCCTAGGGCGTTGCTCCACCAGATCGAATTGTTAGGGCCTTAGAAGTCAACGCCAGAAGCATAAAATGCAATAAAGATGCAACAGTTTTTCCATCGTATATCAGGAATAACTGCAAACATTGTGAAAGTACTGGTCATTTCTACGTTCCGGGTAACCTAGGTTTCACTCTAGGGCGTTGCTCCACCAGATTGAGTAGCTAGGGACTTAGAATTCAACGCCATAAGAATAAAATACAATATAAATATAACAGCTTTTCCATCGTATAAAACGAATAATATCAACCAGTGTGAAAGTTATGGTCATTTCAACGTTCCGGGCAATCTAGGCTACACTCTAGGCTTCACTCTAGGCCGTTGCTCCACCAGATCGAATAGTTAGGGCCTAAGAAATCAACGCCCAAAGCATAAAATGCAAAATAAACAGAACAGTTTTTCCATCGTATAAAACGAATAATTGCTACCAGTGTAAAAGTTATGGTCATTTCTACGTTCAGGGCAACCTAGGCTTCACTCTAGGGAGCTGCTCCACCATATCGAATAGTTAGGGCCTAAGAAGTCCACGCCCGAAGCATAAAGTACGATAAAGATGCAACAGTTTTTCCATCGTATAAAACGAATGATTGCAACCAGTGTGAAATTTATGGTCATTCCTACATTCCGAGCAACCTAGGCTTCACTCTAGAGCGTTGCCCCACAAGATCGAATAGTTAGGTCCTTAGTCGTCAACGCCAGAAGCATAAAATACGATATAAATACAACAGTTTGTCCATCGTAGAACAGGAATAATTGCAACCAGTGTGAAAGTTATGGTCATTTCTACGTTCCGGGCAACCTAGTCTTCACCCTAGTGTGTTGCACCACCAGATCGAACAGTTAGGGCCTTAGAAGTCAACGCCCGAAGCATAAAATACAAAATAAATAGAACAGTTTTTCCATCGTTTAAAACGAATAACCAGATGGAATAGATAGGGCCTAAGAAGTCAACGCCAGAATCATAAAATACGATATAAATACAACAGCTTTTCCATCGTATAAAACGAATAATTGCAACCAGTGTGAAAGTAATGGTCATTTCTACGTTCCGGGCAACGTAGGTTTCACACTACGGCGTTGATCCACCAGAGGGAATAGTTAGGGCCTAAGAATTCAACGCCAGAAGGATAAAATACAATATAAGTACAACAGTTATTCCATCGAATAAAATGAGTAGTTGCAAATATTGTGAATGTAATGGTCATTTCTACGTTCCGGGCAACCTAGGCTTCACTCTAGGGCGTTGCTCCACCAGATCGAATAGTTAGGGCCTTCGAAGTCCTCGCCAGAAGCATAAAATACAATATAAATACAACAGCTTTTCAATCGTATAAAACGAATAATTGCAACCAGTGTGAAAGTTATGGACGTTTCTACATTCCGGCCAACCTAGGCTTCACCCTAGGGCGTTGCTCCACCAGATCGAATTGTTAGGGCCTAAGAAGTCAACGCCAGAAGCATAAAATACAATATAAATGTAACAGTTTTTCCATCGTATAGAACGAATAATAGCAAACAGTGTGAAAGTAATGGTCATTTCTACGTACCGGGCAACCTAGGCTCCACTCTAGGGCGTTGCTCCACCAAATCGAATAGCTAGGGCCTTAGAAGTCAACGCCAGAAGCATAAAATACAATAAAGATGCAACAGTTTTTCCATCGTTTTACAGGAACAACTGCAACCAGTGTGAATGTACTGGTCATTTCTACGTTCCGGATAACCTAGGTTTCACTCTAGGGCGTTGCTCTACCAGATCGAATAGCTAGGGACTTAGAATTCAACGCCAGAAGGATAAAATACAATATAAGTACAACAGTTATTCCATCGTATAAAATGAGTAGTTGCAAACATTGTGAAAGTAATGGTCATTTCTACGTTCCGGGCAACCTAGGCTTCACTCTACGGCGTTGCTCCACCACAACTAATAGCTACGGCCTTAGAAGTCAACGGCAGAGGCATAAAATACAATATAAATACAACAGTTTTTCCATCCTATAAAACGAATGATTGCAACCAGTGTGAAATTTATGGTCATTTCTACATTCCGAGCAACCTAGGCTTCACTCTAGAGCGTTGCTCCACAAGATCGAATATGTAGGTCCTTGTACGTCAACGCCAGAAGCATAAAATACATTAGAAATAAAACAGTCTGTCCATCGTAGAACAGGAATAATTGCAACCAGTGTGAAAGTTATGGTCATTTCTGCGTTCCGGGCAACCTAGGCTTCACTCTAGGGCGTTGCTCCACCACATCGATTAGTTAGGTCCTAAGAAGTCAACGCCAGAAGCATAAAATACGATATAAATACAACAGCTTTTCCATCGTATAAAACGAATAATTGCAACCAGTGTGAAAGTAATGGTCATTTCTACGTTCCGGGCAACGTAGGTTTCACACTACGGCGCAGATCCACCAGAGGGAATAGTTAGGGCCTAAGAATTCAACGCCAGAAGGATAAAATACAATATAGGTACAACAGTTATTCCATCGAATAAAATGAGTAGTTGCAAATATTGTGAATGTAATGGTCATTTCTACGTTCCGGGCAACCTAGGCTTCACTCTAGGGCGTTGCTCCACCAGATCGAATAGTTAGGGCCTTCGAAGTCCTCGCCAGAAGCATAAAATACAATATAAATACAACAGCTTTTCAATCGTATAAAACGAATAATTGCAACCAGTGTGAAAGTTATGGACATTTCTACATTCCGGCCAACCTAGGCGTCACCCTAGGGCGTTGCTCCACCAGATCGAACTGTTAGGGCCTTAGAAGTCAACGCCAGAAGCATAAAATGCAATAAAGATGCAACAGTTTTTCCATCGTATAACAGGAATAACTGCAAACATTGTGAAAGTACTGGTCATTTCTACGTTCCGGGTAACCTAGGTTTCACTCTAGGGCGTTGCTCCACCAGATTGAGTAGCTGGGGACTTAGAATTCAACGCCATAAGAATAAAATACAATATAAATATATCAGTTTTTCCATCGTATAAAACGAATAATATCAACCAGTGTGAAAGTTATGGTCATTTCAACGTTCCGGGCAATCTAGGCTTCACTCTAGGCCGTTGCTCGACCAGATCGAATAGTTAGGGCCTAAGAAGTCAACGCCCAAAGCATAAAATGCAAAATAAATCGAACAGTTTTTCCATCGTATAAAACGAATAATTGCTACCAGTGTAAAAGTTATGGTCATTTCTACGTTCAGGGCAACCTAGGCTTCACTCTAGGGAGCTGCTCCACCATATCGAATAGTTAGGGCCTAAGAAGTCCACGCCCGAAGCATAAAGTACGATAAAGATGCAACAGTTTTTCCATCGTATAAAACGAATGATTGCAACCAGTGTGAAATTTATGGTCATTCCTACATTCCGAGCAACCTAGGCTTCACTCTAGAGCGTTGCCCCACAAGATCGAATAGTTAGGTCCTTAGTCGTCAACGCCAGAAGCATAAAATACGGTAAAATACAACAGTTTGTCCATCGTAGAACAGGAATAATTGCAACCAGTGTGAAAGTTATGGTCATTTCTACGTTCCGGGCAACCTAGTCTTCACCCTAGTGTGTTGCACCACCAGATCGAATAGTTAGGGCCTTAGAAGTCAACGCCAGAATCATAAAATACGATATAAATACAGCAGCTTTTCCACCGTATAAAACGAATAATTGCAACCAGTGTGAAAGTAATGGTCATTTCTACGTTGCGGGCAACGTAGGTTTCACATTACGGCGTTGATCCACCAGAGGGAATAGTAAGGGCCCAAGAATTCAACGCCAGAAGGATAAAATACAATATAAGTACAACAGTTATTCCATCCTATAAAATGACTAGTTGCAAATATTGTGAAAGTAATGGTCATTTCTACGTTCCTGGCAACCTAGGCTTCACTCCAGCGCGTGGCTCCACCAGATCCAATAGTTAGGTCCTACGAAGTCCACGCCAGAAGCATAAAATACGATATAAATACAACAGCTTTTCCATCGTATAAAACGAATAATTGCAACCAGTGTGAAAGTAATGGACATTTCTACGTTCCGAGCAACCTAGGCGGCAACCTAGTGCGTTGCTCCACCAGATCGAATAGCTAGGGACTTAGAATTCATCGCTAAAATCATAAAATACAATTAAAATACAACAGTTTTTCCATCGTATAACAGGAATAATTGCAACCAGTGTGAAAGTAATGGTCATTTCTATGTTCCGGGCAACGTAGGTTTCACTCTAGGGCGCTGATCCACCAGAGGGAATAGTTAGGGCCTAAGAAGTCAACGCCAGAAGCATAAAATACAATATAAATACAACAGCTCTTCAATCGTATAAAACGAATACTTGCAACCAGTGTGAAAGTTACGGACATTTCTACATTCCGGCCAACCTAGGCTTCACCCTATGGCGTTGCTCCTCCAGATCGAATAGTTCGGGCCTTAGAAGTCAACGCCAGAAGCATAAAATACATTAAAGATGCAACAGTTTTTCCATCGTATAACAGGTATAACTGCAACCAGTGTGAAAGTAATGGTCATTTCTACGTTCCGGGCAACGCAGGTTTCACTCTAGGGCGTTGATCCACCAGAGGGAATAGTTAGGGCCTAAGAAGTCAACGCCAGAAGCATAAAATACAATATAAATGCAACAGCTTTTCAATCGTATCAAACGAATAATTGCAACCAGTGTGAAAGCTATGGACATTTCTACATTCCGGCCAACCTAGGCTTCACCCTAGGGCGTTGCTCCACCAGATCGAATAGTTAGGGCCTTAGAAGTCAACGCCAGAAGCATAAAATACAATAAAGATGCAACAGTTTTTCCATCGTTTTACAGGAGTAACTGCAACCAGTGTGAATGTACTGGTCATTTCTACGTTCCGGATAACCTAGGTTTCACTCTAGGGCGTTGCTCTACCAGATCGAATAACTAGGGACTTAGAATTCAACGCCAGAAGGATAAAATACAATATAAGTACAACAGTTATTCCATCGTATAGAATGAGTAGTTGCAAACATTGTGAAAGTAATGGTCATTTCTACGTTCCGAGCAACCTAGGCGTCACTCTAGGGCGTTGTTCAACCAGATCGAATAGCTAGGGACTTAGAATTCATCGCTAAAAGCATAAAATACGATTAAAGTACAACAGCTTTCCATCGTATAACAGGAATAGTTGCAACCAGTGCGAAAGTAATGGTCATTTCTACGTTCTGGGCAACGTAGGTTTCACTCTAGGGCGTCGATCCACCAGAGGCAATAGTTAGGGCCTAAGAAGTCAACGCCAGAAGCATAAAATACAATTTAAATACAACAGCTTTTCAATCGTATAAAACGAATAATTGCAACCAGTGTGAAAGTTATGGACATTTCTACATTCCGGCCAACCCAGGCTTCACCCTAGGGCGTTGCTCCACCAGATCGAATAGTTAGGGCCTTAGAAGTCAACGCCAGAAGCATAAAATACAGTAAAGATGCAAAAGTTTTTCCATCGTGTAACAGGAATAACTGCAAACAGTGTGAAAGTAATGGTCATTTCTACGGTCCAGGCAACCTAGGCTTCACTCTAGGGCGTTGTTCCACCAGATCGAATAGTTAGGTCCTTAGTCGTCAACGCCAGAAGCATAAAATACGATAAAATACAACAGTTTGTCCATCGTAGAACAGGAATAATTGCAACCAGTGTGAAAGTTATGGTCATTTCTACGTTCCGGGCAACCTAGTCTTCACCCTAGTGTGTTGCACCACCAGATCGAATAGTTAGGGCCTAAGAAGTCAACGCCAGAATCATAAAATACGATATAAATACAGCAGCTTTTCCACCGTATAAAACGAATAATTGCAACCAGTGTGAAAGTAATGGTCATTTCTACGTTGCGGGCAACGTAGGTTTCACACTACGGCGTTGATCCACCAGAGGGAATAGTAAGGGCCCAAGAATTCAACGCCAGAGGCATAAAATACAATATAAATACAACAGCTCTTCAATCGTATAAAACGAATAATTGCAACCAGTGTGAAAGTTACGGACATTTCTACATTCCGGCCAACCTAGGCTTCACCCTAGGGCATTGCTCCTCCAGATCGAATAGTTCGGGCCTTAGAAGTCAACGCCAGAAGCATAAAATACATTAAAGATGCAACAGTTTTTCCATCGTATAACAGGTATAACTGCAACCAGTGTGAAAGTAATGGTCATTTCTACGTTCCGGGCAACGTAGGTTTCACTCTAGGGCGTTGATCCACCAGAGGGAATAGTTAGGGCCTAAGAAGTCAACGCCAGAAGCATAAAATACAATATAAATACAACAGCTTTTCAATCGTATAAAACGAATAACTGCAACCAGTGTGAAAGCTATGGACATTTCTACATTCCGGCCAACCTAGGCTTCACCCTAGGGCGTTGCTCCACCAGATCGAATAGTTAGGGCCTTAGAAGTCAACGCCCGAAGCATAGAGTACGATAAAGATGCAACAGTTTTTCCATCGTATAAAACGAATGATTGCAACGAGTGTGAAATTTATGGTCATTCCTACATTCCGAGCAACCTAGGCTTCACTCTAGAGCGTTGCCCCACAAGATCGAATAGTTAGGTCCTTAGTCGTCAACGCCAGAAGCATAAAATACGATAAAATACAACAGTTTGTCCATCGTAGAACAGGAATAATTGCAACCAGTGTGAAAGTTATGGTCATTTCTACGTTCCGGGCAACCTAGTCTTCACCCTAGTGTGTTGCACCACCAGATCGAATAGTTAGGGCCTAAGAAGTCAACGCCAGAATCATAAAATACGATATAAATACAGCAGCTTTTCCACCGTATAAAACGAATAATTGCAACCAGTGTGAAAGTAATGGTCATTTCTACGTTGCGGGCAACGTAGGTTTCACACTACGGCGTTGATCCACCAGAGGGAATAGTAAGGGCCCAAGAATTCAACGCCAGAAGGATAAAATACAATATAAGTACAACAGTTATTCCATCCTATAAAATGACTAGTTGCAAATATTGTGAAAGTAATGGTCATTTCTACGTTCCTGGCAACCTAGGCTTCACTCCAGCGCGTGGCTCCACCAGATCCAATAGTTAGGTCCTACGAAGTCCACGCCAGAAGCATAAAATACGATATAAATACAACAGCTTTTCCATCGTATAAAACGAATAATTGCAACCAGTGTGAAAGTAATGGACATTTCTACGTTCCGAGCAACCTAGGCGGCAACCTAGTGCGTTGCTCCACCAGATCGAATAGCTAGGGACTTAGAATTCATCGCTAAAAGCATAAAATACAATTAAAATACAACAGTTTTTCCATCGTATAACAGGAATAATTGCAACCAGTGTGAAAGTAATGGTCATTTCTACGTTCCGGGCAACGTAGGTTTCACTCTAGGGCGCTGATCCACCAGAGGGAATAGTTAGGGCCTAAGAAGTCAACGCCAGAAGCATAAAATACAATATAAATACAACAGCTCTTCAATCGTATAAAACGAATACTTGCAACCAGTGTGAAAGTTACGGACATTTCTACATTCCGGCCAACCTAGGCTTCACCCTATGGCGTTGCTCCTCCAGATCGAATAGTTCGGGCCTTAGAAGTCAACGCCAGAAGCATAAAATACATTAAAGATGCAACAGTTTTTCCATCGTATAACAGGTATAACTGCAACCAGTGTGAAAGTAATGGTCATTTCTACGTTCCGGGCAACGCAGGTTTCACTCTAGGGCGTTGATCCACCAGAGGGAATAGTTAGGGCCTAAGAAGTCAACGCCAGAAGCATAAAATACAATATAAATGCAACAGCTTTTCAATCGTATCAAACGAATAATTGCAACCAGTGTGAAAGCTATGGACATTTCTACATTCCGGGCAACGCAGGTTTCACTCTAGGGCGTCGATCCACCAGAGGCAATAGTTAGGGCCTAAGAAGTCAACGCCAGAAGCATAAAATACAATATAAATACAACAGCTTTTCAATCGTATAAAACGAATAATTGCAACCAGTGTGAAAGTTATGGACATTTCTACATTCCGGCCAACCCAGGCTTCACCCTAGGGCGTTGCTCCACCAGATCGAATAGTTACGGCCTTAGAAGTCAACGCCAGAAGCATAAAATACAGTAAAGATGCAAAAGTTTTTCCATCGTGTAACAGGAATAACTGCAAACAGTGTGAAAGTAATGGTCATTTCTACGGTCCAGGCAACCTAGGCTTCACTCTAGGGCGTTGTTCCACCAGATCGAATAGCTAGGGCCTTAGAAGTCAACGCCAGAGGCATAAAATACAATATAAATACAACAGCTCTTCAATCGTATAAAACGAATAATTGCAACCAGTGTGAAAGTTACGGACATTTCTACATTCCGGCCAACCTAGGCTTCACCCTAGGGCGTTGCTCCACCAGATCGAATAGTTAGGGCCTAAGAAGTCAACGCCAGAATCATAAAACACGATATAAATACAGCAGCTTTTCCACCGTATAAAACGAATAATTGCAGCCAGTGTGATAGTTATGTATCATTTCTACGTTCCGGGCAACCTAGGCTTCACCCTAGGGCGTTGCTCCAACAGATCGAATAGTTAGGGCCTTTAAAGTCAATGCCCGAAGCATAAAATACAATATAAATACAACAGCTTTTCAATCGTATAAAGCGAATAATTGCAACCAGTGTGAAAGCTATGGACATTTCTACATTTCGGCCAACCTAGGCTTCTCCCTAGGGCGTTGCTCCACCAGATCGAATAGTTAGGGCCTTAGAAGTCAACGCCAGAAGCATAAAATACAATAAAGATACAACAGTTTTTCCATCGTTTTACAGGAATAACTGCAACCAGTGTGAATGTACTGGTCATTTCTACGTTCCGGGCAACCTAGGCCTCACTCTACGGCGTTGCTCCACCACATCTAATAGCTACGGCCTTAGAAGTCAACGCCAGAGGCATAAAATACAATATAAATACAACAGCTCTTCAATCGTATAAAACGAATAATTGCAACCAGTGTGAAAGTTACGGACATTTCTACATTCCGGCCAACCTAGGCTTCACCCTAGGGCGTTGCTCCACCAGATCGAATAGTTAGGGCCTTAGAAGTCAACGCCCGAAGCATAAAGTACGATAAAGATGCAACAGTTTTTCCATCGTATAAAACGAATGATTGCAACCAGTGTGAAATTTATGGTCATTCCTACATTCCGAGCAACCTAGGCTTCACTCTAGAGCGTTGCCCCACAAGATCGAATAGTTAGGTCCTTAGTCGTCAACGCCAGAAGCATAAAATACGATATAAATACAACAGTTTGTCCATCGTAGAACAGGAATAATTGCAACCAGTGTGAAAGATATGGTCATTTCTACGTTCCGGGCAACCTAGTCTTCACCCTAGTGTGTTGCACCACCAGATCGAACAGTTAGGGCCTTAGAAGTCAACGCCCGAAGCATAAAATACAAAATAAATAGAACAGTTTTTCCATTGTATAAAACGAATAATTGCTACCAGTGTAAAAGTTATGGTCATTTCTACGTTCCGGGCAACCTAGGCTTCACTCTAGGGAGTTGCTCCACCAGATCGAATAGTTAGGGCCTAAGAAGTCCACGCCCGAAGCATAAAGTACGATAAAGATGCAACAGTTTTTCCATCGTATAAAACAAATGATTGCAACCAGTGTGAAATTTATGGTCATTCCTACATTCCGAGCAACCTAGGCTCCACTCTAGAGCGTTGCCCCACAAGATCGAATAGTTAGGTCCTTAGTCGTCAACGCCAGAAGCATAAAATACGATATAAATACAACAGTTTGTCCATCGTAGAACAGGAATAATTGCAACCAGTGTGAAAGATATGGTCATTTCTACGTTCCGGGCAACCTAGTCTTCACCCTAGTGTGTTGCACCACCAGATCGAACAGTTAGGGCCTTAGAAGTCAACGCCCGAAGCATAAAACACGATATAAATACAGCAGCTATTCCACCGTATAAAACGAATAATTGCAGCCAGTGTGATAGTTATGTATCATTTCTACGTTCCGGGCAACCTAGCCTTCACCCTAGGGCGTTGCTCCACCAGACCGAATAGTTAGGGCCTTAGAAGTCAACGCCAGAAGCATAAAATACAGTAAAGATGCAAAAGTTTTTCCATCGTGTAACAGGAATAACTGCAAACAGTGTGAAAGTAATGGTCATTTCTACGGTCCAGGCAACCTAGGCTTCACTCTAGGGCGTTGTTCCACCAGATCGAATAGTTAGGGCCTAAGAAGTCAACGCCAGAAGCATAAAATACAATATAAATGTAACAGTTTTTCCATCGTATAAAGCGAATAATAGCAAACAGTGTGAAAGTAATGGTCATTTCTACGTACCGGGCAACCTAGGCTCCACTCTAGGGCGTTGCTCCACCAAATCGAATAGCTAGGGCCTTAGAAGTCAACGCCAGAAGCATAAAATACAATAAAGATGCAACAGTTTTTCCATCGTTTAACAGGAACAACTGCAACCAGTGTGAATGTACTGGTCATTTCTACGTTCCGGATAACCTAGGTTTCACTCTAGGGCGTTGCTCTACCAGATCGAGTAGCTAGGGACTTAGAATTCAACGCCAGAAGGATAAAATACAATATAAGTACAACAGTTATTCCATCGTATAAAATGAGTAGTTGCAAACATTGTGAAAGTAATGGTCATTTCTACGTTCCGGGCAACCTAGGCCTCACTCTACGGCGTTGCTCCACCACATCTAATAGCTACGGCCTTAGAAGTCAACGGCAGAGGCATAAAATACAATATAAATACAACAGTTTTTCCATCGTATAAAACGAATGATTGCAACCAGTGTGAAATTTATGGTCATTTCTACATTCCGAGCAACCTAGGCTTCACTCTAGAGCGTTGCTCCACAAGATCGAATATGTAGGTCCTTGGACGTCAACGCCAGAAGCATAAAATACATTACAAATAAAACAGTCTGTCCATCGTAGAACAGGAATAATTGCAACCAGTGTGAAAGTTATGGTCATTTCTGCGTTCCGGGCAACCTAGGCTTCACTCTAGGGCGTTGCTCCACCGGATCAAACAGTTAGGGCCTTAGAAGTCAATGCCCGAAGCATAAAATACAATATAAATACAACAGTTTTTCCATCGTATAAAAGGAATAATTGCAACCAGTGTGAATGTAATGGTCATTTCTACGTTCCGGGCAACCTAGGCTTCACTCTAGGGCGTTGCTCCACCACATCGATTAGTTAGGTCCTAAGAAGTCAACGCCAGAAGCATAAAATACGATATAAATACAACAGCTTTTCCATCGTATAAAACGAATAATTGCAACCAGTGTGAAAGTAATGGTCATTTCTACGTTCCGGGCAACGTAGGTTTCACACTACGGCGTTGATCCACCAGAGGGAATAGTTAGGGCCTAAGAATTCAACGCCAGAAGGATAAAATACAATATAAGTACAACAGTTATTCCATCGAATAAAATGAGTAGTTGCAAATATTGTGAATGTAATGGTCATTTCTACGTTCCGGGCAACCTAGGCTTCACTCTAGGGCGTTGCTCCACCAGATCGAATAGTTAGGGCCTTCGAAGTCCTCGCCAGAAGCATAAAATACAATATAAATACAACAGCTTTTCAATCGTATAAAACGAATAATTGCAACCAGTGTGAAAGTTATGGACATTTCTACATTCCGGCCAACCTAGGCTTCACCCTAGGGCGTTGCTCCACCAGATCTAATTGTTAGGGCCTTAGAAGTCAACGCCAGAAGCATAAAATGCAATAAAGATGCAACAGTTTTTCCATCGTATAACAGGAATAACTGCAAACATTGTGAAAGTAATGGTCATTTCTACGTTCCGAGCAACCTAGGCGTCACTCTAGGGCGTTGTTCAACCAGATCGAATAGCTAGGGACTTAGAATTCATCGCTAAAAGCATAAAATACGATTAAAGTCCAACAGCTTTCCATCGTATAACAGGAATAGTTGCAACCAGTGTGAAAGTAATGGTCATTTCTACGTTCCGGGCAACGTAGGTTTCACTCTAGGGCGTCGATCCACCAGAGGCAATAGTTAGGGCCTAAGAAGTCAACGCCAGAAGCATAAAATACAATATAAATACAACAGCTTTTCAATCGTATAAAACGAATAATTGCAACCAGTGTGAAAGTTATGGACATTTCTACATTCCGGCCAACCTAGGCTTCACCCTAGGGCGTTGCTCCACCAGATCGAATAGTTAGGGCCTTAGAAGTCAAGGCCAGAAGCATAAAATACAGTAAAGATGCAAAAGTTTTTCCATCGTGTAACAGGAATAACTGCAAACAGTGTGAAAGTAATGGTCATTTCTACGGTCCAGGCAACCTAGGCTTCACTCTAGGGCGTTGTTCCACCAGATCGAATAGTTAGGGCCTAAGAAGTCAACGCCAGAAGCATAAAATACAATATAAATGTAACAGTTTTTCCAGCGTATAAAACGAATAATAGCAAACAGTGTGAAAGTAATGGTCATTTCTACGTACCGGGCAACCTAGGCTCCACTCTAGGGCGTTGCTCCACCAAATCGAATAGCTAAGGCCTTAGAAGTCAACGCCAGAAGCATAAAATTCAATAAAGATGCAACAGTTTTTCCATCGTTTTACAGGAACAACTGCAACCAGTGTGAATGTACTGGTCATTTCTACGTTCCGGGCAACCTAGGCCTCACTCTACGGCGTTGCTCCACCACATCTAATAGCTACGGCCTTAGAAGTCAACGCCAGAGGCATAAAATACAATATAAATACAACAGCTTTTCAATCGTATAAAACGAATAATTGCAACCAGTGTGAAAGTTACGGACATTTCTACATTCCGGCCAACCTAGGCTTCACCCTAGGGCGTTG
Source organism: Calliopsis andreniformis (assembly GCF_051401765.1). NCBI lineage: Eukaryota > Metazoa > Arthropoda > Insecta > Hymenoptera > Andrenidae > Calliopsis > Calliopsis andreniformis. The sequence continues at coordinate 1,062,976 of NW_027480472.1, read as the reverse complement.
CACCTCCAGATCGAATAGTTCGGGCCTTAGAAGTCAACGCCAGAAGCATAAAATACATTAAAGATGCAACAGTTTTTCCATCGTATAACAGGTATAACTGCAACCAGTGTGAAAGTAATGGTCATTTCTACGTTCCGGGCAACGTAGGTTTCACTCTAGGGCGTTGATCCACCAGAGGGAATAGTTAGGGCCTAAGAAGTCAACGCCAGAAGCATAAAATACAATATAAATACAACAGCTTTTCAATCGTATAAAAGGAATAATTGCAACCAGTGTGAAAGCTATGGACATTTCTACATTCCGGCCAACCTAGGCTTCACCCTAGGGCGTTGCTCCACCAGATCGAATAGTTAGGGCCTTAGAAGTCAACGCCCGAAGCATAAAGTACGATAAACATGCAACAGTTTTTCCATCGTATAAAACGAATGATTGCAACCAGTGTGAAATTTATGGTCATTCCTACATTCCGAGCAACCTAGGCTTCACTCTAGAGCGTTGCCCCACAAGATCGAATAGTTAGGTCCTTAGTCGTCAACGCCAGAAGCATAAAATACGATATAAATACAACAGTTTGTCCATCGTAGAACAGGAATAATTGCAACCAGTGTGAAAGATATGGTCATTTCTACGTTCCGGGCAACCTAGTCTTCACCCTAGTGTGTTGCACCACCAGATCGAATAGTTAGGGTCTTAGAAGTCAACGCCCGAAGCATAAAATACAAAATAAATAGAACAGTTTTTCCATTGTATAAAACGAATAATTGCTACCAGTGTAAAAGTTATGGTCATTTCTACGTTCCGGGCAACCTAGGCTTCACTCTAGGGAGTTGCTCCACCAGATCGAATAGTTAGGGCCTAAGAAGTCCACGCCCGAAGCATAAAGTACGATAAAGATGCAACAGTTTTTCCATCGTATAAAACGAATGATTGCAACCAGTGTGAAATTTATGGTCATTCCAACATTCCGAGCAACCTAGGCTTCACTCTAGAGCGTTGCCCCACAAGATCGAATAGTTAGGTCCTTAGTCGTCAACGCCAGAAGCATAAAATACGATATAAATACAACAGTTTGTCCATCGTAGAACAGGAATAACTGCAACCAGTGTGAATGTACTGGTCATTTCCATGTTCCGGGCAACCTAGGCTTCACTCTAGGGCGTTGTTCCACCAGATCGAATGGTTAGGGCCTAAGAAGTCAACGCCAGAGGCATAAAATACAATATAAATACAACAGCTTTTCCATCGTACATAATGAATAATTGCAAACAGTGTGAAGGTAATGGTCATTACTACGGTCCGGGCAACCTAGGCTTCACTCTAGGTCGTTGCTCCACCAGATCAAATAGCTAGCGTCTTAGAATTAAACGCCAGAAGCATAGAATACAATAAAAATACAACAGTTTTTCCATCGTATAAAAGGAATAATTGCAACCAGTGTGAATGTAATGGTCATTTCTACGTTCCGGGCAACCTAGGCTTCACTCTAGGGCGTTGCTCCACCACATCGATTAGTTAGGTCCTAAGAAGTCAACGCCAGAAGCATAAAATACGATATAAATACAAGAGCTTTTCCATCGTATAAAACGAATAATTGCAACCAGTGTGAAAGTAATGGTCATTTCTACGTTCCGGGCAACGTAGGTTTCACACTACGGCGTTGATCCACCAGAGGGAATAGTTAGGGCCTAAGAATTCAACGCCAGAAGGATAAAATACAATATAAGTACAACAGTTATTCCATCGAATAAAATGAGTAGTTGCAAATATTGTGAATGTAATGGTCATTTCTACGTTCCGGGCAACCTAGGCTTCACTCTAGGGCGTTGCTCCACCAGATCGAATAGTTAGGGCCTTCGAAGTCCTCGCCAGAAGCATAAAATACAATATAAATACAACAGCTTTTCAATCGTATAAAACGAATAATTGCAACCAGTGTGAAAGTTATGGACGTTTCTACATTCCGGCCAACCTAGGCTTCACCCTAGGGCGTTGCTCCACCAGATCGAATTGTTAGGGCCTTAGAAGTCAACGCCAGAAGCATAAAATGCAATAAAGATGCAACAGTTTTTCCATCGTATAACAGGAATAACTGCAAACATTGTGAAAGTACTGGTCATTTCTACGTTCCGGGTAATCTAGGTTTCACTCTAGGGCGTTGCTCCACCAGATTGAGTAGCTAGGGACTTAGAATTCAACGCCATAAGAATAAAATACAATATAAATATAACAGTTTTTCCATCGTATAAAACGAATAATATCAACCAGTGTGAAAGTTATGGTCATTTCAACGTTCCGGGCAATCTAGGCATTACTCTAGGCCGTTGCTCCACCAGATCGAATAGTTAGGGCCTAAGAAGTCAACGCCCAAAGCTTAAAATGCAAAATAAATAGAACAGTTTTTCCATCGTATAAAACGAATAATTGCTACCAGTGTAAAAGTTATGGTCATTTCTACGTTCAGGGCAACCTAGGCTTCACTCTAGGGAGCTGCTCCACCATATCGAATAGTTAGGGCCTAAGAAGTCCACGCCCGAAGCATAAAGTACGATAAAGATGCAACAGTTTTTCCATCGTATAAAACGAATGATTGCAACCAGTGTGAAATTTATGGTCATTCCTACATTCCGAGCAACCTAGGCTTCACTCTAGAGCGTTGCCCCACAAGATCGAATAGTTAGGTCCTTAGTCGTCAACGCCAGAAGCATAAAATACGATATAAATACAACAGTTTGTCCATCGTAGAACAGGAATAATTGCAACCAGTGTGAAAGTTATGGTCATTTCTACGTTCCGGGCAACCTAGTCTTCACCCTAGTGTGTTGCACCACCAGATCGAATAGTTAGGGCCTTAGAAGTCAACGCCCGAAGCATAAAATACAAAATAAATAGAACAGTTTTTCCATCGTATAAAACGAATAACCAGATGGAATAGTTAGGGCCTAAGAAGTCAACGCCAGAATCATAAAATACGATATAAATACAGCAGCTTTTCCACCGTATAAAACGAATAATTGCAACCAGTGTGAAAGTAATGGTCATTTCTACGTTGCGGGCAACCTAGTCTTCACCCTAGGGCGTTGCTCCACCAGATCGAATAGTTAGGGCCTTAGAAGTCAACGCCAGAAGCATAAAATACAATAAAGATGCAACAGTTTTTCCATCGTTTTACAGGAGTAACTGCAACCAGTGTGAATGTACTGGTCATTTCTACGTTCCGGATAACCTAGGTTTCACTCTAGGGCGTTGCTCTACCAGATCGAATAGCTAGGGACTTAGAATTCAACGCCAGAAGGATAAAATACAATATAAGTACAACAGTTATTCCATCGTATAAAATGAGTAGTTGCAAACATTGTGAAAGTAATGGTCATTTATACGTTCCGGGCAACCTAGGCCTCACTCTACGGCGTTGCTCCACCACATCTAATAGCTACGGCCTTAGAAGTCAACGGCAGAGGCATAAAATGCAATATAAATACAACAGTTTTTCCATCGTATAAAACGAATGATTGCAACCAGTGTGATATTTATGGTCATTTCTACATTCCGAGCAACCTAGGCTCCACTCTAGTGCGTTGCTCCACAAGATCGAATATGTAGGTCCTTAGACGTCAACGCCAGAAGCATAAAATACATTACAAATAAAACAGTCTGTCCATCGTAGAACAGGAATAATTGCAACCAGTGTGAAAGTTATGGTCATTTCTGCGTTCCGGGCAACCTAGGCTTCACTGTAGGGCGTTGCTCCACCGGATCAAACAGTTAGGGCCTTAGAAGTCAATGCCCGAAGCATAAAATGCAATAAAAATACAACAATTTTTCCATCGTATAACAGGTATAACTGCAACCAGTGTGAAAGTAATGGTCATTTCTACGTTCCGGGCAACGCAGGTTTCACTCTAGGGCGTTGATCCACCAGAGGGAATAGCTAGGGCCTAAGAAGTCAACGCCAGAAGCATAAAATACAATATAAATACAACAGCTTTTCAATCGTATCAAACGAATAATTGCAACCAGTGTGAAAGCTATGGACATTTCTACATTCCGGCCAACCTAGGCTTCACCCTAGGGCGTTGCTCCACCAGATCGAATAGTTAGGGCCTTAGAAGTCAACGCCAGAAGCATAAAATACAATAAAGATGCAACAGTTTTTCCATCGTTTTACAGGAGTAACTGCAACCAGTGTGAATGTACTGGTCATTTCTACGTTCCGGATAACCTAGGTTTCACTCTAGGGCGTTGCTCTACCAGATCGAATAGCTAGGGACTTAGAATTAAACGCCAGAAGGATAAAATACAATATAAGTACAACAGTTATTCCATCGTATAAAATGAGTAGTTGCAAACATTGTGAAAGTAATGGTCATTTCTACGTTCCGAGCAACCTAGGCGTCACTCTAGGGCGTTGTTCAACCAGATCGAATAGCTAGGGACTTAGAATTCATCGCTAAAAGCATAAAATACGATTAAAGTCCAACAGCTTTCCATCGTATAACAGGAATAGTTGCAACCAGTGTGAAAGTAATGGTCATTTCTACGTTCCGGGCAACGTAGGTTTCACTCTAGGGCGTCGATCCACCAGAGGCAATAGTTAGGGCCTAAGAAGTCAACGCCAGAAGCATAAAATACAGTAAAGATGCAAAAGTTTTTCCATCGTGTAACAGGAATAACTGCAAACAGTGTGAAAGTAATGGTCATTTCTACGGTCCAGGCAACCTAGGCTTCACTCTAGGGCGTTGTTCCACCAGATCGAATAGTTAGGGCCTAAGAAGTCAACGCCAGAAGCATAGAATACAATAAAGATGCAACAGTTTTTCCATCGTTTTACAGGAACAACTGCAACCAGTGTGAATGTACTGGTCATTTCTACGTCCCGGATAACCTAGGTTTCACTCTAGGGCGTTGCTCTACCAGATCGAATAGCTAGGGACTTAGAATTCAACGCCAGAAGGATAAAATACAATATAAGTACAACAGTTATTCCATCGTATAAAATGAGTAGTTGCAAACATTGTGAAAGTAATTGTCATTTCTACGTTCCGGGCAACCTAGGCCTCACTCTACGGCGTTGCTCCACCACATCTAATAGCTACGGCCTTAGAAGTCAACGGCAGAGGCATAAAATACAATATAAATACAACAGTTTTTCCATCGTATAAAACGAATGATTGCAACCAGTGTGAAATTTATGGTCATTTCTACATTCCGAGCAACCTAGGCTTCACTCTAGAGCGTTGCTCCACAAGATCGAATATGTAGGTCCTTAGACATCAACGCCAGAAGCATAAAATACATTACAAATAAAATAGTCTGTCCATCGTAGAACAGGAATAATTGCAACCAGTGTGAAAGTTATGGTCATTTCTGCGTTCCGGGCAACCTAGGCTTCACTCTAGGGCGTTGCTCCACCGGATCAAACAGTTAGGGCCTTAGAAGTCAATGCCCGAAGCATAAAATACAATATAAATACAACAGTTTTTCCATCGAATAAAACGAATAATTGCTACCAGTGTGAAGGTAATGGCCATTTCTACGTTCCGAGCAACCTAGGCGTCACTCTAGGGCGTTGCTCCACCAGATCGAATAGCTAGGGACTTAGAAGTCAACGCCCGAAGCATAAATTACAAAATAAATAGAACAGTTTTTCCATCGTATAAAACGAATAATTGCTACCAGTGTGAAGGTAATGGTTATTTCTACGGTCCGGGCAACCTAGTCTTCACCCTAGTGTGTTGCACCACCAGATCGAATTGTTAGGGCCTTAGAAGTCAACGCCCGAAGCATAAAATACGATATAAATACAGCAGCTTTTCCATCGTATAAAAGGAATAATTGACACCAGTACGAAACTTATGGTCATTTCTACGTTCCGGGCAACGTAGGCTTCACTGTATGGCGTTCTTCCACCACATCGAATAGCTAGGGCCTCAGAAGTCCACGCCTGAAGCATAAAATACAATAAAAATACAACAGTCTTTCCATCCTATAACAGGAATGATTGCAACCCGTGTGAAAGTGATGGTCATTTCTACGTTCCAGGCAACCTAGGCTTCACTCCAGGGCGTTGTTCCACAAGAACGAATAGTTAGGGCCTAAGAAGTCAACGCCAGAAGCATAAAATACTATATAAATATAACAGTTTCTCCAACGTATAAAACGAATAATTGCAACCAGTGTGAAGTTATGGTCATTTCTACGTTCCGGGCAACCTAGTCTTCACCCTAGTGTGTTGCACCACCAGATCGAATAGTTAGGGCCTTAGAAGTCAACGCCCGAAGCATAAAATACAAAATAAATAGAACAGTTTTTCCATCGTATAAAACGAATAATTGCTACCAGTGTGAAGGTAATGGTCATTTCTACGGTCCGGGCAACCTAGTCTTCACCCTAGTGTGTTGCACCACCAGATCGAATAGTTAGGGCCTTAGAAGTCAACGCCCGAAGCATAAAATACAAAATAAATAGAACAGTTTTTCCGTCGTATAAAACGAATAATTGCTACCAGTGTGAAAGTTATGGTCATTTCTACTTTCCGGGCAACCTAGGCTTCACCCTAGGGCGTTGTTCAACCAGATGGAATAGTTAGGGCCTAAGAAGTCAACGCCAGAATCATAAAATACGATATAAATACAGCAGCTTTTCCACCGTATAAAACGAATAATTGCAACCAGTGTGAAAGTTATGGACATTTCTACATTCCGGCCAACCTAGGCTTCTCCCTAGGGCGTTGATCCACCAGATCGAATAGCTAGGGCCTTAGAAGTCAACGCCAGAAGCATAAAATACAATAAAGATACAACAGTTTTTCCATCGTTTTACAGGAATAACTGCAACCAGTGTGAATGTACTGGTCATTTCCATGTTCCGGGCAACCTAGGCTTCACTCTAGGGCGTTGTTCCACCAGATCGAATAGTTAGGGCCTAAGAAGTCAACGCCAGAGGCATAAAATACAATATAAGTACAACAGCTTTTCCATCGTATAAAACGAATAATTGCAACCAGTGTGAAAGTAATGGTCATTTCTACGTTCCGACCACCGTAGGCGTCACTCCAGGGCGTTGCTCCACCACATTTAATAGCTACGGCCTTAGAAGTCAACGCCAGAGGCATAAAATACAATATAAATGCAACAGAGTTTCCATCGTACAAAACGAATAATTGCAACCAGTGTGAAAGTTATGGTCATTTCTACATTCCGAGCAACCTAGGCTTCACTCTAGGTCGTTGCTCCACCAGATCGAATAGTTAGGTCCTTAGAAGTAAACGTCAGAAGCATAAAATACGATATAAATACCACAGCCTTTACACCGTATAAAACGAATAATTGCAACCTGTGTGAAGGTTATGGTCATATCTACCTTCCGGGCAACCTAGGCTTCACTGTAGGGCGTTGCTCCACTAGATCGAAATGTTAGGGCCTAAGAAGTCAACGCCCGAAGCATAAAATACGATATAAATACAACAGCTTTTCCATCGTATTAAATGAATAATTGCAAACAGTGTGAAAGTAGTGGTCATTTCTACGTTCCGGGCAACCTAGGCTTCACTCTAGGGCGGTGCTCCACCATATCGAATAGCTACGGATTAAGAAGCCTACGCCTGAAGCATAAAATACAATAAAAATACAACAGTGCTTCCATCATATAACAGGAATAATTGCAACCAGTTTGAAAGTGATGGCCAATTCTACGTTCCGGGCATCCTAGGCTTCACGCTAGGGCGTTGCTCCACCATTTCGAATAGTTAGTGCCTTAGAAGTCAAGGCCAGAAGCATAAAATACACTATAAATACAACAGTTTTTCCATCGTATAAAACGAATAATTGCAACCAGTATGAAACTTATGGTCATTTCTACTTTCCGAGCCACCTAGGCTTCAGCCTAGGGCGTTGCTCCAACAGATTGAATAGTTAGGGCCTTACAAGTCAACGCCCGAACCATAAAATGCAATAAAAATACAACAGTGATTACATCATATAACAGGAACAATTGCAACCAGTTTGAATGTGATGGCCAATTCTAAGTTCCGGGCAACCTAGGTATCTCTCCAGGTCGTTGCTCCACCAGATCGAATAGTTACGGCCTAAGAAGTCAACGCCAGAAGCATAAAATACGATATAAATACAACAGCTTTTCTTTCGTATAAAACGAATAATTGCAACCAGCGTGAAAGTTATGGTCATTTCTACGTTCCGGGCAACCTTGGCTTCACTCCAGGGCGTTGCTCCACCAGATCAAACAGTTAGGGCCTTAGAAGCCAACGCCCGAAGCATTAAATACAAAATAAATAGAACAGTTTTTCCATTGTATAAAACGAATAATTGCTACCAGTGTAAAAGTTATGGTCATTTCTACGTTCCGGGCAACCTAGGCTTCACTCTAGGGCGTTGTTCCACCAGATCGAATAGTTAGGGCCTAAGAAGTCAACGCCAGAAGCATAAAATACGATATAAATACAACAGCTTTTCCATCGTGTAAACCGAATAATTGCAACCAGTGTGAAAGCTATGGTCATTTATACTTTCCGGGCAACCTAGGCTTCACCCTAGGGCGTTGCTCCAACAGATTGAATAGTTAGGAGCTTAGAGGTCAACGCCCGAAGCATAAAATACCAAATAAATAGAACGGTTTTTCCATTGTATAAAACGAATTATTGCTACCGGTGTAAAAGTTATGGTCATTTCTACGTTCCGGGCAACCTAGGCTTCACCCTAGGGCGTTGTTCCACCACATCTAATAGCTACGGCCTTAGATGTCAACCCCAGATGAATAAAATACAATAATGATGCAACAGCTTTTCCATCGTATAAAACGAATAATTGCAACCCGTGTGAAAGTGATGGCCATTTCTACGTTCCAGGCAATCTAGGCTTCACTCTAGGGCGTTGTTCCACCAGATCGAATAGTTAGGGCCTAAGAAGTCAACGCCAGAAGCATAAAATACAATATAAATACAACAGTTTTTCCATCGTATAAAACGAATAATTGCAACCAGTAAGAAACTTATGATCATTTCTACTTTCCTAGCAACCTAGCGTTCACCCTAGGGCGTTGCTCCAACAGATTGAATAGTTAGGGCCTTAGAAGTCAACGCCCGAACCATAAAATGCAATAAAAATACAACAGAGTTTCCATCATATAACAGGAATAATTGCAACCAGTTTGAAAGTGATGGCCAATTCTACGTTCCGGGCAACCTAGGTTTCACTCCAGGGCGTTGCTCCACCAGACCGAGTAGTTACGGCCTAAGAAGTCAACGCCAGAAGCATAAAATACGATATAAATACAACAGCTTTTCCATCGTATAAAACGAATAATTGCAACCAGTGTGAAAGTAATGGTCATTTCTACGTTCCGAGCACCGTAGGCGTCACTCCAGGGCGTTGCTCCACCACATTTAATAGCTACGGCCTTAGAAGTCAACGCCAGAGGCATAAAATACAATATAAATGCAACAGAGTTTCCATCGTACAAAACGAATAATTGCAACCAGTGTGAAAGTTATGGTCATTTCTACATTCCGAGCAACCTAGGCTTCACTCTAGGTCGTTGCTCCACCAGATCGAATAGTTAGGTCCTTAGAAGTAAACGCCAGAAGCATAAAATACGATATAAATACCACAGCCTTTACACCGTATAAAACGAATAATTGCAACCTGTGTGAAGGTTATGGTCATATCTACCTTCCGGGCAACCTAGGCTTCACTGTAGGGCGTTGCTCCACTAGATCGAAATGTTAGGGCCTAAGAAGTGAACGCCCGAAGCATAAAATACGATATAAATACAACAGCTTTTCCATCGTATTAAATGAATAATTGCAAACAGTGTGAAAGTAGTGGTCATTTCTACGTTCCGAGCAACCTAGGCTTCACTCTAGGGCGGTGCTCCACCATATCGAATAGCTACGGATTAAGAAGCCTACGCCTGAAGCATAAAATACAATAAAAATACAACAGTGCTTCCATCATATAACAGGAATAATTGCAACCAGTTTGAAAGTGATGGCCAATTCTACGTTCCGGGCATCCTAGGCTTCACGCTAGGGCGTTGCTCCACCATATCGAATAGTTACGGCCTAAGAAGTCAACGCCAGAAGCATAAAATACGATATAAATACAACAGCTTTTCTTTCGTATAAAACGAATAATTGCAACCAGTGTGAAAGTTATGGTCATTTCTACGTTCCGGGCAACCTTGGCTTCGCTCCAGGGCGTTGCTCCACCAGATCAAACAGTTAGGGCCTTAGAAGCCAACGCCCGAAGCATTAAATACAAAATAAATAGAACAGTTTTTCCATTGTATAAAACGAATAATTGCTACCAGTGTAAAAGTTATGGTCATTTCTACGTTCCGGGCAACCTAGGCTTCACTCTAGGGCGTTGTTCCACCAGATCGAATAGTTAGGGCCTAAGAAGTCAGCGCCAGAAGCATAAAATACGATATAAATACAACAGCTTTTCCATCGTGTAAACCGAATAATTGCAATCAGTGTGAATGCTATGGTCATTTATACTTTCCGGGCAACCTAGGCTTCACCCTAGGGCGTTGCTCCAACAGATTGATTAGTTAGGAGCTTAGAAGTCAACGCCCGAAGCATAAAATACCAAATAAATAGAACGGTTTTTCCATTGTATAAAACGAATTATTGCTACCGGTGTAAAAGTTATGGTCATTTCTACGTTCCGGGCAACCTAGGCTTCACCCTAGGGCGTTGTTCCACCACATCTAATAGCTACGGCCTTAGATGTCAACCCCAGATGAATAAAATACAATAATGATGCAACAGCTTTTCCATCGTATAAAACGAATAATTGCAACCCGTGTGAAAGTGATGGCCATTTCTACGTTCCAGGCAATCTAGGCTTCACTCTAGGGCGTTGTTCCACCAGATCGAATAGTTAGGGCCTAAGAAGTCAACGCCAGAAGCATAAAATACAATATAAATACAACAGTTTTTCCATCGTATAAAACGAATAATTGCAACCAGTAAGAAACTTATGATCATTTCTACTTTCCTAGCAACCTAGCGTTCACCCTAGGGCGTTGTTCCACCAGATCGAATAGTTAGGGCCTAAGAAGTCAGCGCCAGAAGCATAAAATACGATATAAATACAACAGCTTTTCCATCGTGTAAACCGAATAATTGCAATCAGTGTGAATGCTATGGTCATTTATACTTTCCGGGCAACCTAGGCTTCACCCTAGGGCGTTGCTCCAACAGATTGATTAGTTAGGAGCTTAGAAGTCAACGCCCGAAGCATAAAATACCAAATAAATAGAACGGTTTTTCCATTGTATAAAACGAATTATTGCTACCGGTGTAAAAGTTATGGTCATTTCTACGTTCCGAGCACCGTAGGCGTCACTCCAGGGCGTTGCTCCACCACATTTAATAGCTACGGCCTTAGAAGTCAACGCCAGAGGCATAAAATACAATATAAATGCAACCGAGTTTCCATCGTACAAAACGAATAATTGCAACCAGTGTGAATGTTATGGTCATTTCTACATTCCGAGCAACCTAGGCTTCACTCTAGGTCGTTGCTCCACCAGATCGAATAGTTAGGTCCTTAGAAGTAAACGCCAGAAGCATAAAATACGATATAAATACCGCAGCCTTTACACCGTATAAAACGAAGAATTGCAACCTGTGTGAAGGTTATGGTCATATCTACCTTCCGGGCAACCTAGGCTTCACTGTAGGGCGTTGCTCCACTAGATCGAAATGTTAGGGCCTAAGAAGTCAACGCCCGAAGCATAAAAGACGATATAAATACAACAGCTTTTCCATCGTATTAAATGAATAATTGCAAACAGTGTGAAAGTAGTGGTCATTTCTACGTTCCGAGCAACCTAGGCTTCACTCTAGGGCGGTGCTCCACCATATCGAATAGCTACGGATTAAGAAGCCTACGCCTGAAGCATAAAATACAATAAAAATACAACAGTGCTTCCATCATATAACAGGAATAATTGCAACCAGTTTGAAAGTGATGGCCAATTCTACGTTCCGGGCATCCTAGGCTTCACGCTAGGGCGTTGCTCCACCATATCGAATAGTTACGGCCTAAGAAGTCAACGCCAGAAGCATAAAATACGATATAAATACAACAGCTTTTCTTTCGTATAAAACGAATAATTGCAACCAGTGTGAAAGTTATGGTCATTTCTACGTTCCGGGCAACCTTGGCTTCACTCCAGGGCGTTGCTCCACCAGATCAAACAGTTAGGGCCTTAGAAGCCAACGCCCGAAGCATTAAATACAAAATAAATAGAACAGTTTTTCCATTGTATAAAACGAATAATTGCTACCAGTGTAAAAGTTATGGTCATTTCTACGTTCCGGGCAACCTAGGCTTCACTCTAGGGCGTTGTTCCACCAGATCGAATAGTTAGGGCCTAAGAAGTCAGCGCCAGAAGCATAAAATACGATATAAATACAACAGCTTTTCCATCGTGTAAACCGAATAATTGCAATCAGTGTGAATGCTATGGTCATTTATACTTTCCGGGCAACCTAGGCTTCACCCTAGGGCGTTGCTCCAACAGATTGATTAGTTAGGAGCTTAGAAGTCAACGCCCGAAGCATAAAATACCAAATAAATAGAACGGCTTTTCCATTGTATAAAACGAATTATTGCTACCGGTGTAAAAGTTATGGTCATTTCTACGTTCCGGGCAACCTAGGCTTCACCCTAGGGCGTTGTTCCACCACATCTAATAGCTACGGCCTTAGATGTCAACCCCAGATGAATAAAATACAATAATGATGCAACAGCTTTTCCATCGTATAAAACGAATAATTGCAACCCGTGTGAAAGTGATGGCCATTTCTACGTTCCAGGCAATCTAGGCTTCACTCTAGGGCGTTGTTCCACCAGATCGAATAGTTAGGGCCTAAGAAGTCAACGCCAGAAGCATAAAATACAATATAAATACAACAGTTTTTCCATCGTATAAAACGAATAATTGCAACCAGTAAGAAACTTATGATCATTTCTACTTTCCTAGCAACCTAGCGTTCACCCTAGGGCGTTGCTCCAACAGATTGAATAGTTAGGGCTTTAGAAGTCAACGCCCGAACCATAAAATGCAATAAAAATACAACAGAGTTTCCATCATATAACAGGAATAATTGCAACCAGTTTGAAAGGGATGGCCAATTCTACGTTCCGGGCAACCTAGGTTTCACTCCAGGGCGTTGCTCCACCAGACCGAGTAGTTACGGCCTAAGAAGTCAACGCCAGAAGCATAAAATACGATATAAATACAACAGCTTTTCCATCGTATAAAACGAATAATTGCAACCAGTGTGAAAGTAATGGTCATTTCTACGTTCCGAGCACCGTAGGCGTCACTCCAGGGCGTTGCTCCACCACATTTAATAGCTACGGCCTTAGAAGTCAACGCCAGAGGCATAAAATACAATATAAATGCAACAGAGTTTCCATCGTACAAAACGAATAATTGCAACCAGTGTGAAAGTTATGGTCATTTCTACATTCCGAGCAACCTAGGCTTCACTCTAGGTCGTTGCTCCACCAGATCGAATAGTTAGGTCCTTAGAAGTAAACGCCAGAAGCATAAAATACGATATAAATACCACAGCCTTTACACCGTATAAAACGAATAATTGCAACCTGTGTGAAGGTTATGGTCATATCTACCTTCCGGGCAACCTAGGCTTCACTGTAGGGCGTTGCTCCACTAGATCGAAATGTTAGGGCCCAAGAAGTGAACGCCCGAAGCATAAAATACGATATAAATACAACAGCTTTTCCATCGTATTAAATGAATAATTGCAAACAGTGTGAAAGTAGTGGTCATTTCTACGTTCCGAGCAACCTAGGCTTCACTCTAGGGCGGTGCTCCACCATATCGAATAGCTACGGATTAAGAAGCCTACGCCTGAAGCATAAAATACAATAAAAATACAACAGTGCTTCCATCATATAACAGGAATAATTGCAACCAGTTTGAAAGTGATGGCCAATTCTACGTTCCGGGCATCCTAGGCTTCACGCTAGGGCGTTGCTCCACCATATCGAATAGTTACGGCCTAAGAAGTCAACGCCAGAAGCATAAAATACGATATAAATACAACAGCTTTTCTTTCGTATAAAACGAATAATTGCAACCAGTGTGAAAGTTATGGTCATTTCTACGTTCCGGGCAACCTTGGCTTCACTCCAGGGCGTTGCTCCACCAGATCAAACAGTTAGGGCCTTAGAAGCCAACGCCCGAAGCATTAAATACAAAATAAATAGAACAGTTTTTCCATTGTATAAAACGAATAATTGCTACCAGTGTAAAAGTTATGGTCATTTCTACGTTCCGGGCAACCTAGGCTTCACTCTAGGGCGTTGTTCCACCAGATCGAATAGTTAGGGCCTAAGAAGTCAGCGCCAGAAGCATAAAATACGATATAAATACAACAGCTTTTCCATCGTGTAAACCGAATAATTGCAATCAGTGTGAATGCTATGGTCATTTATACTTTCCGGGCAACCTAGGCTTAACCCTAGGGCGTTGCTCCAACAGATTGATTAGTTAGGAGCTTAGAAGTCAACGCCCGAAGCATAAAATACCAAATAAATAGAACGGTTTTTCCATTGTATAAAACGAATTATTGCTACCGGTGTAAAAGTTATGGTCATTTCTACGTTCCGGGCAACCTAGGCTTCACCCTAGGGCGTTGTTCCGCCACATCTAATAGCTACGGCCTTAGATGTCAACCCCAGATGAATAAAATACAATAATGATGCAACAGCTTTTCCATCGTATAAAACGAATAATTGCAACCCGTGTGAAAGTGATGGCCATTTCTACGTTCCAGGCAATCTAGGCTTCACTCTAGGGCGTTGTTCCACCAGATCGAATAGTTAGGGCCTAAGAAGTCAGCGCCAGAAGCATAAAATACAATATAAATACAACAGTTTTTCCATCGTATAAAACGAATAATTGCAACCAGTAAGAAACTTATGATCATTTCTACTTTCCTAGCAACCTAGCGTTCACCCTAGGGCGTTGCTCCAACAGATTGAATAGTTAGGGCCTTAGAAGTCAACGCCCGAACCATAAAATGCAATAAAAATACAACAGAGTTTCCATCATATAACAGGAATAATTGCAACCAGTTTGAAAGTGATGGCCAATTCTACGTTCCGGGCAACCTAGGTTTCACTCCAGGGCGTTGCTCCACCAGACCGAGTAGTTACGGCCTAAGAAGTCAACGCCAGAAGCATAAAATACGATATAAATACAACAGCTTTTCCATCGTATAAAACGAATAATTGCAACCAGTGTGAAAGTAATGGTCATTTCTACGTTCCGAGCACCGTAGGCGTCACTCCAGGGCGTTGCTCCACCACATTTAATAGCTACGGCCTTAGAAGTCAACGCCAGAGGCATAAAATACAATATAAATGCAACAGAGTTTCCATCGTACAAAACGAATAATTGCAACCAGTGTGAATGTTATGGTCATTTCTACATTCCGAGCAACCTAGGCTTCACTCTAGGTCGTTGCTCCACCAGATCGAATAGTTAGGTCCTTAGAAGTAAACGCCAGAAGCATAAAATACGATATAAATACCGCAGCCTTTACACCGTATAAAACGAAGAATTGCAACCTGTGTGAAGGTTATGGTCATATCTACCTTCCGGGCAACCTAGGCTTCACTGTAGGGCGTTGCTCCACTAGATCGAAATGTTAGGGCCTAAGAAGTCAACGCCCGAAGCATAAAAGACGATATAAATACAACAGCTTTTCCATCGTATTAAATGAATAATTGCAAACAGTGTGAAAGTAGTGGTCATTTCTACGTTCCGAGCAACCTAGGCTTCACTCTAGGGCGGTGCTCCACCATATCGAATAGCTACGGATTAAGAAGCCTACGCCTGAAGCATAAAATACGATATAAATACAACAGCTTTTCCATCGTATAAAACGAATAATTGCAACCAGTGTGTAAGTAATGGTCATTTCTACGTTCCGAGCTCCCTAGGCGTCACTCTAGGGCGTTCCTCCACCACATCCAATAGCTACGGCCTTAGAAGTCAACGCCAGAGGCATAAAATACAATATAAATACAACAGCGTTTCCATCGTATAAAACGAATAATTGCAACCAGTGTGAAAGTTATGGTCATTTCTACATTCCGAGCAACCTAGGATTCACTCTAGGGCGTTGCTCCACCAGATCGAATAGTTAGGTCCTTAGAAGTAAACGCCAGAAGCATAAAATACGATATAAATACAACAGCTTCTCCATCGTATAAAACGAATAATTGCAACCAGTGTGAAAGTAATGGTCATTTCTACGTTCCGAGCACCATAGGCGTCACGCTAGGGCGTTGCTCCACCACATCTAATAGCTACAGCCTTAGAAGTCAACGCCAGAGGCATAAAGTACAATATAAATACAACAGCGTTTCCATCGTATAAAACGAATAATTGCAACCAGTGTGAAAGTTATGGTCATTTCTACATTCCGAGCAACCTAGGATTCACTCTAGTGCGTTGCTCCACCAGATCGAATAGTTAGGTCCTTAGAAGTCAACGCCAGAAGCATAAAATACAATATAAATACAACAGCTTTTGCATCGTATAAAACGGATAACTGCAACCAGTATGAAACTTATGGTCATTTCTACTTTCCGAGCAACCTAGGCTTCACCCTAGGGCGCTGCTCCAACAGATTGAATAGTTAGGGCCTTAGAAGTCAACGCCCGAACCATAAAATGCAAAAAAAATACAACAGTGCTTCCATCATATAACAGGAATAATTGCAACCACTTTGAAAGTGATGGCCAATTCTACGTTCCGGGCAACCTAGGCTTCATTATATTGCGTTACTCCACCAGATCGAATAGTTAGTGCCTTAGAAGTCAACGCCAGAAGCATAAAATACAATATAAATACAACAGCTTTTCCATCGTATAAAACGAATAATTGCAACCAGTATGAAACTTATGGTCATTTCTACTTTCCGAGCAACCTAGGCTTCACCCTTGGGCGTTGCTCCAACATATTGAATAGTTAGGGCCTTAGAAGTCTACGACCGAACCATAAAATACAAAAAAAATACAACAGTGTTTCCATCATATAACAGGAATAATTTCGACCAGTTTGAAAGTGATGGCCAATTCTACGTTCCGGGCAACCTAGGTTTCACTCCAGTGCGTTGCACCACCAGATCGAATAGCTACGGCCTAAGAAGTCAACGCCAGAAGCATAAAATACGATATAAATACAACAGCTTTTCCATCGTATAAAACGAATAATTGCAACCAGTGTGTAAGTAATGGTCATTTCTACGTTCCGAGCTCCCTAGGCGTCACTCTAGGGCGTTCCTCCACCACATCCAATAGCTACGGCCTTAGAAGTCAACGCCAGAGGCATAAAATACAATATAAATACAACAGCGTTTCCATCGTATAAAACGAATAATTGCAACCAGTGTGAAAGTTATGGTCATTTCTACATTCCGAGCAACCTAGGCTTCACTCTAGGGCGTTGCTCCACCAGATCGAATAGTTAGTGCCTTAGAAGTCAACGCCAGAAGCATAAAATACGATATAAATACAACAGCTTTTCCAGCGTATAAAACTAATAATTGCAACCAGTGTGAAAGTAATGGTCATTCCTACGTTCCGAGCACCCTAGGCGTCACTCTAGGGCGTTGCTCCACCACATCTAATAGCTACGGCCTTAGAAGTCAACGCCAGAGGCATAAAGTACAATATAAATACAACAGCGTCTCCATCGTATAAAACTAATAATTGCAACCAGTATGAAACTTATGGTCATTTCTACTTTCCGAGCAACCTAGGCTTCACCCTAGGGCGCTGCTCCAACGGATTGAATAGTTAGGGCCTTAGAAGTCAACGCCCGAACCATAAAATGCAAAAAAAATACGACAGTGCTTCCATCATATAACAGGAATAATTGCAACCACTTTGAAAGTGATGGCCAATTCTACGTTCCGGGCAACCTAGGCTTCATTATATTGCGTTACTCCACCAGATCGAATAGTTAGTGCCTTAGAAGTCAACGCCAGAAGCATAAAATACAATATAAATACAACAGCTTTTCCATCGTATAAAACGAATAATTGAAACCAGTATGAAACTTATGGTCATTTCTACTTTCCGAGCAACCTAGGCTTCACCCTTGGGCGTTGCTCCAACATATTGAATAGTTAGGGCCTTAGAAGTCTACGACCGAACCATAAAATACAAAAAAAATACAACAGTGTTTCCATCATATAACAGGAATAATTTCGAGCAGTTTGAAAGTGATGGCCAATTCTACGTTCCGGGCAACCTAGGCTTCACTCTAGGGCGTTGCTCCACCAGATCGAATAGTTAGTGCCTTAGAAGTCAACGCCAGAAGCATAAAATACGATATAAATACAACAGCTTTTCCAGCGTATAAAACTAATAATTGCAACCAGTGTGAAAGTAATGGTCATTCCTACGTTCCGAGCACCCTAGGCGTCACTCTAGGGCGTTGCTCCACCACATCTAATAGCTACGGCCTTAGAAGTCAACGCCAGAGGCATAAAGTACAATATAAATACAACAGCGTCTCCATCGTATAAAACGAATAATTGCAACCAGTGTGAAAGTTATGGTCATTTCTACATTCCGAGCAACCTAGGATTCACTCTAGGGCGTTGCTCCACCAGATCGAATAGTTAGGTCCTTAGAAGTAAACGCCAGAAGCATAAAATACGATATAAATACAACAGCTTTTCCATCGTATAAAACGAATAATTGCAACCAGTGTGAAAGTAATGGTCATTTCTACGTTCCGAGCACCATAGGCGTCACGCCAGGGCGTTGCTCCACCACATCTAATAGCTACGGCCTTAGAAGTCAACGCCAGAAGCATAAAATACAATATAAATACAACAGCTTTTCCATCGTATAAAACGAATAATTGCAACCAGTATGAAACTTATGGTCATTTCTATTTTCCGAGCAACCTAGGCTTCACCCTAGGGCGTTGCTCCAACATATTGAATAGTTAGGGCCTTAGAAGTCTACGACCGAACCATAAAATACAAAAAAAATACAACAGTGTTTCCATCATATAACAGGAATAATTTCGACCAGTTTGAAAGTGATGGCCAATTCTACGTTCCGGGCAACCTAGGCTTCACTCTAGGGCGTTGCTCCACCAGATCGAATAGTTAGTGCCTTAGAAGTCAACGCCAGAAGCATAAAATACGATATAAATACAACAGATTTTCCATCGCATAAAACGAATAATTGCAACCAGTATGAAACTTATGGACATTTCTACTTTCCGAGCAACCTAGGCTTCACCCTGGGGCGTTGCTCCAACAGATTGAATAGTTAGGGCCTTAGAAGTCAAGGCCCGAAGCATAAAATGCAATAAAAATACAACAGTGTTTCCATCATATAACAGGAATAATTGCAACCAGTGTGAAAGTAATGGTCATTTTTACGTTCCAAGCACCATAGGCGTCACGCTAGGGCATTGCTCCACCACATCTAATAGCTACAGCCTTAGAAGTCAACGCCAGAGGCATAAAGTACAATATAAATACAACAGCGTTTCCATCGTATAAAACGAATAATTGCAACCAGTGTGAAAGTTATGGTCATTTCTACATTCCGAGCAACCTAGGATTCACTCTAGGGCGTTGCTCCACCAGATCGAATAGTTAGGTCCTTAGAAGTAAACGACAGAAGCATAAAATACGATATAAATACAACAGCGTTTCCATCGTATAAAACGAATAATTGCAACCAGTGTGAAGGTTATGGTCATTTCTACGTTCCGGGCAACCTAGGCTTCACTCTAGGGCGTTGTTCCACCAGATCGAATAGTTAGGGCCTAAGAAGTCAACGCCAGAAGCATAAAATACGATATAAATACAACAGCTTTTCCATCGTATAAAACGAATAATTGCAAACAGTGTGAAAGTAATGGTCATTTCCATGTTCCGGGCAACCTAGGCTTCACTCTAGGGCGTTGTTCCACCAGATCGAATGGTTAGGGCCTAAGAGGTCAACGCCAGAAGAATAAAATACAATATAAGTACAACACTTTTTCCATCGTATAAAATGTATAATTGCAAACATTGTGAAAGTAATGGTCATTTCTGCGTTCCGGGCAACCTAGGCGTCACCCTAGGGCGCTGCTCCACCACATCTAATAGCTACGGCCATAGAAGTCAACCACAGATGAATAAAATACAATAAAGATGCAACAGCTTTTCCATCGTATAAAACGAATAATTGCAACCAGTGTGAAAGTTATGGTCATTTATACTTTCCGGGCAACCTAGGCTTCACCCTAGGGTGTCGCTCCAACAGATTGAATAGTTAGGAGCTTAGAATACAATAAAAATACAACAGCTTTTCCAGCGTATAAAACGAATAATTGCAACCAGTGTGAAAGTAATGGTCATTCCTACGTTCCGAGCACCCTAGGCGTCACTCTAGGGCGTTGCTCCACCACATCTAATAGCTACGGCCTTAGAAGTCAACGCCAGAGGCATAAAGTACAATATAAATACAACAGCGTTTCCATCGTATAAAACGAATAATTGCAACCAGTGTGAAAGTTATGGTCATTTCTACATTCCGAGCAACCTAGGATTCACTCTAGGGCGTTGCTCCACCAGATCGAATAGTTAGGTCCTTAGAAGTAAACGCCAGAAGCATAAAATACGATATAATTACAACAGCTTTTTCATCGTATAAAACGAATAATTGCAACCAGTGTGAAAGTAATGGTCATTTCTACGTTCCGAGCACCATAGGCGTCACGCTAGGGCGTTGCTCCACCACATCTAATAGCTATGGCCTTAGAAGTCAACGCCAGAGGCATAAAGTACGATATAAATACAACAGCGTTTCCATCGTATAAAACGAATAATTGCAACCAGTGTGAAAGTTATGGTCATTTCTACATTCCGAGCAACCTAGGATTCACTCTAGGGCGTTGCTCCACCATATCGAATAGTTAGGTCCTTAGAAGTAAACGCCAGAAGCATAAAATACGATATAAATACAACAGTTTTTCCATCGTATAAGACGAATAATTGCAACCAGTATGAAACTTATGATCATTTCTACTTTCCGAGCAGCCTAGGCTTCACCCTAGGGCGTTGCTCCAACAGATTGAATAGTTAGGACCTTGCAAGTCAACGCCCAAACCATAAAATGCAAAAAAAATGCAACAGTGATTAGATCATATAACAGGAACAATTGCAACCAGTTCGAAAGTGATGGCCAATTCTACGTTCCGGGCAACCTAGGTTTCACTCCAGTGCGTTGCTCCACCAGATCGAATAGCTACGGCCTAAGAAGTCAACGCCAGAAGCATAAAATACGATATAAATACAACAGCTTTTCCATCGTATAAAACGAATAATTGCAACCAGTGTGTAAGTAATGGTCATTTCTACGTTCCGAGCTCCCTAGGCGTCACTCTAGGGCGTTCCTCCACCACATCCAATAGCTACGGCCTTAGAAGTCAACGCCAGAGGCATAAAATACAATATAAATACAACAGCGTTTCCATCGTATAAAACGAATAATTGCAACCAGTGTGAAAGTTATGGTCATTTCTACATTCCGAGCAACCTAGGATTCACTCTAGGGCGTTGCTCCACCAGATCGAATAGTTAGGTCCTTAGAAGTAAACGCCAGAAGCATAAAATACGATATAAATACAACAGCTTCTCCATCGTATAAAACGAATAATTGCAACCAGTGTGAAAGTAATGGTCATTTCTACGTTCCGAGCACCATAGGCGTCACGCTAGGGCGTTGCTCCACCACATCTAATAGCTACAGCCTTAGAAGTCAACGCCAGAGGCATAAAGTACAATATAAATACAACAGCGTTTCCATCGTATAAAACGAATAATTGCAACCAGTGTGAAAGTTATGGTCATTTCTACATTCCGAGCAACCTAGGATTCACTCTAGGGCGTTGCTCCACCAGATCGAATAGTTAGGTCCTTAGAAGTAAACGACAGAAGCATAAAATACGATATAAATACAACAGCGTTTCCATCGTATAAAACGAATAATTGCAACCAGTGTGAAAGTTATGGTCATTTCTACATTCCGAGCAACCTAGGATTCACTCTAGTGCGTTGCTCCACCAGATCGAATAGTTAGGTCCTTAGAAGTCAACGCCAGAAGCATAAAATACAATATAAATACAACAGCTTTTGCATCGTATAAAACGGATAACTGCAACCAGTATGAAACTTATGGTCATTTCTACTTTCCGAGCAACCTAGGCTTCACCCTAGGGCGCTGCTCCAACAGATTGAATAGTTAGGGCCTTAGAAGTCAACGCCCGAACCATAAAATGCAAAAAAAATACAACAGTGCTTCCATCATATAACAGGAATAATTGCAACCACTTTGAAAGTGATGGCCAATTCTACGTTCCGGGCAACCTAGGCGTCACTATATTGCGTTACTCCACCAGATCGAATAGTTAGTGCCTTAGAAGTCAACGCCAGAAGCATAAAATACAATATAAATACAACAGCTTTTCCATCGTATAAAACGAATAATTGCAACCACTATGATACTTATGGTCATTTCTACTTTCCGAGCAACCTAGGCTTCACCCTTGGGCGTTGCTCCAACATATTGAATAGTTAGGGCCTTAGAAGTCTACGACCGAACCATAAAATACAAAAAAAATACAACAGTGTTTCCATCATATAACAGGAATAATTTCGACCAGTTTGAAAGTGATGGCCAATTCTACGTTCCGGGCAACCTAGGCTTCACTCTAGGGCGTTGCTCCACCAGATCGAATAGTTAGTGCCTTAGAAGTCAACGCCAGAAGCATAAAATACGATATAAATACAACAGCTTTTCCAGCGTATAAAACTAATAATTGCAACCAGTGTGAAAGTAATGGTCATTCCTACGTTCCGAGCACCCTAGGCGTCACTCTAGGGCGTTGCTCCACCACATCTAATAGCTACGGCCTTAGAAGTCAACGCCAGAGGCATAAAGTACAATATAAATACAACAGCGTTTCCATCGTATAAAACGAATAATTGCAACCAGTGTGAAAGTTGTGGTCACTTCTACATTCCGAGCAACCTAGGATTCACTCTAGGGCGTTGATCCACCAGATCGAATAGTTAGGTCCTTAGAAGTAAACGCCAGAAGCATAAAATACGATATAAATACAACAGCTTTTCAATCGTATAAAACGAATAATTGCAACCAGTGTGAAAGTAATGGTCATTTCTACGTTCCGAGCACCATAGGCGTCACGCCAGGGCGTTGCTCCACCACATCTAATAGCTACGGCCTTAGAAGTCAACGCCAGAAGCATAAAATACAATATAAATACAACAGCTTTTCCATCGTATAAAACGAATAATTGCAACCAGTATGAAACTTATGGTCATTTCTACTTTCCGAGCAACCTAGGCTTCACCCTAGGGCGTTGCTCCAACATATTGAATAGTTAGGGCCTTAGAAGTCTACGACCGAACCATAAAATACAAAAAAAATACAACAGTGTTTCCATCATATAACAGGAATAATTTCGACCAGTTTGAAAGTGATGGCCAATTCTACGTTCCGGGCAACCTAGGCTTCACTCTAGGGCGTTGCTACACCAGATCGAATAGTTAGTGCCTTAGAAGTCAACGCCAGAAGCATAAAATACGATATAAATACAACAGCTTTTCCAGCGTATAAAACGAATAATTGCAACCAGTGTGAAAGTAATGGTCATTCCTACGTTCGGAGCAACCTAGGCTTCACCCTAGGGCGTTGCTCCAACAGATTGAATAGTTAGGACCTTACAAGTCAAAGCCCAAACCATAAAATGCAAAAAAAATGCAACAGTGATTAGATCATATAACAGGAACAATTGCAACCAGTTCGAAAGTGATGGCCAATTCTACGTTCCGGGCAACCTAGGTTTCACTCCAGTGCGTTGCTCCACCAGATGGAATAGCTACGGCCCAAGAAGTCAACGCCAGAAGCATAAAATACGATATAAATACAACAGCTTTTCCATCGTATAAAACGAATAATTGCAACCAGTGTGTAAGTAATGGTCATTTCTACGTTCCGAGCTCCCTAGGCGTCACTCTAGGGCGTTCCTCCACCACATCCAATAGCTACGGCCTTAGAAGTCAACGCCAGAGGCATAAAATACAATATATATACAACAGCGTTTCCATCGTATAAAACGAATAATTGCAACCAGTGTGAAAGTTATGGTCATTTCTACATTCCGAGCAACCTAGGATTCACTCTAGGGCGTTGCTCCACCAGATCGAATAGTTAGGTCCTTAGAAGTAAACGCCAGAAGCATAAAATACGATATAAATACAACAGCTTCTCCATCGTATAAAACGAATAATTGCAACCAGTGTGAAAGTAATGGTCATTTCTACGTTCCGAGCACCATAGGCGTCACGCTAGGGCGTTGCTCCACCACATCTAATAGCTACAGCCTTAGAAGTCAACGCCAGAGGCATAAAGTACAATATAAATACAACAGCGTTTCCATCGTATAAAACGAATAATTGCAACCAGTGTGAAAGTTATGGTCATTTCTACATTCCGAGCAACCTAGGATTCACTCTAGGGCGTTGCTCCACCAGATCGAATAGTTAGGTCCTTAGAAGTAAACGACAGAAGCATAAAATACGATATAAATACAACAGCGTTTCCATCGTATAAAACGAATAATTGCAACCAGTGTGAAAGTTATGGTCATTTCTACATTCCGAGCAACCTAGGATTCACTCTAGTGCGTTGCTCCACCAGATCGAATAGTTAGGTCCTTAGAAGTCAACGCCAGAATCATAAAATACAATATAAATACAACAGCTTTTGCATCGTATAAAACGGATAACTGCAACCAGTATGAAACTTATGGTCATTTCTACTTTCCGAGCAACCTAGGCTTCACCCTAGGGCGCTGCTCCAACAGATTGAATAGTTAGGGCCTTAGAAGTCAACGCCCGAACCATAAAATGCAAAAAAAATACAACAGTGCTTCCATCATATAACAGGAATAATTGCAACCACTTTGAAAGTGATGGCCAATTCTACGTTCCGGGCAACCTAGGCTTCATTATATTGCGTTACTCCACCAGATCGAATAGTTAGTGCCTTAGAAGTCAACGCCAGAAGCATAAAATACAATATAAATACAACAGCTTTTCCATCGTATAAAACGAATAATTGCAACCAGTATGAAACTTATGGTCATTTCTACTTTCCGAGCAACCTAGGCTTCACCCTTGGGCGTTGCTCCAACATATTGAATAGTTAGGGCCTTAGAAGTCTACGACCGAACCATAAAATACAAAAAAAATACAACAGTGTTTCCATCATATAACAGGAATAATTTCGACCAGTTTGAAAGTGATGGCCAATTCTACGTTCCGGGCAACCTAGGCTTCACTCTAGGGCGTTGCTCCACCAGATCGAATAGTTAGTGCCTTAGAAGTCAACGCCAGAAGCATAAAATACGATATAAATACAACAGCTTTTCCAGCGTATAAAACTAATAATTGCAACCAGTGTGAAAGTAATGGTCATTCCTACGTTCCGAGCACCCTAGGCGTCACTCTAGGGCGTTGCTCCACCACATCTAATAGCTACGGCCTTAGAAGTCAACGCCAGAGGCATAAAGTACAATATAAATACAACA
The DNA here is from genome assembly GCF_051401765.1 of Calliopsis andreniformis. Classification (NCBI taxonomy): domain Eukaryota; kingdom Metazoa; phylum Arthropoda; class Insecta; order Hymenoptera; family Andrenidae; genus Calliopsis; species Calliopsis andreniformis. The sequence continues at coordinate 1,037,272 of NW_027480472.1, read as the reverse complement.
GCGTCTCCATCGTATAAAACTAATAATTGCAACCAGTATGAAACTTATGGTCATTTCTACTTTCCGAGCAACCTAGGCTTCACCCTAGGGCGCTGCTCCAACAGATTGAATAGTTAGGGCCTTAGAAGTCAACGCCCGAACCATAAAATGCAAGAAAAATACAACAGTGCTTCCATCATATAACAGGAATAATTGCAACCACTTTGAAAGTGATGGCCAATTCTACGTTCCGGGCAACCTAGGCTTCATTATATTGCGTTACTCCACCAGATCGAATAGTTAGTGCCTTAGAAGTCAACGCCAGAAGCATAAAATACAATATAAATACAACAGCTTTTCCATCGTATAAAACGAATAATTGCAACCAGTGTGAAAGTAATGGTCATTTCTACGTTCCGAGCACCATAGGCGTCACGCTAGGGCGTTGCTCCACCACATCTAATAGCTATGGCCTTAGAAGTCAACGCCAGAGGCATAAAGTACGATATAAATACAACAGCGTTTCCATCGTATAAAACGAATAATTGCAACCAGTGTGAAAGTTATGGTCATTTCTACATTCCGAGCAACCTAGGATTCACTCTAGGGCGTTGCTCCACCATATCGAATAGTTAGGTCCTTAGAAGTAAACGCCAGAAGCATAAAATACGATATAAATACAACAGTTTTTCCATCGTATAAAACGAATAATTGCAACCAGTATGAAACTTATGGTCATTTCTACTTTCCGAGCAACCTAGGCTTCACCCTAGGGCGTTGCTCCAACAGATTGAATAGTTAGGACCTTACAAGTCAACGCCCAAACCATAAAATGCAAAAAAAATGCAACAGTGATTAGATCATATAACAGGAACAATTGCAACCAGTTCGAAAGTGATGGCCAATTCTACGTTCCGGGCAACCTAGGTTTCACTCCAGTGCGTTGCTCCACCAGATCGAATAGCTACGGCCTAAGAAGTCAACGCCAGAAGCATAAAATACGATATAAATACAACAGCTTTTCCATCGTATAAAACGAATAATTGCAACCAGTGTGTAAGTAATGGTCATTTCTACGTTCCGAGCTCCCTAGGCGTCACTCTAGGGCGTTCCTCCACCACATCCAATAGCTACGGCCTTAGAAGTCAACGCCAGAGGCATAAAATACAATATAAATACAACAGCGTTTCCATCGTATAAAACGAATAATTGCAACCAGTGTGAAAGTTATGGTCATTTCTACATTCCGAGCAACCTAGGATTCACTCTAGGGCGTTGCTCCACCAGATCGAATAGTTAGGTCCTTAGAAGTAAACGCCAGAAGCATAAAATACGATATAAATACAACAGCTTCTCCATCGTATAAAACGAATAATTGCAACCAGTGTGAAAGTAATGGTCATTTCTACGTTCCGAGCACGATAGGCGTCACGCTAGGGCGTTGCTCCACCACATCTAATAGACACAGCCTTAGAAGTCAACGCCAGAGGCATAAAGTACAATATAAATACAACAGCGTTTCCATCGTATAAAACGAATAATTGCAACCAGTGTGAAAGTTATGGTCATTTCTACATTCCGAGCAACCTAGGATTCACTTTAGGGCGTTGCTCCACCAGATCGAATAGTTAGGTCCTTAGAAGTAAACGACAGAAGCATAAAATACGATATAAATACAACAGCGTTTCCATCGTATAAAACGAATAATTGCAACCAGTGTGAAAGTTATGGTCATTTCTACATTCCGAGCAACCTAGGATTCACTCTAGTGCGTTGCTCCACCAGATCGAATAGTTAGGTCCTTAGAAGTCAACGCCAGAAGCATAAAATACAATATAAATACAACAGCTTTTGCATCGTATAAAACGGATAACTGCAACCAGTATGAAACTTATGGTCATTTCTACTTTCCGAGCAACCTAGGCTTCACCCTAGGGCGCTGCTCCAACAGATTGAATAGTTAGGGCCTTAGAAGTCAACGCCCGAACCATAAAATGCAAAAAAAATACAACAGTGCTTCCATCATATAACAGGAATAATTGCAACCACTTTGAAAGTGATGGCCAATTCTACGTTCCGGGCAACCTAGGCTTCACTATATTGCGTTACTCCACCAGATCGAATAGTTAGTGCCTTAGAAGTCAACGCCAGAAGCATAAAATACAATATAAATACAACAGCTTTTCCAGCGTATAAAACTAATAATTGCAACCAGTGTGAAAGTAATGGTCATTCCTACGTTCCGAGCACCCTAGGCGTCACTCTAGGGCGTTGCTCCACCACATCTAATAGCTACCGCCTTAGAAGTCAACGCCAGAGGCATAAAGTACAATATAAATACAACAGCGTTTCCATCGTATAAAACGAATAATTGCAACCAGTGTGAAAGTTATGGTCATTTCTACATTCCGAGCAACCTAGGATTCACTCTAGGGCGTTGCTCCACCAGATCGAATAGTTAGGTCCTTAGAAGTAAACGCCAGAAGCATAAAATACGATATAAATACAACAGCTTTTCAATCGTATAAAACGAATAATTGCAACCAGTGTGAAAGTAATGGTCATTTCTACGTTCCGAGCACCATAGGCGTCACGCCAGGGCGTTGCTCCACCACATCTAATAGCTACGGCCTTAGAAGTCAACGCCAGAAGCATAAAATACAATATAAATACAACAGCTTTTCCATCGTATAAAACGAATAATTGCAACCAGTATGAAACTTATGGTCATTTCTACTTTCCGAGCAACCTAGGCTTCACCCTAGGGCGTTGCTCCAACATATTGAATAGTTAGGGCCTTAGAAGTCTACGACCGAACCATAAAATACAAAAAAAATACAACAGTGTTTCCATCATATAACAGGAATAATTTCGACCAGTTTGAAAGTGATGGCCAATTCTACGTTCCGGGCAACCTAGGCTTCACTCTAGGGCGTTGCTACACCAGATCGAATAGTTAGTGCCTTAGAAGTCAACGCCAGAAGCATAAAATACGATATAAATACAACAGCTTTTCCAGCGTATAAAACGAATAATTGCAACCAGTGTGAAAGTAATGGTCATTCCTACGTTCGGAGCAACCTAGGCTTCACCCTAGGGCGTTGCTCCAACAGATTGAATAGTTAGGACCTTACAAGTCAACGCCCAAACCATAAAATGCAAAAAAAATGCAACAGTGATTAGATCATATAACAGGAACAATTGCAACCAGTTCGAAAGTGATGGCCAATTCTACGTTCCGGGCAACCTAGGTTTCACTCCAGTGCGTTGCTCCACCAGATCGAATAGCTACGGCCTAAGAAGTCAACGCCAGAAGCATAAAATACGATATAAATACAACAGCTTTTCCATCGTATAAAACGAATAATTGCAACCAGTGTGTAAGTAATGGTCATTTCTACGTTCCGAGCTCCCTAGGCGTCACTCTAGGGCGTTCCTCCACCACATCCAATAGCTACGGCCTTAGAAGTCAACGCCAGAGGCATAAAATACAATATAAATACAACAGCGTTTCCATCGTATAAAACGAATAATTGCAACCAGTGTGAAAGTTATGGTCATTTCTACATTCCGAGCAACCTAGGATTCACTCTAGGGCGTTGCTCCACCAGATCGAATAGTTAGGTCCTTAGAAGTAAACGCCAGAAGCATAAAATACGATATAAATACAACAGCTTCTCCATCGTATAAAACGAATAATTGCAACCAGTGTGAAAGTAATGGTCATTTCTACGTTCCGAGCACCATAGGCGTCACGCTAGGGCGTTGCTCCACCACATCTAATAGCTACAGCCTTAGAAGTCAACGCCAGAGGCATAAAGTACAATATAAATACAACAGCGTTTCCATCGTATAAAACGAATAATTGCAACCAATGTGAAAGTTATGGTCATTTCTACATTCCGAGCAACCTAGGATTCACTCTAGGGCGTTGCTCCACCAGATCGAATAGTTAGGTCCTTAGAAGTAAACGACAGAAGCATAAAATACGATATAAATACAACAGCGTTTCCATCGTATAAAACGAATAATTGCAACCAGTGTGAAAGTTATGGTCATTTCTACATTCCGAGCAACCTAGGATTCACTCTAGTGCGTTGCTCCACCAGATCGAATAGTTAGGTCCTTAGAAGTCAACGCCAGAAGCATAAAATACAATATAAATACAACAGCTTTTGCATCGTATAAAACGGATAACTGCAACCAGTATGAAACTTATGGTCATTTCTACTTTCCGAGCAACCTAGGCTTCACCCTAGGGCGCTGCTCCAACAGATTGAATAGTTAGGGCCTTAGAAGTCAACGCCCGAACCATAAAATGCAAAAAAAATACAACAGTGCTTCCATCATATAACAGGAATAATTGCAACCACTTTGAAAGTGATGGCCAATTCTACGTTCCGGGCAACCTAGGCTTCACTATATTGCGTTACTCCACCAGATCGAATAGTTAGTGCCTTAGAAGTCAACGCCAGAAGCATAAAATACAATATAAATACAACAGCTTTTCCATCGTATAAAACGAATAATTGCAACCAGTATGAAACTTATGGTCATTTCTACTTTCCGAGCAACCTAGGCTTCACCCTTGGGCGTTGCTCCAACATATTGAATAGTTAGGGCCTTAGAAGTCTACGACCGAACCATAAAATACAAAAAAAATACAACAGTGTTTCCATCATATAACAGGAATAATTTCGACCAGTTTGAAAGTGATGGCCAATTCTACGTTCCGGGCAACCTAGGCTTCACTCTAGGGCGTTGCTCCACCAGATCGAATAGTTAGTGCCTTAGAAGTCAACGCCAGAAGCATAAAATACGATATAAATACAACAGCTTTTCCAGCGTATAAAACTAATAATTGCAACCAGTGTGAAAGTAATGGTCATTCCTACGTTCCGAGCACCCTAGGCGTCACTCTAGGGCGTTGCTCCACCACATCTAATAGCTACGGCCTTAGAAGTCAACGCCAGAGGCATAAAGTACAATATAAATACAACAGCGTTTCCATCGTATAAAACGAATAATTGCAACCAGTGTGAAAGTTATGGTCATTTCTACATTCCGAGCAACCTAGGATTCACTCTATGGCGTTGCTCCACCAGATCGAATAGTTAGGTCCTTAGAAGTAAACGCCAGAAGCATAAAATACGATATAAATACAACAGCTTTTCAATCGTATAAAACGAATAATTGCAACCAGTGTGAAAGTAATGGTCATTTCTACGTTCCGAGCACCATAGGCGTCACGCCAGGGCGTTGCTCCACCACATCTAATAGCTACGGCCTTAGAAGTCAACGCCAGAAGCATAAAATACAATATAAATACAACAGCTTTTCCATCGTATAAAACGAATAATTGCAACCAGTATGAAACTTATGGTCATTTCTACTTTCCGAGCAACCTAGGCTTCACCCTAGGGCGTTGCTCCAACATATTGAATAGTTAGGGCCTTAGAAGTCTACGACCGAACCATAAAATACAAAAAAAATACAACAGTGTTTCCATCATATAACAGGAATAATTTCGACCAGTTTGAAAGTGATGGCCAATTCTACGTTCCGGGCAACCTAGGCTTCACTCTAGGGCGTTGCTACACCAGATCGAATAGTTAGTGCCTTAGAAGTCAACGCCAGAAGCATAAAATACGATATAAATACAACAGCTTTTCCAGCGTATAAAACGAATAATTGCAACCAGTGTGTAAGTAATGGTCATTCCTACGTTCGGAGCTCCCTAGGCGTCACTCTAGGGCGTTCCTCCACCACATCCAATAGCTACGGCCTTAGAAGTCAACGCCAGAGGCATAAAATACAATATAAATACAACAGCGTTTCCATCGTATAAAACGAATAATTGCAACCAGTGTGAAAGTTATGGTCATTTCTACATTCCGAGCAACCTAGGATTCACTCTAGGGCGTTGCTCCACCAGATCGAATAGTTAGGTCCTTAGAAGTAAACGCCAGAAGCATAAAATACGATATAAATACAACAGCTTCTCCATCGTATAAAACGAATAATTGCAACCAGTGTGAAAGTAATGGTCATTTCTACGTTCCGAGCACCATAGGCGTCACGCTAGGGCGTTGCTCCACCACATCTAATAGCTACAGCCTTAGAAGTCAACGCCAGAGGCATAAAGTACAATATAAATACAACAGCGTTTCCATCGTATAAAACGAATAATTGCAACCAATGTGAAAGTTATGGTCATTTCTACATTCCGAGCAACCTAGGATTCACTCTAGGGCGTTGCTCCACCAGATCGAATAGTTAGGTCCTTAGAAGTAAACGACAGAAGCATAAAATACGATATAAATACAACAGCGTTTCCATCGTATAAAACGAATAATTGCAACCAGTGTGAAAGTTATGGTCATTTCTACATTCCGAGCAACCTAGGATTCACTCTAGTGCGTTGCTCCACCAGATCGAATAGTTAGGTCCTTAGAAGTCAACGCCAGAAGCATAAAATACAATATAAATACAACAGCTTTTGCATCGTATAAAACGGATAACTGCAACCAGTATGAAACTTATGGTCATTTCTACTTTCCGAGCAACCTAGGCTTCACCCTAGGGCGCTGCTCCAACAGATTGAATAGTTAGGGCCTTAGAAGTCAACGCCCGAACCATAAAATGCAAAAAAAATACAACAGTGCTTCCATCATATAACAGGAATAATTGCAACCACTTTGAAAGTGATGGCCAATTCTACGTTCCGGGCAACCTAGGCTTCACTATATTGCGTTACTCCACCAGATCGAATAGTTAGTGCCTTAGAAGTCAACGCCAGAAGCATAAAATACAATATAAATACAACAGCTTTTCCATCGTATAAAACGAATAATTGCAACCAGTATGAAACTTATGGTCATTTCTACTTTCCGAGCAACCTAGGCTTCACCCTTGGGCGTTGCTCCAACATATTGAATAGTTAGGGCCTTAGAAGTCTACGACCGAACCATAAAATACAAAAAAAATACAACAGTGTTTCCATCATATAACAGGAATAATTTCGACCAGTTTGAAAGTGATGGCCAATTCTACGTTCCGGGCAACCTAGGCTTCACTCTAGGGCGTTGCTCCACCAGATCGAATAGTTAGTGCCTTAGAAGTCAACGCCAGAAGCATAAAATACGATATAAATACAACAGCTTTTCCAGCGTATAAAACTAATAATTGCAACCAGTGTGAAAGTAATGGTCATTCCTACGTTCCGAGCACCCTAGGCGTCACTCTAGGGCGTTGCTCCACCACATCTAATAGCTACGGCCTTAGAAGTCAACGCCAGAGGCATAAAGTACAATATAAATACAACAGCGTTTCCATCGTATAAAACGAATAATTGCAACCAGTGTGAAAGTTATGGTCATTTCTACATTCCGAGCAACCTAGGATTCACTCTATGGCGTTGCTCCACCAGATCGAATAGTTAGGTCCTTAGAAGTAAACGCCAGAAGCATAAAATACGATATAAATACAACAGCTTTTCAATCGTATAAAACGAATAATTGCAACCAGTGTGAAAGTAATGGTCATTTCTACGTTCCGAGCACCATAGGCGTCACGCCAGGGCGTTGCTCCACCACATCTAATAGCTACGGCCTTAGAAGTCAACGCCAGAAGCATAAAATACAATATAAATACAACAGCTTTTCCATCGTATAAAACGAATAATTGCAACCAGTATGAAACTTATGGTCATTTCTACTTTCCGAGCAACCTAGGCTTCACCCTAGGGCGTTGCTCCAACATATTGAATAGTTAGGGCCTTAGAAGTCTACGACCGAACCATAAAATACAAAAAAAATACAACAGTGTTTCCATCATATAACAGGAATAATTTCGACCAGTTTGAAAGTGATGGCCAATTCTACGTTCCGGGCAACCTAGGCTTCACTCTAGGGCGTTGCTACACCAGATCGAATAGTTAGTGCCTTAGAAGTCAACGCCAGAAGCATAAAATACGATATAAATACAACAGCTTTTCCAGCGTATAAAACGAATAATTGCAACCAGTGTGAAAGTAATGGTCATTCCTACGTTCGGAGCACCCTAGGCGTCACTCTAGGGCGTTGCTCCACCACATCTAATAGCTACGGCCTTAGAAGTCAACGCCAGAGGCATAAAGTACAATATAAATACAACAGCGTTTCCATCGTATAAAACGAATAATTGCAACCACTGTGAAAGTTATGGTCATTTCTACATTCCGAGCAACCTAGGATTCACTCAAGGGCGTTGCTCCACCAGATCGAATAGTTAGGTCCTTAGAAGTAAACGCCAGAAGCATAAAATACGATATAAATACAACAGCTTTTCCATCGTATAAAACGAATAATTGCAACCAGTATGAAACTTATGGTCATTTCTACTTTCCGAGCAACCTAGGCTTCACCCTAGGGCGTTGCTCCAACAGATTGAATAGTTAGGGCCTTACAAGTCAACGCCCAAACCATAAAATGCAAAAAAAATGCAACAGTGATTAGATCATATAACAGGAACAATTGCAACCAGTTCGAAAGTGATGGCCAATTCTACGTTCCGGGCAACCTAGGTTTCACTCCAGTGCGTTGCTCCACCAGATCGAATAGCTACGGCCTAAGAAGTCAACGCCAGAAGCATAAAATACGATATAAATACAACAGCTTTTCCATCGTATAAAACGAATAATTGCAACCAGTGTGTAAGTAATGGTCATTTCTACGTTCCGAGCACCCTAGGCGTCACTCTAGGGCGTTCCTCCACCACATCCAATAGCTACGGCCTTAGAAGTCAACGCCAGAGGCATAAAATACAATATAAATACAACAGCGTTTCCATCGTATAAAACGAATAATTGCAACCAGTGTGAAAGTTATGGTCATTTCTACATTCCGAACAACCTAGGCTTCACTCTAGGGTGTTGCTCCACCAGATCGAATAGTTAGGTCCTTAGAAGTAAACGCCAGAAGCATAAAATACGATATAAATACAACAGCTTTTCCATCGTATAAAACGAAAATTAGCAACCAGTGTAAAAGTTATGATCATTTCTACGTTCCGGGCAACCTGGGCTTCACTCTAGGGCGTTGCTCCACCAGATCAAACAGTTAGGGCCTTAGAAGTCGACGCCAGAAGCATAAAATACGATATAAATACAACCGCTTTTCCATCGTATAAAACGAATAATAGCAACCAGTGTGAAAGTTATGGTCATTTCTACGTTCCAGGCAACCTAGGATTCACTCTAGGGCGTTGCTCCACCAGATCGAATAGTTAGTGCCTTAGAAGTCAACGCCAGAAGCATAAAATACGATATAAATACAACCGCTTTTCCATCGTATAAAACGAATAATTGCAACCAGTGTGAAAGTTATGGCCATTTCTACATTCCGAGCAACCTAGGATTCACTCTAGGGCGTTGCTCCACCAGATCGAATAGTTAGGTCCTTAGAAGTAAACGCCAGAAGCATAAAATACGATATAAATACAACAGCTTTTCAATCGTATAAAACGAATAATTGCAACCAGTGTGAAAGTAATGGTCATTTCTACGTTCCGAGCACCATAGGCGTCACGCCAGGGCGTTGCTCCACCACATCTAATAGCTACGGCCTTAGAAGTCAACGCCAGAAGCATAAAATACAATATAAATACAACAGCTTTTCCATCGTATAAAACGAATAATTGCAACCAGTATGAAACTTATGGTCATTTCTACTTTCCGAGCAACCTAGGCTTCACCCTAGGGCGTTGCTCCAACATATTGAATAGTTAGGGCCTTAGAAGTCTACGACCGAACCATAAAATACAAAAAAAATACAACAGTGTTTCCATCATATAACAGGAATAATTTCGACCAGTTTGAAAGTGATGGCCAATTCTACGTTCCGGGCAACCTAGGCTTCACTCTAGGGCGTTGCTACACCAGATCGAATAGTTAGTGCCTTAGAAGTCAACGCCAGAAGCATAAAATACGATATAAATACAACAGCTTTTCCAGCGTATAAAACGAATAATTGCAACCAGTGTGAAAGTAATGGTCATTCCTACGTTCGGAGCAACCTAGGCTTCACCCTAGGGCGTTGCTCCAACAGATTGAATAGTTAGGACCTTACAAGTCAACGCCCAAACCATAAAATGCAAAAAAAATGCAACAGTGGTTAGATCATATAACAGGAACAATTGCAACCAGTTCGAAAGTGATGGCCAATTCTACGTTCCGGGCAACCTAGGTTTCACTCCAGTGCGTTGCTCCACCAGATCGAATAGCTACGGCCTAAGAAGTCAACGCCAGAAGCATAAAATACGATATAAATACAACAGCTTTTCCATCGTATAAAACGAATAATTGCAACCAGTGTGTAAGTAATGGTCATTTCTACGTTCCGAGCTCCCTAGGCGTCACTCTAGGGCGTTCCTCCACCACATCCAATAGCTACGGCCTTAGAAGTCAACGCCAGAGGCATAAAATACAATATAAATACAACAGCGTTTCCATCGTATAAAACGAATAATTGCAACCAGTGTGAAAGTTATGGTCATTTCTACATTCCGAGCAACCTAGGATTCACTCTAGGGCGTTGCTCCACCAGATCGAATAGTTAGGTCCTTAGAAGTAAACGCCAGAAGCATAAAATACGATATAAATACAACAGCTTCTCCATCGTATAAAACGAATAATTGCAACCAGTGTGAAAGTAATGGTCATTTCTACGTTCCGAGCACCATAGGCGTCACGCTAGGGCGTTGCTCCACCACATCTAATAGCTACAGCCTTAGAAGTCAACGCCAGAGGCATAAAGTACAATATAAATACAACAGCGTTTCCATCGTATAAAACGAATAATTGCAACCAGTGTGAAAGTTATGGTCATTTCTACATTCCGAGCAACCTAGGATTCACTCTAGGGCGTTGCTCCACCAGATCGAATAGTTAGGTCCTTAGAAGTAAACGACAGAAGCATAAAATACGATATAAATACAACAGCGTTTCCATCGTATAAAACGAATAATTGCAACCAGTGTGAAAGTTATGGTCATTTCTACATTCCGAGCAACCTAGGATTCACTCTAGTGCGTTGCTCCACCAGATCGAATAGTTAGGTCCTTAGAAGTCAACGCCAGAAGCATAAAATACAATATAAATACAACAGCTTTTGCATCGTATAAAACGGATAACTGCAACCAGTATGAAACTTATGGTCATTTCTACTTTCCGAGCAACCTAGGCTTCACCCTAGGGCGCTGCTCCAACAAATTGAATAGTTAGGGCCTTAGAAGTCAACGCCCGAACCATAAAATGCAAAAAAAATACAACAGTGCTTCCATCATATAACAGGAATAATTGCAACCACTTTGAAAGTGATGGCCAATTCTACGTTCCGGGCAACCTAGGCTTCACTATATTGCGTTACTCCACCAGATCGAATAGTTAGTGCCTTAGAAGTCAACGCCAGAAGCATAAAATACAATATAAATACAACAGCTTTTCCATCGTATAAAACGAATAATTGCAACCAGTATGAAACTTATGGTCATTTCTACTTTCCGAGCAACCTAGGCTTCACCCTTGGGCGTTGCTCCAACATATTGAATAGTTAGGGCCTTAGAAGTCTACGACCGAACCATAAAATACAAAAAAAATACAACAGTGTTTCCATCATATAACAGGAATAATTTCGACCAGTTTGAAAGTGATGGCCAATTCTACGTTCCGGGCAACCTAGGCTTCACTCTAGGGCGTTGCTCCACCAGATCGAATAGTTAGTGCCTTAGAAGTCAACGCCAGAAGCATAAAATACGATATAAATACAACAGCTTTTCCAGCGTATAAAACTAATAATTGCAACCAGTATGAAACTTATGGTCATTTCTACTTTCCGAGCAAGCTAGGCTTCACCATAGGGCGTTGCTCCAACAGATTGAATAGTTAGGACCTTAGAAGTGAACGCCCGAACCATAAAATGCAAAAAAATACAACAGTGTTTCCATCATATATCAGGTATAATTGCAACCAGTTTGAAAGTGATGGCCAATTCTACGTTCCGGGCAAACTAGGATTCTATCTAGGGCGTTGCTCCACCAGATCGAATAGATAGTGCCTTAGAAGTCAACGCCAGAAGCATAAATTAAAATATAAATACAACAGTATTTCCATCGTATAAAACGAATAATTGCAACCAGTGTGAAAGTTATGGTCATTTCTACATTCCGGGCAACCTAGGATTCACTCTAGGGCGTTGCTCCACCAGATCGAATAGTTAGGTCCTTAGAAGTAAACGCCAGAAACATAAAGTACGATATAAATGCAACAGCGTTTCCATCGTATAAAACGAATAATTGCAACAAGTGTGAAAGTTATGGTCATTTCTACATTCCGAGCAACCTAGGATTCACTCTAGGGCGTTGCTCCACCAGATCGAATAGTTCGGTCCTTAGAAGTAAACGCCAGAAGCATAAAATACGATATAACTACAACAGCGTTTCCATCGTATAAAACGAATAATTGCAGCCAGTGTGAAAGTTATGGTCATTTCTACATTCCGAGCAACCTAGGATTCACTCTAGGGCGTTGCTCCACCAGATCGAATAGTTAGGTCCTTAGAAGTCAACGCCAGAAGCATAAAATACGATATAAATACAACAGCTTTTCCATCGTATAAAACGAATAACTGCAACCAGTATTAAACTTATGGTCATTTCTACTTTCCGAGCAACCTAGGCTTCACCCTAGGGCGTTGCTCCAACAGATTGAATAGTTAGGGCCGTAGAAGTCTACGCCCGAACCATAAAATACAAAAAAAATACAACTGTGTTTCCATCATATAACAGGAATAATTTCGACCAGTTTGAAAGTGATGGCCAATTCTACGTTTCGGGCAACCTAGGCTTCACTCTAGGGCGTTGCTCCACCACATCTAATAGCTACGGCCTTAGAAGTAAACGCCAGAGGCATAAAGTACAATATAAATACAACAGCGTTTCCATCGTATAAAACGAATAATTGCAACCAGTGTGAAAGTTATGGTCATTTCTACATTCCGAGCAACCTAGGATTCACTCTAGGGCGTTGCTCCACCAGATCGAATAGTTAGGTCCTTAGAAGTAAACGCCAGAAGCATAAAATACGATATAAATACAACAGCTTTTCAATCGTATAAAACGAATAATTGCAACCAGTGTGAAAGTAATGGTCATTTCTACGTTCAGAGCACCATAGGCATCACGCCAGGGCGTTGCTCCACCACATCTAATAGCTACGGCCTTAGAAGTCAACGCCAGAAGCATAAAATACAATATAAATACAACAGCTTTTCCATCGTATAAAACGAATAATTGCAACGAGTATGAAACTTATGGTCATTTCTACTTTCCGAGCAACCTAGGCTTCACCCTAGGGCGTTGCTCCAACATATTGAATAGTTAGGGCCTTAGAAGTCTACGACCGAACCATAAAATACAAAAAAAATACAACAGTGTTTCCATCATATAACAGGAATAATTTCGACCAGTTTGAAAGTGATGGCCAATTCTACGTTCCGGGCAACCTAGGCTTCACTCTAGGGCGTTGCTACACCAGATCGAATAGTTAGTGCCTTAGAAGTCAACGCCAGAAGCATAAAATACGATATAAATACAACAGCTTTTCCAGCGTATAAAACGAATAATTGCAACCAGTGTGAAAGTAATGGTCATTCCTACGTTCGGAGCACCCTAGGCGTCACTCTAGGGCGTTGCTCCACCACATCTAATAGCTACGGCCTTAGAAGTCAACGCCAGAGGCATAAAGTACAATATAAATACAACAGCGTTTCCATCGTATAAAACGAATAATTGCAACCACTGTGAAAGTTATGGTCATTTCTACATTCCGAGCAACCTAGGATTCACTCAAGGACGTTGCTCCACCAGATCGAATAGTTAGGTCCTTAGAAGTAAACGCCAGAAGCATAAAATACGATATAAATACAACAGCTTTTCCATCGTATAAAACGAATAATTGCAACCAGTATGAAACTTATGGTCATTTCTACTTTCCGAGCAACCTAGGCTTCACCCTAGGGCGTTGCTCCAACAGATTGAATAGTTAGGGCCTTACAAGTCAACGCCCAAACCATAAAATGCAAAAAAAATGCAACAGTGATTAGATCATATAACAGGAACAATTGCAACCAGTTCGAAAGTGATGGCCAATTCTACGTTCCGGGCAACCTAGGTTTCACTCCAGTGCGTTGCTCCACCAGATCGAATAGCTACGGCCTAAGAAGTCAACGCCAGAAGCATAAAATACGATATAAATACAACAGCTTTTCCATCGTATAAAACGAATAATTGCAACCAGTGTGTAAGTAATGGTCATTTCTACGTTCCGAGCACCCTAGGCGTCACTCTAGGGCGTTCCTCCACCACATCCAATAGCTACGGCCTTAGAAGTCAACGCCAGAGGCATAAAATACAATATAAATACAACAGCGTTTCCATCGTATAAAACGAATAATTGCAACCAGTGTGAAAGTTATGGTCATTTCTACATTCCGAACAACCTAGGCTTCACTCTAGGGTGTTGCTCCACCAGATCGAATAGTTAGGTCCTTAGAAGTAAACGCCAGAAGCATAAAATACGATATAAATACAACAGCTTTTCCATCGTATAAAACGAAAATTAGCAACCAGTGTAAAAGTTATGATCATTTCTACGTTCCGGGCAACCTGGGCTTCACTCTAGGGCGTTGCTCCACCAGATCAAACAGTTAGGGCCTTAGAAGTCGACGCCAGAAGCATAAAATACGATATAAATACAACCGCTTTTCCATCGCATAAAACGAATAATAGCAACCAGTGTGAAAGTTATGGTCATTTCTACGTTCCAGGCAACCTACGCTTCACTCTAGGGCGTTGTTCCACCAGATCGAATAGTTAGGGCCTAAGAAGTCAACGCCAGAAGCATAAAATACGATATAAATACAACAGCTTTTCCATCGTATAAAACGAATAATTGCAACCAGTATGAAACTTATGGTCACTTCTACTTTCCGAGCAAGCTAGACTTCACCATAGGGCGTTGCTCCACCAGATAGAATAGTTAGTGCCTTAGAAGTCAACGCCAGAAACATAAAATACGATATAAATACAACAGCTTTTCCATCGTATTAAATGAATAACTGCAGACAGTGTGAAAGTAGTGGTCATTTCTACGTTCCGAGCAATCTAGACTTCACTCTAGGGCGGTGCTCCACCATATCGAATAGCTACGGATTAAGAAGCCTACGTCTGAAGCATAAAATACAATAAAAATACAACAGTGTTGCCATCATATAACAGGAATAATTGCAACCAGTTTGAAAGTGATGGCCAATTCTACGTTCCGGGCATCCTAGGCTTCACTCTAGGGCGTTGCTCCACCATATCGAATAGTTAGTTCCTTAGAAGTCAACGCCAGAAGCATAAAATACAATATAAATACAACAGTCTTTCCACCCTATAACAGGAATAATTGCAACCTGTGTGAAAGTGATGGTCATTTCTACGTTCCAGGCAACCTAGGCTTCACTCTAGGGCGTTGTTCCACCAGATCGAATAGCTAGGGCCTAAGAAGGCAACGCCAGAAGCATGAAATACAATATAAATATAACAGTTTTTCCATCGCATAAAACGAATAATAGCAACCCGTGTGAAAGTGATGGTCATTTCTACGTTCCAGGCAAGCTAGGCTTCACTCTAGCGCGTTGTTCCACCAGATCGAATAGCTAGGGCCTAAGAAGGCAACGCCAGAAGCATAAAATACAATATAAATGTAACAGTTTTTCCATCGCATAAAACGAATAATAGCAACCCGTGTGAAAGTGATGGTCATTTCTACGTTCCAGGCAAGCTAGGCTTCACTCTAGCGCGTTGTTCCACCAGATCGAATAGCTAGGGCCTAAGAAGGCAACGCCAGAAGCATAAAATACAATATAAATGTAACAGTTTTTCCATCGCATAAAACGAATAATAGCAAGCAGTGTGAAAGTTATGGCCATTTCTACGTTCCAGGCAACCTACGCTTCACTCTAGGGCGTTGTTCCACCAGATCGAATAGTTAGGGCCTAAGAAGTCAACGCCAGAAGCATAAAATACGATATAAATACAACAGCTTTTCCATCGTATAAAACGAATAATTGCAACCAGTATGAAACTTATGGTCACTTCTACTTTCCGAGCAAGCTAGACTTCACCATAGGGCGTTGCTCCACCAGATAGAATAGTTAGTGCCTTAGAAGTCAACGCCAGAAACATAAAATACGATATAAATACAACAGCTTTTCCATCGTATTAAATGAATAACTGCAGACAGTGTGAAAGTAGTGGTCATTTCTACGTTCCGAGCAATCTAGACTTCACTCTAGGGCGGTGCTCCACCATATCGAATAGCTACGGATTAAGAAGCCTACGTCTGAAGCATAAAATACAATAAAAATACAACAGTGTTGCCATCATATAACAGGAATAATTGCAACCAGTTTGAAAGTGATGGCCAATTCTACGTTCCGGGCATCCTAGGCTTCACTCTAGGGCGTTGCTCCACCATATCGAATAGTTAGTTCCTTAGAAGTCAACGCCAGAAGCATAAAATACAATATAAATACAACAGTCTTTCCACCCTATAACAGGAATAATTGCAACCTGTGTGAAAGTGATGGTCATTTCTACGTTCCAGGCAACCTAGGCTTCACTCTAGGGCGTTGTTCCACCAGATCGAATAGCTAGGGCCTAAGAAGGCAACGCCAGAAGCATGAAATACAATATAAATATAACAGTTTTTCCATCGCATAAAACGAATAATAGCAACCCGTGTGAAAGTGATGGTCATTTCTACGTTCCAGGCAAGCTAGGCTTCACTCTAGCGCGTTGTTCCACCAGATCGAATAGCTAGGGCCTAAGAAGGCAACGCCAGAAGCATAAAATACAATATAAATGTAACAGTTTTTCCATCGCATAAAACGAATAATAGCAAGCAGTGTGAAAGTTATGGCCATTTCTACGTTCCAGGCAACCTAGGCTTCTCTCTAGGTCGTTGCTCTACTAGATCGAACAGCTAGGGCCTTAGAAGTCAACGCCAGAAGCATAAAATACAATATAAATACAACAGTTTTTCCATCGTATAAAACGAATAATTGCAACCAGTATGAAACTTATGGTCATTTCTACTTTCCGAGCAACCTAGGCTTCACCCTAGGGCGTTGCTCCAACAGATTGAATAGTTAGGGCCTTAGAAGTCATGGCCCGAAGCATAAAATGCAATAAAAATACAACAGTGTTTCCATCATATAACAGGAATAATTGCAACCAGTTTGAAAGTGATGGCCAATTCTACGTTCCGGGCAACCAAGGCTTCACTCTAGGGCGTTGCTCCACCAGATCGAATAGTTAGTGCCTTAGAAGTCAACGCCAGAAGCATAAAATACAATATAAATACAACAGTTTTTCCTTCGCATAGAACGAATAATTGCAACCAGTATGAAACTTATGGACATTTCTACTTTCCGAGCAACCTAGGCTTCACCCTAGGGCGTTGCTCCAACAGATTGAATAGTTAGGGCCTTAGAAGTCAACGCCCGAACCATAAAATGCAAAAAAAATACAACAGTGTTTCCATCATATAACAGGAATAATTGCAACCAGTTTGAAAGTGATGGCCAATTCTACGTTCCGGGCAACCTAGGTTTCCCTCCAGGGCGTTGCTCCACCAGACGGAATAGTTACGGCCTAAGAAGTCAACGCCAGAAGCATAAAATACGATATAAATACAACCGCTTTTCCATCGTATAAAACGAATAATTGCAACCAGTGTGAAAGTAATGGTCATTTCTACGTTCCGGGCACCCTAGGCGTCACTCTAGGGCGTTGCTCGACTAGATCGAACAGCTAGGGCCTTAGAAGTAAACGCCAGAGGCATAAAGTACAATATAAATACAACAGCGTTTCCATCGTATAAAACGAATAATTGCAACCAGTGTGAAAGTTATGGTCATTTCTACATTCCGAGCATCCTAGGCTTCACTCTAGGGCGTTGCTCCACCAGATCGAATAGTTAGGGCCTAAGAAGTCAACGCCAGAAGCATAAAATACAATATAAAGATAAGAGTTTTTCCATCGTATAAAACGAATATTAGCAACCAGTGTAAAAGTTATGATCATTTCTACGTTCCGGGCAACCCAGGCTTCACTCTACGGCGTTGTTCCACCAGATCGAATAGTTAGGGCCTAAGAAGTCAACACCAGAAGAATAAAATACAAAATAAATACAACAGCCTTTACACCGTATAAAACGAATAATAGCAACCAGTGTGAAAGGTATGGTCATTTCTACGTTCCAGGCAACCTAGGCCTCACTCTAGGGCGTTGTTCCACCAGATCGCATAGTTAGTGCCTTAGAAGTCAACGCCAGAAGCATAAAATACAATAAAAATACAACAGTTTTTACATCGCAGAAAACGAATAATTGCAACCAGTATGAAACTTATGGTCATTTCTACTTTCCGAGCAACCTAGGCTTCACCCTAGGTTGTTGCTCCAACAGATTGAATAGTTAGGGCCTTACAAGTCAACGCCCGAACCATAAAATGCAAAAAGAATACAACAGTGATTACATCATATAACAGGAGCAATTGCAACCAGTTCGAAAGTGACGGCCAATTCTACGTTCCGGGCAACCTAGGTTTCACTCCAGGGCGTTGCTCCACCAGATCGAATAGTTACGGCCTAAGAAGTCAACGCCAGAAGCATAAAATACGATATAAATGCAACAGCTTTTCCATCGTATAAAAGGAATAATTGCAAACAGTGTGAAAGTAATGGTCATTTCCATGTTCCGGGCAACCTAGGCTTCACTCTAGGGCGTTGTTCCACCAGGTCGAATGGTTAGGGCCTAAGAGGTCAACGCCAGAAGAATAAAATACAATATAAGTACAACAGTTTTTCCATCGTATAAAATGTATAATTGCAGACATTGTGAAAGTAATGGTCATTTCTGCGTTCCGGGCAACCTAGGCGTCACCCTAGGGCGCAGCTCCACCACATCTAATAGCTACGGCCTTAGAAGTCAACCCCAGATGAATAAAATACAATAAAGATGCAACAGCTTTTCCATCGTATAAAACGAATAATTGCAACCAGTGTGAAAGTTATGGTCATTTATACTTTCCGGGCAACCTAGGCTTCACCCTAGGGCGTCGCTCCAACAGATTGAAAAGTTAGGAGCTTAGAAGTCAACGCCCGAAGCATAAAATACCAAATAAATAGAACGGTTTTTCCATTGTATAAAACGAATTATTGCTACCGGTGTAAAAGTTACGGTCATTTCTACGTTCCGGGCAACCTAGGCTTCACCCTAGGGCGTTGTTCCACCACATCTAATAGCTACGGCCTTAGATGTCAACCCCAGATGAATAAAATACAATAAAGATGCAACAGTTTTTCCATCGTATAAAACGAATAATTGCAACCAGTATGAAACTTATGGTCATTTCTACTTTCCGAGCAACCTAGGATTCACCCTAGGGCGTTGCTCCAACAGATTGAATAGTTAGGGCCTTAGAAGTCAAGGCCCGAAGCATAAAATGCAATAAAAATACAACAGTGTTTCCATCATATAACAGGAATAATTGCAACCAGTTTGAAAGTGATGGCCAATTCTACGTTCCGGGCAACCTAGGCTTCACTCTAGGGCGTTGCTCCACCACATCCAATAGCTACGGCCTTAGAAGTCAACGCCAGAGGCATAAAATACAATATAAATACAACAGCTTTTCCATCGTATAAAACGAATAATTGCAACCAGTGTGAAAGTTATGGTCATTTCTACGTTCCGGGCAACCTAGGCGTCACTCTATGGCGTTCATCCACCACATCCAATAGCTACGGCCTCAGAAGTCACCGCCTGAAGCATCAAATACAATAAAAATACAACAGTCTTTCCGCCCTATAACAGGAATAATTGCAACCCGTGTGAAAGTGATGGTCATTTCTACGTTCCAGGCAAGCTATGCTTCACTCTAGCGCGTTGTTCCACCAGATCGAATAGCTAGGGCCTAAGAAGGCAACGCCAGAAGCATAAAATACAATATAAATATAACAGTTTTTCCATCGCATAAAACGAATTATAGCAACCAGTGTGAAAGTTATGGTCATTTCTACGTTCCAGGCAACCTAGGCTTCTCTCTAGGGCGTTGTTCCACCAGATCGAATAGTCAGGGCCTGAGAAGTCAACGCCAGAAGAATAAAATACGATATAAATACAACAGCTTTTCCATCGTATAAAACGAATAATTACAACCAGTGTGAAAGTAATAGTCATTTCTACGTTCCGAGCACACTAGGCGTCACTCTAGGGCGTTGCTCCACCACATCTAATAGCTACGGCCTTAGAAGTCAACGCCAGAGGCATAAAGTACAATATAAATACAACAGCGTTTCCATCGTATAAAACGAATAATTGCAACAAGTGTGAAAGTTATGGTCATTTCTACATTCCGAGCAACCTAGGATTCACTCTAGGGCGTTGCTCCACCAGATCGAATCGATAGGTCCTTAGAAGTAAACGACAGAAGCATAAAATACGATATAAATACATCAGCGTTTCCATCGTATAAAACGAATAATTGCAACAAGTGTAAAAGTTACGGTCATTTCTACATTCCGAGCAACCTAGGCTTCACTCTAGGGTGTTGCTCCACCAGGTCGAATAGTTAGTGCCTTAGAAGTCAACGCCAGAAGCATAAAATACAATATAAATACAACAGCTTTTCCACCGTATAAAACGAATAATTGCAACCAGTGTGAAAGTTATGGTCATTTCTACATTCCGAGCAACCTAGGATTCACTCTAGGGCGTTGCTCCACCAGATCGAATAGTTAGGCCCTTAGAAGTAAACGCCAGAAGCATAAAATACGATATAAATACAACAGCGTTTCCATCGTATAAAACGAAAAATTGCAACCAGTGTGAAAGTTATGGTCATTTCTACATTCCGAGCAATCTAGGATTCACTCTAGTGCGTTGCTCCTCCAGATCGAATAGTTAGGTCCTTAGAAGTAACCGCCAGAAGCATAAAATACGATATAAATACAACAGCTTTTCCATCGTATAAAAGGAATAATTGCAAACAGTGTGAAAGTAATGGTCATTTCTACGTTCCGGGCAAGCTAGGCTTCACCCTAGGCTGTTGTTCCACCAGATCGAATAGTTAGGGCCTAAGAAGTGAACGCCCGAACCATAAAATTCAAAAAAAATACAACAGCGTTTCCATCGTATAAAACGAATAATTGCAACAAGTATGAAAGTTATGGTCATTTCTTCATTCCGAGCAACCTAGGCTTCACTCTAGGGCGTTGCTCCACCAGATCGAATAGTTAGTGCCTTAGAAGTCAACGCCAGAAGCATAAAATACAATATAAATACAACAGCTTTTCCATCGTATAAAACGAATAATTGCAACCAGTATGAAACTTATGGTCATTTCTACTTTCCGAGCAACCTAGGCTTCACCCTAGGGCGATGCTCAAACGGACTGAACAGTTAGGGCCTTAGAAGTCAACGCCCGAACCATAAAATGCAAAAAAAATACAACAGTGTTTCCATCATATAACAGGAACAATTGCAACCAGTTTGAAAGTGATGGCCAATTCTACGTTCCGGGCAACCTAGGCTTCACTCTAGGGCGTTGCTCCACCAGATCGAATAGTTAGTGCCGTAGAAGTCAACGCTAGAAGCATAAAATACAATATAAATACAACAGTTTTTCCATCGTATAAAACGAATAATTGCAACCAGTATGAAACTTATGGTCATTTCTACTTTCCGAGCAACCTAGGCTTCACGCTAGGGCGATGCTCAAACGGATTGAACAGTTAGGGCCTTAGAAGTCAACGCTCGAACCATAAAATGCAAAAAAA
This sequence comes from Calliopsis andreniformis, assembly GCF_051401765.1. Classification (NCBI taxonomy): domain Eukaryota; kingdom Metazoa; phylum Arthropoda; class Insecta; order Hymenoptera; family Andrenidae; genus Calliopsis; species Calliopsis andreniformis. Next base: position 1,015,369 of record NW_027480472.1, on the reverse strand, counting down.
ATACAACAGTGTTTCCATCATATAACAGGAATAATTGCAACCAGTTTGAAAGTGATGGCCAATTCTACGTTCCGGGCAACCTAGGTTTCACTCCAGGGCGTTGCTCCACCAGACCGAGTAGTTACGGACTTAGCAGTCAACGCCAGAAGCATAAAATAAGATATAAATACAACAGCTTTTCCATCGTATAAAACGAATAATTACAACCAGTGTGAAAGTAATGGTCATTTCTACGTTGCGAACACCCTAGGCGTCACTCTAGGGCGTTGCTCTACCACATCTAATAGCTACGGCCTTAGAAGTCAACGCCAGAGGCATAAAGTACAATGTAAATACAACAGCGTTTCCATCGTCTAAAACGAATAATTGCAACCAGTGTGAAAGTTATTGTCATTTCTACATTCCGAGCAACCTAGGATTCACTCTAGGGCGTTGCTCCACCAGACCGAATAGTTACGGACTAAGCAGTCAACGCCAGCAGCATAAAATAAGATATAAATACAACAGCTTTTCCACCGTATAAAACGAATAATTGCAAACAGTGTGAAAGTAATGGTCATTTCTACATTCCGAGCAACCTAGGATTCACTCTAGGGCGTTGCTCCACCAGATCGAATAGATAGGTCCTTAGAAGTAAACGACAGAAGCATAAAATACGATATAAATACAACAGCGTTTCCATCGTATAAAACGAATAATTGCAACAAGTGTGAAAGTTACGGTCATTTCTACATTCCGAGCAACCTAGGCTTCACTCTAGGGCGTTGCTCCACCAGGTCGAATAGTTAGTGCCTTAGAAGTCAACGCCAGAAGCATAAATTACAATATAAATACAACAGCTTTTCCAACGTATAAAACGAATAATTGCAACCAGTGTGAAAGTTATGGTCATTTCTACATTCCGAGCAACCTAGGATTCACTCTAGGGCGTTGCTCCACCAGATCGAATAGTTAGGTCCTTAGAAGTAAACGCCAGAAGCATAAAATACGATATAAATACAACAGCGTTTCCATCGTATAAAACGAATAATTGCAACCAGTGTGAAAGTTATGGTCATTCCTACATTCCGAGCAATCTAGGATTCACTCTAGTGCGTTGCTCCTCCAGGTCGAATAGTTAGGTCCTTAGAAGTAAACGCCAGAAGCATAAAATACGATATAAATACAACAGCGTTTCCATCGTATAAAACGAAAAATTGCAACCAGTGTGAAAGTAATGGTCATTTCTACATTCCGAGCAATCTAGGATTCACTCTAGTGCGTTGCTCCTCCAGATCGAATAGTTAGGTCCTTAGAAGTAACCGCCAGAAGCATAAAATACGATATAAATACAACAGCTTTTCCATCGTATAAAAGGAATAATTGCAAACAGTGTGAAAGTAATGGTCATTTCTACGTTCCGGGCAAGCTAGGCTTCACCCTAGGCTGTTGTTCCACCAGATCGAATAGTTAGGGCCTAAGAAGTGAACGCCCGAACCATAAAATGCAAAAAAAATACAACAGTGCTTCCATCATATAACAGGAATAATTGGAACCAGTTTGAAAGTGATGGCCAATTCTACGTTCCGGGCAACCTAGGCTTCACTCTATTGCGTTGCTCCACCAGATCGAATAGTTAGTGCCTTAGAAGTCAACGCCAGAAGCATAAAATACAATATAAATACAACAGTTTTTCCATCGTATAAAACAAATAATTGCAACCAGTATGAAACTTATGTTCATTTCTACTTTCCGAGCAACCTAGGCTTCACCCTAGGGCGTTGCTCCAACGGATTGAATAGTTAGGGCCTTAGAAGTCAACGCCCGAACCATAAAATGCAAAAAAAATACAACAGCGTTTCCATCATATAACAGGAATAATTGCAAGCAGTTTGAAAGTGATGGCCAATTCTACGTTCCGGGCAACCTAGGTTTCACTCCAGGGCGTTGCTCCACCAGACCGAATAGTTACGGACTAAGCAGTCAACGCCAGCAGTATAAAATAAGATATAAATACAACAGCTTTTCCACCGTATAAAACGAATAATTGCAACCAGTGTGAAAGTTATGGTCATTTCTACATTCCGAGCAACCTAGGATTCACTCCAGGGCGTTGCTCCACCAGATCGAATAGTTATGGTCCTTAGAAGTAAACGCCAGAAGCATAAAATACGATATAAATACAACAGCGTTTCCATCGTATAAAACGAATAATTGCAACAAGTGTGAAAGTTATGGTTATTTCTACATTCCGAGCAACCTAGGATTCACTCTAGGGCGTTGCTCCACCAGATCGAATCGATAGGTCCTTAGAAGTAAACGACAGAAGCATAAAATACGATATAAATACATCGGCGTTTCCATCGTATAAAACGAATAATTGCAACAAGTGTAAAAGTTACGGTCATTTCTACATTCCGAGCAACCTAGGCTTCACTCTAGGGCGTTGCTCCACCAGGTCGAATAGTTAGTGCCTTAGAAGTCAACGCCAGAAGCATAAAATACAATATAAATACAACAGCTTTTCCACCGTATAAAACGAATAATTGCAACCAGTGTGAAAGTTATGGTCATTTCTACATTCCGAGCAACCTAGGATTCACTCTAGGGCGTTGCTCCACCAGATCGAATAGTTAGGTCCTTAGAAGTAAACGCCAGAAGCATAAAATACGATATAAATACAACAGCGTTTCCATCGTATAAAACGAAAAATTGCAACCAGTGTGAAAGTTATGGTCATTTCTACATTCCGAGCAATCTTGGATTCACTCTAGTGCGTTGCTCCTCCAGATCGAATAGTTAGGTCCTTAGAAGTAACCGCCAGAAGCATAAAATACGATATAAATACAACAGCTTTTCCATCGTATAAAAGGAATAATTGCAAACAGTGTGAAAGTAATGGTCATTTCTACGTTCCGGGCAAGCTAGGCTTCACCCTAGGCTGTTGTTCCACCAGATCGAATAGTTAGGGCCTAAGAAGTGAACGCCCGAACCATAAAATTCAAAAAAAATACAACAGCGTTTCCATCGTATAAAACGAATAATTGCAACAAGTATGAAAGTTATGGTCATTTCTTCATTCCGAGCAACCTAGGCTTCACTCTAGGGCGTTGCTCCACCAGATCGAATAGTTAGTGCCTTAGAAGTCAACGCCAGAAGCATAAAATACAATATAAATACAACAGCTTTTCCATCGTATAAAACGAATAATTGCAACCAGTATGAAACTTATGGTCATTTCTACTTTCCGAGCAACCTAGGCTTCACCCTAGGGCGATGCTCAAACGGACTGAACAGTTAGGGCCTTAGAAGTCAACGCCCGAACCATAAAATGCAAAAAAAATACAACAGTGTTTCCATCATATAACAGGAACAATTGCAACCAGTTTGAAAGTGATGGCCAATTCTACGTTCCGGGCAACCTAGGCTTCACTCTAGGGCGTTGCTCCACCAGATCGAATAGTTAGTGCCGTAGAAGTCAACGCTAGAAGCATAAAATACAATATAAATACAACAGTTTTTCCATCGTATAAAACGAATAATTGCAACCAGTATGAAACTTATGGTCATTTCTACTTTCCGAGCAACCTAGGCTTCACGCTAGGGCGATGCTCAAACGGATTGAACAGTTAGGGCCTTAGAAGTCAACGCTCGAACCATAAAATGCAAAAAAAATACAACAGTGTTTCCATCATATAACAGGAATAATTGCAACCAGTTTGAAAGTGATGGCCAATTCTACGTTCCGGGCAACCTAGGTTTCACTCCAGGGCGTTGCTCCACCAGACCGAGTAGTTACGGACTTAGCAGTCAACGCCAGAAGCATAAAATAAGATATAAATACAACAGCTTTTCCATCGTATAAAACGAATAATTACAACCAGTGTGAAAGTAATGGTCATTTCTACGTTGCGAACACCCTAGGCGTCACTCTAGGGCGTTGCTCTACCACATCTAATAGCTACGGCCTTAGAAGTCAACGCCAGAGGCATAAAGTACAATGTAAATACAACAGCGTTTCCATCGTCTAAAACGAATAATTGCAACCAGTGTGAAAGTTATTGTCATTTCTACATTCCGAGCAACCTAGGATTCACTCTAGGGCGTTGCTCCACCAGACCGAATAGTTACGGACTAAGCAGTCAACGCCAGCAGCATAAAATAAGATATAAATACAACAGCTTTTCCACCGTATAAAACGAATAATTGCAAACAGTGTGAAAGTAATGGTCATTTCTACATTCCGAGCAACCTAGGATTCACTCTAGGGCGTTGCTCCACCAGATCGAATAGATAGGTCCTTAGAAGTAAACGACAGAAGCATAAAATACGATATAAATACAACAGCGTTTCCATCGTATAAAACGAATAATTGCAACAAGTGTGAAAGTTACGGTCATTTCTACATTCCGAGCAACCTAGGCTTCACTCTAGGGCGTTGCTCCACCAGGTCGAATAGTTAGTGCCTTAGAAGTCAACGCCAGAAGCATAAATTACAATATAAATACAACAGCTTTTCCAACGTATAAAACGAATAATTGCAACCAGTGTGAAAGTTATGGTCATTTCTACATTCCGAGCAACCTAGGATTCACTCTAGGGCGTTGCTCCACCAGATCGAATAGTTAGGTCCTTAGAAGTAAACGCCAGAAGCATAAAATACGATATAAATACAACAGCGTTACCATCGTATAAAACGAATAATTGCAACCAGTGTGAAGGTTATGGTCATTTCTACAATCCGAGCAACCTAGGATTCACTCTAGGGCGTTGCTCCACCAGATCGAATAGTTAGGTCCTTAGAAGTAAACGCCAGAAACATAAAATACGATATAAATACAACAGCTTTTCCATCGTATAAAAGGAATAATTGCAAACAGTGTGAACGTAATGGTCATTTCTACGATCCGGGCAAGCTAGGCGTCACTCTAGGGCGTTGCTCCACCACATCTAATAGCTACGGCCTTAGAAGTCAACGCCAGATGCATAAAGTACAATATAAATACAACAGCGTTTCCATCGTCTAAAACGAATAATTGCAACCAGTGTGAAAGTTATGGTCATTTCTACATTCCGGGCAACCTAGGATTCACTCTAGGGCGTTGCTCCACCAGATCGAATAGTTAGGTCCTTAGAAGCAAACGCCAGAAGCATAAAATACGATATAAATACAACAGCTTTTCCATCGTAAAAAACGAATAATTGGAACCAGTGTGAAAGTAATGGTCATTTCTACGTTCCGAGCAACCTAGGCTTCACTCTAGGGCGCTGCTCCACCAGATCGAATAGTTAGTGCCTTAGAAGTCAACGCCAGAAGCATAAAATACAATATAAATACAACAGCTTTTCCATCGTATAAAACGAATAATTGCAACCAGTATGAAACTTATGGTCATTTCTACTTTCCGAGCAACCTAGGCTTCACCCTAGGGCGATGCTCAAACGGATTGAACAGTTAGGGCCTTAGAAGTCAACGCCCGAACCATAAAATGCAAAAAAAATACAACAGTGTTTCCATCATATAACAGGAACAATTGCAACCAGTTTGAAAGTGATGGCCAATTCTACGTTCCGGGCAACCTAGGCTTCACTCTAGGGCGTTGCTCCACCAGATCGAATAGTTAGTGCCGTAGAAGTCAACGCTAGAAGCATAAAATACAATATAAATACAACAGTTTTTCCATCGTATAAAACGAATAATTGCAACCAGTATGAAACTTATGGTCATTTCTACTTTCCGAGCAACCTAGGCTTCACCCTAGGGCGATGCTCAAACGGATTGAACAGTTAGGGCCTTAGAAGTCAACGCCCGAACCATAAAATGCAAAAAAAATTCAACAGTGTTTCCATCATATAACAGGAATAATTGCAACCAGTTTGAAAGTGATGGCCAATTCTACGTTCCGGGCAACCTAGGCTTCACTCTATTGCGTTGCTCCACCAGATCGAATAGTTACTGCCTTAGAAGTCAACGCCAGATGCATAAAATACAATATAAATACAACAGTTTTTCCATCGTATAAAACAAATAATTGCAACCAGTATGAAACTTATGGTCATTTCTACTTTCCGAGCAACCTAGGCTTCACCCTAGGGAGTTGCTCCAACGGATTGAATAGTTAGGTCCTTAGAAGTCAACGCCCGAACCATAAAATGCAAAAAAAATACAACAGCGTTTCCATCGTATAAAACGAATAATTGCAACAAGTGTGAAAGTTATGGTCATTTCTACATTCCGAGCAACCTAGGCTTCACTCTAGGGCGTTGCTCCACCAGATCGAATAGCTAGTGCCTTTGAAGTCAAAGCCAGAAGCATAAAATACAATATAAATACAACAGCTTTTCCATCGTATAAAACGAATAATTGCAACCAGTATGAAACCTATGGTCATTTCTACTTTCCGAGCAACCTAGGCTTCACCCTAGGGCGTTGCTCCAACATATTGAATAGTTAGGGCCTTAGAAGTCTACGACCGAACCATAAAATACAAAAAAAATACAACAGTGTTTCCATCATATAACAGGAATAATTTCGACCAGTTTGAAAGTTATGGCCAATTCTACGTTCCGGGCAACCTAGGCTTCACTCTAGGGCGTTGCTCCACCAGATCGAACAGTTAGTGCCTTAGAAGTCAACGCCAGAAGCATAAAATACGATATAAATACAACAGCTTTTCCATCGTATAAAACGAATAACTGCAACCAGTGTGAAAGTAATGGTCATTCCTACGTTCCGAGCACCCTAGGCGTCACTCTAGGTCGTTGCTCTACCACATCTAATAGCTACGGCCTTAGAAGTCAACGCCAGAGGCATAAAGTACAATATAAATACAACAGCGTTTCCATCGTATAAAACGAATAATTGCAACCAGTGTGAAAGTTATGGTCATTTCTACATTCCGAGCAACCTAGGATTCACTCTAGGGCGTTGCTCCACCAGAACGAATAGTTAGGTCCTTAGAAGTAAACGCCAGAAGCATAAAATACGATATAAATACAACAGCTTTTCCATCGTATAAAACGAATAATTGCAACCTGTGTGAAAGTAATTGTCATTTCTACGTTCCGAGCACGCTAGGCGTCACTCTAGGGCGTTGCTCCACCACATCTAATAGCTACGGCCTTAGAAGTCAACGCCAGAGGCATAAAGTACAATATAAATACAACAGCGTTTCCATCGTGTAAAACGAATAATTGCAACCAGTGTGAAAGTAATGGTCATTTCTACGTTGCGAGCACCCTAGGCGTCACTGTAGGGCGTTGCACCACCACATCTAATAGCTACAGCCTTAGAAGTCAACGCCAGAGGCATAAAGTACAATATAAATACAACAGCGTTTCCATCGTCTAAAACGAATAATTGCAACCAGTGTGAAAGTTATGGTCATTTCTACATTCCGAGCAACCTAGGATTCACTCTAGGGCGTTGCTCCACCAGATCGAATAGTTAGGTCCTTTGAAGTAAACGACAGAAGCATAAAATACGATATAAATACAACAGCGTTACCATCGTATAAAACGAATAATTGCAACCAGTGTGAAAGTTATGGTCATTGCTACATTCCGAGCAACCTAGGATTCACACTAGTGTGTTGCTCCACCAGATCGAATAGTTAGGTCCTTAGATGTCAACGCCAGAAGCATAAAATACAATATAAATACAACAGCTTTTTCATCGTATAAAACGGATAACTGCAACCAGTATGAAACTTATGGTCATTTCAACTTTCCGAGCAACCTAGGCTTCACCCTAGGGCGCTGCTCCAACAGATTGAATAGTTAGGGCCTTAGAAGTCAACGCCCGAACCATAAGATGCAAAAAAAATACAACAGTGCTTCCATCATATAACAGGAATAATTGCAACCACTTTGAAAGTGATGGCCAATTCTACGTTCCGGGCAACCTAGGCTTCACTCTATTGCGTTGCTCCACCAGGTCGAATAGTTAGTGCCTTAGAAGTCAACGCCAGATGCATAAAATACAATATAAATACAACAGTTTTTCCATCGTATAAAACAAATAATTGCAACCAGTATGAAACTTATGGTCATTTCTACTTTCCGAGCAACCTAGGCTTCACCCTAGGGAGTTGCTCCAACGGATTGAATAGTTAGGTCCTTAGAAGTCAACGCCCGAACCATAAAATGCAAAAAAAATACAACAGCGTTTCCATCGTATAAAACGAATAATTGCAACAAGTGTGAAAGTTAAGGTCATTTCTACATTCCGAGCAACCTTGGCTTCACTCTAGGGCGTTGCTCCACCAGATCGAATAGCTAGTGCCTTTGAAGTCAAAGCCAGAAGCATAAAATACAATATAAATACAACAGCTTTTCCATCGTATAAAACGAATAATTGCAACCAGTATGAAACTTATGGTCATTTCTACTTTCCGAGCAACCTAGGCTTCACCCTAGGGCGTTGCTCCAACATATTGAATAGTTAGGGCCTTAGAAGTCTACGACCGAACCATAAAATACAAAAAAAATACAACAGTGTTTCCATCATATAACAGGAATAATTTCGACCAGTTTGAAAGTGATGGCCAATTCTACGTTCCGGGCAACCTAGGCTTCACTCTAGGGCGTTGCTCCACCAGATCGAACAGTTAGTGCCTTAGAAGTCAATGCCAGAAGCATAAAATACGATATAAATACAACAGCTTTTCCATCGTATAAAACGAATAATTGCAACCAGTGTGAAAGTAATGGTCATTCCTACGTTCCGAGCACCCTAGGCGTCACTCTAGGTCGTTGCTCTACCACATCTAATAGCTACGGCCTTAGAAGTCAACGCCAGAGGCATAAAGTACAATATAAATACAACAGCGTTTCCATCGTGTAAAACGAATAATTGCAACCAGTGTGAAAGTTATGGTCATTTCTACATTCCGAGCAACCTAGGATTCACTCTAGGGCGTTGCTCCACCAGATCGAATAGTTAGGTCCTTAGAAGTAAACGCCAGAAGCATAAAATACGATATAAATACAACAGCGTTACCATCGTATAAAACGAATAATTGCAACCAGTGTGAAGGTTATGGTCATTTCTACAATCCGAGCAACCTAGGATTCACTCTAGGGCGTTGCTCCACCAGATCGAATAGTTAGGTCCTGAGAAGTAAACGCCAGAAACATAAAATACGATATAAATACAACAGCTTTTCCATCGTATAAAAGGAATAATTGCAAACAGTGTGAACGTAATGGTCATTTCTACGATCCGGGCAAGCTAGGCGTCACTCTAGGGCGTTGCTCCACCACATCTAATAGCTACGGCCTTAGAAGTCAACGCCAGATGCATAAAGTACAATATAAATACAACAGCGTTTCCATCGTCTAAAACGAATAATTGCAACCAGTGTGAAAGTTATGGTCATTTCTACATTCCGGGCAACCTAGGATTCACTCTAGGGCGTTGCTCCACCAGATCGAATAGTTAGGTCCTTAGAAGCAAACGCCAGAAGCATAAAATACGATATAAATACAACAGCTTTTCCATCGTATAAAACGAATAATTGCAACCAGTGTGAAGGTTATGGTCATTTCTACAATCCGAGCAACCTAGGATTCACTCTAGGGCGTTGCTCCACCAGATCGAATAGTTAGGTCCTTAGAAGTAAACGCCAGAAACATAAAATACGATATAAATACAACAGCTTTTCCATCGTATAAAAGGAATAATTGCAAACAGTGTGAACGTAATGGTCATTTCTACGATCCGGGCAAGCTAGGCGTCACTCTAGGGCGTTGCTCCACCACATCTAATAGCTACGGCCTTAGAAGTCAACGCCAGATGCATAAAGTACAATATAAATACAACAGCGTTTCCATCGTCTAAAACGAATAATTGCAACCAGTGTGAAAGTTATGGTCATTTCTACATTCCGGGCAACCTAGGATTCACTCTAGGGCGTTGCTCCACCAGATCGAATAGTTAGGTCCTTAGAAGCAAACGCCAGAAGCATAAAATACGATATAAATACAACAGCTTTTCCATCGTAAAAAACGAATAATTGGAACCAGTGTGAAAGTAATGGTCATTTCTACGTTCCGAGCAACCTAGGCTTCACTCTAGGGCGCTGCTCCACCAGATCGAATAGTTAGTGCCTTAGAACTCAACGCCAGAAGCATAAAATACAATATAAATACAACAGCTTTTCCATCGTATAAAACGAATAATTGCAACCAGTATGAAACTTATGGTCATTTCTACTTTCCGAGCAACCTAGGCTTCACCCTAGGCTGTTGTTCCACCAGATCGAATAGTTAGGGCCTAAGAAGTGAACGTCCGAACCATAAAATGCAAAAAAAATACAACAGTGCTTCCATCATATAACAGGAATAATTGCAACCAGTTTGAAAGTGATGGCCAATTCTACGTTCCGGGCAACCTAGGCTTCACTCTATTGCGTTGCTCCACCAGATCGAATAGTTACTGCCTTAGAAGTCAACGCCAGATGCATAAAATACAATATAAATACAACAGTTTTTCCATCGTATAAAACAAATAATTGCAACCAGTATGAAACTTATGGTCATTTCTACTTTCCGAGCAACCTAGGCTTCACCCTAGGGAGTTGCTCCAACGGATTGAATAGTTAGGTCCTTAGAAGTCAACGTCCGAACCATAAAATGCAAAAAAAATACAACAGCGTTTCCATCGTATAAAACGAATAATTGCAACAAGTGTGAAAGTTATGGTCATTTCTACATTCCGAGCAACCTAGGCTTCACTCTAGGGCGTTGCTCCACCAGATCGAATAGCTAGTGCCTTTGAAGTCAAAGCCAGAAGCATAAAATACAATATAAATACAACAGCTTTTCCATCGTATAAAACGAATAATTGCAACCAGTATGAAACCTATGGTCATTTCTACTTTCCGAGCAACCTAGGCTTCATCCTAGGGCGTTGCTCCAACATATTGAATAGTTAGGGCCTTAGAAGTCTACGACCGAACCATAAAATACAAAAAAAATACAACAGTGTTTCCATCATATAACAGGAATAATTTCGACCAGTTTGAAAGTGATGGCCAATTCTACGTTCCGGGCAACCTAGGCTTCACTCTAGGGCGTTGCTCCACCAGATCGAACAGTTAGTGCCTTAGAAGTCAACGCCAGAAGCATAAAATACGATATAAATACAACAGCTTTTCCATCGTATAAAACGAATAATTGCAACCAGTGTGAAAGTAATGGTCATTCCTACGTTCCGAGCACCCTAGGCGTCACTCTAGGTCGTTGCTCTACCACATCTAATAGCTACGGCCTTAGAAGTCAACGCCAGAGGCATAAAGTACAATATAAATACAACAGCGTTTCCATCGTATAAAACGAATAATTGCAACCAGTGTGAAAGTTATGGTCATTTCTACATTCCGAGCAACCTAGGATTCACTCTAGGGCGTTGCTCCACCAGAACGAATAGTTAGGTCCTTAGAAGTAAACGCCAGAAGCATAAAATACGATATAAATACAACAGCTTTTCCATCGTATAAAACGAATAATTGCAACCAGTGTGAAAGTAATGGTCATTTCTACGTTCCGAGCACGCTAGGCGTCACGCTAGGGCGTTGCTCCACCACATCTAATAGCTACGGCCTTAGAAGTCAACGCCAGAGGCATAAAGTACAATATAAATACAACAGCGTTTCCATCGTGTAAAACGAATAATTGCAACCAGTGTGAAAGTTATGGTCATTTCTACATTCCGAGCAACCTAGGATTCACTCTAGGGCGTTGCTCCACCAGATCGAATAGTTAGGTCCTTAGAAGTAAACGCCAGAAGCATAAAATACGATATAAATACAACAGCGTTTCCATCGTATAAAACGAATAATTGCAACAAGTGCTAAAGTTATGTCATTTCTACATTCCGAGCAACCTAGGATTCACTCTAGGGCGTTGCTCCACCAGATCGTATAGTTAGGTCCTTAGAAGTAAACGCCAGAAGCATAAAATACGATATAAATAGAACAGCGTTTCCATCGTATAAAACGAATAATTGCAACCAGTGTGAAAGCTATGGTCATTACTACATTCCGAGCAACCTAGGATTCACTCTAGGGCGTTGCTCCTCCAGATCGAATAGTTAGGTCCTTAGAAGTAAACGCCAGAAACATAAAATACGATATAAATACAACAGCTTTTCCATCGTATAAAGGGAATAATTGCAAACAGTGTGAACGTAATGGTCATTTCTACGATCCGGGCAAGCTAGGCGTCACTCTAGGGCGTTGCTCCACCACATCTAATAGCTACGGCCTTAGAAGTCAACGCCAGAGGCATAAAGTACAATATAAATACAACAGCGTTTCCATCGTATAAAACGAATAATTGCAACCAGTGTGAAAGTTATGGTCATTTCTACATTCCGAGCAACCTAGGATTCACTCTAGGGCGTTGCTCCACCAGAACGAATAGTTAGGTCCTTAGAAGTAAACGCCAGAAGCATAAAATACGATATAAATACAACAGCTTTTCCATCGTATAAAACGAATAATTGCAACCAGTGTGAAAGTAATGGTCATTTCTACGTTCCGAGCACGCTAGGCGTCACGCTAGGGCGTTGCTCCACCACATCTAATAGCTACGGCCTTAGAAGTCAACGCCAGAGGCATAAAGTACAATATAAATACAACAGCGTTTCCATCGTGTAAAACGAATAATTGCAACCAGTGTGAAAGTTATGGTCATTTCTACATTCCGAGCAACCTAGGATTCACTCTAGGGCGTTGCTCCACCAGATCGAATAGTTAGGTCCTTAGAAGTAAACGCCAGAAGCATAAAATACGATATAAATACAACAGCGTTTCCATCGTATAAAACGAATAATTGCAACAAGTGCTAAAGTTATGTCATTTCTACATTCCGAGCAACCTAGGATTCACTCTAGGGCGTTGCTCCACCAGATCGTATAGTTAGGTCCTTAGAAGTAAACGCCAGAAGCATAAAATACGATATAAATAGAACAGCGTTTCCATCGTATAAAACGAATAATTGCAACCAGTGTGAAAGTTATGGTCATTACTACATTCCGAGCAACCTAGGATTCACTCTAGGGCGTTGCTCCTCCAGATCGAATAGTTAGGTCCTTAGAAGTAAACGCCAGAAACATAAAATACGATATAAATACAACAGCTTTTCCATCGTATAAAGGGAATAATTGCAAACAGTGTGAACGTAATGGTCATTTCTACGATCCGGGCAAGCTAGGCGTCACTCTAGGGCGTTGCTCCACCACATCTAATAGCTACGGCCTTAGAAGTCAACGCCAGAGGCATAAAGTACAATATAAATACAACAGCGTTTCCATCGTCTAAAACGAATAATTGCAACCAGTGTGAAAGTTATGGTCATTTCTACATTCCGAGCAACCTAGGATTCACTCCAGGGCGTTGCTCCACCAGATCGAATAGTTAGGTCCTTAGAAGTAAACGCCAGAAGCATAAAATACGATATAAATACAACAGCTTTTCCATCGTATAAAACGAATAACTGCAACCAGTATGAAACTTATGGTCATTTCTACTTTCCGAGCAACCTAGGCTTCACCCTAGGGCGCTGCTCCAGCAGATTGAATAGTTAGGGCCTTAGAAGTCAACGCCCGAACCATAAAATGCAAAAAAAAACACAACAGTGCTTCCATCATATAACAGGAATAATTGCAACCAGTTTGAAAGCGATGGCCAATTCTACGTTCCGGGCAACCTAGGCTTTACTCTATTGCGTTGCTCCACCAGGTCGAATAGTTAGTGCCTTGGAAGTCAACGCCAGAAGCATAAAATACAATATAAATACAACAGTTTTTCCATCGTATAAAACAAATAATTGCAACCAGTATGAAACTTATGGTCATTTCTACTTTCCAAGCAACCTAGGCTTCACCCTAGGGCGTTGCTCCAACGGATTGAATAGTTAGGGCCTTAGAAGTCAACGCCCGAACCATAAAATGCAAAAAAAAATACAACAGCGTTTCCACCGTATAAAACGAATAATTGCAACAAGTGTGAAAGTTATGGTCATTTCTACATTCCGAGCAACCTAGGATTCACTCTAGGGCGTTGCTCCACCAGATCGAATAGTTAGGTCCTTAGAAGTCAACGCCCGAACCATAAAATGCAAAAAAAATACAACAGTGTTTCCATCATATAACAGGAATAATTGCAACCAGTTTGATAGTGATGGACAATTCTACCTTCCGGGCAAACTAGGCTTCTATCTAGGGCTATGCTCCACCATATCGAATAGATAGTGCTTTAGAAGTCAACGCCAGAAGCATAAAATACAATATAAATACAACAGCTTTTCCATCGTATAAAACGAATGATTGCAACCAGTGTGAAAGTTATGGTCATTTCTACATTCCGAGCAACCTAGGATTCACTCTAGGGCGTTGCTCCACCAGATCGAATGGTTAGGTCCTTAGAAGTAAACGCCAGAAGCATAAAATACGATATAACTACAACAGCGTTTCCATCGTATAAAACGAATAATTGCAACCAGTGTGAAAGCGATGGCCAATTCTACGTTCCGGGCAACCTAGGCTTCACTCTATTGCGTTGCTCCACCAGGTCGAATAGTTAGTGCCTTAGAAGTCAACGCCAGAAGCATAAAATACAATATAAATACAACAGTTTTTCCATCGTATAAAACAAATAATTGCAACCAGTATGAAACTTATGGTCATTTCTACTTTCCAAGCAACCTAGGCTTCACCCTAGGGCGTTGCTCCAACGGATTGAATAGTTAGGGCCTTAGAAGTCAACGCCCGAACCATAAAATGCAAAAAAAATACAACAGCGTTTCCATCGTATAAAACGAATAATTGCAACAAGTGTGAAAGTTATGGTCATTTCTACATTCCGAGCAACCTAGGATTCACTCTAGGGCGTTGCTCCACCAGATCGAATAGCTAGGTCCTTAGAAGTCAACGCCAGAAGCATAAAATACGATATAAATACAACAGCTTTTCCATCGTATAAAACGAATAATTGCAACTAGTGTGAAAGTAATGGTCATTTCTACGTTCCGAGCACCCTAGGCGTTACTCTAGGGAGTTGCTCCACCACATCTAATAGCTACGGCCTTAGAAGTCAACGCCAGAGTCATAAAGTACAATATAAATACAACAGCGTTTCCATCGTATAAAACGAATAATTGCAACCAGTGTGAAAGTTACGGTCATTTCTACATTCCGAGCAACCTAGGATTCACTCTAGGGCGTTGCTCCTCCAGATCGAATAGTTAGGTCTTTAGAAGTAAACGCCAGAAGCATAAAATACGATATAAATACAATAGCTTTCCCATCGTATAAAAGGAATAATTGCAAACAGTGAGAAAGTAATGGTCATTTCTACGTTCCGGGCAAGCTAGGCTTCACCCTAGGCTGTTGTTGCACCAGATCGAATAGTTAGGGCCTAAGAAGTGAACGCCCGAACCATAAAATGCAAAAAAAATACAACAGTGCTTCCATCATATAACAGGAATAATTGCAACCAGTTTGAAAGTGATGGCCAATTCTACGTTCCGGGCAACCTAGGCTTCAGTCTATTGCGTTGCTCCACCAGATCGAATAGTTACTGCCTTGGAAGTCAACGCCAGAAGCATAAAATACAATATAAATACAACAGTTTTTCCATCGTATAAAACAAATAATTGCAACCAGTATGAAACCTATGGTCATTTCTACTTTCCGAGCAGCCTAGGCTTCACCCTAGGGCGTTGCTCCAACGGATTGAATAGTTAGGGCCTTAGAAGTCAACGCCCGAACCATAAAATGCAAAAAAAATACAATAGCGTTTCCATCGTATAAAACGAATAATTGCAACAAGTATGAAAGTTATGGTCATTTCTACATTCCGAGCAACCTAGGCTTCACTCTCGGGCGTTGCTCCACCAGATCGAATAGTTAGTGCCTTAGAAGTCAACGCCAGAAGCATAAAATACAATATAAATACAACAGCTTTTCCATCGTATAAAACGAATAATTGCAACCAGTATGAAACTTATGGTCATTTCTACATTCTGAGCAACCTAGGATTCACTCTAGGGCGTTGCTCCACCAGATCGAATAGTTAGGTCCTTAGAAGCAAACGCCAGAAGCATAAAATACGATATAAATACAACAGCTTTTCCATCGTAAAAAACGAATAATTGGAACCAGTGTGAAAGTAATGGTCATTTCTACGTTCCGAGCACCCTAGGCGTCACTCTAGGGCGTTGCTCCACCACTTCTAATAGTTGCGGCCTTAGAAGTCAACGCCAGAGGCATAAAGTACAATATAAATACAACAGCGTTTCCGTCGTATAAAACGAATAATTGCAACCAGTGTGAAAGTTATGGTCATTTCTACATTCCGAGCAACCTAGGATTCACTCCAGGGCGTTGCTCCACCAGATCGAATAGTTAGGTCCTTAGAAGTAAACGCCAGAAGCATAAAATACGATATAAATACAACAGCGTTTCCATCGTATAAAACGAATAATTGCAACAAGTGTGAAAGTTATGGTCATTTCTACATTCCGAGCAACCTAGCATTCACTCTAGGGCGTTGCTCCACCAGATCGAATAGTTAGGTCCTTAGAAGTAAACGACAGAAGCATAAAATACGATATAAATACTACAGCGTTTCCATCGTATGAGACGAATAATTGCAACCAGTGTGAAAGTTATGGTCATTTCTACATTCCGAGCAACCTAGGATTCACTCTAGGGCGTTGCTCCACCAGATCGAATAGTTAGGTCCTTAGAAGTCAACGCCAGAAGCATAAAATACAATATAAATACAACAGCTTTTCCATCGTATAAAACGAATAACTGCAACCAGTATGAATCTTATGGTCATTTCTACTTTCCGAGCAACCTAGGCTTCACCCTAGGGCGCTGCTCCAGCAGATTGAATAGTTAGGGCCTTAGAAGTCAACGCCCGAACCATAAAATGCAAAAAAAACACAACAGTGCTTCCATCATATAACAGGAATAATTGCAACAAGTTTGAAAGCGATGGCCAATTCTACGTTCCGGGCAACCTAGGCTTCACTCTATTGCGTTGCTCCACCAGGTCGAATAGTTAGTGCCTTAGAAGTCAACGCCAGAAGCATAAAATACAATATAAATACAACAGCTTTTCCATCGTATAAAACGAATAACTGCAACCAGTATGAAACTTATGGTCATTTCTACTTTCCGAGCAACCTAGACTTCACCCTA
This sequence comes from Calliopsis andreniformis, assembly GCF_051401765.1. Classification (NCBI taxonomy): domain Eukaryota; kingdom Metazoa; phylum Arthropoda; class Insecta; order Hymenoptera; family Andrenidae; genus Calliopsis; species Calliopsis andreniformis. The sequence goes on along the minus strand of NW_027480472.1, from coordinate 998,175 downwards.
GGGCGTTGCTCCAACGGATTGAATAGTTAGGGCCTTAGAAGTCAACGCCCGAACCATAAAATGCAAAAAAAATAGAACAGCGTTTCCATCGTATAAAACGAATAATTGCAACAAGTGTGAAAGTTATGGTCATTTCTACATTCCGAGCAACCTAGGATTCACTCTAGGGCGTTGCTCCACCAGATCGAATAGTTAGGTCTTTAGAAGTAAACGACAGAAGCATAAAATACGATATAAATACAACAGCGTTTCCATCGTATAAAACGAATAATTGCAACCAGTGTGAAACTTATGGTCATTTCTACTTTCCGAGCAACCTAGGCTTCACCCTAGGGCGCTGCTCCAACAGATTGAATAGTTAGGGCCTTAGAAGTCAACGCCCGAACCATAAAATGCAAAAATAATACAACAGCGTTTCCATCGTATAAAACGAATAATTGCAACAAGTGTGAAAGTTATGGTCATTTCTACATTCCGAGCAACCTATGCTTCACTCTAGGGCGTTGCTCCACCAGATCGAATAGTTAGTGCCTTAGAAGTCAACGCCAGAAGCATAAAATACAATATAAATACAACAGCTTTTCCATCGTATAAAACGAATAATTGCAACAAGTGTGTAAGTTATGGTCATTTCTACATTCCGAGCAACCTAGGATTCACTCCAGGGCGTTGCTCCACCAGATCGAATAGTTAGGTCCTTAGAAGTAAACGCCAGAAGCATAAAATACGATATAAATACAACAGCTTTTCCATCGTATAAAACGAATAACTGCAACCAGTATGAAACTTATGGTCATTCCTACTTTCCGAGCAACCTAGGCTTCACCCTAGGGCGCTGCTCCAGCAGATTGAATAGTTAGGGCCTTAGAAGTCAACGCCCGAACCATAGAATGCAAAAAAAACACAACAGTGCTTCCATCATATAACAGGAATAATTGCAACCAGTTTGAAAGCGATGGCCAATTCTACGTCCCGGCAACCTAGGCTTCACTCTATTGCGTTGCTCCACCAGGTCGAATAGTTAGTGCCTTAGAAGTCAACGCCAGAAGCATAAAATACAATATAAATACAACAGTTTTTCCATCGTATAAAACAAATAATTGCAACCAGTATGAAACTTATGGTCATTTCTACTTTCCAAGCAACCTAGGCTTCACCCTAGGGCGTTGCTCCAACGGATTGAATAGTTAGGGCCTTAGAAGTCAACGCCCGAACCATAAAATGCAAAAAAAATACAACAGCGTTTCCATCGTATAAAACGAATAATTGCAACAAGTGTGAAAGTTATGGTCATTTCTACATTCCGAGCAACCTAGGATTCACTCTAGGGCGTTGCTCCACCAGATCGAATAGTTAGGTCCTTTGAAGCAAACGCCAGAAGCATAAAATACGATATAAATACAACAGCTTTTCCATCGTAAAAAACGAATAATTGGAACCAGTGTGAAAGTAATGGTCATTTCTACGTTCCGAGCACCCTAGGCGTCACTCTAGGGCGTTGCTCCACCACTTCTAATAGTTGCGGCCTTAGAAGTCAACGCCAGAGGCATAAAGTACAATATAAATACAACAGCGTTTCCGTCGTATAAAACGAATAATTGCAACCAGTGTGAAAGTTATGGTCATTTCTACATTCCGAGCAACCTAGGATTCACTCCAGGGCGTTGCTCCACCAGATCGAATAGTTAGGTCCTTAGAAGTAAACGCCAGAAGCATAAAATACGATATAAATACAACAGCGTTTCCATCGTATAAAACGAATAATTGCAACAAGTGTGAAAGTTATGGTCATTTCTACATTCCGAGCAACCTAGCATTCACTCTAGGGCGTTGCTCCACCAGATCGAATAGTTAGGTCCTTAGAAGTAAACGACAGAAGCATAAAATACGATATAAATACAACAGCGTTTCCATCGTATGAGACGAATAATTGCAACCAGTGTGAAAGTTATGGTCATTTCTACATTCCGAGCAACCTAGGATTCACTCTAGGGCGTTGCTCCACCAGATCGAATAGTTAGGTCCTTAGAAGTCAACGCCAGAAGCATAAAATACAATATAAATACAACAGCTTTTCCATCGTATAAAACGAATAACTGCAACCAGTATGAAACTTATGGTCATTTCTACTTTCCGAGCAACCTAGGCTTCACCCTAGGGCGCTGCTCCAGCAGATTGAATAGTTAGGGCCTTAGAAGTCAACGCCCGAACCATAAAATGCAAAAAAAACACAACAGTGCTTCCATCATATAACAGGAATAATTGCAAGCAGTTTGAAAGCGATGGCCAATTCTACGTTCCGGGGAACCTAGGCTTCACTGTATTGCGTTGCTCCACCAGGTCGAATAGTTAGTGCCTTAGAAGTCAACGCCAGAAGCATAAAATACAATATAAATACAACAGCTTTTCCATCGTATAAAACGAATAACTGCAACCAGTATGAAACTTATGGTCATTTCTACTTTCCGAGCAACCTAGGCTTCACCCTAGGGCGTTGCTCCAACGGATTGAATAGTTAGGGCCTTAGAAGTCAACGCCCGAACCATAAAATGCAAAAAAAATACAACAGCGTTTCCATCGTATAAAACGAATAATTGCAACAAGTGTGAAAGTTATGGTCATTTCTACATTCCGAGCAACCTAGGATTCACTCTAGGGCGTTGCTCCTCCAGATCGAATAGTTAGGTCCTTAGAAGTAAACGCCAGAAACATAAAATACGATATAAATACAACAGCTTTTCCATCGGATAAAGGGAATAATTGCAAACAGTGTGAACGTAATGGTCATTTCTACGATCCGGGCAAGCTAGGCGTCACTCTAGGGCGTTGCTCCACCACATCTAATAGCTACGGCCTTAGAAGTCAACGCCAGAGGCATAAAGTACAATATAAATACAACAGCGTTTCCATCGTCTAAAACGAATAATTGCAACCAGTGTGAAAGTTATGGTCATTTCTACATTCCGAGCAACCTAGGATTCACTCCAGGGCGTTGCTCCACCAGATCGAATAGTTAGGTCCTTAGAAGTAAACGCCAGAAGCATAAAATACGATATAAATACAACAGCTTTTCCATCGTATAAAACGAATAACTGCAACCAGTATGAAACTTATGGTCATTTCTACTTTCCGAGCAACCTAGGCTTCACCCTAGGGCGCTGCTCCAGCAGATTGAATAGTTAGGGCCTTAGAAGTCAACGCCCGAACCATAAAATGCAAAAAAAAACACAACAGTGCTTCCATCATATAACAGGAATAATTGCAACCAGTTTGAAAGCGATGGCCAATTCTACGTTCCGGGCAACCTAGGCTTCACTCTATTGCGTTGCTCCACCAGGTCGAATAGTTAGTGCCTTAGAAGTCAACGCCAGAAGCATAAAATACAATATAAATACAACAGTTCTTCCATCGTATAAAACAAATAATTGCAACCAGTATGAAACTTATGGTCATTTCTACTTTCCAAGCAACCTAGGCTTCACCCTAGGGCGTTGCTCCAACGGATTGAATAGTTAGGGCCTTAGAAGTCAACGCCCGAACCATAAAATGCAAAAAAAATACAACAGCGTTTCCACCGTATAAAACGAATAATTGCAACAAGTGTGAAAGTTATGGTCATTTCTACATTCCGAGCAACCTAGGATTCACTCTAGGGCGTTGCTCCACCAGATCGAATAGTTAGGTCCTTAGAAGTCAACGCCAGAAGCATAAAATACGATATAACTACAACAGCGTTTCCATCGTATAAAACGAATAATTGCAACCAGTGTGAAAGTAATGGTCATTTCTACGTTCCGGACAAGCTAGGCTTCACCCTAGGCTGTTGCTCCACCAGATCGAATAGTTAGGGCCTAAGAAGTGAACGCCAGAAGCATAAAATGCAATAAAAATACAACAGTTTTTCCATCGTATAACAAGATTAATTGCAACCAGTTCGAAAGTGGTAGTCATTTCTCCTTTCCGGGCAGCCTAGGCTTCACTCTAGGGCGTTGCGCCACTAGATCGAATAGCTAGGGCCTTAGAAGTCAACGCCAGAAGCATAAAATACAATATAAATACAACAGTTTTTCCATCGTATAAAACAAATAATTGCAACCAGTATGAAACCTATGGTCATTTCTACTTTCCGAGCAACCTAGGCTTCACCCTAGGGCGTTGCTCCAACGGATTGAATAGTTAGGGCCTTAGAAGTCAACGCCCGAACCATAAAATGCAAAAAAAATACAATAGCGTTTCCATCGTATAAAACGAATAATTGCAACAAGTATGAAAGTTATGGTCATTTCTACATTCCGAGCAACCTAGGCTTCACTCTCGGGCGTTGCTCCACCACTTCTAATAGTTGCGGCCTTAGAAGTCAACGCCAGAGGCATAAAGTACAATATAAATACAACAGCGTTTCCATCGTATAAAACGAATAATTGCAACAAGTGTGAAAGTTATGGTCATTTCTACATTCCGAGCAACCTAGCATTCACTCTAGGGCGTTGCTCCACCAGATCGAATAGTTAGGTCCTTAGAAGCAAACGCCAGAAGCATAAAATACGATATAAATACAACAGCTTTTCCATCGTAAAAAACGAATAATTGGAACCAGTGTGAAAGTAATGGTCATTTCTACGTTCCGAGCACCCTAGGCGTCACTCTAGGGCGTTGCTCCACCACTTCTAATAGTTGCGGCCTTAGAAGTCAACGCCAGAGGCATAAAGTACAATATAAATACAACAGCGTTTCCGTCGTATAAAACGAATAATTGCAACCAGTGTGAAAGTTATGGTCATTTCTACATTCCGAGCAACCTAGGATTCACTCCAGGGCGTTGCTCCACCAGATCGAATAGTTAGGTCCTTAGAAGTAAACGCCAGAAGCATAAAATACGATATAAATACAACAGCGTTTCCATCGTATAAAACGAATAATTGCAACAAGTGTGAAAGTTATGGTCATTTCTACATTCCGAGCAACCTAGCATTCACTCTAGGGCGTTGCTCCACCAGATCGAATAGTTAGGTCCTTAGAAGTAAACGACAGAAGCATAAAATACGATATAAATACAACAGCGTTTCCATCGTATGAGACGAATAATTGCAACCAGTGTGAAAGTTATGGTCATTTCTACATTCCGAGCAACCTAGGATTCACTCTAGGGCGTTGCTCCACCAGATCGAATAGTTAGGTCCTTACAAGTCAACGCCAGAAGCATAAAATACAATATAAATACAACAGCTTTTCCATCGTATAAAACGAATAACTGCAACCAGTATGAAACTTATGGTCATTTCTACTTTCCGAGCAACCTAGGCTTCACCCTAGGGCGCTGCTCCAGCAGATTGAATAGTTAGGGCCTTAGAAGTCAACGCCCGAACCATAAAATGCAAAAAAAACACAACAGTGCTTCCATCATATAACAGGAATAATTGCAACCAGTTTGAAAGCGATGGCCAATTCTACGTTCCGGGCAACCTAGGCTTCACTCTATTGCGTTGCTCCACCAGGTCGAATAGTTAGTGCCTTAGAAGTCAACGCCAGAAGCATAAAATACAATATAAATACAACAGCTTTTCCATCGTATAAAACGAATAACTGCAACCAGTATGAAACTTATGGTCATTTCTACTTTCCGAGCAACCTAGGCTTCACCCTAGGGCGTTGCTCCAACGGATTGAATAGTTAGGGCCTTAGAAGTCAACGCCCGAACCATAAAATGCAAAAAAAATACAACAGCGTTTCCATCGTATAAAACGAATAATTGCATCAAGTGTGAAAGTTATGGTCATTTCTACATTCCGAGCAACCTAGGATTCACTCTAGGGCGTTGCTCCACCAGATCGAATAGTTAGGTCTTTAGAAGTAAACGACAGAAGCATAAAATACGATATAAATACAACAGCGTTTCCATCGTATAAAACGAATAATTGCAACCAGTGTGAAACTTATGGTCATTTCTACTTTCCGAGCAACCTAGGCTTCACCCTAGGGCGCTGCTCCAACAGATTGAATAGTTAGGGCCTTAGAAGTCAACGCCCGAACCATAAAATGCAAAAATAATACAACAGCGTTTCCATCGTATAAAACGAATAATTGCAACAAGTGTGAAAGTTATGGTCATTTCTACATTCCGAGCAACCTATGCTTCACTCTAGGGCGTTGCTCCACCAGATCGAATAGTTAGTGCCTTAGAAGTCAACGCCAGAAGCATAAAATACAATATAAATACAACAGCTTTTCCATCGTATAAAACGAATAATTGCAACAAGTGTGTAAGTTATGGTCATTTCTACATTCCGAGCAACCTAGGATTCACTCCAGGGCGTTGCTCCACCAGATCGAATAGTTAGGTCCTTAGAAGTAAACGCCAGAAGCATAAATACGATATAAATACAACAGCTTTTCCATCGTATAAAACGAATAACTGCAACCAGTATGAAACTTATGGTCATTCCTACTTTCCGAGCAACCTAGGCTTCACCCTAGGGCACTGCTCCAGCAGATTGAATAGTTAGGGCCTTAGAAGTCAACGCCCGAACCATAGAATGCAAAAAAAACACAACAGTGCTTCCATCATATAACAGGAATAATTGCAACCAGTTTGAAAGCGATGGCCAATTCTACGTCCCGGCAACCTAGGCTTCACTATATTGCGTTGCTCCACCAGGTCGAATAGTTAGTGCCTTAGAAGTCAACGCCAGAAGCATAAAATACAATATAAATATAACAGTTTTTCCATCGTATAAAACAAATAATTGCAACCAGTATGAAACTTATGGTCATTTCTACTTTCCAAGCAACCTAGGCTTCACCCTAGGGCGTTGCTCCAACGGATTGAATAGTTAGGGCCTTAGAAGTCAACGCCCGAACCATAAAATGCAAAAAAAATACAACAGCGTTTCCATCGTATAAAACGAATAATTGCAACAAGTGTGAAAGTTATGGTCATTTCTACATTCCGAGCAACCTAGGATTCACTCTAGGGCGTTGCTCCACCAGATCGAATAGTTAGGTCCTTAGAAGTAAACGACAGAAGCATAAAATACGATATAAATACAACACCGTTTCCATCGTATAAAACGAATAATTGCAACCAGTGTGAAACTTATGGTCATTTCTACTTTCCGAGCAACCTAGGCTTCACCCTAGGGCGCTGCTCCAACAGATTGAATAGTTAGGGCCTTAGAAGTCAACGCCCGAACCATAAAATGCAAAAATAATACAACAGAGTTTCCATCGTATAAAACGAATAATTGCAACAAGTGTGAAAGCTATGGTCATTTCTACATTCCGAGCAACCTATGCTTCACTCTAGGTCGTTGCTCCACCAGATCGAATAGTTAGTGCCTTAGAAGTCAACGCCAGAAGCATAAAATACAATATAAATACAACAGCTTTTCCATCGTATAAAACGAATAATTGCAACAAGTGTGTAAGTTATGGTCATTTCTACATTCCCAGCAACCTAGGATTCACTCTAGGGCGTTGCTCCTCCAGATCGAATAGTTAGGTCTTTAGAAGTAAACGCCAGAAGCATAAAATACGATATAAATACAATAGCTTTTCCATCGTATAAAAGGAGTAATTGCAAACAGTGTGAAAGTAATGGTCATTTCTACGTTCCGGGCAAGCTGGGCTTCACCCTAGGCTGTTGTTCCACCAGATCGAATAGTTAGGGCCTAAGAAGTGAACGCCAGAAGCATAAAATGCAATAAAAATACAACAGCTTTTCCATCGTATAACAAGATGAATTGCAACCAGTTTGAAGGTGATGGTCATTTCTCCTTTCCGGGCAACCTAGGCTTCACTCTAGGGCGTTGCTCCACCAGATCGAATAGTTAGGTCCTTAGAAGTAAACGCCAGACGCATAAAATACGATATAAATACAACAGCGTTTCCATCGTATAAAACGAATAATTGCAACAAGTGTGAAAGTTATGGTCATTTCTACATTCCGAGCAACCTAGCATTCACTCTAGGGCGTTGCTCCACCAGATCGAATAGTTAGGTCCTTAGAAGTAAACGACAGAAGCATAAAATACGATATAAATACAACAGCGTTTCCATCGTATGAAACGAATAATTGCAACCAGTGTGAAAGTTATGGTCATTTCTACATTCCGAGCAACCTAGGATTCACTCTAGCGCGTTGCTCCACGAGATCGAATAGTTAGGTCCTTAGAAGTCAACGCCAGAAGCATAAAATACAATATAAATACAACAGCTTTTCCATCGTATAAAACGAATAACTGCAACCAGTATGAAACTTATGCTCATTTCTACTTTCCGAGCAACCTAGGCTTCACCCTAGGGCGCTGCTCCAGCAGATTGAATAGTTAGGGCCTTAGAAGTCAACGCCCGAACCATAAAATGCAAAAAAAACACAACAGTGCTTCCATCATATAACAGGAATAATTGCAACCAGGTTGAAAGCGATGGCCAATTCTACGTTCCGGGCAACCTAGGCTTCACTCTATTGCGTTGCTCCACCAGGTCGAATAGTTAGTGCCTTAGAAGTCAACGCCAGAAGCATAAAATACAATATAAATACAACAGTTTTTCCATCGTATAAAACAAATAATTGCAACCAGTATGAAACTTATGGTCATTTCTACTTTCCAAGCAACCTAGGCTTCACCCTAGGGCGTTGCTCCAACGGATTGAATAGTTAGGGCCTTAGAAGTCAACGCCCGAACCATAAAATGCAAAAAAAATACAACAGCGTTTCCATCGTATAAAACGTATAATTGCAACAAGTGTGAAAGTTATGGTCATTTCTACATTCCGAGCAACCTAGGATTCACTCTAGGGCGTTGCTCCACAAGATCGAATAGTTAGGTCCTTAGAAGTAAACGACAGAAGCATAAAATACGATATAAATACAACAGCGTTTCCATCGTATAAAACGAATAATTGCAACCAGTGTGAAACTTATGGTCATTTCTACTTTCCGAGCAACCTAGGCTTCACCCTAGGGCGCTGCTCCAACAGATTGAATAGTTAGGGCCTTAGAAGTCAACGCCCGAACCATAAAATGCAAAAATAATACAACAGCGTTTCCATCGTATAAAAGGAGTAATTGCAAACAGTGTGAAAGTAATGGTCATTTCTACGTTCCGGGCAAGCTGGGCTTCACCCTAGGCTGTTGTTCCACCAGATCGAATAATTAGGGCCTAAGAAGTGAACGCCAGAAGCATAAAATGCAATAAAAATACAACAGTTTTTCCATCGTATAACAAGATGAATTGCAACCAGTTTGAAGGTGATGGTCATTTCTCCTTTCCGGGCAACCTAGGCTTCACTCTAGGGCGTTGCTCCACTAGATCGAATAGCTGGGGACTTAGAAGTCAACGCCAGAAGCATAAAATACAATATAAATACAACAGTTTTTCCATCGTATAAAACGAATAATTGCAACCAGTATGAAACTGATGGTCATTTCTACTTTCCGAGCAACCTACGATTCACTCTAGGGCGTTGCTCCACCAGATCGAATAGTTAGGTCCTTAGAAGTAAACGCCAGAAGCATAAAATACGATATAACTACAACAGCGTTTCCATCGTATAAAACGAATAATTGCAACCAGTGTGAAAGTTATGGTCATTTCTACATTCCGAGCAACCTAGGATTCACTCTAGGGCGTTGCTCCACCAGATCGAATAGTTAGGTCCTTAGAAGTAAACGCCAGAAGCATAAAATACGATATAAATACAACAGCGTTTCCATCGTATAAAACGAATAATTGCAACCAGTGTGAAAGTTATGGTCATTTCTACATTCCCAGCAACCTAGGATTCACTCTAGGGCGTTGCTCCTCCAGATCGAATAGTTAGGTCTTTAGAAGTAAACGCCAGAAGCATAAAATACGTTATAAATACAACAGCTTTTCCATCGTATAAAAGGAATAATTGCAAACAGTGTGAAAGTAATGGTCATTTCTACGTTCCGGGCAAGCTGGGCTTCACCCTAGGCTGTTGTTCCACCAGATCGAATAGTTAGGGCCTAAGAAGTGAACGCCAGAAGCATAAAATGCAATAAAAATACAACAGTTTTTCCATCGTATAACAAGATGAATTGCAACCAGTTTGAAGGTGATGGTCATTTCTCCTTTCCGGGCAACCTAGGCTTCACTCTAGGGCGTTGCTCCACTAGATCGAATAGCTGGGGACTTAGAAGCCAACGCCAGAAGCATAAAATACAATATAAATACAACAGTGTTTCCATCGTATAAAACGAATAATTGCAACCAGTATGAAACTTATGGTCATTTCTACTTTCCGAGCAAGCTAGTCTTCACCATAGGGCGTTGCTCCAACAGATTGAATAGTTAGGGCCTTAGAACTCTACGCCCGAGCCATAAAATGCAAAAAAAATACAACAGTGTTTCCATCATATAACAGGAATAATTGCGACCAGTTTGAAAGTGATGGTCATTTCTACATACCCAGCAACCTAGGATTCACTCTAGGGCGTTGCTCCACCAGATCGAATAGTTAGGTCCTTAGAAGTCAACGCCAGAAGCATAAAATACGATATAAATACAACAGCTTTTCCATCGTATAAAACGAATAATTGCAACTAGTGTGAAAGTAATGGTCATTTCTACGTTCCGAGCACCCTAGGCGTCACTCTAGGGCGTTGCTCCACCACATCTAATAGCTACGGCCTTAGAAGTCAACGCCAGAGTCATAAAGTACAATATAAATACAACAGCGTTTCCATCGTATAAAACGAATAATTGCAACCAGTGTGAAAGTTATGGTCATTTCTACATTCCGAGCAACCTAGGATTCACTCTAGGGCGTTGCTCCACCAGATCGAATAGTTAGGTCCTTAGAAGTAAACGCCAGACGCATAAAATACGATATAAATACAACAGCGTTTCCATCGTATAAAACGAATAATTGCAACAAGTGTGAAAGTTATGGTCATTTCTACATTCCGAGCAACCTAGCATTCACTCTAGGGCGTTGCTCCACCAGATCGAATAGTTAGGTCCTTAGAAGTAAACGACAGAAGCATAAAATACAATATAAATACAACAGCTTTTCCATCGTATAAAACGAATAACTGCAACCAGTATGAAACTTATGGTCATTTCTACTTTCCGAACAACCTAGGCTTCACCCTAGGGCGCTGCTCCAGCAGATTGAATAGTTAGGGCCTTAGAAGTCAACGCCCGAACCATAAAATCCAAAAAAAACACAACAGTGCTTCCATCATATAACAGGAATAATTGCAACCAGTTTGAAAGCGATGGCCAATTCTACGTTCCGGGCAACCTAGGCTTCACTCTATTGCGTTGCTCCACCAGGTCGAATAGTTAGTGCCTTAGAAGTCAACGCCAGAAGCATAAAATACAATATAAATACAACAGTTTTTCCATCGTATAAAACAAATAATTGCAACCAGTATGAAACTTATGGTCATTTCTACTTTCCAAGCAACGTAGGCTTCACCCTAGGGCGTTGCTCCAACGGATTGAATAGTTAGGGCCTTAGAAGTCAACGCCCGAACCATAAAATGCAAAAAAATACAACAGTGTTTCCATCATATAACAGGAATAATTGCGACCTGTTTGAAAGTGATGGCCAATTCTACGTTCCGGGCAACCTAGGCTTCACTCTAGGGCGCTGCTCCAACAGATCGAATAGTTAGTGCCTTAGAAGTCAACGCCAGAAGCATAAAATACAATATAAATACAACAGCTTTTCCATCGTATAAAACGAATAATTGCAACCAGTATGAAACTTATGGTCATTTCTACTTTCCTAGCAACCTAGGCTTCACCCTAGGGCGTTGCTCCAACAGATTGAATAGTTAGGGCCTTAGAACTCTACGCCCGAGCCATAAAATGCAAAAAAAATACAACAGTGTTTCCATCATATAACAGGAATAATTGGGACCAGTTTGAAAGTGATGGCCAATTCTACGTTCCGGGCAACCTAGGCTTCACTCTAGGGCGTTGCTCCAACAGATCGAATAGTTAGTGCCTTAGAAGTCAACGCCAGAAGCATAAAATACAATATAAATACAACAGCTTTTCCATCGTATAAAACGAATAATTGCAACCAGTGTGAAAGTTATGGTCATTTCTACATTCCGAGCAACCTAGGATTCACTCTAGGGCGTTGCTCCACCAGATCGAATAGTTAGGTCCTTAGAAGTAAACGCCAGAAGCATAAAGTACGACATAAATACAACAGCGTTTCCATCGTCTAAAACGAATAATTGCAGCCAGTGTGAAAGTTATGGTCATTTCTACATTCCGAGCAACCTAGGATTCACTCTAGGGCGTTGCTCCACCAGATCGAATAGTTAGGTCCTTAGAAGTCAACGCCAGAAGCATAAAATACAATATAAATACAACAGCTTTTCCATCGTATAAAACGAATAACTGCAACCAGTATTAAACTTATGGTCATTTCTACTTCCCGAGCAACCTAGGCTTCACCCTAGGGCGTTGCTCCAACAGATTGAATAGCTAGGGCCGTAGAAGTCTACGCCCGAACCATAAAATACAAAAAAAATACAACAGTGTTTCCATCATATAACAGGAATAATTTCGACCAGTTTGAAAGTGATGGCCAATTCTACGTTTCGGGCAATCTAGGCTTCACTCTAGGGCGTTGCTCCACCAGATCGAACTGTTAGGTCCTTAGAAGTAAACGCCAGAAGCATAAAATGCGATGTAACTGCAACAGCGTTTCCATCGTATAAAACGAATAATTGCAACCAGTGTGAAAGTTATGGTCATTTCTACATTCCGAGCAACCTAGGATTCACCCTAGGGCGTTGCTCCAACAGATTGAATAGTTAGGGCCTTAGAAGTAAACGCCAGAAGCATAAAATACGATGTAACTGCAACAGCGTTTCCATCGTATAAAACGAATAATTGCAACCAGTGTGAAAGTTATGGTCATTTCTACATTCCGAGCAACCTAGGATTCACTCTAGGGCGTTGCTCCACCAGATCGAATAGTTAGGTCCTTAGAAGTCAACGCCAGAAGCATAAAATACAATATAAATACAACAGTTTTTCCATCGTATAACAAGATTAATTGCAACCAGTTTGAAAGTGATGGTCATTTCTCCTTTCCGGGCAACCTAGGCTTCACTCTAGGGCGTTGCTCCACCAGATCGAATAGTTAGGTCCTTAGAAGTAAACGCCAGAAGCATAAAATACGATGTAACTGCAACAGCGTTTCCATCGTATAAAACGAATAATTGCAACCAGTGTGAAAGTTATGGTCATTTCTACATTCCGAGCAACCTAGGATTCACTCTAGGGCGTTAGTCCACCAGATCGAATAGTTAGGTCCTTAGAAGTCAACGCCAGAAGCATAAAATACAATATAAATACAACAGTTTTTCCATCGTATAAAACGAATAATTGGAACCAGTATGAAACTGGTGGTCATTTCTACTTTCCAAGCAACGTAGGCTTCACCCTAGGGCGTTGCTCCAACGGATTGAATAGTTAGGGCCTTAGAAGTCAACGCCCGAACCATAAAATGCAAAAAAATACAACAGTGTTTCCATCATATAACAGGAATAATTGCGACCTGTTTGAAAGTGATGGCCAATTCTACGTTCCGGGCAACCTAGGCTTCACTCTAGGGCGCTGCTCCAACAGATCGAATAGTTAGTGCCTTAGAAGTCAACGCCAGAAGCATAAAATACAATATAAATACAACAGCTTTTCCATCGTATAAAACGAATAATTGCAACCAGTATGAAACTTATGGTCATTTCTACTTTCCTAGCAACCTAGGCTTCACCCTAGGGCGTTGCTCCAACAGATTGAATAGTTAGGGCCTTAGAACTCTACGCCCGAGCCATAAAATGCAAAAAAAATACAACAGTGTTTCCATCATATAACAGGAATAATTGGGACCAGTTTGAAAGTGATGGCCAATTCTACGTTCCGGGCAACCTAGGCTTCACTCTAGGGCGTTGCTCCAACAGATCGAATAGTTAGTGCCTTAGAAGTCAACGCCAGAAGCATAAAATACAATATAAATACAACAGCTTTTCCATCGTATAAAACGAATAATTGCAACCAGTGTGAAAGTTATGGTCATTTCTACATTCCGAGCAACCTAGGATTCACTCTAGGGCGTTGCTCCACCAGATCGAATAGTTAGGTCCTTAGAAGTAAACGCCAGAAGCATAAAGTACGACATAAATACAACAGCGTTTCCATCGTCTAAAACGAATAATTGCAGCCAGTGTGAAAGTTATGGTCATTTCTACATTCCGAGCAACCTAGGATTCACTCTAGGGCGTTGCTCCACCAGATCGAATAGTTAGGTCCTTAGAAGTCAACGCCAGAAGCATAAAATACAATATAAATACAACAGCTTTTCCATCGTATAAAACGAATAACTGCAACCAGTATTAAACTTATGGTCATTTCTACTTCCCGAGCAACCTAGGCTTCACCCTAGGGCGTTGCTCCAACAGATTGAATAGCTAGGGCCGTAGAAGTCTACGCCCGAACCATAAAATACAAAAAAAATACAACAGTGTTTCCATCATATAACAGGAATAATTTCGACCAGTTTGAAAGTGATGGCCAATTCTACGTTTCGGGCAATCTAGGCTTCACTCTAGGGCGTTGCTCCACCAGATCGAACTGTTAGGTCCTTAGAAGTAAACGCCAGAAGCATAAAATGCGATGTAACTGCAACAGCGTTTCCATCGTATAAAACGAATAATTGCAACCAGTGTGAAAGTTATGGTCATTTCTACATTCCGAGCAACCTAGGATTCACCCTAGGGCGTTGCTCCAACAGATTGAATAGTTAGGGCCTTAGAAGTAAACGCCAGAAGCATAAAATACGATGTAACTGCAACAGCGTTTCCATCGTATAAAACGAATAATTGCAACCAGTGTGAAAGTTATGGTCATTTCTACATTCCGAGCAACCTAGGATTCACTCTAGGGCGTTGCTCCACCAGATCGAATAGTTAGGTCCTTAGAAGTCAACGCCAGAAGCATAAAATACAATATAAATACAACAGTTTTTCCATCGTATAACAAGATTAATTGCAACCAGTTTGAAAGTGATGGTCATTTCTCCTTTCCGGGCAACCTAGGCTTCACTCTAGGGCGTTGCTCCACCAGATCGAATAGTTAGGTCCTTAGAAGTAAACGCCAGAAGCATAAAATACGATGTAACTGCAACAGCGTTTCCATCGTATAAAACGAATAATTGCAACCAGTGTGAAAGTTATGGTCATTTCTACATTCCGAGCAACCTAGGATTCACTCTAGGGCGTTAGTCCACCAGATCGAATAGTTAGGTCCTTAGAAGTCAACGCCAGAAGCATAAAATACAATATAAATACAACAGTTTTTCCATCGTATAAAACGAATAATTGGAACCAGTATGAAACTGGTGGTCATTTCTACATTCCGAGCAACCTAGGCTTCACCATAGGGCGTTGCTCCAACAGATTGAATAGTTCGGGCCTTAGAAGTCAACGCCCGAAGCATAAAATGCAATAAAAATACAACAGTGTATCCATCGTATAAAACGAATAATTGCAACCAGTATGAAACTTATGGTCATTTCTACTTTCCGAGCAACCTAGGCTTCACCCTAGGGCCTTGCTCCATCAGATTGAATAGTTAGGGCCTTAGAAGTCAACGCCCGATCCATAAAATGCAAAAAAAATACAACAGTGTTTCCATCATATAACAGGAATAATTGCAACCAATTTGGAAAGTGATGGCCAATTCTACGTTCCGGGCAACCTAGGCTTCACTCTAGGGCGCTGCTCCAACAGATCGAATAGTTAGTGCCTTAGAAGTCAACGCCAGAAGCATAAAATACAATATAAATACAACAGCTTTTCCATCGTATAAAACGAATAATTGCAACCAGTATGAAACTTATGGTCATTTCTACTTTCCTAGCAACCTAGGCTTCACCCTAGGGCGTTGCTCCAACAGATTGAATAGTTAGGGCCTTAGAACTCTACGCCCGAGCCATAAAATGCAAAAAAAATACAACAGTGTTTCCATCATATAACAGGAATAATTGCGACCAGTTTGAAAGTGATGGCCAATTCTACGTTCCGGGCAACCTAGGCTTCACTCTAGGGCGTTGCTCCAACAGATCGAATAGTTAGTGCCTTAGAAGTCAACGCCAGAAGCATAAAATACAATATAAATACAACAGCTTTTCCATCGTATAAAACGAATAATTGCAACCAGTGTGAAAGTTATGGTCATTTCTACATTCCGAGCAACCTAGGATTCACTCTAGGGCGTTGCTCCACCAGATCGAATAGTTAGGTCAATAGAAGTAAACGCCAGAAGCATAAAGTACGACATAAATACAACAGCGTTTCCATCGTATAAAACGAATAATTGCAACAAGTGTGAAAGTTATGGTCATTTCTACATTCCGAGCAACCTAGGATTCACTCTAGGGCGTTGCTCCACCAGGTCGAATAGTTAGGTGCTTAGAAGTAAACGCCAGAAGCATAAAATACGATATAACTACAACAGCGTTTCCATCGTATAAAACGAATAATTGCAACAAGTGTGAAAGTTATGGTCATTTCTACATTCCGAGCAACCTAGGATTCACTCTAGGGCGTTGCTCCACCAGATCGAATAGTTAGGTCCTTAGAAGTCAACGCCAGAAGCATAAAATACGATATAAATACAACAGTTTTTCCATCGTATATCAAGATTAGTAGAAACCAGTTTGAAAGTGATGGTCATTTCTCCTTTCCGGGCAACCTAGGCTTCACTCGGGGGCGTTGCTCCACTAGATCGAATAGCTAGGGCCTTAGAAGTCAACGCCAGAAGCATAAAATACAATATAAATACAACAGTGTTTCCATCGTATAAAACGAATAATTGCAACCAGTATGAAACTTATGGTCATTTCTACTTTCCGAGCAAGCTAGTCTTCACCATAGGGCGTTGCTCCAACAGATTGAATAGTTAGGACCTTAGAAGTGAACGCCCGAACCATAAAATGCAAAAAAATACAACAGTGTTTCCATCATATAACAGGAATAATTGCAACCAGTTTGAAAGTGATGGCCAATTCTACGTTCCGGGCAAACTAGGCTTCTATCTAGGGCGTTGCTCCACCAGATCTAATAGATAGTGCCTTAGAAGTCAACGCCAGAAGCATAAAATAAAATATAAATACAACAGTTTTTCCATCGTATAAAACGAATAATTGCAACCAGTATGAAACTTATGGTCATTTCTACTTTCCGAGCAACCTAGGCTTCACCCTAGGGCGTTGCTCCAACAGATCGAATAGATAGTGCCTTAGAAGTCAACGCCAGAAGCATAAAATAAAATATAAATACAACAGTTTTTCCATCGTATAAAACGAATAATTGCAACCAGTATGAAACTTATGGTCATTTCTACTTTCCGAGCAACCTAGGCTTCACCCTAGGGCCTTGCTCCAACAGATTGAATAGTTAGGGCCTTGGAAGTCAACGCCCGAACCATAAAATGCAAAAAAAATACAACAGTGTTTCCATCGTATAAAACGAATAATTGCAACCAGTGTGAAAGTTATGGTCATTTCTACTTTCCTAGCAACCTAGGCTTCACCCTAGGTTGTTGCTCCAACAGATTGAATAGTTAGGGCCTTAGAACTCTACGCCCGAGCCATAAAATGCAAAAAAAATACAACAGTGTTTCCATCATATAACAGGAATAATTGGGACCAGTTTGAAAGTGATGGCCTATTCTACGTTCCGGGCAACCTAGGCTTCACTCTAGGGCGTTGCTCCAACAGATCGAATAGTTAGTGCCTTAGAAGTCAACGCCAGAAGCATAAAATACAATATAAATACAACAGCTTTTCCATCGTATAAAACGAATAATTGCAACCAGTGTGAAAGTTATGGTCATTTCTACATTCCGAGCAACCTAGGATTCACTCTAGGGCGTTGCTCCACCAGATCGAATAGTTAGGTCCTTAGAAGTAAACGCCAGAAGCATAAAGTACGACATAAATACAACAGCGTTTCCATCGTATAAAACGAATAATTGCAACAAGTGTGAAAGTTATGGTCATTTCTACATTCCGAGCAACCTAGGATTCACTCTAGGGCGTTGCTCCACCAGATCGAATAGTTAGGTCCTTAGAAGTAAACGCCAGAAGCATAAAGTACGACATAAATACAACAGCGTTTCCATCGTATAAAACGAATAATTGCAACAAGTGTGAAAGTTATGGTCATTTCTACATTCCGAGCAACCTAGGATTCACTCTAGGGCGATGCTCCACCAGATCGAATAGTTAGGTCCTTAGAAGTAAACGCCAGAAGCATAAAATACGATATAACTACAACAGCGTTTCCATCGTATAAAACGAATAATTGCAACCAGTGTGAAAGTTATGGTCATTTCTACATTCCGAGCAACCTAGGATTCACTCTAGGGCGTTGCTCCACCAGATCGAATAGTTAGGTCCTTAGAAGTGAACGCCCGAACCATAAAATGCAAAAAAATACAACAGTGTTTCCATCATATATCAGGAATAATTGCAACCAGTTTGAAAGTGATGGCCAATTCTACGTTCCGGGCAAACTAGGCTTCTATCTAGGGCGTTGCTCCACCAGATCGAATAGATAGTGCCTTAGAAGTCAACGCCAGAAGCATAAAATACGATGTAACTGCAACAGCGTTTCGATCGTATAAAACGAATAATTGCAACCAGTATGAAACTGATGGTCATTTCTACATTCCGATCAACCTAGGCTTCACCATAGGGCGTTGCTCCAACAGATTGAATATTTCGGGCCTTAGAAGTCAACGCCCGAAGCATAAAATGCAATAAAAATACAACAGTGTTTCCATCATATAACAGGAATAATTGCAACCAGTTTGAAAGTGATGGCCAATTCTACGTTCCGGGCAAACTAGGCTTCTATCTAGGGCGTTGCTCCACCAGATCGAATAGATAGTGCCTTAGAAGTCAACGCCAGAAGCATAAAATAAAATATAAATACAACAGTTTTTCCATCGTATAAAACGAATAATTGCAACCAGTATGAAACTTATGGTCATTTCTACTTTCCGAGCAACCTAGGCTTCACCCTAGGGCCTTGCTCCAACAGATTGAATAGTTAGGGCCTTAGAAGTCAACGCCCGAACCATAAAATGCAAAAAAAATACAACAGTGTTTCCATCGTATAAAACGAGTAATTGCAACCAGTGTGAAAGTTATGGTCATTTCTACTTTCCTAGCAACCTAGGCTTCACCCTAGGGCGTTGCTCCAACAGATTGAATAGTTAGGGCCTTAGAACTCTACGCCCGAGCCATAAAATGCAAAAAAAATACAACAGTGTTTCCATCATATAACAGGAATAATTGCGACCAGTTTGAAAGTGATGGCCAATTCTACGTCCCGGGCAACCTAGGCTTCACTCTAGGGCGTTGCTCCAACAGATCGAATAGTTAGGTCCTTAGAAGTAAACGCCAGAAGCATAAAGTACGACATAAATACAACAGCGTTTCCATCGTATAAAACGAATAATTGCAACAAGTGTGAAAGTTATGGTCATTTCTACATTCCGAGCAACCTAGGCTTCACTCTAGGGCGTTGCACCAACAGATCGAATAGTTAGTGCCTTAGAAGTCAACGCCAGAAGCATAAAATACAATATAAATACAACAGCTTTTCCATCGTATAAAACGAATAATTGCAACCAGTGTGAAAGTTATGGTCATTTCTACATTCCGAGCAACCTAGGATTCACTCTAGGGCGTTGCTCCACCAGATCGAATAGTTAGGTCCTTAGAAGTAAACGCCAGAAGCATAAAGTACGACATAAATACAACAGCGTTTCCATCGTATAAAACGAATAATTGCAACAAGTGTGAAAGTTATGGTCATTTCTACATTCCGAGCAACCTAGGATTCACTCTAGGGCGTTGCTCCGCCAGGTCGAATAGTTAGGTCCTTAGAAGTAAACGCCAGAAACATAAAGTACGATATAAATGCAACAGCGTTTCCATCGTATAAAACGAATAATTGCAACAAGTGTGAAAGTTATGGTCATTTCCACATTCCGAGCAACCTAGGATTCACTCTAGGGCGTTGCTCCAACAGATCGAATAGTTAGTGCCTTAGAAGTAAACGCCAGAAGCATAAAATACGATATAACCACAACAGCGTTTCCATCGTATAAAACGAATAATTGCAACCAGTGTGAAATTTATGGTCATTTCTACATTGCGAGCAACCTAGGATTCACTCCAGGGCGTTGCTCCACCAGATCGAATAGTTAGGTCCTTAGAAGTCAACGCCAGAAGCATAAAATACGATATAAATACAACAGTTTTTCCATCATATAACAAGATTAGTAGCAACCAGGTTGAAAGTGATGGTCATTTCTCCTTTCCGGGCAACCTAGGCTTCACTCTAGGGCGTTGCTCCACTAGATCGAATAGCTAGGGCCTTAGAAGTCAACGCCAGAAGCATAAAATACAATATAAATACAACAGTGTTTCCATCGTATAAAACGAATAATTGCAACCAGTATGAAACTTATGGTCATTTCTACTTTCCGAGCAAGCTAGGCTTCACCATAGGGCGTTGCTCCAACAGATTGAATAGTTAGGACCTTAGAAGTGAACGCCCGAACCATAAAATGCAAAAAAATACAACAGTGTTTCCATCATATATCAGGTATAATTGCAACCAGTTTGAAAGTGATGGCCAATTCTACGTTCCGGGCAAACTAGGATTCTATCTAGGGCGTTGCTCCACCAGATCGAATAGATAGTGCCTTAGAAGTCAACGCCAGAAGCATAAATTAAAATATAAATACAACAGTATTTCCATCGTATAAAACGAATAATTGCAACCAGTGTGAAAGTTATGGTCATTTCTACATTCCGGGCAACCTAGGATTCACTCTAGGGCGTTGCTCCACCAGATCGAATAGTTAGGTCCTTAGAAGTAAACGCCAGAAACATAAAGTACGATATAAATGCAACAGCGTTTCCATCGTATAAAACGAATAATTGCAACAAGTGTGAAAGTTATGGTCATTTCTACATTCCGAGCAACCTAGGATTCACTCTAGGGCGTTGCTCCACCAGATCGAATAGTTCGGTCCTTAGAAGTAAACGCCAGAAGCATAAAATACGATATAACTACAACAGCGTTTCCATCGTATAAAACGAATAATTGCAGCCAGTGTGAAAGTTATGGTCATTTCTACATTCCGAGCAACCTAGGATTCACTCTAGGGCGTTGCTCCACCAGATCGAATAGTTAGGTCCTTAGAAGTCAACGCCAGAAGCATAAAATACGATATAAATACAACAGCTTTTCCATCGTATAAAACGAATAACTGCAACCAGTATTAAACTTATGGTCATTTCTACTTTCCGAGCAACCTAGGCTTCACCCTAGGGCGTTGCTCCAACAGATTGAATAGTTAGGGCCGTAGAAGTCTACGCCCGAACCATAAAATACAAAAAAAATACAACTGTGTTTCCATCATATAACAGGAATAATTTCGACCAGTTTGAAAGTGATGGCCAATTCTACGTTTCGGGCAACCTAGGCTTCACTCTAGGGCGTTGCTCCACCAGATCGAACAGTTAGGTCCTTAGAAGTAAAGGCCAGAAGCATAAAATACGATGTAACTGCAACAGCGTTTCCATCGTATAAAACGAATAATTGCAACCAGAGTGAAAGTTATGGTCATTTCTACATTCCGAGCAACCTAGGATTCACTCTAGGGCGTTGCTCCACCAGATCGAATAGTTAGGTCCTTAGAAGTCAACGCCAGAAGCATAAAATACAATATAAATACAACAGTTTTTCCATCGTATAACAAGTTTAATTGCAACCAGTTTGAAAGTGATGGTCATTTCTCCTTTCCCGGCAACCTAGGCTTCACTCTAGGGCGTTGCTCCACCAGATCGAATAGTTAGGTCCTTAGAAGTAAACGCCAGAAGCATAAAATACGATGTAACTGCAACAGCGTTTCGATCGTATAAAACGAATAATTGCAACCAGTATGAAACTGATGGTCATTTCTACATTCCGATCAACCTAGGCTTCACCATAGGGCGTTGCTCCAACAGATTGAATATTTCGGGCCTTAGAAGTCAACGCCCGAAGCATAAAATGCAATAAAAATACAACAGTGTATCCATCGTATAAAACGAATAATTGCAACCAGTATGAAACTTATGGTCATTTCTACTTTCCGAGCAACCTAGGCTTCACCCTAGGGCCTTGCTCCAACAGATTGAATAGTTAGGGCCTTAGAAGTCAACGCCCGAACCATAAAATGCAAAAAAAATACAACAGTGTTTCCATCATATAACAGGAATAATTGCAACCAATTTGGAAAGTGATGGCCAATTCTACGTTCCGTGCAACCTAGGCTTCACTCTAAGGCGTTGCTCCACCATATCGAATAGTTAGTGCCTTAGAAGTAAACGCCAGAAGCATAAAATACGATATAACTACAACAGCGTTTCCATCGTATAAAACGAATAATTGCAACAAGTGTGAAAGTTATGGTCATTTCTACATTCCGAGCAACCTAGGATTCACTCTAGGGCGTTGCTCCACCAGATCGAATAGTTAGGTCCTTAGAAGTAAACGCCAGAAGCATAAAATACGATATAACTACAACAGCGTTTCCATCGTATAAAACGAATAATTGCAACCAGTGTGAAAGTTATGGTCATTTCTACATTCCGAGCAACCTAGGATTCACTCTAGGGCGTTGCTCCAACAGATCGAATAGTTAGTGGCTTAGAAGTAAACGCCAGAAGCATAAAATACGATATAACTACAACAGCGTTTCCATCGTATAAAACGAATAATTGCAACCAGTGTGAAATTTATGGTCATTTCTACATTGCGAGCAACCTAGGATTCACTCCAGGGCGTTGCTCCACCAGATCGAATAGTTAGGTCCTTAGAAGTCAACGCCAGAAGCATAAAATACGATATAAATACAACAGTTTTTCCATCGTGTAACAAGATTAGTAGCAACCAGTTTGAAAGTGATGGTCATTTCTCCTTTCCGGGCAACCTAGGCTTCACTCTGGGGCGTTGCTCCACTAGATCGAATAGCTAGGGCCTTAGAAGTCAACGCCAGAAGCATAAAATACAATATAAATACAACAGTGTTTCCATCGTATAAAACGAATAATTGCAACCAGTATGAAACTTATGGTCATTTCTACTTTCCGAGCAAGCTAGTCTTCACCATAGGGCGTTGCTCCAACAGATTGAATAGTTAGGACCTTAGAAGTGAACGCCCGAACCATAAAATGCAAAAAAATACAACAGTGTTTCCATCATATAACAGGAATAATTGCAACCAGTTTGAAAGTGATGGCCAATTCTACGTTCCGGGCAAACTAGGCTTCTATCTAGGGCGTTGCTCCACCAGATCGAATAGATAGTGCCTTAGAAGTCAACGCCAGAAGCATAAAATAAAATATAAATACAACAGTTTTTCCATCGTATAAAACGAATAATTGCAACCAGTATGAAACTTATGGTCATTTCTACTTTCCGAGCAACCTAGGCTTCACCCTAGGGCCTTGCTCCAACAGATTGAATAGTTAGGGCCTTAGAAGTCAACGCCCGAACCATAAAATGCAAAAAAAATACAACAGTGTTTCCATCGTATAAAACGAGTAATTGCAACCAGTGTGAAAGTTATGGTCATTTCTACTTTCCTAGCAACCTAGGCTTCACCCTAGGGCGTTGCTCCAACAGATTGAATAGTTAGGGCCTTAGAACTCTACGACCGAGCCATAAAATGCAAAAAAAATACAACAGTGTTTCCATCATATATCAGGAATAATTGCGACCAGTTTGAAAGTGATGGCCAATTCTACGTTCCGGGCAACCTAGGCTTCACTGTAGGGCGTTGCTCCAACAGATCGAATAGTTAGTGCCTTAGAAGTCAACGCCAGAAGCATAAAATACAATATAAATACAACAGCTTTTCCATCGTATAAAACGAATAATTGCAACCAGTGTGAAAGTTATGGTCATTTCTACATTCCGAGCAACCTAGGATTCACTCTAGGGCGTTGCTCCACCAGATCGAATAGTTAGGTCCTTAGAAGTAAACGCCAGAAGCATAAAGTACGACATAAATACAACAGCGTTTATATCGTATAAAACGAATAATTGCAACAAGTGTGAAAGTTATGGTCATTTCTACATTCCGAGCAACCTAGGATTCACTCTAGGGCGTTGCTCCGCCAGGTCGAATAGTTAGGTCCTTAGAAGTAAACGCCAGAAACATAAAGTACGATATAAATGCAACAGCGTTTCCATCGTATAAAACGAATAATTGCAACAAGTGTGAAAGTTATGGTCATTTCCACATTCCGAGCAACCTAGGATTCACTCTAGGGCGTTGCTCCAACAGATCGAATAGTTAGTGCCTTAGAAGTATACGCCAGAAGCATAAAATACGATATAACTACAACAGCGTTTCCATCGTATAAAACGAATAATTGCAACCAGTGTGAAATTTATGGTCATTTCTACATTGCGAGCAACCTAGGATTCACTCCAGGGCGTTGCTCCACCAGATCGAATAGTTAGGTCCTTAGAAGTCAACGCCAGAAGCATAAAATACGATATAAATACAACAGTTTTTCCATCATATAACAAGATTAGTAGCAACCAGGTTGAAAGTGATGGTCATTTCTCCTTTCCGGGCAACCTAGGCTTCACTCTAGGGCGTTGCTCCACTAGATCGAATAGCTAGGGCCTTAGAAGTCAACGCCAGAAGCATAAAATACAATATAAATACAACAGTGTTTCCATCGTATAAAACGAATAATTGCAACCAGTATGACACTTATGGTCATTTCTACTTTCCGAGCAAGCTAGGCTTCACCATAGGGCGTTGCTCCAACAGATTGAATAGTTAGGACCTTAGAAGTGAACGCCCGAACCATAAAATGCAAAAAAATACAACAGTGTTTCCATCATATATCAGGTATAATTGCAACCAGTTTGAAAGTGATGGCCAATTCTACGTTCCGGGCAAACTAGGATTCTATCTAGGGCGTTGCTCCACCAGATCGAATAGATAGTGCCTTAGAAGTCAACGCCAGAAGCATAAATTAAAATATAAATACAACAGTTTTTCCATCGTATAAAACGAATAATTGCAAACAGTATGAAACTTATGGTCATTTCTACTTTCCGAGCAACCTAGGCTTCACCCTAGGGCCTTGGTCCAACAGATTGAATAGTTAGGGCCTTAGAAGTCAACGCCCGAACCATAAAATGCAAAAAAAATACAACAGTGTTTCCATCATATAACAGGAATAACTGCAACCAATTTGGAAAGTGATGGCCAATTCTACGTTCCGGGCAACCTAGGCTTCACTCTAAGGCGTTGCTCCACCATATCGAATAGTTAGTGCCTTAGAAGTCAACGCCAGAAGCATAAAATACAATATAAATACAACAGCTTTTCCATCGTATAAAACGAATAATTGCAACAAGTGTGAAAGTTATGGTCATTTCTACATTCCGAGCAACCTAGGATTCACTCTAGGGCGATGCTCCACCAGATCGAATAGTTAGGTCCTTAGAAGTAAACGCCAGAAGCATAAAATACGATATAACTACAACAGCGTTTCCATCGTATAAAACGAATAATTGCAACCAGTGTGAAAGTTATGGTCATTTCTACATTCCGAGCAACCTAGGATTCACTCTAGGGCGTTGCTCCACCAGATCGAATAGTTCGGTCCTTAGAAGTAAACGCCAGAAGCATAAAATACGATATAACTACAACAGCGTTTCCATCGTATAAAACGAATAATTGCAGCCAGTGTGAAAGTTATGGTCATTTCTACATTCCGAGCAACCTAGGATTCACTCTAGGGCGTTGCTCCACCAAATCGAATAGTTAGGTCCTTAGAAGTCAACGCCAGAAGCATAAAATACGATATAAATACAACAGCTTTTCCATCGTATAAAACGAATTATTGCAACCAGTATGAAACTTATGGTCATTTCTACTTTCCTAGCAACATATGCTTCACCCTAGGGCGTTGCTCCAACAGATTGAATAGTTAGGGCCTTAGAACTCTACGCCCGAGCCATAAAATGCAAAAAAAATACAACAGTGTTTCCATCATATAACAGGAATAATTGCGACCAGTTTGAAAGTGATGGCCCATTCTACGTTCCGGGCAACCTCGGCTTCACTCTAGGGCGTTGCTCCAACAGATCGAATAGTTAGTGCCTTAGAAGTCAACGCCAGAAGCATAAAATACAATACAAATACAACAGCTTTTCCATCGTATAAAACGAATAATTGCAACCAGTGTGAAAGTTATGGTCATTTCTACATTCCGGGCAACCTAGGATTCACTCTAGGGCGTTGCTCCACCAGATCGAATAGTTAGGTCCTTAGAAGTAAACGCCAGAAACATAAAGTACGATATAAATGCAACAGCGTTTCCATCGTATAAAACGAATAATTGCAACAAGTGTGAAAGTTATGGTCATTTCTACATTCCGAGCAACCTAGGATTCACTCTAGGGCGTTGCTCCACCAGATCGAATAGTTCGGTCCTTAGAAGTAAACGCCAGAAGCATAAAATACGATATAACTACAACAGCGTTTCCATCGTATAAAACGAATAATTGCAGCCAGTGTGAAAGTTATGGTCATTTCTACATTCCGAGCAACCTAGGATTCACTCTAGGGCGTTGCTCCACCAGATCGAATAGTTAGGACCTTAGAAGTCAACGCCAGAAGCATAAAATACGATATAAATACAACAGCTTTTCCATCGTATAAAACGAATAACTGCAACCAGTATTAAACTTATGGTCATTTCTACTTTCCGAGCAACCTAGGCTTCACCCTAGGGCGTTGCTCCAACAGATTGAATAGTTAGGGCCGTAGAAGTCTACGCCCGAACCATAAAATACAAAAAAAATACAACTGTGTTTCCATCATATAACAGGAATAATTTCGACCAGTTTGAAAGTGATGGCCAATTCTACGTTTCGGGCAACCTAGGCTTCACTCTAGGGCGTTGCTCCACCAGATCGAACAGTTAGGTCCTTAGAAGTAAACGCCAGAAGCATAAAATACGATGTAACTGCAACAGCGTTTCCATCGTATAAAACGAATAATTGCAACCAGAGTGAAAGTTATGGTCATTTCTACATTCCGAGCAACCTAGGATTCACTCTAGGGCGTTGCTCCACCAGATCGAATAGTTAGGTCCTTAGAAGTCAACGCCAGAAGCATAAAATACAATATAAATACAACAGTTTTTCCATCGTATAACAAGTTTAATTGCAACCAGTTTGAAAGTGATGGTCATTTCTCCTTTCCGGGCAACCTAGGCTTCACTCTAGGGCGTTGCTCCACCAGATCGAATAGTTAGGTCCTTAGAAGTAAACGCCAGAAGCATAAAATACGATGTAACTGCAACAGCGTTTCGATCGTATAAAACGAATAATTGCAACCAGTATGAAACTGATGGTCATTTCTACATTCCGATCAACCTAGGCTTCACCATAGGGCGTTGCTCCAACAGATTGAATATTTCGGGCCTTCGAAGTCAACGCCCGAAGCATAAAATGCAATAAAAATACAACAGTGTATCCATCGTATAAAACGAATAATTGCAACCAGTATGAAACTTATGGTCATTTCTACTTTCCGAGCAACCTAGGCTTCACCCTAGGGCCTTGCTCCAACAGATTGAATAGTTAGGGCCTTAGAAGTCAACGCCCGAACCATAAAATGCAAAAAAAATACAACAGTGTTTCCATCATATAACAGGAATAATTGCAACCAATTTGGAAAGTGATGGCCAATTCTACGTTCCGTGCAACCTAGGCTTCACTCTAAGGCGTTGCTCCACCATATCGAATAGTTAGTGCCTTAGAAGTAAACGCCAGAAGCATAAAATACGATATAACTACAACAGCGTTTCCATCGTATAAAACGAATAATTGCAACAAGTGTGAAAGTTATGGTCATTTCTACATTCCGAGCAACCTAGGATTCACTCTAGGGCGTTGCTCCACCAGATCGAATAGTTAGGTCCTTAGAAGTAAACGCCAGAAGCATAAAATACGATATAACTACAACAGCGTTTCCATCGTATAAAACGAATAATTGCAACCAGTGTGAAAGTTATGGTCATTTCTACATTCCGAGCAACCTAGGATTCACTCTAGGGCGTTGCTCCAACAGATCGAATAGTTAGTGGCTTAGAAGTAAACGCCAGAAGCATAAAATACGATATAACTACAACAGCGTTTCCATCGTATAAAACGAATAATTGCAACCAGTGTGAAATTTATGGTCATTTCTACATTGCGAGCAACCTAGGATTCACTCCAGGGCGTTGCTCCACCAGATCGAATAGTTAGGTCCTTAGAAGTCAACGCCAGAAGCATAAAATACGATATAAATACAACAGTTTTTCCATCATATAACAAGATTAGTAGCAACCAGGTTGAAAGTGATGGTCATTTCTCCTTTCCGGGCAACCTAGGCTTCACTCTAGGGCGTTGCTCCACTAGATCGAATAGCTAGGGCCTTAGAAGTCAACGCCAGAAGCATAAAATACAATATAAATACAACAGTGTTTCCATCGTATAAAACGAATAATTGCAACCAGTATGAAACTTATGGTCATTTCTACTTTCCGAGCAAGCTAGGCTTCACCATAGGGCGTTGCTCCAACAGATTGAATAGTTAGGACCTTAGAAGTGAACGCCCGAACCATAAAATGCAAAAAAATACAACAGCGTTTCCATCATATATCAGGTATAATTGCAACCAGTTTGAAAGTGATGGCCAATTCTACGTTCCGGGCAAACTAGGATTCTATCTAGGGCGTTGCTCCACCAGATCGAATAGATAGTGCCTTAGAAGTCAACGCCAGAAGCATAAAATACAATACAAATACAACAGCTTTTCCATCGTATAAAACGAATAATTGCAACCAGTGTGAAAGTTATGGTCATTTCTACATTCCGGGCAACCTAGGATTCACTCTAGGGCGTTGCTCCACCAGATCGAATAGTTAGGTCCTTAGAAGTAAACGCCAGAAACATAAAGTACGATATAAATGCAACAGCGTTTCCATCGTATAAAACGAATAATTGCAACAAGTGTGAAAGTTATGGTCATTTCTACATTCCGAGCAACCTAGGATTCACTCTAGGGCGTTGCTCCACCAGATCGAATAGTTAGGTCCTTAGAAGTAAACGCCAGAAGCATAAAATACGATATAACTACAACAGCGTTTCCATCGTATAAAACGAATAATTGCAACCAGTGTGAAAGTTATGGTCATTTCTACATTCCGAGCAACCTAGGATTCACTCCAGGGCGTTGCTCCACCAGATCGAATAGTTAGGTCCTTAGAAGTCAACGCCAGAAGCATAAAATACGATATAAATACAACAGTTTTTCCATCGTGTAACAAGATTAGTAGCAACCAGGTTGAAACTGATGGTCATTTCTCCTTTCCGGGCAACCTAGGCCTCACTCTAGGGCGTTGCTCCACTAGATCGAATAGCTAGGGCCTTAGAAGTCAACGCCAGAATCATAAAATACAATTTAAATACAACAGTGTTTCCATCGTATAAAACGAATAATTGCAACCAGTATGAAACTTATGGTCATTTCTACTTTCCGAGCAAGCTAGTCTTCACCATAGGGCGTTGCTCCAACAGATTGAATAGTTAGGACCTTAGAAGTGAACGCCCGAACCATAAAATGCAAAAAAATACAACAGTGTTTCCATCATATAACAGGAATAATTGCAACCAGTTGGAAAGTGATGGCCAATTCTACGTTCCGGGCAAACTAGGCTTCTATCTAGGGCGTTGCTCCACCAGATCGAATAGATCGTGCCTTAGAAGTCAACGCCAGAAGCATAAAATAAAATATAAATACAACAGTTTTTCCATCGTATAAAACGAATAATTGCAACCAGTATGAAACTTATGGTCATTTCTACTTTCAGAGCAACCTAGGCTTCACCCTAGGGCCTTGCTCCAACAGATTGAATAGTTAGGGCCTTAGAAGTCAACGCCCGAACCATAAAATGCAAAAAAAATACAACAGTGTTTCCATCATATAACAGGAATAACTGCAACCAATTTGGAAAGTGATGGCCAATTCTACGTTCCGGGCAACCTAGGCTTCACTCTAAGGCGTTGCTCCACCATATCGAATAGTTAGTGCCTTAGAAGTCAACGCCAGAAGCATAAAATACAATATAAATACAACAGCTTTTCCATCGTATAAAACGAATAATTGCAACAAGTGTGAGAGTTATGGTCATTTCTACATACCGAGCAACCTAGGACTCACTCTAGGGCAATGCTCCACCAGATCGAATAGTTAGGTCCTTAGAAGTAAACGCCAGAAGCATAAAATACGATATAACTACAACAGCGTTTCCATCGTATAAAACGAATAATTGCAACCAGTGTGAAAGTTATGGTCATTTCTACATTCCGAGCAACCTAGGCTTCACTCTAGGGCATTGCTCCACCAGATCGAATAGTTAGGTCCTTAGAAGTCAACGCCAGAAGCATAAAATACGATATAAATACAACAGTTTTTCCATCGTATATCAATATTAGTAGCAACCAGTTTGAAAGTGATGGTCATTTCTCCTTTCCGGGCAACCTAGGCTTGACTCTGGGGCGTTGCTCCACTAGATCGAATAGCTAGGGCCTTAGAAGTCAACGCCGGAAGCATAAAATACAATATAAATACAACAGTGTTTCCATCGTATAAAACGAATAATTGCAACCAGTATGAAACTTATGGTCATTTCTACTTTCCGAGCAAGCTAGTCTTCACCATAGGGCGTTGCTCCAACAGATTGAATAGTTAGGACCTTAGAAGTGAACGCCCGAACCATAAAATGCAAAAAAATACAACAGTGTTACCATCATATAACAGGAATAATTGCAACCAGTTTGAAAGTGATGGCCAATTCTACGTTCAGGGCAAACTAGGCTTCTATCTAGGGCGTTGCTCCACCAGATCGAATAGATAGTGCCTTAGAAGTCAACGCCAGAAGCATAAAATAAAATATAAATACAACAGTTTTTCCATCGAATAAAACGAATAATTGCAACCAGTATGAAACTTATGGTCATTTCTACTTTCCGAGCATCCTAGGCTTCACCCTAGGGCCTTGCTCCAACAGATTGAATAGTTAGGGCCTTAGAAGTCAACGCCCGAACCATAAAATGCAAAAAAAATACAACAGTGTTTCCATCGTATAAAACGAGTAATTGCAACCAGTGTGAAAGTTATGGTCATTTCTACTTTCCTAGCAACCTAGGCTTCACCCTAGGGCGTTGCTCCAACAGATTGAATAGTTAGGGCCTTAGAACTCTACGCCCGAGCCATAAAATGCAAAAAAAATACAACAGTGTTTCCATCATATAACAGGAATAATTGCGACCAGTTTGAAAGTGATGGCCAATTCTACGTTCCGGGCAACCTAGGCTTCACTGTAGGGCGTTGTTCCAACAGATCGAATAGTTAGTGCCTTAGAAGTCAACGCCAGAAGCATAAAATACAATATAAATACAACAGCTTTTCCATCGTATAAAACGAATAATTGCAACCAGTGTGAAAGCTATGGTCATTTCTACATTCCGAGCAACCTAGGATTCACTCCAGGGCGTTGCTCCACCAGATCGAATAGTTAGGTCCTTAGAAGTAAACGCCAGAAGCATAAAGTACGACATAAATACAACAGCGTTTCCATCGTATAAAACGAATAATTGCAACAAGTGTGAAAGTTATGGTCATTTCTACATTCCGAGCAACCTAGGATTCACTCTAGGGCGTTGCTCCACCAGGTCGAATAGTTAGGTCCTTAGAAGTAAACGCCAGAAACATAAAGTACGATATAAATGCAACAGCGTTTCCATCGTATAAAACGAATAATTGCAACAAGTGTGAAAGTTATGGTCATTTCTACATTCCGAGCAACCTAGGATTCACTCTAGGGCGTTGCTCCAACAGATCGAATAGTTAGTGCCTTAGAAGTAAACGCCAGAAGCATAAAATACGATATAACTCCAACAGCGTTTCCATCGTATAAAACGAATAATTGCAACCAGTGTGAAATTTATGGTCATTTCTACATTGCGAGCAACCTAGGATTCACTCCAGGGCGTTGCTCCACCAGATCGAATAGTTAGGTCCTTAGAAGTCAACGCCAGAAGCATAAAATACGATATAAATACAACAGTTTTTCCATCATATAACAAGATTAGTAGCAACCAGGTTGAAAGTGATGGTCATTTCTCCTTTCCGGGCAACCTAGGCTTCACTCTAGGGCGTTGCTCCACTAGATCGAATAGCTAGGGCCTTAGAAGTCAACGCCAGAAGCATAAAATACAATATAAATACAACAGTGTTTCCATCGTATAAAACGAATAATTGCAACCAGTATGAAACTTATGGTCATTTCTACTTTCCGAGCAAGCTAGGCTTCACCATAGGGCGTTGCTCCAACAGATTGAATAGTTAGGACCTTAGAAGTGAACGCCCTAACCATAAAATGCAAAAAAATACAACAGTGTTTCCATCATATATCAGGTATAATTGCAACCAGTTTGAAAGTGATGGCCAATTCTACGTTCCGGGCAAACTAGGATTCTATCTAGGGCGTTGCTCCACCAGATCGAATAGATAGTGCCTTAGAAGTCAACGCCAGAAGCATAAATTAAAATATAAATACAACAGTTTTTCCATCGTATAAAACGAATAATTGCAAACAGTATGATACTTATGGTCATTTCTACTTTCCGAGCAACCTAGGCTTCACCCTAGGGCCTTGCTCCAACAGTTTGAATAGTTAGGGCCTTAGAAGTCAACGCCCGAACCATAAAATGCAAAAAAAATACAACAGTGTTTCCATCATATAACAGGAATAATTGCAACCAATTTGGAAAGTGATGGCCAATTCTACGTTCCGGGCAACCTAGGCTTCACTCTAAGGCGTTGCTCCACCATATCGAATAGTTAGTGCCTTAGAAGTAAACGCCAGAAGCATAAAATACGATATAACTACAACAGCGTTTCCATCGTATAAAACGAATAATTGCAACAAGTGTGAAAGTTATGGTCATTTCTACATTCCGAGCAACCTAGGATTCACTCTAGGGCGTTGCTCCACCAGATCGAATAGTTAGGTCCTTAGAAGTAAACGCCAGAAGCATAAAATACGATATAACTACAACAGCGTTTCCATCGTATAAAACGAATAATTGCAACCAGTGTGAAAGTTATGGTCATTTCTACATTCCGAGCAACCTAGGATTCACTCTAGGGCGTTGCTCCAACAGATCGAATAGTTAGTGGCTTAGAAGTAAACGCCAGAAGCATAAAATACGATATAACTACAACAGCGTTTCCATCGTATAAAACGAATAATTGCAACCAGTGTGAAATTTATGGTCATTTCTACATTGCGAGCAACCTAGGATTCACTCCAGGGCGTTGCTCCACCAGACCGAATAGTTAGGTCCTTAGAAGTAAACGCCAGAAGCATAAAGTACGACATAAATACAACAGCGTTTCCATCGTATAAAACGAATAATTGCAACACGTGTGAAAGTTATGGTCATTTCTACATTCCGAGCAACCTAGGATTCACTCTAGGGCGTTGCTCCACCAGATCGAATAGTTAGGTCCTTAGAAGTAAACGCCAGAAGCATAAAATACGATATAACTACAACAGCGTTTCCATCGTATAAAACGAATAATTGCAACCAGTGTGAAAGTTATGGTCATTTCTACATTCCGAGCAACCTAGGATTCACTCCAGGGCGTTGCTCCACCAGATCGAATAGTTAGGTCCTTAGAAGTCAACGCCAGAAGCATAAAATACGATATAAATACAACAGTTTTTCCATCGTGTAACAAGATTAGTAGCAACCAGGTTGAAACTGATGGTCATTTCTCCTTTCCGGGCAACCTAGGCCTCACTCTAGGGCGTTGCTCCACTAGATCGAATAGCTAGGGCCTTAGAAGTCAACGCCAGAATCATAAAATACAATTTAAATACAACAGTGTTTCCATCGTATAAAACGAATAATTGCAACCAGTATGAAACTTATGGTCATTTCTACTTTCCGAGCAAGCTAGTCTTCACCATAGGGCGTTGCTCCAACAGATTGAATAGTTAGGACCTTAGAAGTGAACGCCCGAACCATAAAATGCAAAAAAATACAACAGTGTTTCCATCATATAACAGGAATAATTGCAACCAGTTGGTAAGTGATGGCCAATTCTACGTTCCGGGCAAACTAGGCTTCTATCTAGGGCGTTGCTCCACCAGATCGAATAGATCGTGCCTTAGAAGTCAACGCCAGAAGCATAAAATAAAATATAAATACAACAGTTTTTCCATCGTATAAAACGAATAATTGCAACCAGTATGAAACTTATGGTCATTTCTACTTTCAGAGCAACCTAGGCTTCACCCTAGGGCCTTGCTCCAACAGATTGAATAGTTAGGGCCTTAGAAGTCAACGCCCGAACCATAAAATGCAAAAAAAATACAACAGTGTTTCCATCATATAACAGGAATAACTGCAACCAATTTGGAAAGTGATGGCCAATTCTACGTTCCGGGCAACCTAGGCTTCACTCTAAGGCGTTGCTCCACCATATCGAATAGTTAGTGCCTTAGAAGTCAACGCCAGAAGCATAAAATACAATATAAATACAACAGCTTTTCCATCGTATAAAACGAATAATTGCAACAAGTGTGAGAGTTATGGTCATTTCTACATTCCGAGCAACCTAGGATTCACTCTAGGGCAATGCTCCACCAGATCGAGTAGTTAGGTCCTTAGAAGTAAACGCCAGAAGCATAAAATACGATATAACTACAACAGCGTTTCCATCGTATAAAACGAATAATTGCAACCAGTGTGAAAGTTATGGTCATTTCTACATTCCGAGCAACCTAGGCTTCACTCTAGGGCGTTGCTCCACCAGATCGAATAGTTAGGTCCTTAGAAGTCAACGCCAGAAGCATAAAATACGATATAAATACAACAGTTTTTCCATCGTATATCAATATTAGTAGCAACCAGTTTGAAAGTGATGGTCATTTCTCCTTTCCGGGCAACCTAGGCTTCACTCTGGGGCGTTGCTCCACTAGATCGAATAGCTAGGGCCTTAGAAGTCAACGCCGGAAGCATAAAATACAATATAAATACAACAGTGTTTCCATCGTATAAAACGAATAATTGCAACCAGTATGAAACTTATGGTCATTTCTACTTTCCGAGCAAGCTAGTCTTCACCATAGGGCGTTGCTCCAACAGATTGAATAGTTAGGACCTTAGAAGTGAACGCCCGAACCATAAAATGCAAAAAAATACAACAGTGTTACCATCATATAACAGGAATAATTGCAACCAGTTTGAAAGTGATGGCCAATTCTACGTTCCGGGCAAACTAGGCTTCTATCTAGGGCGTTGCTCCACCAGATCGAATAGATAGTGCCTTAGAAGTCAACGCCAGAAGCATAAAATAAAATATAAATACAACAGTTTTTCCATCGTATAAAACGAATAATTGCAACCAGTATGAAACTTATGGTCATTTCTACTTTCCGAGCATCCTAGGCTTCACCCTAGGGCCTTGCTCCAACAGATTGAATAGTTAGGGCCTTAGAAGTCAACGCCCGAACCATAAAATGCAAAAAAAATACAACAGTGTTTCCATCGTATAAAACGAGTAATTGCAACCAGTGTGAAAGTTATGGTCATTTCTACTTTCCTAGCAACCTAGGCTTCACCCTAGGGCGTTGCTCCAACAGATTGAATAGTTAGGGCCTTAGAACTCTACGCCCGAGCCATAAAATGCAAAAAAAATACAACAGTGTTTCCATCATATAACAGGAATAATTGCGACCAGTTTGAAAGTGATGGCCAATTCTACGTTCCGGGCAACCTAGGCTTCACTGTAGGGCGTTGTTCCAACAGATCGAATAGTTAGTGCCTTAGAAGTCAACGCCAGAAGCATAAAATACAATATAAATACAACAGCTTTTCCATCGTATAAAACGAATAATTGCAACCAGTGTGAAAGTTATGGTCATTTCTACATTCCGAGCAACCTAGGATTCACTCTAGGGCGTTGCTCCACCAGATCGAATAGTTAGGTCCTTAGAAGTAAACGCCAGAAGCATAAAGTACGACATAAATACAACAGCGTTTCCATCGTATAAAACGAATAATTGCAACAAGTGTGAAAGTTATGGTCATTTCTACATTCCGAGCAACCTAGGATTCACTCTAGGGCGTTGCTCCACCAGGTCGAATAGTTAGGTCCTTAGAAGTAAACGCCAGAAACATAAAGTACGATATAAATGCAACAGCGTTTCCATCGTATAAAACGAATAATTGCAACAAGTGTGAAAGTTATGGTCATTTCTACATTCCGAGCAACCTAGGATTCACTCTAGGGCGTTGCTCCAACAGATCGAATAGTTAGTGCCTTAGAAGTAAACGCCAGAAGCATAAAATACGATATAACTCCAACAGCGTTTCCATCGTATAAAACGAATAATTGCAACCAGTGTGAAATTTATGGTCATTTCTACATTGCGAGCAACCTAGGATTCACTCCAGGGCGTTGCTCCACCAGATCGAATAGTTAGGTCCTTAGAAGTCAACGCCAGAAGCATAAAATACGATATAAATACAACAGTTTTTCCATCATATAACAAGATTAGTAGCAACCAGGTTGAAAGTGATGGTCATTTCTCCTTTCCGGGCAACCTAGGCTTCACTCTAGGGCGTTGCTCCACTAGATCGAATAGCTAGGGCCTTAGAAGTCAACGCCAGAAGCATAAAATACAATATAAATACAACAGTGTTTCCATCGTATAAAACGAATAATTGCAACCAGTATGAAACTTATGGTCATTTCTACTTTCCGAGCAAGCGAGGCTTCACCATAGGGCGTTGCTCCAACAGATTGAATAGTTAGGACCTTAGAAGTGAACGCCCGAACCATAAAATGCAAAAAAATACAACAGTGTTTCCATCATATATCAGGTATAATTGCAACCAGTTTGAAAGTGATGGCCAATTCTACGTTCCGGGCAAACTAGGATTCTATCTAGGGCGTTGCTCCACCAGATCGAATAGATAGTGCCTTAGAAGCCAACGCCAAAAGCATAAATTAAAATATAAATACAACAGTTTTTCCATCGTATAAAACGAATAATTGCAAACAGTATGAAACTTATGGTCATTTCTACTTTCCGAGCAACCTAGGCTTCACCCTAGGGCCTTGCTCCAACAGTTTGAATAGTTAGGGCCTTAGAAGTCAACGCCCGAACCATAAAATGCAAAAAAAATACAACAGTGTTTCCATCATATAACAGGAATAATTGCAACCAATTTGGAAAGTGATGGCCAATTCTACGTTCCGGGCAACCTAGGCTTCACTCTAAGGCGTTGCTCCACCATATCGAATAGTTAGTGCCTTAGAAGTCAACGCCAGAAGCATAAAATACAATACAAATACAACAGCTTTTCCATCGTATAAAACGAATAATTGCAACCAGTGTGAAAGTTATGGTCATTTCTACATTCCGGGCAACCTAGGATTCACTCTAGGGCGTTGCTCCACCAGATCGAATAGTTAGGTCCTTAGAAGTAAACGCCAGAAACATAAAGTACGATATAAATGCAACAGCGTTTCCATCGTATAAAACGAATAATTGCAACAAGTGTGAAAGTTATGGTCATTTCTACATTCCGAGCAACCTAGGATTCACTCTAGGGCGTTGCTCCACCAGATCGAATAGTTCGGTCCTTAGAAGTAAACGCCAGAAGCATAAAATACGATATAAATACAAGAGTTTTTCCATCATATAACAAGATTAGTAGCAACCAGGTTGAAAGTGATGGTCATTTCTCCTTTCCGGGCAACCTAGGCTTCACTCTAGGGCGTTGCTCCACTAGATCGAATAGCTAGGGCCTTAGAAGTCAACGCCAGAAGCATAAAGTACGATATAACTACAACAGCGTTTCCATCGTATAAAACGAATAATTGCAGCCAGTGTGAAAGTTATGGTCATTTCTACATTCCGAGCAACCTAGGATTCACTCTAGGGCGTTGCTCCACCAGATCGAATAGTTAGGTCCTTAGAAGTCAACGCCAGAAGCATAAAATAGGATATAAATACAACAGCTTTTCCATCGTATAAAACGAATTATTGCAACCAGTATGAAACTTATGGTCATTTCTACTTTCCTAGCAACATATGCTTCACCCTAGGGCGTTGCTCCAACAGATTGAATAGTTAGGGCCTTAGAACTCTACGCCCGAGCCATAAAATGCAAAAAAAATACAACAGTGTTTCCATCATATAACAGGAATAATTGCGACCAGTTTGAAAGTGATGGCCCATTCTACGTTCCGGGCAACCTAGGCTTCACTCTAGGGTGTTGCTCCAACAGATCGAATAGTTAGTGCCTTAGAAGTCAACGCCAGAAGCATAAAATACAATACAAATACAACAGCTTTTCCATCGTATAAAACGAATAATTGCAACCAGTGTGAAAGTTATGGTCATTTCTACATTCCGAGCAACCTAGGATTCACTCTAGGGCGTTGCTCCACCAGATCGAATAGTTCGGTCCTTAGAAGTAAACGCCAGAAGCATAAAATACGATATAACTACAACAGCGTTTCCATCGTATAAAACGAATAATTGCAGCCAGTGTGAAAGTTATGGTCATTTCTACATTCCGAGCAACCTAGGATTCACTCTAGGGCGTTGCTCCACCAGATCGAATAGTTCG
This sequence comes from Calliopsis andreniformis, assembly GCF_051401765.1. Classification (NCBI taxonomy): domain Eukaryota; kingdom Metazoa; phylum Arthropoda; class Insecta; order Hymenoptera; family Andrenidae; genus Calliopsis; species Calliopsis andreniformis. Next base: position 959,309 of record NW_027480472.1, on the reverse strand, counting down.
GTCCTTAGAAGTAAACGCCAGAAGCATAAAATACGATATAACTACAACAGCGTTTCCATCGTATAAAACGAATAATTGCAGCCAGTGTGAAAGTTATGGTCATTTCTACTTTCCGAGCAACCTAGGCTTCACCCTAGGGCGTTGCTCCAACAGATTGAATAGTTAGGGCCGTAGAAGTCTACGCCCGAACCATAAAATACAAAAAAAATACAACAGTGTTTCCATCATATAACAGGAATAATTTCGACCAGTTTGAAAGTGATGGCCAATTCTACGTTTCGGGCAACCTAGGCTTCACTCTAGGGCGTTGCTCCACCAGATCGAACAGTTAGGTCCTTAGAAGTAAACGCCAGAAGCATAAAATACGATGTAACTGCAACAGCGTTTCCATCGTATAAAACGAATAATTGCAACCAGTGTGAAAGTTATGGTCATTTCTACATTCCGAGCAACCTAGGATTCACTCTAGGGCGTTGCTCCACCAGATCGAATAATTAGGTCCTTAGAAGTCAACGCCAGAAGCATAAAATACAATATAAATACAACAGTTTTTCCATCGTATAACAAGTTTAATTGCAACCAGTTTGAAAGTGATGGTCATTTCTCCTTTCCGGGCAACCTAGGCTTCACTCTAGGGCGTTGCTCCACCAGATCGAATAGTTAGGTCCTTAGAAGTAAACGCCAGAAGCATAAAATACGATGTAACTGCAACAGCGTTTCGATCGTATAAAACGAATAATTGCAACCAGTATGAAACTGATGGTCATTTCTACATTCCGATCAACCTAGGCTTCACCATAGGGCGTTGCTCCAACAGATTGAATATTTCGGGCCTTAGAAGTCAACGCCCGAAGCATAAAATGCAATAAAAATACAACAGTGTATCCATCGTATAAAACGAATAATTGCAACCAGTATGAAACTTATGGTCATTTCTACTTTCCGAGCAACCTAGGCTTCACCCTAGGGCCTTGCTCCAACAGATTGAATAGTTAGGGCCTTAGAAGTCAACGCCCGAACCATAAAATGCAAAAAAAATACAACAGTGTTTCCATCATATAACAGGAATAATTGCAACCAATTTGGAAAGTGATGGCCAATTCTACGTTCCGTGCAACCTAGGCTTCACTCTAAGGCGTTGCTCCACCATATCGAATAGTTAGTGCCTTAGAAGTAAACGCCAGAAGCATAAAATACGATATAACTACAACAGCGTTTCCATCGTATAAAACGAATAATTGCAACAAGTGTGAAAGTTATGGTCATTTCTACATTCCGAGCAACCTAGGATTCACTCTAGGGCGTTGCTCCACCAGATCGAATAGTTAGGTCCTTAGAAGTAAACGCCAGAAGCATAAAATACGATATAACTACAACAGCGTTTCCATCGTATAAAACGAATAATTGCAACCAGTGTGAAAGTTATGGTCATTTCTACATTCCGAGCAACCTAGGATTCACTCCAGGGCGTTGCTCCACCAGATCGAATAGTTAGGTCCTTAGAAGTCAACGCCAGAAGCATAAAGTACGATATAAATGCAACAGCTTTTCCATCGTGTAACAAGATTAGTAGCAACCAGGTTGAAAGTGATGGTCATTTCTCCTTTCCGGGCAACCTAGGCTTCACTCTTGGGCGTTGCGCCACTAGGTTGAATAGCTAGGGCCTTAGAAGTCAACGCCAGAAGCATAAAATACAATATAAATACAACAGTGTTTCCATCGTATAAAACGAATAATTGCAACCAGTATGAAACTTACGGTCATTTCTACTTTCCGAGCAAGCTAGGCTTCACCATAGGGCGTTGCTCCAACAGATTGAATAGTTAGGACCTTAGAAGTGAACGGCCGAACCATAAAATGCAAAAAAATACAACAGTGTTTCCATCATATATCAGGAATAATTGCAACCAGTTTGAAAGTGATGGCCAATTCTACGTTCCGGGCAAACTAGGATTCTATCTAGGGCGTTGCTCCACCAGATCGAATAGATAGTGCCTTAGAAGTCAACGCCAGAGGCATAAATTAAAATATAAATACAACAGTTTTTCCATCGTATAAAACGAATAATTGCAACCAGTATGAAACTTATGGTCATTTCTACTTTCCGAGCAACCTAGGCTTCACCCTAGGGCCTTGCTCCAACAGATTGAATAGTTAGGGCCTTAGAAGTCAACGCCCGAACCATAAAATGCAAAAAAAATACAACAGTGTTTCCATCATATAACAGGAATAATTGCAACCAATTTGGAAAGTGATGGCCAATTCTACGTTCCGGGCAACCTAGGCTTCACTCTAGGGCGTTGCTCCACCATATCGAATAGTTAGTGCCTTAGAAGTCAACGCTAGAAGCATAAAATACAATATAAATACAACAGCTTTTCCATCGTATAAAACGAATAATTGCAACCAGTATGAAACTTATGGTCATTTCTACTTTCCTAGCAACATAGGCTTCACCCTAGGGCGCTGCTCCAACAGATCGAATAGTTAGTACCTTAGAAGTCAGCGCCAGAAGCATAAAATACAATATAAATACAACAGCGTTCCCATCGTATAAAACGAATAATTGCAACCAGTGTGAAAGTTATGGTCATTTCTACATTCCGAGCAACCTAGGATTCACTCTAGGGCGTTGCTCCACCAGATCGAATAGTTAGGTCCTTAGAAGTAAACGCCAGAAGCATAAAATCCGATAAAATACAACAGCGTTTCCATCGTATAAAACGAATAATTGCAACCAGTGTGAAAGTTATGGTCCTTTCTACATTCCGAGCAACCTAGGATTCACTCTAGGGCGTTGCTCCACCAGATCGAATTGTTAGGTCCTTAGAAGTAAACGCCAGAAGCATAAAATACGATATAAATCCAACAGCGTTTCCATCGTATAAAACGAATAATTGCAACAAGTGTGAAAGTTATGGTCATTTTTACATTCCGAGCAACCTAGGATTCACTCTAGGGCGTTGCTCCACCAGATCGAATAGTTAGGTCCTTAGAAGTAAACGCCAGAAGCATAAAATACGATGTAACTGCAACAGCGTTTCCATCGTATAAAACGAATAATTGCAACCAGTGTGAAAGTTATGGTCATTTCTACATTCCGAGCAACCTAGGATTCACTCTAGGGCGTTGCTCCACCAGATCGAATAGTTAGGTCCTTAGAACGCAACGCCAGAAGCATAAAATACAATATATATACAACAGTTTTTCCATCGTATAACAAGATTAATTGCAACCAGTTTGAAAGTGATGGTCATTTCTCCTTTCCGGGCAACCTAGGCTTCACTCTAGGGCGTTGCTCCACCAGATCGAATAGTTAGGTCCTTAGAAGTAAACGCCAGAAGCATAAAATACGATGTAACTGCAACAGCGTTTCCATCGTATAAAACGAATAATTGCAACCAGTATGAAACTGGTGGTCATTTCTACATTCCGAGCAACCTAGGCTTCACCATAGGGCGTTGCTCCAATAGATTGAATAGTTCGGGCCTTAGAAGTCAACGCCCGAAGCATAAAATGCAATAAAAATACAACAGTGTATCCATCGTATAAAACGAATAATTGCAACCAGTATGAAACTTATGGTCATTTCCACTTTCCGAGCAGCCTAGGCTTCACCCTAGGGCCTTGCTCCAACAGATTGAATAGTTAGGGCCTTAGAAGTCAACGCCCGAACCATAAAATGCAAAAAAAGTACAACAGTGTTTCCATCATATAACAGGAATAATTGCAACCAATTTGGAAAGTGATGGCAAATTCTACGTTCCGGGCAACCTAGGCTTCACTCTAAGGCGTTGCTCCACCATATCGAATAGTTAGTGCCTTAGAAGTCAACGCCAGAAGCATAAAATACAATATAAATACAACAGCTTTTCCATCGTATAAAACGAATAATTGCAACCAGTATGAAACTTATGTTCATTTCTACTTTCCTAGCAACCTAGGCTTCACCCTAGGGCGTTGCTCCAACAGATTGAATAGTTAGGGCCTTAGAACTCTACGCCCGAGCCATAAAATGCAAAAAAAATACAACAGTGTTTCCATCATATAACAGGAATAATTGCGACCAGTTTGAAAGTGATGGCCAATTCTACGTTCCGGGCAACCTAGGCTTCACTCTAGGGCGTTGCTCCAACAGATCGAATAGTTAGTGCCTTAGAAGTCAACGCCAGAAGCATAAAATACAATATAAATACAACAGCTTTTCCATCGTATAAAACGAATAATTGCAACCAGTGTGAAAGTTATGGTCATTTCTACATTCCGAGCAACCTAGGATTCACTCTAGGGCGTTGCTCCACCAGACCGAATAGTTAGGTCCTTAGAAGTAAACGCCAGAAGCATAAAGTACGACATAAATACAACAGCGTTTCCATCGTATAAAACGAATAATTGCAACACGTGTGAAAGTTATGGTCATTTCTACATTCCGAGCAACCTCGGATTCACTCTAGGGAGTTGCTCCACCAGGTCGAATAGTTAGGTCCTTAGAAGTAAACGCCAGAAGCATAAAATACGATATAACTACAACAGCGTTTCCATCGTATAAAACGAATAATTGCAACAAGTGTGAAAGTTATGGTCATTTCTACATTCCGAGCAACCTAGGATTCACTCTAGGGCGTTGCTCCACCAGATCGAATAGTTAGGTCCTTAGAAGTAAACGCCAGAAGCATAAAATACGATGTAACTGCAACAGCGTTTCCATCGTATAAAACGAATAATTGCAACCAGTGTGAAAGTTATGGTCATTTCTACATTCCGAGCAACCTAGGATTCACTCTAGGGCGTTGCTCCACCAGATCGAATAGTTAGGTCCTTAGAACGCAACGCCAGAAGCATAAAATACAATATATATACAACAGTTTTTCCATCGTATAACAAGATTAATTGCAACCAGTTTGAAAGTGATGGTCATTTCTCCTTTCCGGGCAACCTAGGCTTCACTCTAGGGCGTTGCTCCACCAGATCGAATAGTTAGGTCCTTAGAAGTAAACGCCAGAAGCATAAAATACGATGTAACTGCAACAGCGTTTCCATCGTATAAAACGAATAATTGCAACCAGTATGAAACTGGTGGTCATTTCTACATTCCGAGCAACCTAGGCTTCACCATAGGGCGTTGCTCCAATAGATTGAATAGTTCGGGCCTTAGAAGTCAACGCCCGAAGCATAAAATGCAATAAAAATACAACAGTGTATCCATCGTATAAAACGAATAATTGCAACCAGTATGAAACTTATGGTCATTTCCACTTTCCGAGCAGCCTAGGCTTCACCCTAGGGCCTTGCTCCAACAGATTGAATAGTTAGGGCCTTAGAAGTCAACGCCCGAACCATAAAATGCAAAAAAAATACAACAGTGTTTCCATCATATAACAGGAATAATTGCAACCAATTTGGAAAGTGATGGCCAATTCTACGTTCCGGGCAACCTAGGCTTCACTCTAAGGCGTTGCTCCACCATATCGAATAGTTAGTGCCTTAGAAGTCAACGCCAGAAGCATAAAATACAATATAAATACAACAGCTTTTCCATCGTATAAAACGAATAATTGCAACCAGTATGAAACTTATGTTCATTTCTACTTTCCTAGCAACCTAGGCTTCACCCTAGGGCGTTGCTCCAACAGATTGAATAGTTAGGGCCTTAGAACTCTACGCCCGAGCCATAAAATGCAAAAAAAATACAACAGTGTTTCCATCATATAACAGGAATAATTGCGACCAGTTTGAAAGTGATGGCCAATTCTACGTTCCGGGCAACCTAGGCTTCACTCTAGGGCGTTGCTCCAACAGATCGAATAGTTAGTGCCTTAGAAGTCAACGCCAGAAGCATAAAATACAATATAAATACAACAGCTTTTCCATCGTATAAAACGAATAATTGCAACCAGTGTGAAAGTTATGGTCATTTCTACATTCCGAGCAACCTAGGATTCACTCTAGGGCGTTGCTCCACCAGACCGAATAGTTAGGTCCTTAGAAGTAAACGCCAGAAGCATAAAGTACGACATAAATACAACAGCGTTTCCATCGTATAAAACGAATAATTGCAACACGTGTGAAAGTTATGGTCATTTCTACATTCCGAGCAACCTCGGATTCACTCTAGGGAGTTGCTCCACCAGGTCGAATAGTTAGGTCCTTAGAAGTAAACGCCAGAAGCATAAAATACGATATAACTACAACAGCGTTTCCATCGTATAAAACGAATAATTGCAACAAGTGTGAAAGTTATGGTCATTTCTACATTCCGAGCAACCTAGGATTCACTCTAGGGCGTTGCTCCACCAGATCGAATAGTTAGGTCCTTAGAAGTAAACGCCAGAAGCATAAAATACAATATATGTACAACAGTGTTTCCATCGTATAAAACGAATAATTGCAACCAGTATGAACCTTATGGTCATTTCTACTTTCCGAGCAAGCTAGGCTTCACCATAGGGCGTTGCTCCAACAGATTGAATAGTTAGGACCTTAGAAGTGAACGGCCGAACCATAAAATGCCAAAAAATACAACAGTGTTTCCATCATATATCAGGAATAATTGCAACCAGTTTGAAAGTGATGGCCAATTCTACGTTCCGGGCAAACTAGGATTCTATCTAGGGCATTGCTCCACCAGATCGAATAGATAGTGCCTTAGAAGTCAACGCCAGAGGCATAAATTAAAATATAAATACAACAGCGTTCCCATCGTATAAAACGAATAATTGCAACCAGTGTGAAAGTTATGGTCATTTCTACATTCCGAGCAACCTAGGATTCACTCTAGGGCGTTGCTCCACCAGATCGAATAGTTAGGTCCTTAGAAGTAAACGCCAGAAGCATAAAATCCGATAAAATACAACAGCGTTTCCATCGTATAAAACGAATAATTGCAACCAGTGTGAAAGTTATGGTCATTTCTACATTCCGAGCAACCTAGGATTCACTCTAGGGCGTTGCTCCACCAGATCGAATTGTTAGGTCCTTAGAAGTAAACGCCAGAAGCATAAAATACGATATAAATCCAACAGCGTTTCCATCGTATAAAACGAATAATTGCAACAAGTGTGAAAGTTATGGTCATTTCTACATTCCGAGCAACCTAGGATTCACTCTAGGGCGTTGCTCCACCAGATCGAATAGTTAGGTCCTTAGAAGTCAACGCCAGAAGCATAAAATACAATATAAATACAACAGCTTTTCCATCGTATAAAACGAATAATTGCAACCAGTGTGAAAGTTATGGTCATTTCTACATTCCGAGCAACCTAGGATTCACTCTAGGGCGTTGCTCCACCAGACCGAATAGTTAGGTCCTTAGAAGTAAACGCCAGAAGCATAAAGTACGACATAAATACAACAGCGTTTCCATCTTATAAAACGAATAATTGCAACACGTGTGAAAGTTATGGTCATTTCTACATTCCGAGCAACCTCGGATTCACTCTAGGGCGTTGCTACACCAGGTCGAATAGTTAGGTCCTTAGAAGTAAACGCCAGAAGCATAAAATACGATATAACTACAACAGCGTTTCCATCGTATAAAACGAATAATTGCAACAAGTGTGAAAGTTATGGTCATTTCTACATTCCGAGCTACCTAGGATTCACTCTAGGGCGTTGCTCCACCAGATCGAATAGTTAGGTCCTTAGAAGTAAACGCCAGAAGCATAAAATACGATATAACTACAACAGCGTTTCCATCGTATAAAACGAATAATTGCAACCAGTGTGAAAGTTATGGTCATTTCTACATTCCGAGCAACCTAGGATTCACTCCAGGGCGTTGCTCCACCAGATCGAATAGTTAGGTCCTTAGAAGTCAACGCCAGAAGCATAAAATACGATATAAATACAACAGTTTTTCCATCGTGTAACAAGATTAGTAGCAACCAGGTTGAAACTGATGGTCATTTCTCCTTTCCGGGCAACCTAGGCCTCACTCTAGGGCGTTGCTCCACTAGATCGAATAGCTAGGGCCTTAGAAGTCAACGCCAGAATCATAAAATACAATTTAAATACAACAGTGTTTCCATCGTATAAAACGAATAATTGCAACCAGTATGAAACTTATGGTCATTTCTACTTTCCGAGCAAGCTAGTCTTCACCATAGGGCGTTGCTCCAACAGATTGAATAGTTAGGACCTTAGAAGTGAACGCCCGAACCATAAAATGCAAAAAAATACAACAGTGTTTCCATCATATAACAGGAATAATTGCAACCAGTTTGAAAGTGATGGCCAATTCTACGTTCCGGGCAAACTAGGCTTCTATCTAGGGCGTTGCTCCACCAGATCGAATAGATCGTGCCTTAGAAGTCAACGCCAGAAGCATAAAATAAAATATAAATACAACAGTTTTTCCATCGTATAAAACGAATAATTGCAACCAGTATGAAACTTATGGTCATTTCTACTTTCCGAGCAACCTAGGCTTCACCCTAGGGCCTTGCTCCAACAGATTGAATAGTTAGGGCCTTAGAAGTCAACGCCCGAACCATAAAATGCAAAAAAAGTACAACAGTGTTTCCATCATATAACAGGAATAATTGCAACCAATTTGGAAAGTGATGGCAAATTCTACGTTCCGGGCAACCTAGGCTTCACTCTAAGGCGTTGCTCCACCATATCGAATAGTTAGTGCCTTAGAAGTCAACGCCAGAAGCATAAAATACAATATAAATACAACAGCTTTTCCATCGTATAAAACGAATAATTGCAACCAGTATGAAACTTATGTTCATTTCTACTTTCCTAGCAACCTAGGCTTCACCCTAGGGCGTTGCTCCAACAGATTGAATAGTTAGGGCCTTAGAACTCTACGCCCGAGCCATAAAATGCAAAAAAAATACAACAGTGTTTCCATCATATAACAGGAATAATTGCGACCAGTTTGAAAGTGATGGCCAATTCTACGTTCCGGGCAACCTAGGCTTCACTCTAGGGCGTTGCTCCAACAGATCGAATAGTTAGTGCCTTAGAAGTCAACGCCAGAAGCATAAAATACAATATAAATACAACAGCTTTTCCATCGTATAAAACGAATAATTGCAACCAGTGTGAAAGTTATGGTCATTTCTACATTCCGAGCAACCTAGGATTCACTCTAGGGCGTTGCTCCACCAGACCGAATAGTTAGGTCCTTAGAAGTAAACGCCAGAAGCATAAAGTACGACATAAATACAACAGCGTTTCCATCGTATAAAACGAATAATTGCAACACGTGTGAAAGTTATGGTCATTTCTACATTCCGAGCAACCTCGGATTCACTCTAGGGAGTTGCTCCACCAGGTCGAATAGTTAGGTCCTTAGAAGTAAACGCCAGAAGCATAAAATACGATATAACTACAACAGCGTTTCCATCGTATAAAACGAATAATTGCAACAAGTGTGAAAGTTATGGTCATTTCTACATTCCGAGCAACCTAGGATTCACTCTAGGGCGTTGCTCCACCAGATCGAATAGTTAGGTCCTTAGAAGTAAACGCCAGAAGCATAAAATACGATGTAACTGCAACAGCGTTTCCATCGTATAAAACGAATAATTGCAACCAGTGTGAAAGTTATGGTCATTTCTACATTCCGAGCAACCTAGGATTCACTCTAGGGCGTTGCTCCACCAGATCGAATAGTTAGGTCCTTAGAACGCAACGCCAGAAGCATAAAATACAATATATATACAACAGTTTTTCCATCGTATAACAAGATTAATTGCAACCAGTTTGAAAGTGATGGTCATTTCTCCTTTCCGGGCAACCTAGGCTTCACTCTAGGGCGTTGCTCCACCAGATCGAATAGTTAGGTCCTTAGAAGTAAACGCCAGAAGCATAAAATACGATGTAACTGCAACAGCGTTTCCATCGTATAAAACGAATAATTGCAACCAGTATGAAACTGGTGGTCATTTCTACATTCCGAGCAACCTAGGCTTCACCATAGGGCGTTGCTCCAATAGATTGAATAGTTCGGGCCTTAGAAGTCAACGCCCGAAGCATAAAATGCAATAAAAATACAACAGTGTATCCATCGTATAAAACGAATAATTGCAACCAGTATGAAACTTATGGTCATTTCCACTTTCCGAGCAGCCTAGGCTTCACCCTAGGGCCTTGCTCCAACAGATTGAATAGTTAGGGCCTTAGAAGTCAACGCCCGAACCATAAAATGCAAAAAAAATACAACAGTGTTTCCATCATATAACAGGAATAATTGCAACCAATTTGGAAAGTGATGGCCAATTCTACGTTCCGGGCAACCTAGGCTTCACTCTAAGGCGTTGCTCCACCATATCGAATAGTTAGTGCCTTAGAAGTCAACGCCAGAAGCATAAAATACAATATAAATACAACAGCTTTTCCATCGTATAAAACGAATAATTGCAACCAGTATGAAACTTATGTTCATTTCTACTTTCCTAGCAACCTAGGCTTCACCCTAGGGCGTTGCTCCAACAGATTGAATAGTTAGGGCCTTAGAACTCTACGCCCGAGCCATAAAATGCAAAAAAAATACAACAGTGTTTCCATCATATAACAGGAATAATTGCGACCAGTTTGAAAGTGATGGCCAATTCTACGTTCCGGGCAACCTAGGCTTCACTCTAGGGCGTTGCTCCAACAGATCGAATAGTTAGTGCCTTAGAAGTCAACGCCAGAAGCATAAAATACAATATAAATACAACAGCTTTTCCATCGTATAAAACGAATAATTGCAACCAGTGTGAAAGTTATGGTCATTTCTACATTCCGAGCAACCTAGGATTCACTCTAGGGCGTTGCTCCACCAGACCGAATAGTTAGGTCCTTAGAAGTAAACGCCAGAAGCATAAAGTACGACATAAATACAACAGCGTTTCCATCGTATAAAACGAATAATTGCAACACGTGTGAAAGTTATGGTCATTTCTACATTCCGAGCAACCTCGGATTCACTCTAGGGAGTTGCTCCACCAGGTCGAATAGTTAGGTCCTTAGAAGTAAACGCCAGAAGCATAAAATACGATATAACTACAACAGCGTTTCCATCGTATAAAACGAATAATTGCAACAAGTGTGAAAGTTATGGTCATTTCTACATTCCGAGCAACCTAGGATTCACTCTAGGGCGTTGCTCCACCAGATCGAATAGTTAGGTCCTTAGAAGTAAACGCCAGAAGCATAAAATACAATATATGTACAACAGTGTTTCCATCGTATAAAACGAATAATTGCAACCAGTATGAACCTTATGGTCATTTCTACTTTCCGAGCAAGCTAGGCTTCACCATAGGGCGTTGCTCCAACAGATTGAATAGTTAGGACCTTAGAAGTGAACGGCCGAACCATAAAATGCCAAAAAATACAACAGTGTTTCCATCATATATCAGGAATAATTGCAACCAGTTTGAAAGTGATGGCCAATTCTACGTTCCGGGCAAACTAGGATTCTATCTAGGGCATTGCTCCACCAGATCGAATAGATAGTGCCTTAGAAGTCAACGCCAGAGGCATAAATTAAAATATAAATACAACAGCGTTCCCATCGTATAAAACGAATAATTGCAACCAGTGTGAAAGTTATGGTCATTTCTACATTCCGAGCAACCTAGGATTCACTCTAGGGCGTTGCTCCACCAGATCGAATAGTTAGGTCCTTAGAAGTAAACGCCAGAAGCATAAAATCCGATAAAATACAACAGCGTTTCCATCGTATAAAACGAATAATTGCAACCAGTGTGAAAGTTATGGTCATTTCTACATTCCGAGCAACCTAGGATTCACTCTAGGGCGTTGCTCCACCAGATCGAATTGTTAGGTCCTTAGAAGTAAACGCCAGAAGCATAAAATACGATATAAATCCAACAGCGTTTCCATCGTATAAAACGAATAATTGCAACAAGTGTGAAAGTTATGGTCATTTCTACATTCCGAGCAACCTAGGATTCACTCTAGGGCGTTGCTCCACCAGATCGAATAGTTAGGTCCTTAGAAGTCAACGCCAGAAGCATAAAATACAATATAAATACAACAGCTTTTCCATCGTATAAAACGAATAATTGCAACCAGTGTGAAAGTTATGGTCATTTCTACATTCCGAGCAACCTAGGATTCACTCTAGGGCGTTGCTCCACCAGACCGAATAGTTAGGTCCTTAGAAGTAAACGCCAGAAGCATAAAGTACGACATAAATACAACAGCGTTTCCATCTTATAAAACGAATAATTGCAACACGTGTGAAAGTTATGGTCATTTCTACATTCCGAGCAACCTCGGATTCACTCTAGGGCGTTGCTACACCAGGTCGAATAGTTAGGTCCTTAGAAGTAAACGCCAGAAGCATAAAATACGATATAACTACAACAGCGTTTCCATCGTATAAAACGAATAATTGCAACAAGTGTGAAAGTTATGGTCATTTCTACATTCCGAGCTACCTAGGATTCACTCTAGGGCGTTGCTCCACCAGATCGAATAGTTAGGTCCTTAGAAGTAAACGCCAGAAGCATAAAATACGATATAACTACAACAGCGTTTCCATCGTATAAAACGAATAATTGCAACCAGTGTGAAAGTTATGGTCATTTCTACATTCCGAGCAACCTAGGATTCACTCCAGGGCGTTGCTCCACCAGATCGAATAGTTAGGTCCTTAGAAGTCAACGCCAGAAGCATAAAATACGATATAAATACAACAGTTTTTCCATCGTGTAACAAGATTAGTAGCAACCAGGTTGAAACTGATGGTCATTTCTCCTTTCCGGGCAACCTAGGCCTCACTCTAGGGCGTTGCTCCACTAGATCGAATAGCTAGGGCCTTAGAAGTCAACGCCAGAATCATAAAATACAATTTAAATACAACAGTGTTTCCATCGTATAAAACGAATAATTGCAACCAGTATGAAACTTATGGTCATTTCTACTTTCCGAGCAAGCTAGTCTTCACCATAGGGCGTTGCTCCAACAGATTGAATAGTTAGGACCTTAGAAGTGAACGCCCGAACCATAAAATGCAAAAAAATACAACAGTGTTTCCATCATATAACAGGAATAATTGCAACCAGTTTGAAAGTGATGGCCAATTCTACGTTCCGGGCAAACTAGGCTTCTATCTAGGGCGTTGCTCCACCAGATCGAATAGATCGTGCCTTAGAAGTCAACGCCAGAAGCATAAAATAAAATATAAATACAACAGTTTTTCCATCGTATAAAACGAATAATTGCAACCAGTATGAAACTTATGGTCATTTCTACTTTCCGAGCAACCTAGGCTTCACCCTAGGGCCTTGCTCCAACAGATTGAATAGTTAGGGCCTTAGAAGTCAACGCCCGAACCATAAAATGCAAAAAAAATACAACAGTGTTTCCATCGTATAAAACGAGTAATTGCAACCAGTGTGAAAGTTATGGTCATTTCTACTTTCCTAGCAACCTAGGCTTCACCCTAGGGCGTTGCTCCAACAGATTGAATAGTTAGGGCCTTAGAACTCTACGCCCGAGCCATAAAATGCAAAAAAAATACAACAGTGTTTCCATCATATAACAGGAATAATTGCGACCAGTTTGAAAGTGATGGCCAATTCTACGTTCCGGGCAACCTAGGCTTCACTGTAGGGCGTTGCTCCAACAGATCGAATAGTTAGTGCCTTAGAAGTCAACGCCAGAAGCATAAAATACAATATAAATACAACAGCTTTTCCATCGTATAAAACGAATAATTGCAACCAGTGTGAAAGTTATGGTCATTTCTACATTCCGAGCAACCTAGGATTCACTCTAGGGCGTTGCTCCACCAGATCGAATAGTTAGGTCCTTAGAAGTAAACGCCAGAAGCATAAAGTACGACATAAATACAACAGCGTTTCCATCGTATAAAACGAATAATTGCAACAAGTGTGAAAGTTATGGTCATTTCTACATTCCGAGCAACCTAGGATTCACTCTAGGGCGTTGCTGCACCAGGTCGAATAGTTAGGTCCTTAGAAGTAAACGCCAGAAACATAAAGTACGATATAAATGCAACAGCGTTTCCATCGCATAAAACGAATAATTGCAACAAGTGTGAAAGTTATGGTCATTTCTACATTCCGAGCAACCTAGGATTCACTCTAGGGCGTTGCTCCAACAGATCGAATAGTTAGTGCCTTAGAAGTAAACGCCAGAAGCATAAAATACGATATAACTACAACAGCGTTTCCATCGTATAAAACGAATAATTGCAACCAGTGTGAAATTTATGGTCATTTCTACATTGCGAGCAACCTAGGATTCACTCCAGGGCGTTGCTCCACCAGATCGAATAGTTAGGTCCTTAGAAGTCAACGCCAGAAGCATAAAATACGATATAAATACAACAGTTTTTCCATCATATAACAAGATTAGTAGCAACCAGGTTGAAAGTGATGGTCATTTCTCCTTTCCGGGCAACCTAGGCTTCACTCTAGGGCGTTGCTCCACTAGATCGAATAGCTAGGGCCTTAGAAGTCAACGCCAGAAGCATAAAATACAATATAAATACAACAGTGTTTCCATCGTATAAAACGAATAATTGCAACCAGTATGAAACTTATGGTCATTTCTACTTTCCGAGCAAGCTAGGCTTCACCATAGGGCGTTGCTCCAACAGATTGAATAGGTAGGACCTTAGAAGTGAACGCCCGAACCATAAAATGCAAAAAAATACAACAGTGTTTCCATCATATATCAGGTATAATTGCAACCAGTTTGAAAGTGATGGCCAATTCTACGTTCCGGGCAAACTAGGATTCTATCTAGGGCGTTGCTCCACCAGATCGAATAGATAGTGCCTTAGAAGTCAACGCCAGAAGCATAAATTAAAATATAAATACAACAGCTTTTCCATCGTATAAAACGAATAATTGCAACCAGTGTGAAAGTTATGGTCATTTCTACATTCCGAGCAACCTAGGATTCACTCTAGGGCGTTGCTCCACCAGACCGAATAGTTAGGTCCTTAGAAGTAAACGCCAGAAGCATAAAGTACGACATAAATACAACAGCGTTTCCATCGTATAAAACGAATAATTGCAACACGTGTGAAAGTTATGGTCATTTCTACATTCCGAGCAACCTCGGATTCACTCTAGGGCGTTGCTCCACCAGGTCGAATAGTTAGGTCCTTAGAAGTAAACGCCAGAAGCATAAAATACGATATAACTACAACAGCGTTTCCATCGTATAAAACGAATAATTGCAACAAGTGTGAAAGTTATGGTCATTTCTACATTCCGAGCAACCTAGTATTCACTCTAGGGCGTTGCTCCACCAGATCGAATAGTTAGGTCCTTAGAAGTAAACGCCAGAAGCATAAAATACGATATAACTACAACAGCGTTTCCATCGTATAAAACGAATAATTGCGACCAGTGTGAAAGTTATGGTCATTTCTACATTCCGAGCAACCTAGGATTCACTCCAGGGCGTTGCTCCACCAGATCGAATAGTTAGGTCCTTAGAAGACAACGCCAGAAGCATAAAATACGATATAAATACAACAGTTTTTCCATCGTGTAACAAGATTAGTAGCAACCAGGTTGAAACTGATGGTCATTTCTCCTTTCCGGGCAACCTAGGCCTCACTCTAGGGCGTTGCTCCACTAGATCGAATAGCTAGGGCCTTAGAAGTCAACGCCAGAATCATAAAATACAATTTAAATACAACAGGGTTCCATCGTATAAAACGAATAATTGCAACCAGTATGAAACTTATGGTCATTTCTACTTTCCGAGCAAGCTAGTCTTCACCATAGGGCGTTGCTCCAACAGATTGAATAGTTAGGACCTTAGAAGTGAACGCCCGAACCATAAAATGCAAAAAAATACAACAGTGTTTCCATCATATATCAGGTATAATTGCAACCAGTTTGAAAGTGATGGCCAATTCTACGTTCCGGGCAAACTAGGATTCTATCTAGGGCGTTGCTCCACCAGATCGAATAGATAGTGCCTTAGAAGTCAACGCCAGAAGCATAAATTAAAATATAAATACAACAGTTTTTCCGTCGTATAAAACGAATAATTGCAAACAGTATGAAACTTATGGTCATTTCTACTTTCCGAGCAACCTAGGCTTCACCCTAGGGCCTTGCTCCAACAGTTTGAATAGTTAGGGCCTTAGAAGTCAACGCCCGAACCATAAAATGCAAAAAAAATACAACAGTGTTTCCATCATATAACAGGAATAATTGCAACCAATTTGGAAAGTGATGGCCAATTCTACGTTCCGGGCAACCTAGGCTTCACTCTAAGGCGTTGCTCCACCATATCGAATAGTTAGTGCCTTAGAAGTCAACGCCAGAAGCATAAAATACAATACAAATACAACAGCTTTTCCATCGTATAAAACGAATAATTGCAACCAGTGTGAAAGTTATGGCCATTTCTACATTCCGGGCAACCTAGGATTCACTCTAGGGCGTTGCTCCACCAGATCGAATAGTTAGGTCCTTAGAAGTAAACGCCAGAAACATAAAATACGATATAAATGCAACAGCGTTTCCATCGTATAAAACGAATAATTGCAACAAGTGTGAAAGTTATGGTCATTTCTACATTCCGAGCAACCTAGGATTCACTCTAGGGCGTTGCTCCACCAGATCGAATAGTTCGGTCCTTAGAAGTAAACGCCAGAAGCATAAAATACGATATAACTACAACAGCGTTTCCATCGTATAAAACGAATAATTGCAGCCAGTGTGAAAGTTATGGTCATTTCTACATTCCGAGCAACCTAGGATTCACTCTAGGGCGTTGCTCCACCAGATCGAATAGTTAGGTCCTTAGAAGTCAACGCCAGAAGCATAAAATACGATATAAATACAACAGCTTTTCCATCGTATAAAACGAATAACTGCAACCAGTATTAAACTTATGGTCATTTCTACTTTCCGAGCAACCTAGGCTTCACCCTAGGGCGTTGCTCCAACAGATTGAATAGTTAGGGCCGTAGAAGTCTACGCCCGAACCATAAAATACAAAAAAAATACAACAGTGTTTCCATCATATAACAGGAATAATTTCGACCAGTTTGAAAGTGATGGCCAATTCTACGTTTCGGGCAACCTAGGCTTCACTCTAGGGCGTTGCTCCACCAGATCGAACAGTTAGGTCCTTAGAAGTAAACGCCAGAAGCATAAAATACGATGTAACTGCAACAGCGTTTCCATCGTATAAAACGAATAATTGCAACCAGTGTGAAAGTTATGGTCATTTCTACATTCCGAGCAACCTAGGATTCACTCTAGGGCGTTGCTCCACCAGATCGAATAGTTAGGTCCTTAGAAGTCAACGCCAGAAGCATAAAATACAATATAAATACAACAGTTTTTCCATCGTATAACAAGTTTAATTGCAACCAGTTTGAAAGTGATGGTCATTTCTCCTTTCCGGGCAACCTAGGCTTCACTCTAGGGCGTTGCTCCACCAGATCGAATAGTTAGGTCCTTAGAAGTAAACGCCAGAAGCATAAAATACGATGTAACTGCAACAGCGTTTCGATCGTATAAAACGAATAATTGCAACCAGTATGAAACTGATGGTCATTTCTACATTCCGATCAACCTAGGCTTCACCATAGGGCGTTGCTCCAACAGATTGAATATTTCGGGACTTAGAAGTCAACGCCCGAAGCATAAAATGCAATAAAAATACAACAGTGTATCCATCGTATAAAACGAATAATTGCAACCAGTATGAAACTTATGGTCATTTCTACTTTCCGAGCAACCTAGGCTTCACCCTAGGGCCTTGCTCCAACAGATTGAATAGTTAGGGCCTTAGAAGTCAACGCCCGAAGCATAAAATGCAAAAAAAATACAACAGTGTTTCCATCATATAACAGGAATAATTGCAACCAATTTGGAAAGTGATGGCCAATTCTACGTTCCGTGCAACCTAGGCTTCACTCTAAGGCGTTGCTCCACCATATCGAATAGTTAGTGCCTTAGAAGTAAACGCCAGAAGCATAAAATACGATATAACTACAACAGCGTTTCCATCGTATAAAACGAATAATTGCAACCAGTGTGAAAGTTATGGTCATTTCTACATTCCGAGCAACCTAGGATTCACTCCAGGGCGTTGCTCCACCAGATCGAATAGTTAGGTCCTTAGAAGTCAACGCCAGAAGCATAAAGTACGATATAAATACAACAGTTTTTCCATCGTGTAACAAGATTAGTAGCAACCAGGTTGAAAGTGATGGTCATTTCTCCTTTCCGGGCAACCTAGGCTTCACTCTTGGGCGTTGCGCCACTAGATCGAATAGCTAGGGCCTTAGAAGTCAACGCCAGAAGCATAAAATACAATATAAATACAACAGTGTTTCCATCGTATAAAACGAATAATTGCAACCAGTATGAAACTTATGGTCATTTCTACTTTCCGAGCAAGCTAGGCTTCACCATAGGGCGTTGCTCCAACAGATTGAATAGTTAGGACCTTAGAAGTGAACGGCCGAACCATAAAATGCAAAAAAATACAACAGTGTTTCCATCATATATCAGGAATAATTGCAGCCAGTTTGAAAGTGATGGCCAATTCTACGTTCCGGGCAAACTAGGATTCTATCTAGGGCGTTGCTCCACCAGATCGAATAGATAGTGCCTTAGAAGTCAACGCCAGAGGCATAAATTAAAATATAAATACAACAGTTTTTCCATCGTATAAAACGAATAATTGCAACCAGTATGAAACTTATGGTCATTTCTACTTTCCGAGCAACCTAGGCTTCACCCTAGGGCCTTGCTCCAACAGATTGAATAGTTAGGGCCTTAGAAGTCAACGCCCGAACCATAAAATGCAAAAAAAATACAACAGTGTTTCCATCATATAACAGGAATAATTGCAACCAATTTGGAAAGTGATGGCCAATTCTACGTTCCGGGCAACCTAGGCTTCACTCTAGGGCGTTGCTCCACCATATCGAATAGTTAGTGCCTTAGAAGTCAACGCTAGAAGCATAAAATACAATATAAATACAACAGCTTTTCCATCGTATAAAACGAATAATTGCAACCAGTATGAAACTTATGGTCATTTCTACTTTCCTAGCAACATAGGCTTCACCCTAGGGCGTTGCTCCAACAGATCGAATAGTTAGTGCCTTATAAGTCAGCGCCAGAAGCATAAAATACAATATAAATACAACAGCGTTCCCATCGTATAAAACGAATAATTGCAACCAGTGTGAAAGTTATGGTCATTTCTACATTCCGAGCAACCTAGGATTCACTCTAGGGCGTTGCTCCACCAGATCGAATAGTTAGGTCCTTAGAAGTAAACGCCAGAAGCATAAAATCCGATAAAATACAACAGCGTTTCCATCGTATAAAACGAATAATTGCAACCAGTGTGAAAGTTATGGTCATTTCTACATTCCGAGCAACCTAAGATTCACTCTAGGGCGTTGCTCCACCAGATCGAATTGTTAGGTCCTTAGAAGTCAACGCCAGAAGCATAAAATACAATATAAATACAACAGTTTTTCCATCGTATAACAAGATTAATTGCAACCAGTTTGAAAGTGATGGTCATTTCTCCTTCCCGGGCAACCTAGGCTTCACTCTAGGGCGTTGCTCCACCAGATCGAATAGTTAGGTCCTTAGAAGTAAACGCCAGAAGCATAAAATACGATGTAACTGCAACAGCGTTTCCATCGTATAAAACGAATAATTGCAACCAGTATGAAACTGGTGGTCATTTCTACATTCCGAGCAACCTAGGCTTCACCATAGGGCGTTGCTCCAACAGATTGAATAGTTCGGGCCTTAGAAGTCAACGCCCGAAGCATAAAATGCAATAAAAATACAACAGTGTATCCATCGTATAAAACGAATAATTGCAACCAGTATGAAACTTATGGTCATTTCTACTTTCCGAGCAACCTAGGCTTCACCCTAGGGCCTTGCTCCAACAGATTGAATAGTTAGGGCCTTAGAAGTCAACGCCCGAACCATAAAATGCAAAAAAAATACAACAGTGTTTCCATCATATAACAGGAATAATTGCAACCAATTTGGAAAGTGATGGCCAATTCTACGTTCCGGGCATCCTAGGCTTCACTCTAAGGCGTTGCTCCACCATATCGAATAGTTAGTGCCTTAGAAGTCAACGCCAGAAGCATAAAATACAATATAAATACAACAGCTTTTCCATCGTATAAAACGAATAATTGCAAACAGTATGAAACTTATGGTCATTTCTACTTTCCGAGCAACCTAGGCTTCACCCTAGGGCCTTGCTCCAACAGTTTGAATAGTTAGGGCCTTAGAAGTCAACGCCCGAACCATAAAATGCAAAAAAAATACAACAGTGTTTCCATCATATAACAGGAATAATTGCAACCAATTTGGAAAGTGATGGCCAATTCTACGTTCCGGGCAACCTAGGCTTCACTCTAAGGCGTTGCTCCACCATATCGAATAGTTAGTGCCTTAGAAGTCAACGCCAGAAGCATAAAATACAATACAAATACAACAGCTTTTCCATCGTATAAAACGAATAATTGCAACCAGTGTGAAAGTTATGGCCATTTCTACATTCCGGGCAACCTAGGATTCACTCTAGGGCGTTGCTCCACCAGATCGAATAGTTAGGTCCTTAGAAGTAAACGCCAGAAACATAAAATACGATATAAATGCAACAGCGTTTCCATCGTATAAAACGAATAATTGCAACAAGTGTGAAAGTTATGGTCATTTCTACATTCCGAGCAACCTCGGATTCACTCTAGGGCGTTGCTCCACCAGGTCGAATAGTTAGGTCCTTAGAAGTAAACGCCAGAAGCATAAAATACGATATAACTACAACAGCGTTTCCATCGTATAAAACGAATAATTGCAACAAGTGTGAAAGTTATGGTCATTTCTACATTCCGAGCAACCTAGGATTCACTCTAGGGCGTTGCTCCACCAGATCGAATAGTTAGGTCCTTAGAAGTAAACGCCAGAAGCATAAAATACAATATAAATACAACAGTGTTTCCATCGTATAAAACGAATAATTGCAACCAGTATGAACCTTATGGTCATTTCTACTTTCCGAGCAAGCTAGGCTTCACCATAGGGCGTTGCTCCAACAGATTGAATAGTTAGGTCCTTAGAAGTAAACGCCAGAAGCATAAAATCCGATAAAATACAACAGCGTTTCCATCGTATAAAACGAATAATTGCAACCAGTGTGAAAGTTATGGTCATTTCTACATTCCGAGCAACCTAGGATTCACTCTAGGGCGTTGCTCCACCAGATCGAATTGTTAGGTCCTTAGAAGTAAACGCCAGAAGCATAAAATACGATGTAACTGCAACAGCGTTTCCATCGTATAAAACGAATAATTGCAACCAGTGTGAAAGTTATGGTCATTTCTACATTCCGAGCAACCTAGGATTCACTCTAGGGCGTTGCTCCACCAGATCGAATAGTTAGGTCCTTAGAAGTAAACGCCAGAAGCATAAAATACGATGTAACTGCAACAGCGTTTCCATCGTATTAAACGAATAATTGCAACCAGTATGAAACTGGTGGTCATTTCTACATTCCGAGCAACCTAGGCTTCACCATAGGGCGCTGCTCCAACAGATTGAATAGTTCGGGCCTTAGAAGTCAACGCCCGAAGCATAAAATGCAATAAAAATACAACAGTGTATCCATCGTATAAAACGAATAATTGCAACCAGTATGAAACTTATGGTCATTTCTACTTTCCGCGCAACCTAGGCTTCACCCTAGGGCCTTGCTCCAACAGATTGAATAGTTAGGGCCTTAGAAGTCAACGCCCGAACCATAAAATGCAAAAAAAATACAACAGTGTTTCCATCATATAACAGGAATAATTGCAACCAATTTGGAAAGTGATGGCCAATTCTACGTTCCGGGCAACCTAGGCTTCACTCTAAGGCGTTGCTCCACCGTATCGAATAGTTAGTGCCTTAGAAGTCAACGCCAGAAGCATAAAATACAATATAAATACAACAGCTTTTCCATCGTATAAAACGAATAATTGCAACCAGTATGAAACTTATGGTCATTTCTACTTTCGTAGCAACCTAGGCTTCACCCTAGGGCGTTGCTCCAGCAGATTGAATAGTTAGGGCCTTAGAACTCTACGCGCGAGCCATAAAATGCAAAAAAAATACAACAGTGTTTCCATCATATAACAGGAATAACTGCGACCAGTTTGAAAGTGATGGCGAATTCTACGTTCCGGGCAACATAGGCTTCACTCTAGGGCGTTGCTCCAACAGATCGAATAGTTAGTGCCTTAGAAGTCAACGCCAGAAGCATAAAATACAATATAAATACAACAGCTTTTCCATCGTATAAAACGAATAATTGCAACCAGTGTGAAAGTTATGGTCATTTCTACATTCCGAGCAACCTAGGATTCACTCTAGGGCGTTGGTCCACCAGATCGAATAGTTAGGTCCTTAGAAGTAAACGCCAGAAGCATAAAATACGATATAACTACAATAGCGTTTCCATCGTATAAAACGAATAATTGCAACCAGTGTGAAAGTTATGGTCATTTCTACATTCCGAGCAACCTAGGATTCACTCCAGGGCGTTGCTCCACCAGATCGAATAGTTAGGTCCTTAGAAGTCAACGCCAGAAGCATAAAATACGATATAAATACAACAGTTTTTCCATCGTATAACAAGATTAATTGCAACCAGTTTGAAAGTGATGGTCATTTCTCCTTCCCGGGCAACCTAGGCTTCACTCTAGGGCGTTGCTCCACCAGATCGAATAGTTAGGTCCTTAGAAGTAAACGCCAGAAGCATAAAATACGATGTAACTGCAACAGCGTTTCCATCGTATAAAACGAATAATTGCAACCAGTATGAAACTGGTGGTCATTTCTACATTCCGAGCAACCTAGGCTTCACCATAGGGCGTTGCTCCAACAGATTGAATAGTTCGGGCCTTAGAAGTCAACGCCCGAAGCATAAAATGCAATAAAAATACAACAGTGTATCCATCGTATAAAACGAATAATTGCAACCAGTATGAAACTTATGGTCATTTCTACTTTCCGAGCAACCTAGGCTTCACCCTAGGGCCTTGCTCCAACAGATTGAATAGTTAGGGCCTTAGAAGTCAACGCCCGAACCATAAAATGCAAAAAAAATACAACAGTGTTTCCATCATATAACAGGAATAATTGCAACCAATTTGGAAAGTGATGGCCAATTCTACGTTCCGGGCATCCTAGGCTTCACTCTAAGGCGTTGCTCCACCATATCGAATAGTTAGTGCCTTAGAAGTCAACGCCAGAAGCATAAAATACAATATAAATACAACAGCTTTTCCATCGTATAAAACGAATAATTGCAACCAGTATGAAACTTATGTTCATTTCTACTTTCCTAGCAACCTAGGCTTCACCCTAGGGCGTTGCTCCAACAGATTGAATAGTTAGGGCCTTAGAACTCTACGCCCGAGCCATAAAATGCAAAAAAAATACAACAGCGTTTCCATCATATAACAGGAATAATTGCGACCAGTTTGAAAGTGATGGCCAATTCTACGTTCCGGGCAACCTAGGCTTCACTCTAGGGCGTTGCTCCAACAGATCGAATAGTTAGTGCCTTAGAAGTCAACGCCAGAAGCATAAAATACAATATAAATACAACAGCTTTTCCATCGTATAAAACGAATAATTGCAACCAGTGTGAAAGTTATGGTCATTTCTACATTCCGAGCAACCTAGGATTCACTCTAGGGCGTTGCTCCACCAGACCGAATAGTTAGGTCCTTAGAAGTAAACGCCAGAAGCATAAAGTACGACATAAATACAACAGCGTTTCCATCGTATAAAACGAATAATTGCAACACGTGTGAAAGTTATGGTCATTTCTACATTCCGAGCAACCTCGGATTCACTCTAGGGCGTTGCTCCACCAGGTCGAATAGTTAGGTCCTTAGAAGTAAACGCCAGAAGCATAAAATACGATATAACTACAACAGCGTTTCCATCGTATAAAACGAATAATTGCAACAAGTGTGAAAGTTATGGTCATTTCTACATTCCGAGCAACCTAGGATTCACTCTAGGGCGTTGCTCCACCAGATCGAATAGTTAGGTCCTTAGAAGTAAACGCCAGAAGCATAAAATACAATATAAATACAACAGTGTTTCCATCGTATAAAACGAATAATTGCAACCAGTATGAACCTTATGGTCATTTCTACTTTCCGAGCAAGCTAGGCTTCACCATAGGGCGTTGCTCCAACAGATTGAATAGTTAGGACCTTAGAAGTGAACGGCCGAACCATAAAATGCCAAAAAATACAACAGTGTTTCCATCATATATCAGGAATAATTGCAACCAGTTTGAAAGTGATGGCCAATTCTACGTTCCGGGCAAACTAGGATTCTATCTAGGGCGTTGCTCCACCAGATCGAATAGATAGTGCCTTAGAAGTCAACGCCAGAGGCATAAATTAAAATATAAATACAACAGCGTTACCATCGTATAAAACGAATAATTGCAACCAGTGTGAAAGTTATGGTCATTTCTACATTCCGAGCAACCTAGGATTCACTCTAGGGCGTTGCTCCACCAGATCGAATAGTTAGGTCCTTAGAAGTAAACGCCAGAAGCATAAAATCCGATAAAATACAACAGCGTTTCCATCGTATAAAACGAATAATTGCAACCAGTGTGAAAGTTATGGTCATTTCTACATTCCGAGCAACCTAGGATTCACTCTAGGGCGTTGCTCCACCAGATCGAATTGTTAGGTCCTTAGAAGTAAACGCCAGAAGCATAAAATACGATGTAACTGCAACAGCGTTTCCATCGTATAAAACGAATAATTGCAACCAGTGTGAAAGTTATGGTCATTTCTACATTCCGAGCAACCTAGGATTCACTCTAGGGCGTTGCTCCACCAGATCGAATAGTTAGGTCCTTAGAAGTAAACGCCAGAAGCATAAAATACGATGTAACTGCAACAGCGTTTCCATCGTATTAAACGAATAATTGCAACCAATATGAAACTGGTGGTCATTTCTACATTCCGAGCAACCTAGGCTTCACCATAGGGCGCTGCTCCAACAGATTGAATAGTTCGGGCCTTAGAAGTCAACGCCCGAAGCATAAAATGCAATAAAAATACAACAGTGTATCCATCGTAGAAAACGAATAATTGCAACCAGTATGAAACTTATGGTCATTTCTACTTTCCGAGCAACCTAGGCTTCACCCTAGGGCCTTGCTCCAACAGATTGAATAGTTAGGGCCTTAGAAGTCAACGCCCGAACCATAAAATGCAAAAAAAATACAACAGTGTTTCCATCATATAACAGGAATAATTGCAACCAATTTGGAAAGTGATGGCCAATTCTACGTTCCGGGCAACCTAGGCTTCACTCTAAGGCGTTGCTCCACCGTATCGAATAGTTAGTGCCTTAGAAGTCAACGCCAGAAGCATAAAATACAATATAAATACAACAGCTTTTCCATCGTATAAAACGAATAATTGCAACCAGTATGAAACTTATGGTCATTTCTACTTTCCTAGCAACCTAGGCTTCACCCTAGGGCGTTGCTCCAGCAGATCGAATAGTTAGGTCCTTAGAAGTAAACGCCAGAAGCATAAAATCCGATAAAATACAACAGCGTTTCCATCGTATAAAACGAATAATTGCAACCAGTGTGAAAGTTATGGTCATTTCTACATTCCGAGCAACCTAGGATTCACTCTAGGGCGTTGCTCCACCAGATCGAATTGTTAGGTCCTTAGAAGTAAACGCCAGAAGCATAAAATACGATGTAACTGCAACAGCGTTTCCATCGTATAAAACGAATAATTGCAACCAGTGTGAAAGTTATGGTCATTTCTACATTCCGAGCAACCTAGGATTCACTCTAGGGCGTTGCTCCACCAGATCGAATAGTTAGGTCCTTAGAAGTAAACGCCAGAAGCATAAAATACGATGTAACTGCAACAGCGTTTCCATCGTATTAAACGAATAATTGCAACCAATATGAAACTGGTGGTCATTTCTACATTCCGAGCAACCTAGGCTTCACCATAGGGCGCTGCTCCAACAGATTGAATAGTTCGGGCCTTAGAAGTCAACGCCCGAAGCATAAAATGCAATAAAAATACAACAGTGTATCCATCGTAGAAAACGAATAATTGCAACCAGTATGAAACTTATGGTCATTTCTACTTTCCGAGCAACCTAGGCTTCACCCTAGGGCCTTGCTCCAACAGATTGAATAGTTAGGGCCTTAGAAGTCAACGCCCGAACCATAAAATGCAAAAAAAATACAACAGTGTTTCCATCATATAACAGGAATAATTGCAACCAATTTGGAAAGTGATGGCCAATTCTACGTTCCGGGCAACCTAGGCTTCACTCTAAGGCGTTGCTCCACCGTATCGAATAGTTAGTGCCTTAGAAGTCAACGCCAGAAGCATAAAATACAATATAAATACAACAGCTTTTCCATCGTATAAAACGAATAATTGCAACCAGTATGAAACTTATGGTCATTTCTACTTTCCTAGCAACCTAGGCTTCACCCTAGGGCGTTGCTCCAGCAGATTGAATAGTTAGGGCCTTAGAACTCTACGCGCGAGCCATAAAATGCAGAAAAAATACAACAGTGTTTCCATCATATAACAGGAATAACTGCGACCAGTTTGAAAGTGATGGCGAATTCTACGTTCCGGGCAACATAGGCTTCACTCTAGGGCGTTGCTCCAACAGATCGAATAGTTAGTGCCTTAGAAGTCAACGCCAGAAGCATAAAATACAATATAAATACAACAGCTTTTCCATCGTATAAAACGAATAATTGCAACCAGTGTGAAAGTTATGGTCATTTCTACATTCCGAGCAACCTAGGATTCACTCTAGGGCGTTGGTCCACCAGATCGAATAGTTAGGTCCTTAGAAGTAAACGCCAGAAGCATAAAATACGATATAACTACAATAGCGTTTCCATCGTATAAAACGAATAATTGCAACCAGTGTGAAAGTTATGGTCATTTCTACATTCCGAGCAACCTAGGATTCACTCCAGGGCGTTGCTCCACCAGATCGAATAGTTAGGTCCTTAGAAGTCAACGCCAGAAGCATAAAATACGATATAAATACAACAGTTTTTCCATCGTGTAACAAGATTAGTAGCAACCAGGTTGAAAGTGATGGTCATTTCTCCTTTCCGGGCAACCTAGGCTTCACTCTAGGGCGTTGCTCCACTAGATCGAATAGCTAGGGCCTTAGAAGTCAACGCCAGAAGCATAAAATACGATGTAACTGCAACAGCGTTTCCATCGTATAAAACGAATAATTGCAACCAGTGTGAAAGTTATGGTCATTTCTACATTCCGAGCAACCTAGGATTCACTCTAGGGCGTTGCTCCACCAGATCGAATAGTTAGGTCCTTAGAAGTCAACGCCAGAAGCATAAAATACAATATAAATACAACAGTTTTTCCATCGTATTACAAGATTAATTGCAACCGGTTTGAAAGTGATGGTCATTTCTCCTTTCCGGGCAACCTAGGCTTCACTCTAGGGCGTTGCTCCACCAGATCGAATAGTTAGGTCCTTAGAAGTAAACGCCAGAAGCATAAAATACGATGTAACTGCAACAGCGTTTCCATCGTATAAAACGAATAATTGCAACCAGTATGAAACTGGTGGTCATTTCTACATTCCGAGCAACCTAGGCTTCACCATAGGGCGTTGCTCCAACAGATTGAATAGTTCGGGCCTTAGAAGTCAACGCCCGAAGCATAAAATGCAATAAAAATACAACAGTGTATCCATCGTATAAAACGAATAATTGCAACCAGTATGAAACTTATGGTCATTTCTACTTTCCTAGCAACCTAGGCTTCACCCTAGGGCGTTGCTCCAACAGATTGAATAGTTAGGGCCTTAGAACTCTACGCCCGAGCCATAAAATGCAAAAAAAATACAACAGTGTTTCCATCATATAACAGGAATAATTGCGACCAGTTTGAAAGTGATGGCCAATTCTACGTTCCGGGCAACCTAGGCTTCACTCTAGGGCGTTGCTCCAACAGATCGAATAGTTAGTGCCTTAGAAGTCAACGCCAGAAGCATAAAATACAATATAAATACAACAGCTTTTCCATCGTATAAAACGAATAATTGCAACCAGTGTGAAAGTTATGGTCATTTCTACATTCCGAGCAACCTAGGATTCACTCTAGGGCGTTGCTCCAACAGATCGAATAGTTAGTGCCTTAGAAGTCAACGCCAGAAGCATAAAATACAATATAAATACAACAGCTTTTCCATCGTATAAAACGAATAATTGCAACCAGTGTGAAAGTTATGGTCATTTCTACATTCCGAGCAACCTAGGATTCACTCTAGGGCGTTGCTCCACCAGGTCGAATAGTTAGGTCCTTAGAAGTAAACGCCAGAAGCATAAAATACGATATAACTACAACAGCGTTTCCATCGTATAAAACGAATAATTGCAACAAGTGTGAAAGTTATGGTCATTTCTACATTCCGAGCAACCTAGGATTCACTCTAGGGCGTTGGTCCACCACATCGAATAGTTAGGTCCTTAGAAGTAAACGCCAGAAGCATAAAATACGATATAACTACAACAGCGTTTCCATCGTATAAAACGAATAATTGCAACCAGTGTGAAAGATATGGTCATTTCTACATTCCGAGCAACCTAGGATTCACTCCAGGGCGCTGCTCCACCAGATCGAATAGTTAGGTCCTTAGAAGTCAACGCCAGAAGCATAAAATACGATATAAATCCAACAGCGTTTCCATCGTATAAAACGAATAATTGCAACAAGTGTGAAAGTTATGGACATTTCTACATTCCGAGCAACCTAGGATTCACTCTAGGGCGTTGCTCCACCAGATCGAATAGTTAGGTCCTTAGAGGTAAACGCCAGAAGCATAAAATACGATGTAACTGCAACAGCGTTTCCATCGTATAAAACGAATAATTGCAACCAGTGTGAAAGTTATGGTCATTTCTACATTCCGAGCAACCTAGGATTCACTCTAGGGCGTTGCTCCACCAGCTCGAATAGTTAGGGCCTTAGAACTCTACGCCCGAGCCATAAAATGCAAAAAAAATACAACAGTGTTTCCATCATATAACAGGAATAATTGCGACCAGTTTGAAAGTGATGGCGAATTCTACGTTCCGGGCAACCTAGGCTTCACTCTAGGGCGTTGCTCCAACAGATCGAATAGTTAGTGCCTTAGAAGTCAACGCCAGAAGCATAAAATACAATATAAATACAACAGCTTTTCCATCGTATAAAACGAATAATTGCAACCAGTGTGAAAGTTATGGTCATTTCTACATTCCGAGCAACCTAGGATTCACTCTAGGGCGTTGCTCCACCAGGTCGAATAGTTAGGTCCTTAGAAGTAAACGCCAGAAGCATAAAATACGATATAACTACAACAGCGTTTCCATCGTATAAAACGAATAATTGCAACAAGTGTGAAAGTTATGGTCATTTCTACATTCCGAGCAACCTAGGATTCACTCTAGGGCGTTGGTCCACCAGATCGAATAGTTAGGTCCTTAGAAGTAAACGCCAGAAGCATAAAATACGATATAACTATAACAGCGTTTCCATCGTATAAAACGAATAATTGCAACCAGTGTGAAAGATATGGTCATTTCTACATTCCGAGCAACCTAGGATTCACTCCAGGGCGTTGCTCCACCAGATCGAATAGTTAGGTCCTTAGAAGTCAACGCCAGAAGCATAAAATACGATATAAATCCAACAGCGTTTCCATCGTATAAAACGAATAATTGCAACAAGTGTGAAAGTTATGGACATTTCTACATTCCGAGCAACCTAGGATTCACTCTAGGGCGTTGCTCCACCAGATCGAATAGTTAGGTCCTTAGAAGTAAACGCCAGAAGCATAAAATACGATGTAACTGCAACAGCGTTTCCATCGTATAAAACGAATAATTGCAACCAGTGTGAAAGTTATGGTCATTTCTACATTCCGAGCAACCTAGGATTCACTCTAGGGCGTTGCTCCACCAGATCGAATAGTTAGGTCCTTAGAAGTCAACGCCAGAAGCATAAAATACAATATAAATACAACAGTTTTTCCATCGTATAACAAGATTAATTGCAACCAGTTTGAAAGTGATGGTCATTTCTCCTTTCCGGGCAACCTAGGCTTCACTCTAGGGCGTTGCTCCACCAGATCGAATAGTTAGGTCCTTAGAAGTAAACGCCAGAAGCATAAAATACGATGTAACTGCAACAGCGTTTCCATCGTATAAAACGAATAATTGCAACCAGTGTGAAAGTTATGGTTATTTCTACATTCCGAGCAACCTAGGATTCACTCTAGGGCGTTGCTCCACCAGATCGAATTGTTAGGTCCTTAGAAGTAAACGCCAGAAGCATAAAATACGATATAAATCCAACAGCGTTTCCATCGTATAAATCGAATAATTGCAACAAGTGTGAAAGTTATGGTCATTTCTACATTCCGAGCAACCTAGGATTCACTCTAGGGCGTTGCTCCACCAGATCGAATAGTTAGGTCCTTAGAAGTAAACGCCAGAAGCATAAAATACGATGTAACTGCAACAGCGTTTCCATCGTATAAAACGAATAATTGCAACCAGTGTGAAAGTTATGGTCATTTCTACATTCCGAGCAACCTAGGATTCACTCTAGGGCGTTGCTCCACCAGATCGAATAGTTAGGTCCTTAGAAGTCAACGCCAGAAGCATAAAATACAATATAAATACAACAGTTTTTCCATCGTATAACAAGATTAATTGCAACCAGTTTGAAAGTGATGGTCATTTCTCCTTTCCGGGCAACCTAGGCTTCACTCTAGGGCGTTGCTCCACCAGATCGAATAGTTAGGTCCTTAGAAGTAAACGCCAGAAGCATAAAATACGATGTAACTGCAACAGCGTTTCCATCGTATAAAACGAATAATTGCAACCAGTATGAAACTGGTGGTCATTTCTACATTCCGAGCAACCTAGGCTTCACCATAGGGCGTTGCTCCAACAGATTGAATAGTTCGGGCCTTAGAAGTCAACGCCCGAAGCATAAAATGCAATAAAAATACAACAGTGTATCCATCGTATAAAACGAATAATTGCAACCAGTATGAAACTTATGGTCATTTCTACTTTCCGAGCAACCTAGGCTTCACCCTAGGGCCTTGCTCCAACAGATTGAATAGTTAGGGCCTTAGAAGTCAACGCCCGAACCACAAAATGCAAAAAAAATACAACAGTGTTTCCATCATATAACAGGAATAATTGCAACCAATTTGGAAAGTGATGGCCAATTCTACGTTCCGGGCAACCTATGCTTCACTCTAAGGCGTTGCTCCACCATATCGAATAGTTAGTGCCTTAGAAGTCAACGCCAGAAGCATAAAATACAATATAAATACAACAGCTTTTCCATCGTATAAAACGAATAATTGCAACCAGTATGAAACTTATGTTCATTTCTACTTTCCTAGCAACCTAGGCTTCACCCTAGGGCGTTGCTCCAACAGATTGAATAGTTAGGGCCTTAGAACTCTACGCCCGAGCCATAAAATGCAAAAAAAATACAGCAGTGTTTCCATCATATAACAGGAATAATTGCGACCAGTTTGAAAGTGATGGCCAATTCTACGTTCCGGGCACCCTAGGCTTCACTCTAGGGCGTTGCTCCAACGGATCGAATAGTTAGTGCCTTTGAAGTCAACGCCAGAAGCATAAAATACAATATAAATACAACAGCTTTTCCATCGTATAAAACGAATAATTGCAACACGTGTGAAAGTTATGGTCATTTCTACATTCCGAGCAACCTAGGATTCACTCTAGGGCGTTGCTCCACCAGACCGAATAGTTAGGTCCTTAGAAGTAAACGCCAGAAGCATAAAGTACGACATAAATACAACAGCGTTTCCATCGTATAAAACGAATAATTGCAACACGTGTGAAAGTTATGGTCATTTCTACATTCCGAGCAACCTCGGATTCACTCTAGGGCGTTGCTCCACCAGGTCGAATAGTTAGGTCCTTAGAAGTAAACGCCAGAAGCATAAAATACGATATAAATACAACAGTGTTTCCATCGTATAAAACGAATAATTGCAACCAGTATGAACCTTATGGTCATTTCTACTTTCCGAGCAAGCTAGGCTTCACCATAGGGCGTTGCTCCAACAGATTGAATAGTTAGGACCTTAGAAGTGAACGGCCGAACTATAAAATGCCAAAAAATACAACAGTGTTCCCATCATATATCAGGAATAATTGCAACCAGTTTGAAAGTGATGGCCAATTCTACGTTCCGGGCAAACTAGGATTCTATCTAGGGCGTTGCTCCACCAGATCGAATAGATAGTGCCTTAGAAGTCAACGCCAGAGGCATAAATTAAAATATAAATACAACAGCGTTCCCATCGTATAAAACGGATAATTGCAACCAGTGTGAAAGTTATGGTCATTTCTACATTCCGAGCAACCTAGGATTCACTCTAGGGCGTTGCTCCACCAGATCGAATAGTTAGGTCCTTAGAAGTCAACGCCAGAAGCATAAAATACAATATAAATACAACAGTTTTTCCATCGTATAACAAGATTAATTGCAACCAGTTTGAAAGTGATGGTCATTTCTCCTTTCCGGGCAACCTAGGCTTCACTCTAGGGCGTTGCTCCACCAGATCGAATAGTTAGGTCCTTAGAAGTAAACGCCAGAAGCATAAAATACGATGTAACTGCAACAGCGTTTCCATCGTATAAAACGAATAATTGCAACCAGTATGAAACTGGTGGTCATTTCTACATTCCGAGCAACCTAGGCTTCACCATAGGGCGTTGCTCCAACAGATTGAATAGTTCGGGCCTTAGAAGTCAACGCCCGAAGCATAAAATGCAATAAAAATACAACAGTGTATCCATCGTATAAAACGAATAATTGCAACCAGTATGAAACTTATGGTCATTTCTACTTTCCGAGCAACCTAGGCTTCACCCTAGGGCCTTGCTCCAACAGATTGAATAGTTAGGGCCTTAGAAGTCAACGCCCGAACCATAAAATGCAAAAAAAATACAACAGTGTTTCCATCATATAACAGGAATAATTGCAACCAATTTGGAAAGTGATGGCCAATTCTACGTTCCGGGCAACCTAGGCTTCACTCTAAGGCGTTGCTCCACCGTATCGAATAGTTAGTGCCTTAGAAGTCAACGCCAGAAGCATAAAATACAATATAAATACAACAGCTTTTCCATCGTATAAAACGAATAATTGCAACCAGTATGAAACTTATGGTCATTTCTACTTTCCTAGCAACCTAGGCTTCACCCTAGGGCGTTGCTCCAACAGATTGAATAGTTAGGGCCTTAGAACTCTACGCCCGAGCCATAAAATGCAAAAAAAATACAACAGTGTTTCCATCATATAACAGGAATAATTGCGACCAGTTTGAAAGTGATGGCGAATTCTACGTTCCGGGCAACCTAGGCTTCACTCTAGGGCGTTGCTCCAACAGATCGAATAGTTAGTGCCTTAGAAGTCAACGCCAGAAGCATAAAATACAATATAAATACAACAGCTTTTCCATCGTATAAAACGAATAATTGCAACCAGTGTGAAAGTTATGGTCATTTCTACATTCCGAGCAACCTAGGATTCACTCTAGGGCGTTGCTCCACCAGGTCGAATAGTTAGGTCCTTAGAAGTAAACGCCAGAAGCATAAAATACGATATAACTACAACAGCGTTTCCATCGTATAAAACGAATAATTGCAACAAGTGTGAAAGTTATGGTCATTTCTACATTCCGAGCAACCTAGGATTCACTCTAGGGCGTTGGTCCACCAGATCGAATAGTTAGGTCCTTAGAAGTAAACGCCAGAAGCATAAAATACGATATAACTACAACAGCGTTTCCATCGTATAAAACGAATAATTGCAACCAGTGTGAAAGATATGGTCATTTCTACATTCCGAGCAACCTAGGATTCACTCCAGGGCGTTGCTCCACCAGATCGAATAGTTAGGTCCTTAGAAGTCAACGCCAGAAGCATAAAATACGATATAAATCCAACAGCGTTTCCATCGTATAAAACGAATAATTGCAACAAGTGTGAAAGTTATGGACATTTCTACATTCCGAGCAACCTAGGATTCACTCTAGGGCGTTGCTCCACCAGATCGAATAGTTAGGTCCTTAGAAGTAAACGCCAGAAGCATAAAATACGATGTAACTGCAACAGCGTTTCCATCGTATAAAACGAATAATTGCAACCAGTGTGAAAGTTATGGTCATTTCTACATTCCGAGCAACCTAGGATTCACTCTAGGGCGTTGCTCCACCAGATCGAATAGTTAGGTCCTTAGAAGTCAACGCCAGAAGCATAAAATACAATATAAATACAACAGTTTTTCCATCGTATAACAAGATTAATTGCAACCAGTTTGAAAGTGATGGTCATTTCTCCTTTCCGGGCAACCTAGGCTTCACTCTAGGGCGTTGCTCCACCAGATCGAATAGTTAGGTCCTTAGAAGTAAACGCCAGAAGCATAAAATACGATGTAACTGCAACAGCGTTTCCATCGTATAAAACGAATAATTGCAACCAGTGTGAAAGTTATGGTTATTTCTACATTCCGAGCAACCTAGGATTCACTCTAGGGCGTTGCTCCACCAGATCGAATTGTTAGGTCCTTAGAAGTAAACGCCAGAAGCATAAAATACGATATAAATCCAACAGCGTTTCCATCGTATAAATCGAATAATTGCAACAAGTGTGAAAGTTATGGTCATTTCTACATTCCGAGCAACCTAGGATTCACTCTAGGGCGTTGCTCCACCAGATCGAATAGTTAGGTCCTTAGAAGTAAACGCCAGAAGCATAAAATACGATGTAACTGCAACAGCGTTTCCATCGTATAAAACGAATAATTGCAACCAGTGTGAAAGTTATGGTCATTTCTACATTCCGAGCAACCTAGGATTCACTCTAGGGCGTTGCTCCACCAGATCGAATAGTTAGGTCCTTACAAGTCAACGCCAGAAGCATAAAATACAATATAAATACAACAGTTTTTCCATCGTATAACAAGATTAATTGCAACCAGTTTGAAAGTGATGGTCATTTCTCCTTTCCGGGCAACCTAGGCTTCACTCTAGGGCGTTGCTCCACCAGATCGAATAGTTAGGTCCTTAGAAGTAAACGCCAGAAGCATAAAATACGATGTAACTGCAACAGCGTTTCCATCGTATAAAACGAATAATTGCAACCAGTATGAAACTGGTGGTCATTTCTACATTCCGAGCAACCTAGGCTTCACCATAGGGCGTTGCTCCAACAGATTGAATAGTTCGGGCCTTAGAAGTCAACGCCCGAAGCATAAAATGCAATAAAAATACAACAGTGTATCCATCGTATAAAACGAATAATTGCAACCAGTATGAAACTTATGGTCATTTCTACTTTCCGAGCAACCTAGGCTTCACCCTAGGGCCTTGCTCCAACAGATTGAATAGTTAGGGCCTTAGAAGTCAACGCCCGAACCATAAAATGCAAAAAAAATACAACAGTGTTTCCATCATATAACAGGAATAATTGCAACCAATTTGGAAAGTGATGGCCAATTCTACGTCCCGGGCAACCTAGGCTTCACTCTAAGGCGTTGCTCCACCGTATCGAATAGTTAGTGCCTTAGAAGTCAACGCCAGAAGCATAAAATACAATATAAATACAACAGCTTTTCCATCGTATAAAACGAATAATTGCAACCAGTATGAAACTTATGGTCATTTCTACTTTCCTAGCAACCTAGGCTTCACTCTAGGGCGTTGCTCCAACAGATCGAATAGTTAGTGCCTTAGAAGTCAACGCCAGAAGCATAAAATACAATATAAATACAACAGCTTTTCCATCGTATAAAACGAATAATTGCAACCAGTGTGAAAGTTATGGTCATTTCTACATTCCGAGCAACCTAGGATTCACTCTAGGGCGTTGCTCCACCAGGTCGAATAGTTAGGTCCTTAGAAGTAAACGCCAGAAGCATAAAATACGATATAACTACAACAGCGTTTCCATCGTATAAAACGAATAATTGCAACAAGTGTGAAAGTTATGGTCATTTCTACATTCCGAGCAACCTAGGATTCACTCTAGGGCGTTGCTCCACCAGATCGAATAGTTAGGTCCTTAGAAGTAAACGCCAGAAGCATAAAATACGATGTAACTGCAACAGCGTTTCCATCGTATAAAACGAATAATTGCAACCAGTGTGAAAGTTATGGTCATTTCTACATTCCGAGCAACCTAGGATTCACTCTAGGGCGTTGCTCCACCAGATCGAATAGTTAGGTCCTTAGAAGTCAACGCCAGAAGCATAAAATACAATATAAATACAACAGTTTTTCCATCGTATAACAAGATTAATTGCAACCAGTTTGAAAGTGATGGTCATTTCTCCTTTCCGGGCAACCTAGGCTTCACTCTAGGGCGTTGCTCCACCAGATCGAATAGTTAGGTCCTTAGAAGTGAACGCCAGAAGCATAAAATACGATGTAACTGCAACAGCGTTTCCATCGTATAAAACGAATAATTGCAACCAGTATGAAACTGGTGGTCATTTCTACATTCCGAGCAACCTAGGCTTCACCATAGGGCGTTGCTCCAACAGATTGAATAGTTCGGGCCTTAGAAGTCAACGCCCGAAGCATAAAATGCAATAAAAATACAACAGTGTATCCATCGTATAAAACGAATAATTGCAACCAGTATGAAACTTATGGTCATTTCTACTTTCCGAGCAACCTAGGCTTCACCCTAGGGCCTTGCTCCAACAGATTGAATAGTTAGGGCCTTAGAAGTCAACGCCCGAACCATAAAATGCAAAAAAAATACAACAGTGTTTCCATCATATAACAGGAATAATTGCAACCAATTTGGAATGTGATGGCCAATTCTACGTTCCGGGCAACCTAGGCTTCACTCTAAGGCGTTGCTCCACCGTATCGAATAGTTAGTGCCTTAGAAGTCAACGCCAGAAGCATAAAATACAATATAAATACAACAGCTTTTCCATCGTATAAAACGAATAATTGCAACCAGTATGAAACTTATGGTCATTTCTACTTTCCTAGCAACCTAGGCTTCACCCTAGGGCGTTGCTCCAACAGATTGAATAGTTAGGGCCTTAGAACTCTACGCCCGAGCCATAAAATGCAAAAAAAATACAACAGTGTTTCCATCATATAACAGGAATAATTGCGACCAGTTTGAAAGTGATGGCGTACTCTACGTTCCGGGCAACCTAGGCTTCACTCTAGGGCGTTGCTCCAACAGATCGAATAGTTAGTGCCTTAGAAGTCAACGCCAGAAGCATAAAATACAATATAAATACAACAGCTTTTCCATCGTATAAAACGAATAATTGCAACCAGTGTGAAAGTTATGGTCATTTCTACATTCCGAGCAACCTAGGATTCACTCTAGGGCGTTGCTCCACCAGACCGAATAGTTAGGTCCTTAGAAGTAAACGCCAGAAGCATAAAGTACGACATAAATACAACAGCGTTTCCATCGTATAAAACGAATAATTGCAACACGTGTGAAAGTTATGGTCATTTCTACATTCCGAGCAACCTCGGATTCACTCTAGGGCGTTGCTCCACCAGGTCGAATAGTTAGGTCCTTAGAAGTAAACGCCAGAAGCATAAAATACGATATAACTACAACAGCGTTTCCATCGTATAAAACGAATAATTGCAACAAGTGTGAAAGTTATGGTCATTTCTACATTCCGAGCAACCTAGGATTCACTCTAGGGCGTTGCTCCACCAGATCGAATAGTTAGGTCCTTAGAAGTAAACGCCAGAAGCATAAAATACAATATAAATACAACAGTGTTTCCATCGTATAAAACGAATAATTGCAACCAGTATGAACCTTATGGTCATTTCTACTTTCCGAGCAAGCTAGGCTTCACCATAGGGCGTTGCTCCAACAGATTGAATAGTTAGGACCTTAGAAGTGAACGGCCGAACCATAAAATGCCAAAAAATACAACAGTGTTTCCATCATATATCAGGAATAATTGCAACCAGTTTGAAAGTGATGGCCAATTCTACGTTCCGGGCAAACTAGGATTCTATCTAGGGCGTTGCTCCACCAGATCGAATAGATAGTGCCTTAGAAGTCAACGCCAGAGGCATAAATTAAAATATAAATACAACAGCGTTCCCATCGTATAAAACGGATAATTGCAACCAGTGTGAAAGTTATGGTCATTTCTACATTCCGAGCAACCTAGGATTCACTCTAGGGCGTTGCTCCACCAGATCGAATAGTTAGGTCCTTAGAAGTAAACGCCAGAAGCATAAAATCCGATAAGATACAACAGCGTTTCCATCGTATAAAACGAATAATTGCAACCAGTGTGAAAGTTATGGTCATTTCTACATTCCGAGCAACCTAGGATTCACTCTAGGGCGTTGCTCCACCAGATCGAATTGTTAGGTCCTTAGAAGTAAACGCCAGAAGCATAAAATACGATATAAATCCAACAGCGTTTCCATCGTATAAAACGAATAATTGCAACAAGTGTGAAAGTTATGGTCATTTCTACATTCCGAGCAACCTAGGATTCACTCTAGGGCGTTGCTCCACCAGATCGAATAGTTAGGTCCTTAGAAGTAAACGCCAGAAGCATAAAATACGATGTAACTGCAACAGCGTTTCCATCGTATAAAACGAATAATTGCAACCAGTGTGAAAGTTATGGTCATTTCTACATTCCGAGCAACCTAGGATTCACTGTAGGGCGTAGCTCCACCAGATCGAATAGTTAGGTCCTTAGAAGTCAACGCCAGAAGCATAAAATACAATATAAATACAACAGTTTTTCCATCGTATAACAAGATTAATTGCAACCAGTTTGAAAGTGATGGTCATTTCTCCTTTCCGGGCAACCTAGGCTTCACTCTAGGGCGTTGCTCCACCAGATCGAATAGTTAGGTCCTTAGAAGTAAACGCCAGAAGCATAAAATACGATGTAACTGCAACAGCGTTTCCATCGTATAAAACGAATAATTGCAACCAGTATGAAACTGGTGGTCATTTCTACATTCCGAGCAACCTAGGCTTCACCATAGGGCGTTGCTCCAACAGATTGAATAGTTCGGGCCTTAGAAGTCAACGCCCGAAGCATAAAATGCAATAAAAATACAACAGTGTATCCATCGTATAAAACGAATAATTGCAACCAGTATGAAACTTATGGTCATTTCTACTTTCCGAGCAACCTAGGCTTCACCCTAGGGCCTTGCTCCAACAGATTGAATAGTTAGGGCCTTAGAAGTCTACGCCCGAACCATAAAATGCAAAAAAAATACAACAGTGTTTCCATCATATAACAGGAATAATTGCAACCAATTTGGAAAGTGATGGCCAATTCTACGTTCCGGGCAACCTAGGCTTCACTCTAAGGCGTTGCTCCACCGTATCGAATAGTTAGTGCCTTAGAAGTCAACGCCAGAAGCATAAAATACAATATAAATACAACAGCTTTTCCATCGTATAAAACGAATAATTGCAACCAGTATGAAACTGGTGGTCATTTCTACATTCCGAGCAACCTAGGCTTCACCATAGGGCGTTGCTCCAACAGATTGAAAAGTTCGGGCCTTAGAAGTCAACGCCCGAAGCATAAAATGCAAAAAAAATACAACAGTGTTTCCATCGTATAAAACGAATAATTGCAACCAGTGTGAAATTTATGGTCATTTCTACTTTCCTAGCAACCTAGGCTTCACCCTAGGGCGTTGCTCCAACAGATTGAATAGTTAGGGCCTTAGAACTCTACGCCCGAGCCATAAAATGCAAAAAAAAATACAACAGTGTTTCCATCATATAACAGGAATAATTGCGACCAGTTTGAAAGTGATGGCCAATTCTACGTTCCGGGCAACCTAGGCTTCACTCTAGGGCGTTGCTCCAACAGATCGAATAGTTAGTGCCTTAGAAGTCAACGCCAGAAGCATAAAATACAATATAAATACAACAGCTTTTCCATCGTATAAAACGAATAATTGCAACCAGTGTGAAAGTTATGGTCATTTCTACATTCCGAGCAACCTAGGATTCACTCTAGGGCGTTGCTCCACCAGATCGAATAGTTAGGTCCTTAGAAGTAAACGCCAGAAGCATAAAATACGATGTAACTGCAACAGCGTTTCCATCGTATAAAACGAATAATTGCAACCAGTGTGAAAGTTATGGTCATTTCTACATTCCGAGCAACCTAGGATTCACTCTAGGGCGTTGCTCCACCAGATCGAATAGTTAGGTCCTTAGAAGTCAACGCCAGATGCATAAAATACAATATAAATACAACAGTTTTTCCATCGTATAACAAGATTAATTGCAACCAGTTTGAAAGTGATGGTCATTTCTCCTTTCCGGGCAACCTAGGCTTCACTCTAGGGCGTTGCTCCACCAGATCGAATAGTTAGGTCCTTAGAAGTGAACGCCAGAAGCATAAAATACGATGTAACTGCAACAGCGTTTCCATCGTATAAAACGAATAATTGCAACCAGTATGAAACTGGTGGTCATTTCTACATTCCGAGCAACCTAGGCTTCACCATAGGGCGTTGCTCCAACAGATTGAATAGTTCGGGCCTTAGAAGTCAACGCCCGAAGCATAAAATGCAATAAAAATACAACAGTGTATCCATCGTATAAAACGAATAATTGCAACCAGTATGAAACTTATGGTCATTTCTACTTTCCGAGCAACCTAGGCTTCACCCTAGGGCCTTGCTCCAACAGATTGAATAGTTAGGGCCTTAGAAGTCAACGCCCGAACCATAAAATGCAAAAAAAATACAACAGTGTTTCCATCATATAACAGGAATAATTGCAACCAATTTGGAATGTGATGGCCAATTCTACGTTCCGGGCAACCTAGGCTTCACTCTAAGGCGTTGCTCCACCGTATCGAATAGTTAGTGCCTTAGAAGTCAACGCCAGAAGCATAAAATACAATATAAATACAACAGCTTTTCCATCGTATAAAACGAATAATTGCAACCAGTATGAAACTTATGGTCATTTCTACTTTCCTAGCAACCTAGGCTTCACCCTAGGGCGTTGCTCCAACAGATTGAATAGTTAGGGCCTTAGAACTCTACGCCCGAGCCATAAAATGCAAAAAAAATACAACAGTGTTTCCATCATATAACAGGAATAATTGCGACCAGTTTGAAAGTGATGGCGTACTCTACGTTCCGGGCAACCTAGGCTTCACTCTAGGGCGTTGCTCCAACAGATCGAATAGTTAGTGCCTTAGAAGTCAACGCCAGAAGCATAAAATACAATATAAATACAACAGCTTTTCCATCGTATAAAACGAATAATTGCAACCAGTGTGAAAGTTATGGTCATTTCTACATTCCGAGCAACCTAGGATTCACTCTAGGGCGTTGCTCCACCAGACCGAATAGTTAGGTCCTTAGAAGTAAACGCCAGAAGCATAAAGTACGACATAAATACAACAGCGTTTCCATCGTATAAAACGAATAATTGCAACACGTGTGAAAGTTATGGTCATTTCTACATTCCGAGCAACCTCGGATTCACTCTAGGGCGTTGCTCCACCAGGTCGAATAGTTAGGTCCTTAGAAGTAAACGCCAGAAGCATAAAATACGATATAACTACAACAGCGTTTCCATCGTATAAAACGAATAATTGCAACAAGTGTGAAAGTTATGGTCATTTCTACATTCCGAGCAACCTAGGATTCACTCTAGGGCGTTGCTCCACCAGATCGAATAGTTAGGTCCTTAGAAGTAAACGCCAGAAGCATAAAATACAATATAAATACAACAGTGTTTCCATCGTATAAAACGAATAATTGCAACCAGTATGAACCTTATGGTCATTTCTACTTTCCGAGCAAGCTAGGCTTCACCATAGGGCGTTGCTCCAACAGATTGAATAGTTAGGACCTTAGAAGTGAACGGCCGAACCATAAAATGCCAAAAAATACAACAGTGTTTCCATCATATATCAGGAATAATTGCAACCAGTTTGAAAGTGATGGCCAATTCTACGTTCCGGGCAAACTAGGATTCTATCTAGGGCGTTGCTCCACCAGATCGAATAGATAGTGCCTTAGAAGTCAACGCCAGAGGCATAAATTAAAATATAAATACAACAGCGTTCCCATCGTATAAAACGGATAATTGCAACCAGTGTGAAAGTTATGGTCATTTCTACATTCCGAGCAACCTAGGATTCACTCTAGGGCGTTGCTCCACCAGATCGAATAGTTAGGTCCTTAGAAGTAAACGCCAGAAGCATAAAATCCGATAAGATACAACAGCGTTTCCATCGTATAAAACGAATAATTGCAACCAGTGTGAAAGTTATGGTCATTTCTACATTCCGAGCAACCTAGGATTCACTCTAGGGCGTTGCTCCACCAGATCGAATTGTTAGGTCCTTAGAAGTAAACGCCAGAAGCATAAAATACGATATAAATCCAACAGCGTTTCCATCGTATAAAACGAATAATTGCAACAAGTGTGAAAGTTATGGTCATTTCTACATTCCGAGCAACCTAGGATTCACTCTAGGGCGTTGCTCCACCAGATCGAATAGTTAGGTCCTTAGAAGTAAACGCCAGAAGCATAAAATACGATGTAACTGCAACAGCGTTTCCATCGTATAAAACGAATAATTGCAACCAGTGTGAAAGTTATGGTCATTTCTACATTCCGAGCAACCTAGGATTCACTGTAGGGCGTAGCTCCACCAGATCGAATAGTTAGGTCCTTAGAAGTCAACGCCAGAAGCATAAAATACAATATAAATACAACAGTTTTTCCATCGTATAACAAGATTAATTGCAACCAGTTTGAAAGTGATGGTCATTTCTCCTTTCCGGGCAACCTAGGCTTCACTCTAGGGCGTTGCTCCACCAGATCGAATAGTTAGGTCCTTAGAAGTAAACGCCAGAAGCATAAAATACGATGTAACTGCAACAGCGTTTCCATCGTATAAAAC
Organism: Calliopsis andreniformis; assembly: GCF_051401765.1. NCBI lineage: Eukaryota > Metazoa > Arthropoda > Insecta > Hymenoptera > Andrenidae > Calliopsis > Calliopsis andreniformis. The sequence goes on along the minus strand of NW_027480472.1, from coordinate 916,246 downwards.
GAATAATTGCAACCAGTATGAAACTGGTGGTCATTTCTACATTCCGAGCAACCTAGGCTTCACCATAGGGCGTTGCTCCAACAGATTGAATAGTTCGGGCCTTAGAAGTCAACGCCCGAAGCATAAAATGCAATAAAAATACAACAGTGTATCCATCGTATAAAACGAATAATTGCAACCAGTATGAAACTTATGGTCATTTCTACTTTCCGAGCAACCTAGGCTTCACCCTAGGGCCTTGCTCCAACAGATTGAATAGTTAGGGCCTTAGAAGTCTACGCCCGAACCATAAAATGCAAAAAAAATACAACAGTGTTTCCATCATATAACAGGAATAATTGCAACCAATTTGGAAAGTGATGGCCAATTCTACGTTCCGGGCAACCTAGGCTTCACTCTAAGGCGTTGCTCCACCGTATCGAATAGTTAGTGCCTTAGAAGTCAACGCCAGAAGCATAAAATACAATATAAATACAACAGCTTTTCCATCGTATAAAACGAATAATTGCAACCAGTATGAAACTGGTGGTCATTTCTACATTCCGAGCAACCTAGGCTTCACCATAGGGCGTTGCTCCAACAGATTGAAAAGTTCGGGCCTTAGAAGTCAACGCCCGAAGCATAAAATGCAAAAAAAATACAACAGTGTTTCCATCGTATAAAACGAATAATTGCAACCAGTGTGAAATTTATGGTCATTTCTACTTTCCTAGCAACCTAGGCTTCACCCTAGGGCGTTGCTCCAACAGATTGAATAGTTAGGGCCTTAGAACTCTACGCCCGAGCCATAAAATGCAAAAAAAAATACAACAGTGTTTCCATCATATAACAGGAATAATTGCGACCAGTTTGAAAGTGATGGCCAATTCTACGTTCCGGGCAACCTAGGCTTCACTCTAGGGCGTTGCTCCAACAGATCGAATAGTTAGTGCCTTAGAAGTCAACGCCAGAAGCATAAAATACAATATAAATACAACAGCTTTTCCATCGTATAAAACGAATAATTGCAACCAGTGTGAAAGTTATGGTCATTTCTACATTCCGAGCAACCTAGGATTCACTCTAGGGCGTTGCTCCACCAGATCGAATAGTTAGGTCCTTAGAAGTAAACGCCAGAAGCATAAAATACGATGTAACTGCAACAGCGTTTCCATCGTATAAAACGAATAATTGCAACCAGTGTGAAAGTTATGGTCATTTCTACATTCCGAGCAACCTAGGATTCACTCTAGGGCGTTGCTCCACCAGATCGAATAGTTAGGTCCTTAGAAGTCAACGCCAGAAGCATAAAATACAATATAAATACAACAGTTTTTCCATCGTTTAACAAGATTAATTGCAACCAGTTTGAAAGTGATGGTCATTTCTCCTTTCCGGGCAACCTAGGCTTCACTCTAGGGCGTTGCTCCACCAGATCGAATAGTTAGGTCCTTAGAAGTAAACGCCAGAAGCATAAAATACGATGTAACTGCAACAGCGTTTCCATCGTATAAAACGAATAATTGCAACAAGTGTGAAAGTTATGGTCATTTCTACATTCCGAGCAACCTAGGATTCACTCTAGGGCGTTGCTCCACCAGGTCGAATAGTTAGGTCCTTAGAAGTAAACGCCAGAAGCATAAAATACGATATAACTACAACAGCGCTTCCATCGTATAAAACGAATAATTGCAACCAGTGTGAAATTTATGGTCATTTCTACATTGCGAGCAACCTAGGATTCACTCCAGGGCGTTGCTCCACCAGATCGAATAGTTAGGTCCTTAGAAGTCAACGCCAGAAGCATAAAATACGATATAAATACAACAGTTTTTCCATCGTATAACAAGATTAGTAGCAACCAGGTTGAAAGTGATGGTCATTTCTCCTTTCCGGCCAACCTAGGCTTCACTCTAGGGCGTTGCTCCACTAGATCGAATAGCTAGGGCCTTAGAAGTCAACGCCAGAAGCATAAAATACAATATAAATACAACAGTGTTTCCATCGTATAAAACGAATAATTGCAACCAGTATGAAACTTATGGTCATTTCTACTTTCCGAGCAAGCTAGGCTTCACCATAGGGCGTTGCTCCAACAGATTGAATAGTTAGGACCTTAGAAGTGAACGCCCGAACCATAAAATGCAAAAAAATACAACAGTGTTTCCATCATATATGAGGTATAATTGCAACCAGTTTGAAAGTGATAGCCAATTCTACGTTCCGGGCAAACTAGGATTCTATCTAGGGCGTTGCTCCACCAGATCGAATAGATAGTGCCTTAGAAGTCAACGCCAGAAGCATAGATTAAAATATAAATACAACAGTTTTTCCATCGTATAAAACGAATAATTGCAAACAGTATGAAACTTATGGTCATTTCTACATTCCGAGCAACCTAGGCTTCACCCTAGGGCCTTGCTCCAACAGATTGAATAGTTAGGGCCTTAGAACTCTACGCCCGAGCCATAAAATGCAAAAAAAATACAACAGTGTTTCCACCATATAACAGGAATAATTGCAGCCTATTTGGAAAGTGATGGCCAATTCTACGTTCCGGGCAACCTAGGCTTCACTCTAGGGCGTTGCTCCACCGTATGGAATAGTTAGTGCCTTAGAAGTCAACGCCAGAAGCATAATATACAAAATAGATACAACAGCTTTTCCATCGTATAAAACGAATAATTTCAACCAGTATGAAACTTATGGTCATTTCTACTTTCCTAGCAACCTAGGCTTCACCCTAGGGCGTTGCTCCAACAGATTGAATAGTTAGGGCCTTAGAACTCTACGCCCAAGCCATAAAATGCAAAAAAAATACAACAGTGTTTCCATCATTTAACAGGAATAATTGCGACCAGTTTGGAAGTGATGGCCAATTCTACCTTCCGGGCAACCTAGGCTTCACTCTAGGGCGTTGCTCCAACAGATCGAATAGTTAGTGCCTTAGATGTCAACGCCAGAAGCATAAAATACGATATAACTACAACAGCGTTTCCATCGTATAAAACGATTAATTGCAGCCAGTGTGAAAGTTATGGTCATTTCTACATTCCGAGCAACCTAGGATTCACTCTAGGGCGTTGCTCCACCAGATCGAATAGTTAGGTCCTTAGAAGTCAACGCCCGAAGCATAAAATGCAATAAAAATACAACAGTGTATCCATCGTATAAAACGAATAATTGCAACCAGTATGAAACTTATGGTCATTTCTACTTTCCGAGCAACCTAGGCTTCACCTTAGGGCCTTGCTCCAACAGATTGAATAGTTAGGGCCTTAGAAGTCTACGCCCGAACCATAAAATGCAAAAAAAATACAACAGTGTTTCCATCATATAACAGGAATAATTGCAACCAATTTGGAAAGTGATGGCCAATTCTACGTTCCGGGCAACCTAGGCTTCACTCTAAGGCGTTGCTCCACCGTATCGAATAGTTAGTGCCTTAGAAGTCAACGCCAGAAGCATAAAATACAATATAAATACAACAGCTTTTCCATCGTATAAAACGAATAATTGCAACCAGTATGAAACTGGTGGTCATTTCTACATTCCGAGCAACCTAGGCTTCACCATAGGGCGTTGCTCCAACAGATTGAATAGTTCGGGCCTTAGAAGTCAACGCCCGAAGCATAAAATGCAAAAAAAATACAACAGTGTTTCCATCGTATAAAACGAATAATTGCAACCAGTGTGAAAGTTATGGTCATTTCTACTTTCCTAGCAACCTAGGCTTCACCCTAGGACGTTGCTCCAACAGATTGAATAGTTAGGGCCTTAAAACTCTACGCCCGAGCCATAAAATGCAAAAAAAAATACAACAGTGTTTCCATCATATAACAGGAATAATTGCGACCAGTTTGAAAGTGATGGCCAATTCTACGTTCCGGGCAACCTAGGCTTCACTCTAGGGCGTTGCTCCAACAGATCGAATAGTTAGTGCCTTAGAAGTCAACGCCAGAAGCATAAAATACAATATAAATACAACAGCTTTTCCATCGTATAAAACGAATAATTGCAACCAGTGTGAAAGTTATGGTCATTTCTACATTCCGAGCAACCTAGGATTCACTCTAGGGCGTTGCTCCACCAGATCGAATAGTTAGGTCCTTAGAAGTAAACGCCAGAAGCATAAAATACGATGTAACTGCAACAGCGTTTCCATCGTATAAAACGAATAATTGCAACCAGTGTGAAAGTTATGGTCATTTCTACATTCCGAGCAACCTAGGATTCACTCTAGGGCGTTGCTCCACCAGATCGAATAGTTAGGTCCTTAGAAGTCAACGCCAGAAGCATAAAATACAATATAAATACAACAGTTTTTCCATCGTATAACAAGATTAATTGCAACCAGTTTGAAAGTGATGGTCATTTCTCCTTTCCGGGCAACCTAGGCTTCACTCTAGGGCGTTGCTCCACCAGATCGAATAGTTAGGTCCTTAGAAGTAAACGCCAGAAGCATAAAATACGATGTAACTGCAACAGCGTTTCCATCGTATAAAACGAATAATTGCAACAAGTGTGAAAGTTATGGTCATTTCTACATTCCGAGCAACCTAGGATTCACTCTAGGGCGTTGCTCCACCAGGTCGAATAGTTAGGTCCTTAGAAGTAAACGCCAGAAGCATAAAATACGATATAACTACAACAGCGCTTCCATCGTATAAAACGATTAATTGCAGCCAGTGTGAAAGTTATGGTCATTTCTACATTCCGAGCAACCTAGGATTCACTCTAGGGCGTTGCTCCACCAGATCGAATAGTTAGGTCCTTAGAAGTCAACGCCCGAAGCATAAAATGCAATAAAAATACAACAGTGTATCCATCGTATAAAACGAATAATTGCAACCAGTATGAAACTTATGGTCATTTCTACTTTCCGAGCAACCTAGGCTTCACCCTAGGGCCTTGCTCCAACAGATTGAATAGTTAGGGCCTTAGAAGTCTACGCCCGAACCATAAAATGCAAAAAAAATACAACAGTGTTTCCATCATATAACAGGAATAATTGCAACCAATTTGGAAAGTGATGGCCAATTCTACGTTCCGGGCAACCTAGGCTTCACTCTAAGGCGTTGCTCCACCGTATCGAATAGTTAGTGCCTTAGAAGTCAACGCCAGAAGCATAAAATACAATATAAATACAACAGCTTTTCCATCGTATAAAACGAATAATTGCAACCAGTATGAAACTGGTGGTCATTTCTACATTCCGAGCAACCTAGGCTTCACCATAGGGCGTTGCTCCAACAGATTGAATAGTTCGGGCCTTAGAAGTCAACGCCCGAAGCATAAAATGCAAAAAAAATACAACAGTGTTTCCATCGTATAAAACGAATAATTGCAACCAGTGTGAAAGTTATGGTCATTTCTACTTTCCTAGCAACCTAGGCTTCACCCTAGGGCGTTGCTCCAACAGATTGAATAGTTAGGGCCTTAGAACTCTACGCCCGAGCCATAAAATGCAAAAAAAAATACAACAGTGTTTCCATCATTTAACAGGAATAATTGCGACCAGTTTGGAAGTGATGGCCAATTCTACCTTCCGGGCAACCTAGGCTTCACTCTAGGGCGTTGCTCCAACAGATCGAATAGTTAGTGCCTTAGATGTCAACGCCAGAAGCATAAAATACGATATAACTACAACAGCGTTTCCATCGTATAAAACGATTAATTGCAGCCAGTGTGAAAGTTATGGTCATTTCTACATTCCGAGCAACCTAGGATTCACTCTAGGGCGTTGCTCCACCAGATCGAATAGTTAGGTCCTTAGAAGTCAACGCCCGAAGCATAAAATGCAATAAAAATACAACAGTGTATCCATCGTATAAAACGAATAATTGCAACCAGTATGAAACTTATGGTCATTTCTACTTTCCGAGCAACCTAGGCTTCACCCTAGGGCCTTGCTCCAACAGATTGAATAGTTAGGGCCTTAGAAGTCTACGCCCGAACCATAAAATGCAAAAAAAATACAACAGTGTTTCCATCATATAACAGGAATAATTGCAACCAATTTGTAAAGTGATGGCCAATTCTACGTTCCGGGCAACCTAGGCTTCACTCTAAGGCGTTGCTCCACCGTATCGAATAGTTAGTGCCTTAGAAGTCAACGCCAGAAGCATAAAATACAATATAAATACAACAGCTTTTCCATCGTATAAAACGAATAATTGCAACCAGTATGAAACTGGTGGTCATTTCTACATTCCGAGCAACCTAGGCTTCACCATAGGGCGTTGCTCCAACAGATTGAATAGTTCGGGCCTTAGAAGTCAACGCCCGAAGCATAAAATGCAAAAAAAATACAACAGTGTTTCCATCGTATAAAACGAATAATTGCAACCAGTGTGAAAGTTATGGTCATTTCTACTTTCCTAGCAACCTAGGCTTCACCCTAGGGCGTTGCTCCAACAGATTGAATAGTTAGGGCCTTAGAACTCTACGCCCGAGCCATAAAATGCAAAAAAAAATACAACAGTGTTTCCATCATATAACAGGAATAATTGCGACCAGTTTGAAAGTGATGGCCAATTCTACGTTCCGGGCAACCTAGGCTTCACTCTAGGGCGTTGCTCCAACAGATCGAATAGTTAGTGCCTTAGAAGTCAACGCCAGAAGCATAAAATACAATATAAATACAACAGCTTTTCCATCGTATAAAACGAATAATTGCAACCAGTGTGAAAGTTATGGTCATTTCTACATTCCGAGCAACCTAGGATTCACTCTAGGGCGTTGCTCCACCAGATCGAATAGTTAGGTCCTTAGAAGTAAACGCCAGAAGCATAAAATACGATGTAACTGCAACAGCGTTTCCATCGTATAAAACGAATAATTGCAACCAGTGTGAAAGTTATGGTCATTTCTACATTCCGAGCAACCTAGGATTCACTCTAGGGCGTTGCTCCACCAGATCGAATAGTTAGGTCCTTAGAAGTCAACGCCAGAAGCATAAAATACAATATAAATACAACAGTTTTTCCATCGTATAACAAGATTAATTGCAACCAGTTTGAAAGTGATGGTCATTTCTCCTTTCCGGGCAACCTAGGCTTCACTCTAGGGCGTTGCTCCACCAGATCGAATAGTTAGGTCCTTAGAAGTAAACGCCAGAAGCATAAAATACGATGTAACTGCAACAGCGTTTCCATCGTATAAAACGAATAATTGCAACCAGTATGAATCTTATGGTCATTTCTACTTTCCGAGCAACCTAGGCTTCACCCTAGGGCGCTGCTCCAGCAGATTGAATAGTTAGGGCCTTAGAAGTCAACGCCCGAACCATAAAATGCAAAAAAAACACAACAGTGCTTCCATCATATAACAGGAATAATTGCAACAAGTTTGAAAGCGATGGCCAATTCTACGTTCCGGGCAACCTAGGCTTCACTCTATTGCGTTGCTCCACCAGGTCGAATAGTTAGTGCCTTAGAAGTCAACGCCAGAAGCATAAAATACAATATAAATACAACAGCTTTTCCATCGTATAAAACGAATAACTGCAACCAGTATGAAACTTATGGTCATTTCTACTTTCCGAGCAACCTAGACTTCACCCTAGGGCGTTGCTCCAACGGATTGAATAGTTAGGGCCTTAGAAGTCAACGCCCGAACCATAAAATGCAAAAAAAATAGAACAGCGTTTCCATCGTATAAAACGAATAATTGCAACAAGTGTGAAAGTTATGGTCATTTCTACATTCCGAGCAACCTAGGATTCACTCTAGGGCGTTGCTCCACCAGATCGAATAGTTAGGTCTTTAGAAGTAAACGACAGAAGCATAAAATACGATATAAATACAACAGCGTTTCCATCGTATAAAACGAATAATTGCAACCAGTGTGAAACTTATGGTCATTTCTACTTTCCGAGCAACCTAGGCTTCACCCTAGGGCGCTGCTCCAACAGATTGAATAGTTAGGGCCTTAGAAGTCAACGCCCGAACCATAAAATGCAAAAATAATACAACAGCGTTTCCATCGTATAAAACGAATAATTGCAACAAGTGTGAAAGTTATGGTCATTTCTACATTCCGAGCAACCTATGCTTCACTCTAGGGCGTTGCTCCACCAGATCGAATAGTTAGTGCCTTAGAAGTCAACGCCAGAAGCATAAAATACAATATAAATACAACAGCTTTTCCATCGTATAAAACGAATAATTGCAACAAGTGTGTAAGTTATGGTCATTTCTACATTCCGAGCAACCTAGGATTCACTCCAGGGCGTTGCTCCACCAGATCGAATAGTTAGGTCCTTAGAAGTAAACGCCAGAAGCATAAAATACGATATAAATACAACAGCTTTTCCATCGTATAAAACGAATAACTGCAACCAGTATGAAACTTATGGTCATTCCTACTTTCCGAGCAACCTAGGCTTCACCCTAGGGCGCTGCTCCAGCAGATTGAATAGTTAGGGCCTTAGAAGTCAACGCCCGAACCATAGAATGCAAAAAAAACACAACAGTGCTTCCATCATATAACAGGAATAATTGCAACCAGTTTGAAAGCGATGGCCAATTCTACGTCCCGGCAACCTAGGCTTCACTCTATTGCGTTGCTCCACCAGGTCGAATAGTTAGTGCCTTAGAAGTCAACGCCAGAAGCATAAAATACAATATAAATACAACAGTTTTTCCATCGTATAAAACAAATAATTGCAACCAGTATGAAACTTATGGTCATTTCTACTTTCCAAGCAACCTAGGCTTCACCCTAGGGCGTTGCTCCAACGGATTGAATAGTTAGGGCCTTAGAAGTCAACGCCCGAACCATAAAATGCAAAAAAAATACAACAGCGTTTCCATCGTATAAAACGAATAATTGCAACAAGTGTGAAAGTTATGGTCATTTCTACATTCCGAGCAACCTAGGATTCACTCTAGGGCGTTGCTCCACCAGATCGAATAGTTAGGTCCTTTGAAGCAAACGCCAGAAGCATAAAATACGATATAAATACAACAGCGTTTCCATCGTATAAAACGAATAATTGCAACAAGTGTGAAAGTTATGGTCATTTCTACATTCCGAGCAACCTAGCATTCACTCTAGGGCGTTGCTCCACCAGATCGAATAGTTAGGTCCTTAGAAGTAAACGACAGAAGCATAAAATACGATATAAATACAACAGCGTTTCCATCGTATGAGACGAATAATTGCAACCAGTGTGAAAGTTATGGTCATTTCTACATTCCGAGCAACCTAGGATTCACTCTAGGGCGTTGCTCCACCAGATCGAATAGTTAGGTCCTTAGAAGTCAACGCCAGAAGCATAAAATACAATATAAATACAACAGCTTTTCCATCGTATAAAACGAATAACTGCAACCAGTATGAAACTTATGGTCATTTCTACTTTCCGAGCAACCTAGGCTTCACCCTAGGGCGCTGCTCCAGCAGATTGAATAGTTAGGGCCTTAGAAGTCAACGCCCGAACCATAAAATGCAAAAAAAACACAACAGTGCTTCCATCATATAACAGGAATAATTGCAACCAGTTTGAAAGCGATGGCCAATTCTACGTTCCGGGCAACCTAGGCTTCACTCTATTGCGTTGCTCCACCAGGTCGAATAGTTAGTGCCTTAGAAGTCAACGCCAGAAGCATAAAATACAATATAAATACAACAGCTTTTCCATCGTATAAAACGAATAACTGCAACCAGTATGAAACTTATGGTCATTTCTACTTTCCGAGCAACCTAGGCTTCACCCTAGGGCGTTGCTCCAACGGATTGAATAGTTAGGGCCTTAGAAGTCAACGCCCGAACCATAAAATGCAAAAAAAATACAACAGCGTTTCCATCGTATAAAACGAATAATTGCAACAAGTGTGAAAGTTATGGTCATTTCTACATTCCGAGCAACCTAGGATTCACTCTAGGGCGTTGCTCCACCAGATCGAATAGTTAGGTCTTTAGAAGTAAACGACAGAAGCATAAAATACGATATAAATACAACAGCGTTTCCATCGTATAAAACGAATAATTGCAACCAGTGTGAAACTTATGGTCATTTCTACTTTCCGAGCAACCTAGGCTTCACCCTAGGGCGCTGCTCCAACAGATTGAATAGTTAGGGCCTTAGAAGTCAACGCCCGAACCATAAAATGCAAAAATAATACAACAGCGTTTCCATCGTATAAAACGAATAATTGCAACAAGTGTGAAAGTTATGGTCATTTCTACATTCCGAGCAACCTATGCTTCACTCTAGGGCGTTGCTCCACCAGATCGAATAGTTAGTGCCTTAGAAGTCAACGCCAGAAGCATAAAATACAATATAAATACAACAGCTTTTCCATCGTATAAAACGAATAATTGCAACAAGTGTGTAAGTTATGGTCATTTCTACATTCCGAGCAACCTAGGATTCACTCCAGGGCGTTGCTCCACCAGATCGAATAGTTAGGTCCTTAGAAGTAAACGCCAGAAGCATAAATACGATATAAATACAACAGCTTTTCCATCGTATAAAACGAATAACTGCAACCAGTATGAAACTTATGGTCATTCCTACTTTCCGAGCAACCTAGGCTTCACCCTAGGGCACTGCTCCAGCAGATTGAATAGTTAGGGCCTTAGAAGTCAACGCCCGAACCATAGAATGCAAAAAAAACACAACAGTGCTTCCATCATATAACAGGAATAATTGCAACCAGTTTGAAAGCGATGGCCAATTCTACGTCCCGGCAACCTAGGCTTCACTATATTGCGTTGCTCCACCAGGTCGAATAGTTAGTGCCTTAGAAGTCAACGCCAGAAGCATAAAATACAATATAAATATAACAGTTTTTCCATCGTATAAAACAAATAATTGCAACCAGTATGAAACTTATGGTCATTTCTACTTTCCAAGCAACCTAGGCTTCACCCTAGGGCGTTGCTCCAACGGATTGAATAGTTAGGGCCTTAGAAGTCAACGCCCGAACCATAAAATGCAAAAAAAATACAACAGCGTTTCCATCGTATAAAACGAATAATTGCAACAAGTGTGAAAGTTATGGTCATTTCTACATTCCGAGCAACCTAGGATTCACTCTAGGGCGTTGCTCCACCAGATCGAATAGTTAGGTCCTTAGAAGTAAACGACAGAAGCATAAAATACGATATAAATACAACACCGTTTCCATCGTATAAAACGAATAATTGCAACCAGTGTGAAACTTATGGTCATTTCTACTTTCCGAGCAACCTAGGCTTCACCCTAGGGCGCTGCTCCAACAGATTGAATAGTTAGGGCCTTAGAAGTCAACGCCCGAACCATAAAATGCAAAAATAATACAACAGAGTTTCCATCGTATAAAACGAATAATTGCAACAAGTGTGAAAGTTATGGTCATTTCTACATTCCGAGCAACCTATGCTTCACTCTAGGTCGTTGCTCCACCAGATCGAATAGTTAGTGCCTTAGAAGTCAACGCCAGAAGCATAAAATACAATATAAATACAACAGCTTTTCCATCGTATAAAACGAATAATTGCAACAAGTGTGTAAGTTATGGTCATTTCTACATTCCCAGCAACCTAGGATTCACTCTAGGGCGTTGCTCCTCCAGATCGAATAGTTAGGTCTTTAGAAGTAAACGCCAGAAGCATAAAATACGATATAAATACAATAGCTTTTCCATCGTATAAAAGGAGTAATTGCAAACAGTGTGAAAGTAATGGTCATTTCTACGTTCCGGGCAAGCTGGGCTTCACCCTAGGCTGTTGTTCCACCAGATCGAATAGTTAGGGCCTAAGAAGTGAACGCCAGAAGCATAAAATGCAATAAAAATACAACAGTTTTTCCATCGTATAACAAGATGAATTGCAACCAGTTTGAAGGTGATGGTCATTTCTCCTTTCCGGGCAACCTAGGCTTCACTCTAGGGCGTTGCTCCACCAGATCGAATAGTTAGGTCCTTAGAAGTAAACGCCAGACGCATAAAATACGATATAAATACAACAGCGTTTCCATCGTATAAAACGAATAATTGCAACAAGTGTGAAAGTTATGGTCATTTCTACATTCCGAGCAACCTAGCATTCACTCTAGGGCGTTGCTCCACCAGATCGAATAGTTAGGTCCTTAGAAGTAAACGACAGAAGCATAAAATACGATATAAATACAACAGCGTTTCCATCGTATGAAACGAATAATTGCAACCAGTGTGAAAGTTATGGTCATTTCTACATTCCGAGCAACCTAGGATTCACTCTAGGGCGTTGCTCCACGAGATCGAATAGTTAGGTCCTTAGAAGTCAACGCCAGAAGCATAAAATACAATATAAATACAACAGCTTTTCCATCGTATAAAACGAATAACTGCAACCAGTATGAAACTTATGCTCATTTCTACTTTCCGAGCAACCTAGGCTTCACCCTAGGGCGCTGCTCCAGCAGATTGAATAGTTAGGGCCTTAGAAGTCAACGCCCGAACCATAAAATGCAAAAAAAACACAACAGTGCTTCCATCATATAACAGGAATAATTGCAACCAGGTTGAAAGCGATGGCCAATTCTACGTTCCGGGCAACCTAGGCTTCACTCTATTGCGTTGCTCCACCAGGTCGAATAGTTAGTGCCTTAGAAGTCAACGCCAGAAGCATAAAATACAATATAAATACAACAGTTTTTCCATCGTATAAAACAAATAATTGCAACCAGTATGAAACTTATGGTCATTTCTACTTTCCAAGCAACCTAGGCTTCACCCTAGGGCGTTGCTCCAACGGATTGAATAGTTAGGGCCTTAGAAGTCAACGCCCGAACCATAAAATGCAAAAAAAATACAACAGCGTTTCCATCGTATAAAACGTATAATTGCAACAAGTGTGAAAGTTATGGTCATTTCTACATTCCGAGCAACCTAGGATTCACTCTAGGGCGTTGCTCCACAAGATCGAATAGTTAGGTCCTTAGAAGTAAACGACAGAAGCATAAAATACGATATAAATACAACAGCGTTTCCATCGTATAAAACGAATAATTGCAACCAGTGTGAAACTTATGGTCATTTCTACTTTCCGAGCAACCTAGGCTTCACCCTAGGGCGCTGCTCCAACAGATTGAATAGTTAGGGCCTTAGAAGTCAACGCCCGAACCATAAAATGCAAAAATAATACAACAGCGTTTCCATCGTATAAAAGGAGTAATTGCAAACAGTGTGAAAGTAATGGTCATTTCTACGTTCCGGGCAAGCTGGGCTTCACCCTAGGCTGTTGTTCCACCAGATCGAATAGTTAGGGCCTAAGAAGTGAACGCCAGAAGCATAAAATGCAATAAAAATACAACAGTTTTTCCATCGTATAACAAGATGAATTGCAACCAGTTTGAAGGTGATGGTCATTTCTCCTTTCCGGGCAACCTAGGCTTCACTCTAGGGCGTTGCTCCACTAGATCGAATAGCTGGGGACTTAGAAGTCAACGCCAGAAGCATAAAATACAATATAAATACAACAGTTTTTCCATCGTATAAAACGAATAATTGCAACCAGTATGAAACTGATGGTCATTTCTACTTTCCGAGCAACCTACGATTCACTCTAGGGCGTTGCTCCACCAGATCGAATAGTTAGGTCCTTAGAAGTAAACGCCAGAAGCATAAAATACGATATAACTACAACAGCGTTTCCATCGTATAAAACGAATAATTGCAACCAGTGTGAAAGTTATGGTCATTTCTACATTCCGAGCAACCTAGGATTCACTCTAGGGCGTTGCTCCACCAGATCGAATAGTTAGGTCCTTAGAAGTAAACGCCAGAAGCATAAAATACGATATAAATACAACAGCGTTTCCATCGTATAAAACGAATAATTGCAACCAGTGTGAAAGTTATGGTCATTTCTACATTCCCAGCAACCTAGGATTCACTCTAGGGCGTTGCTCCTCCAGATCGAATAGTTAGGTCTTTAGAAGTAAACGCCAGAAGCATAAAATACGTTATAAATACAACAGCTTTTCCATCGTATAAAAGGAATAATTGCAAACAGTGTGAAAGTAATGGTCATTTCTACGTTCCGGGCAAGCTGGGCTTCACCCTAGGCTGTTGTTCCACCAGATCGAATAGTTAGGGCCTAAGAAGTGAACGCCAGAAGCATAAAATGCAATAAAAATACAACAGTTTTTCCATCGTATAACAAGATGAATTGCAACCAGTTTGAAGGTGATGGTCATTTCTCCTTTCCGGGCAACCTAGGCTTCACTCTAGGGCGTTGCTCCACTAGATCGAATAGCTGGGGACTTAGAAGCCAACGCCAGAAGCATAAAATACAATATAAATACAACAGTGTTTCCATCGTATAAAACGAATAATTGCAACCAGTATGAAACTTATGGTCATTTCTACTTTCCGAGCAAGCTAGTCTTCACCATAGGGCGTTGCTCCAACAGATTGAATAGTTAGGGCCTTAGAACTCTACGCCCGAGCCATAAAATGCAAAAAAAATACAACAGTGTTTCCATCATATAACAGGAATAATTGCGACCAGTTTGAAAGTGATGGTCATTTCTACATACCCAGCAACCTAGGATTCACTCTAGGGCGTTGCTCCACCAGATCGAATAGTTAGGTCCTTAGAAGTCAACGCCAGAAGCATAAAATACGATATAAATACAACAGCTTTTCCATCGTATAAAACGAATAATTGCAACTAGTGTGAAAGTAATGGTCATTTCTACGTTCCGAGCACCCTAGGCGTCACTCTAGGGCGTTGCTCCACCACATCTAATAGCTACGGCCTTAGAAGTCAACGCCAGAGTCATAAAGTACAATATAAATACAACAGCGTTTCCATCGTATAAAACGAATAATTGCAACCAGTGTGAAAGTTATGGTCATTTCTACATTCCGAGCAACCTAGGATTCACTCTAGGGCGTTGCTCCACCAGATCGAATAGTTAGGTCCTTAGAAGTAAACGCCAGACGCATAAAATACGATATAAATACAACAGCGTTTCCATCGTATAAAACGAATAATTGCAACAAGTGTGAAAGTTATGGTCATTTCTACATTCCGAGCAACCTAGCATTCACTCTAGGGCGTTGCTCCACCAGATCGAATAGTTAGGTCCTTAGAAGTAAACGACAGAAGCATAAAATACAATATAAATACAACAGCTTTTCCATCGTATAAAACGAATAACTGCAACCAGTATGAAACTTATGGTCATTTCTACTTTCCGAACAACCTAGGCTTCACCCTAGGGCGCTGCTCCAGCAGATTGAATAGTTAGGGCCTTAGAAGTCAACGCCCGAACCATAAAATCCAAAAAAAACACAACAGTGCTTCCATCATATAACAGGAATAATTGCAACCAGTTTGAAAGCGATGGCCAATTCTACGTTCCGGGCAACCTAGGCTTCACTCTATTGCGTTGCTCCACCAGGTCGAATAGTTAGTGCCTTAGAAGTCAACGCCAGAAGCATAAAATACAATATAAATACAACAGTTTTTCCATCGTATAAAACAAATAATTGCAACCAGTATGAAACTTATGGTCATTTCTACTTTCCAAGCAACGTAGGCTTCACCCTAGGGCGTTGCTCCAACGGATTGAATAGTTAGGGCCTTAGAAGTCAACGCCCGAACCATAAAATGCAAAAAAATACAACAGTGTTTCCATCATATAACAGGAATAATTGCGACCTGTTTGAAAGTGATGGCCAATTCTACGTTCCGGGCAACCTAGGCTTCACTCTAGGGCGCTGCTCCAACAGATCGAATAGTTAGTGCCTTAGAAGTCAACGCCAGAAGCATAAAATACAATATAAATACAACAGCTTTTCCATCGTATAAAACGAATAATTGCAACCAGTATGAAACTTATGGTCATTTCTACTTTCCTAGCAACCTAGGCTTCACCCTAGGGCGTTGCTCCAACAGATTGAATAGTTAGGGCCTTAGAACTCTACGCCCGAGCCATAAAATGCAAAAAAAATACAACAGTGTTTCCATCATATAACAGGAATAATTGGGAGCAGTTTGAAAGTGATGGCCAATTCTACGTTCCGGGCAACCTAGGCTTCACTCTAGGGCGTTGCTCCAACAGATCGAATAGTTAGTGCCTTAGAAGTCAACGCCAGAAGCATAAAATACAATATAAATACAACAGCTTTTCCATCGTATAAAACGAATAATTGCAACCAGTGTGAAAGTTATGGTCATTTCTACATTCCTAGCAACCTAGGATTCACTCTAGGGCGTTGCTCCACCAGATCGAATAGTTAGGTCCTTAGAAGTAAACGCCAGAAGCATAAAGTACGACATAAATACAACAGCGTTTCCATCGTCTAAAACGAATAATTGCAGCCAGTGTGAAAGTTATGGTCATTTCTACATTCCGAGCAACCTAGGATTCACTCTAGGGCGTTGCTCCACCAGATCGAATAGTTAGGTCCTTAGAAGTCAACGCCAGAAGCATAAAATACAATATAAATACAACAGCTTTTCCATCGTATAAAACGAATAACTGCAACCAGTATTAAACTTATGGTCATTTCTACTTCCCGAGCAACCTAGGCTTCACCCTAGGGCGTTGCTCCAACAGATTGAATAGCTAGGGCCGTAGAAGTCTACGCCCGAACCATAAAATACAAAAAAAATACAACAGTGTTTCCATCATATAACAGGAATAATTTCGACCAGTTTGAAAGTGATGGCCAATTCTACGTTTCGGGCAATCTAGGCTTCACTCTAGGGCGTTGCTCCACCAGATCGAACTGTTAGGTCCTTAGAAGTAAACGCCAGAAGCATAAAATGCGATGTAACTGCAACAGCGTTTCCATCGTATAAAACGAATAATTGCAACCAGTGTGAAAGTTATGGTCATTTCTACATTCCGAGCAACCTAGGATTCACCCTAGGGCGTTGCTCCAACAGATTGAATAGTTAGGGCCTTAGAAGTAAACGCCAGAAGCATAAAATACGATGTAACTGCAACAGCGTTTCCATCGTATAAAACGAATAATTGCAACCAGTGTGAAAGTTATGGTCATTTCTACATTCCGAGCAACCTAGGATTCACTCTAGGGCGTTGCTCCACCAGATCGAATAGTTAGGTCCTTAGAAGTCAACGCCAGAAGCATAAAATACAATATAAATACAACAGTTTTTCCATCGTATAACAAGATTAATTGCAACCAGTTTGAAAGTGATGGTCATTTCTCCTTTCCGGGCAACCTAGGCTTCACTCTAGGGCGTTGCTCCACCAGATCGAATAGTTAGGTCCTTAGAAGTAAACGCCAGAAGCATAAAATACGATGTAACTGCAACAGCGTTTCCATCGTATAAAACGAATAATTGCAACCAGTGTGAAAGTTATGGTCATTTCTACATTCCGAGCAACCTAGGATTCACTCTAGGGCGTTAGTCCACCAGATCGAATAGTTAGGTCCTTAGAAGTCAACGCCAGAAGCATAAAATACAATATAAATACAACAGTTTTTCCATCGTATAAAACGAATAATTGGAACCAGTATGAAACTGGTGGTCATTTCTACATTCCGAGCAACCTAGGCTTCACCATAGGGCGTTGCTCCAACAGATTGAATAGTTCGGGCCTTAGAAGTCAACGCCCGAAGCATAAAATGCAATAAAAATACAACAGTGTATCCATCGTATAAAACGAATAATTGCAACCAGTATGAAACTTATGGTCATTTCTACTTTCCGAGCAACCTAGGCTTCACCCTAGGGCCTTGCTCCATCAGATTGAATAGTTAGGGCCTTAGAAGTCAACGCCCGATCCATAAAATGCAAAAAAAATACAACAGTGTTTCCATCATATAACAGGAATAATTGCAACCAATTTGGAAAGTGATGGCCAATTCTACGTTCCGGGCAACCTAGGCTTCACTCTAGGGCGCTGCTCCAACAGATCGAATAGTTAGTGCCTTAGAAGTCAACGCCAGAAGCATAAAATACAATATAAATACAACAGCTTTTCCATCGTATAAAACGAATAATTGCAACCAGCATGAAACTTATGGTCATTTCTACTTTCCTAGCAACCTAGGCTTCACCCTAGGGCGTTGCTCCAACAGATTGAATAGTTAGGGCCTTAGAACTCTACGCCCGAGCCATAAAATGCAAAAAAAATACAACAGTGTTTCCATCATATAACAGGAATAATTGCGACCAGTTTGAAAGTGATGGCCAATTCTACGTTCCGGGCAACCTAGGCTTCACTCTAGGGCGTTGCTCCAACAGATCGAATAGTTAGTGCCTTAGAAGTCAACGCCAGAAGCATAAAATACAATATAAATACAACAGCTTTTCCATCGTATAAAACGAATAATTGCAACCAGTGTGAAAGTTATGGTCATTTCTACATTCCGAGCAACCTAGGATTCACTCTAGGGCGTTGCTCCACCAGATCGAATAGTTAGGTCAATAGAAGTAAACGCCAGAAGCATAAAGTACGACATAAATACAACAGCGTTTCCATCGTATAAAACGAATAATTGCAACAAGTGTGAAAGTTATGGTCATTTCTACATTCCGAGCAACCTAGGATTCACTCTAGGGCGTTGCTCCACCAGGTCGAATAGTTAGGTGCTTAGAAGTAAACGCCAGAAGCATAAAATACGATATAACTACAACAGCGTTTCCATCGTATAAAACGAATAATTGCAACAAGTGTGAAAGTTATGGTCATTTCTACATTCCGAGCAACCTAGGATTCACTCTAGGGCGTTGCTCCACCAGATCCAATAGTTAGGTCCTTAGAAGTCAACGCCAGAAGCATAAAATACGATATAAATACAACAGTTTTTCCATCGTATATCAAGATTAGTAGAAACCAGTTTGAAAGTGATGGTCATTTCTCCTTTCCGGGCAACCTAGGCTTCACTCGGGGGCGTTGCTCCACTAGATCGAATAGCTAGGGCCTTAGAAGTCAACGCCAGAAGCATAAAATACAATATAAATACAACAGTGTTTCCATCGTATAAAACGAATAATTGCAACCAGTATGAAACTTATGGTCATTTCTACTTTCCGAGCAAGCTAGTCTTCACCATAGGGCGTTGCTCCAACAGATTGAATAGTTAGGACCTTAGAAGTGAACGCCCGAACCATAAAATGCAAAAAAATACAACAGTGTTTCCATCATATAACAGGAATAATTGCAACCAGTTTGAAAGTGATGGCCAATTCTACGTTCCGGGCAAACTAGGCTTCTATCTAGGGCGTTGCTCCACCAGATCTAATAGATAGTGCCTTAGAAGTCAACGCCAGAAGCATAAAATAAAATATAAATACAACAGTTTTTCCATCGTATAAAACGAATAATTGCAACCAGTATGAAACTTATGGTCATTTCTACTTTCCGAGCAACCTAGGCTTCACCCTAGGGCGTTGCTCCAACAGATCGAATAGATAGTGCCTTAGAAGTCAACGCCAGAAGCATAAAATAAAATATAAATACAACAGTTTTTCCATCGTATAAAACGAATAATTGCAACCAGTATGAAACTTATGGTCATTTCTACTTTCCGAGCAACCTAGGCTTCACCCTAGGGCCTTGCTCCAACAGATTGAATAGTTAGGGCCTTGGAAGTCAACGCCCGAACCATAAAATGCAAAAAAAATACAACAGTGTTTCCATCGTATAAAACGAATAATTGCAACCAGTGTGAAAGTTATGGTCATTTCTACTTTCCTAGCAACCTAGGCTTCACCCTAGGTTGTTGCTCCAACAGATTGAATAGTTAGGGCCTTAGAACTCTACGCCCGAGCCATAAAATGCAAAAAAAATACAACAGTGTTTCCATCATATAACAGGAATAATTGGGACCAGTTTGAAAGTGATGGCCTATTCTACGTTCCGGGCAACCTAGGCTTCACTCTAGGGCGTTGCTCCAACAGATCGAATAGTTAGTGCCTTAGAAGTCAACGCCAGAAGCATAAAATACAATATAAATACAACAGCTTTTCCATCGTATAAAACGAATAATTGCAACCAGTGTGAAAGTTATGGTCATTTCTACATTCCGAGCAACCTAGGATTCACTCTAGGGCGTTGCTCCACCAGATCGAATAGTTAGGTCCTTAGAAGTAAACGCCAGAAGCATAAAGTACGACATAAATACAACAGCGTTTCCATCGTATAAAACGAATAATTGCAACAAGTGTGAAAGTTATGGTCATTTCTACATTCCGAGCAACCTAGGATTCACTCTAGGGCGTTGCTCCACCAGATCGAATAGTTAGGTCCTTAGAAGTAAACGCCAGAAGCATAAAGTACGACATAAATACAACAGCGTTTCCATCGTATAAAACGAATAATTGCAACAAGTGTGAAAGTTATGGTCATTTCTACATTCCGAGCAACCTAGGATTCACTCTAGGGCGTTGCTCCGCCAGGTCGAATAGTTAGGTCCTTAGAAGTAAACGCCAGAAACATAAAGTACGATATAAATGCAACAGCGTTTCCATCGTATAAAACGAATAATTGCAACAAGTGTGAAAGTTATGGTCATTTCCACATTCCGAGCAACCTAGGATTCACTCTAGGGCGTTGCTCCAACAGATCGAATAGTTAGTGCCTTAGAAGTAAACGCCAGAAGCATAAAATACGATATAACTACAACAGCGTTTCCATCGTATAAAACGAATAATTGCAACCAGTGTGAAATTTATGGTCATTTCTACATTGCGAGCAACCTAGGATTCACTCCAGGGCGTTGCTCCACCAGATCGAATAGTTAGGTCCTTAGAAGTCAACGCCAGAAGCATAAAATACGATATAAATACAACAGTTTTTCCATCATATAACAAGATTAGTAGCAACCAGGTTGAAAGTGATGGTCATTTCTCCTTTCCGGGCAACCTAGGCTTCACTCTAGGGCGTTGCTCCACTAGATCGAATAGCTAGGGCCTTAGAAGTCAACGCCAGAAGCATAAAATACAATATAAATACAACAGTGTTTCCATCGTATAAAACGAATAATTGCAACCAGTATGAAACTTATGGTCATTTCTACTTTCCGAGCAAGCTAGGCTTCACCATAGGGCGTTGCTCCAACAGATTGAATAGTTAGGACCTTAGAAGTGAACGCCCGAACCATAAAATGCAAAAAAATACAACAGTGTTTCCATCATATATCAGGTATAATTGCAACCAGTTTGAAAGTGATGGCCAATTCTACGTTCCGGGCAAACTAGGATTCTATCTAGGGCGTTGCTCCACCAGATCGAATAGATAGTGCCTTAGAAGTCAACGCCAGAAGCATAAACTAAAATATAAATACAACAGTTTTTCCATCGTATAAAACGAATAATTGCAAACAGTATGAAACTTATGGTCATTTCTACTTTCCGAGCAACCTAGGCTTCACCCTAGGGCCTTGCTCCAACAGATTGAATAGTTAGGGCCTTAGAAGTCAACGCCCGAACCATAAAATGCAAAAAAAATACAACAGTGTTTCCATCATATAACAGGAATAACTGCAACCAATTTGGAAAGTGATGGCCAATTCTACGTTCCGGGCAACCTAGGCTTCACTCTAAGGCGTTGCTCCACCATATCGAATAGTTAGTGCCTTAGAAGTCAACGCCAGAAGCATAAAATACAATATAAATACAACAGCTTTTCCATCGTATAAAACGAATAATTGCAACAAGTGTGAAAGTTATGGTCATTTCTACATTCCGAGCAACCTAGGATTCACTCTAGGGCGATGCTCCACCAGATCGAATAGTTAGGTCCTTAGAAGTAAACGCCAGAAGCATAAAATACGATATAACTACAACAGCGTTTCCATCGTATAAAACGAATAATTGCAACCAGTGTGAAAGTTATGGTCATTTCTACATTCCGAGCAACCTAGGCTTCACTCTAGGGCGTTGCTCCTCCGGATCGAATAGTTAGGTCCTTAGAAGTCAACGCCAGAAGCATAAAATACGATATAAATACAACAGTTTTTCCATCGTATATCAATATTAGTAGCAACCAGTTTGAAAGTGATGGTCATTTCTCCTTTCCGGGCAACCTAGGCTTCACTCTGGGGCGTTGCTCCACTAGATCGAATAGCTAGGGCCTTAGAAGTCAACGCCAGAAGCATAAAATACAATATAAATACAACAGTGTTTCCATCGTATAAAACGAATAATTGCAACCAGTATGAAACTTATGGTCATTTCTACTTCCCGAGCAAGCTAGTCTTCACCATAGGGCGTTGCTCCAACAGATTGAATAGTTAGGACCTTAGAAGTGAACGCCCGAAAAATAAAATGCAAAAAAATACAACAGTGTTTCCATCATATAACAGGAATAATTGCAACCAGTTTGAAAGTGATGGCCAATTCTACGTTCCGGGCAAACTAGGCTTCTATCTAGGGCGTTGCTCCACCAGATCGAATAGATAGTGCCTTAGAAGTCAACGCCAGAAGCATAAAATAAAATATAAATACAACAGTTTTTCCATCGTATAAAACGAATAATTGCAACCAGTATGAAACTTATGGTCATTTCTACTTTCCGAGCAACCTAGGCTTCACCCTAGGGCCTTGCTCCAACAGATTGAATAGTTAGGGCCTTAGAAGTCAACGCCCGAACCATAAAATGCAAAAAAAATACAACAGTGTTTCCATCGTATAAAACGAGTAATTGCAACCAGTGTGAAAGTTATGGTCATTTCTACTTTCCTAGCAACCTAGGCTTCACCCTAGGGCGTTGCTCCAACAGATTGAATAGTTAGGGCCTTAGAACTCTACGCCCGAGCCATAAAATGCAAAAAAAATACAACAGTGTTTCCATCATATAACAGGAATAATTGCGACCAGTTTGAAAGTGATGGCCAATTCTACGTTCCGGGCAACCTAGGCTTCACTGTAGGGCGTTGCTCCAACAAATCGAATAGTTAGTGCCTTAGAAGTCAACGCCAGAAGCATAAAATACAATATAAATACAACAGCTTTTCCATCGTATAAAACGAATAATTGCAACCAGTGTGAAAGTTATGGTCATTTCTACATTCCGAGCAACCTAGGATTCACTCTAGGGCGTTGCTCCACCAGATCGAATAGTTAGGTCCTTAGAAGTGAACGCCCGAACCATAAAATGCAAAAAAATACAACAGTGTTTCCATCATATATCAGGAATAATTGCAACCAGTTTGAAAGTGATGGCCAATTCTACGTTCCGGGCAAACTAGGCTTCTATCTAGGGCGTTGCTCCACCAGATCGAATAGATAGTGCCTTAGAAGTCAACGCCAGAAGCATAAAATACGATGTAACTGCAACAGCGTTTCGATCGTATAAAACGAATAATTGCAACCAGTATGAAACTGATGGTCATTTCTACATTCCGATCAACCTAGGCTTCACCATAGGGCGTTGCTCCAACAGATTGAATATTTCGGGCCTTAGAAGTCAACGCCCGAAGCATAAAATGCAATAAAAATACAACAGTGTTTCCATCATATAACAGGAATAATTGCAACCAGTTTGAAAGTGATGGCCAATTCTACGTTCCGGGCAAACTAGGCTTCTATCTAGGGCGTTGCTCCACCAGATCGAATAGATAGTGCCTTAGAAGTCAACGCCAGAAGCATAAAATAAAATATAAATACAACAGTTTTTCCATCGTATAAAACGAATAATTGCAACCAGTATGAAACTTATGGTCATTTCTACTTTCCGAGCAACCTAGGCTTCACCCTAGGGCCTTGCTCCAACAGATTGAATAGTTAGGGCCTTAGAAGTCAACGCCCGAACCATAAAATGCAAAAAAAATACAACAGTGTTTCCATCGTATAAAACGAGTAATTGCAACCAGTGTGAAAGTTATGGTCATTTCTACTTTCCTAGCAACCTAGGCTTCACCCTAGGGCGTTGCTCCAACAGATTGAATAGTTAGGGCCTTAGAACTCTACGCCCGAGCCATAAAATGCAAAAAAAATACAACAGTGTTTCCATCATATAACAGGAATAATTGCGACCAGTTTGAAAGTGATGGCCAATTCTACGTCCCGGGCAACCTAGGCTTCACTCTAGGGCGTTGCTCCAACAGATCGAATAGTTAGTGCCTTAGAAGTCAACGCCAGAAGCATAAAATACAATATAAATACAACAGCTTTTCCATCGTATAAAACGAATAATTGCAACCAGTGTGAAAGTTATGGTCATTTCTACATTCCGAGCAACCTAGGATTCACTCTAGGGCGTTGCTCCACCAGATCGAATAGTTAGGTCCTTAGAAGTAAACGCCAGAAGCATAAAGTACGACATAAATACAACAGCGTTTCCATCGTATAAAACGAATAATTGCAACAAGTGTGAAAGTTATGGTCATTTCTACATTCCGAGCAACCTAGGCTTCACTCTAGGGCGTTGCACCAACAGATCGAATAGTTAGTGCCTTAGAAGTCAACGCCAGAAGCATAAAATACAATATAAATACAACAGCTTTTCCATCGTATAAAACGAATAATTGCAACCAGTGTGAAAGTTATGGTCATTTCTACATTCCGAGCAACCTAGGATTCACTCTAGGGCGTTGCTCCACCAGATCGAATAGTTAGGTCCTTAGAAGTAAACGCCAGAAGCATAAAGTACGACATAAATACAACAGCGTTTCCATCGTATAAAACGAATAATTGCAACAAGTGTGAAAGTTATGGTCATTTCTACATTCCGAGCAACCTAGGATTCACTCTAGGGCGTTGCTCCGCCAGGTCGAATAGTTAGGTCCTTAGAAGTAAACGCCAGAAACATAAAGTACGATATAAATGCAACAGCGTTTCCATCGTATAAAACGAATAATTGCAACAAGTGTGAAAGTTATGGTCATTTCCACATTCCGAGCAACCTAGGATTCACTCTAGGGCGTTGCTCCAACAGATCGAATAGTTAGTGCCTTAGAAGTAAACGCCAGAAGCATAAAATACGATATAACCACAACAGCGTTTCCATCGTATAAAACGAATAATTGCAACCAGTGTGAAATTTATGGTCATTTCTACATTGCGAGCAACCTAGGATTCACTCCAGGGCGTTGCTCCACCAGATCGAATAGTTAGGTCCTTAGAAGTCAACGCCAGAAGCATAAAATACGATATAAATACAACAGTTTTTCCATCATATAACAAGATTAGTAGCAACCAGGTTGAAAGTGATGGTCATTTCTCCTTTCCGGGCAACCTAGGCTTCACTCTAGGGCGTTGCTCCACTAGATCGAATAGCTAGGGCCTTAGAAGTCAACGCCAGAAGCATAAAATACAATATAAATACAACAGTGTTTCCATCGTATAAAACGAATAATTGCAACCAGTATGAAACTTATGGTCATTTCTACTTTCCGAGCAAGCTAGGCTTCACCATAGGGCGTTGCTCCAACAGATTGAATAGTTAGGACCTTAGAAGTGAACGCCCGAACCATAAAATGCAAAAAAATACAACAGTGTTTCCATCATATATCAGGTATAATTGCAACCAGTTTGAAAGTGATGGCCAATTCTACGTTCCGGGCAAACTAGGATTCTATCTAGGGCGTTGCTCCACCAGATCGAATAGATAGTGCCTTAGAAGTCAACGCCAGAAGCATAAATTAAAATATAAATACAACAGTATTTCCATCGTATAAAACGAATAATTGCAACCAGTGTGAAAGTTATGGTCATTTCTACATTCCGGGCAACCTAGGATTCACTCTAGGGCGTTGCTCCACCAGATCGAATAGTTAGGTCCTTAGAAGTAAACGCCAGAAACATAAAGTACGATATAAATGCAACAGCGTTTCCATCGTATAAAACGAATAATTGCAACAAGTGTGAAAGTTATGGTCATTTCTACATTCCGAGCAACCTAGGATTCACTCTAGGGCGTTGCTCCACCAGATCGAATAGTTCGGTCCTTAGAAGTAAACGCCAGAAGCATAAAATACGATATAACTACAACAGCGTTTCCATCGTATAAAACGAATAATTGCAGCCAGTGTGAAAGTTATGGTCATTTCTACATTCCGAGCAACCTAGGATTCACTCTAGGGCGTTGCTCCACCAGATCGAATAGTTAGGTCCTTAGAAGTCAACGCCAGAAGCATAAAATACGATATAAATACAACAGCTTTTCCATCGTATAAAACGAATAACTGCAACCAGTATTAAACTTATGGTCATTTCTACTTTCCGAGCAACCTAGGCTTCACCCTAGGGCGTTGCTCCAACAGATTGAATAGTTAGGGCCGTAGAAGTCTACGCCCGAACCATAAAATACAAAAAAAATACAACTGTGTTTCCATCATATAACAGGAATAATTTCGACCAGTTTGAAAGTGATGGCCAATTCTACGTTTCGGGCAACCTAGGCTTCACTCTAGGGCGTTGCTCCACCAGATCGAACAGTTAGGTCCTTAGAAGTAAAGGCCAGAAGCATAAAATACGATGTAACTGCAACAGCGTTTCCATCGTATAAAACGAATAATTGCAACCAGAGTGAAAGTTATGGTCATTTCTACATTCCGAGCAACCTAGGATTCACTCTAGGGCGTTGCTCCACCAGATCGAATAGTTAGGTCCTTAGAAGTCAACGCCAGAAGCATAAAATACAATATAAATACAACAGTTTTTCCATCGTATAACAAGTTTAATTGCAACCAGTTTGAAAGTGATGGTCATTTCTCCTTTCCGGGCAACCTAGGCTTCACTCTAGGGCGTTGCTCCACCAGATCGAATAGTTAGGTCCTTAGAAGTAAACGCCAGAAGCATAAAATACGATGTAACTGCAACAGCGTTTCCATCGTATAAAACGAATAATTGCAACCAGTATGAAACTGATGGTCATTTCTACATTCCGATCAACCTAGGCTTCACCATAGGGCGTTGCTCCAACAGATTGAATATTTCGGGCCTTAGAAGTCAACGCCCGAAGCATAAAATGCAATAAAAATACAACAGTGTATCCATCGTATAAAACGAATAATTGCAACCAGTATGAAACTTATGGTCATTTCTACTTTCCGAGCAACCTAGGCTTCACCCTAGGGCCTTGCTCCAACAGATTGAATAGTTAGGGCCTTAGAAGTCAACGCCCGAACCATAAAATGCAAAAAAAATACAACAGTGTTTCCATCATATAACAGGAATAATTGCAACCAATTTGGAAAGTGATGGCCAATTCTACGTTCCGTGCAACCTAGGCTTCACTCTAAGGCGTTGCTCCACCATATCGAATAGTTAGTGCCTTAGAAGTAAACGCCAGAAGCATAAAATACGATATAACTACAACAGCGTTTCCATCGTATAAAACGAATAATTGCAACAAGTGTGAAAGTTATGGTCATTTCTACATTCCGAGCAACCTAGGATTCACTCTAGGGCGTTGCTCCACCAGATCGAATAGTTAGGTCCTTAGAAGTAAACGCCAGAAGCATAAAATACGATATAACTACAACAGCGTTTCCATCGTATAAAACGAATAATTGCAACCAGTGTGAAAGTTATGGTCATTTCTACATTCCGAGCAACCTAGGATTCACTCTAGGGCGTTGCTCCAACAGATCGAATAGTTAGTGGCTTAGAAGTAAACGCCAGAAGCATAAAATACGATATAACTACAACAGCGTTTCCATCGTATAAAACGAATAATTGCAACCAGTGTGAAATTTATGGTCATTTCTACATTGCGAGCAACCTAGGATTCACTCCAGGGCGTTGCTCCACCAGATCGAATAGTTAGGTCCTTAGAAGTCAACGCCAGAAGCATAAAATACGATATAAATACAACAGTTTTTCCATCGTGTAACAAGATTAGTAGCAACCAGTTTGAAAGTGATGGTCATTTCTCCTTTCCGGGCAACCTAGGCTTCACTCTGGGGCGTTGCTCCACTAGATCGAATAGCTAGGGCCTTAGAAGTCAACGCCAGAAGCATAAAATACAATATAAATACAACAGTGTTTCCATCGTATAAAACGAATAATTGCAACCAGTATGAAACTTATGGTCATTTCTACTTTCCGAGCAAGCTAGTCTTCACCATAGGGCGTTGCTCCAACAGATTGAATAGTTAGGACCTTAGAAGTGAACGCCCGAACCATAAAATGCAAAAAAATACAACAGTGTTTCCATCATATAACAGGAATAATTGCAACCAGTTTGAAAGTGATGGCCAATTCTACGTTCCGGGCAAACTAGGCTTCTATCTAGGGCGTTGCTCCACCAGATCGAATAGATAGTGCCTTAGAAGTCAACGCCAGAAGCATAAAATAAAATATAAATACAACAGTTTTTCCATCGTATAAAACGAATAATTGCAACCAGTATGAAACTTATGGTCATTTCTACTTTCCGAGCAACCTAGGCTTCACCCTAGGGCCTTGCTCCAACAGATTGAATAGTTAGGGCCTTAGAAGTCAACGCCCGAACCATAAAATGCAAAAAAAATACAACAGTGTTTCCATCGTATAAAACGAGTAATTGCAACCAGTGTGAAAGTTATGGTCATTTCTACTTTCCTAGCAACCTAGGCTTCACCCTAGGGCGTTGCTCCAACAGATTGAATAGTTAGGGCCTTAGAACTCTACGACCGAGCCATAAAATGCAAAAAAAATACAACAGTGTTTCCATCATATATCAGGAATAATTGCGACCAGTTTGAAAGTGATGGCCAATTCTACGTTCCGGGCAACCTAGGCTTCACTGTAGGGCGTTGCTCCAACAGATCGAATAGTTAGTGCCTTAGAAGTCAACGCCAGAAGCATAAAATACAATATAAATACAACAGCTTTTCCATCGTATAAAACGAATAATTGCAACCAGTGTGAAAGTTATGGTCATTTCTACATTCCGAGCAACCTAGGATTCACTCTAGGGCGTTGCTCCACCAGATCGAATAGTTAGGTCCTTAGAAGTAAACGCCAGAAGCATAAAGTACGACATAAATACAACAGCGTTTATATCGTATAAAACGAATAATTGCAACAAGTGTGAAAGTTATGGTCATTTCTACATTCCGAGCAACCTAGGATTCACTCTAGGGCGTTGCTCCGCCAGGTCGAATAGTTAGGTCCTTAGAAGTAAACGCCAGAAACATAAAGTACGATATAAATGCAACAGCGTTTCCATCGTATAAAACGAATAATTGCAACAAGTGTGAAAGTTATGGTCATTTCCACATTCCGAGCAACCTAGGATTCACTCTAGGGCGTTGCTCCAACAGATCGAATAGTTAGTGCCTTAGAAGTATACGCCAGAAGCATAAAATACGATATAACTACAACAGCGTTTCCATCGTATAAAACGAATAATTGCAACCAGTGTGAAATTTATGGTCATTTCTACATTGCGAGCAACCTAGGATTCACTCCAGGGCGTTGCTCCACCAGATCGAATAGTTAGGTCCTTAGAAGTCAACGCCAGAAGCATAAAATACGATATAAATACAACAGTTTTTCCATCATATAACAAGATTAGTAGCAACCAGGTTGAAAGTGATGGTCATTTCTCCTTTCCGGGCAACCTAGGCTTCACTCTAGGGCGTTGCTCCACTAGATCGAATAGCTAGGGCCTTAGAAGTCAACGCCAGAAGCATAAAATACAATATAAATACAACAGTGTTTCCATCGTATAAAACGAATAATTGCAACCAGTATGACACTTATGGTCATTTCTACTTTCCGAGCAAGCTAGGCTTCACCATAGGGCGTTGCTCCAACAGATTGAATAGTTAGGACCTTAGAAGTGAACGCCCGAACCATAAAATGCAAAAAAATACAACAGTGTTTCCATCATATATCAGGTATAATTGCAACCAGTTTGAAAGTGATGGCCAATTCTACGTTCCGGGCAAACTAGGATTCTATCTAGGGCGTTGCTCCACCAGATCGAATAGATAGTGCCTTAGAAGTCAACGCCAGAAGCATAAATTAAAATATAAATACAACAGTTTTTCCATCGTATAAAACGAATAATTGCAAACAGTATGAAACTTATGGTCATTTCTACTTTCCGAGCAACCTAGGCTTCACCCTAGGGCCTTGGTCCAACAGATTGAATAGTTAGGGCCTTAGAAGTCAACGCCCGAACCATAAAATGCAAAAAAAATACAACAGTGTTTCCATCATATAACAGGAATAACTGCAACCAATTTGGAAAGTGATGGCCAATTCTACGTTCCGGGCAACCTAGGCTTCACTCTAAGGCGTTGCTCCACCATATCGAATAGTTAGTGCCTTAGAAGTCAACGCCAGAAGCATAAAATACAATATAAATACAACAGCTTTTCCATCGTATAAAACGAATAATTGCAACAAGTGTGAAAGTTATGGTCATTTCTACATTCCGAGCAACCTAGGATTCACTCTAGGGCGATGCTCCACCAGATCGAATAGTTAGGTCCTTAGAAGTAAACGCCAGAAGCATAAAATACGATATAACTACAACAGCGTTTCCATCGTATAAAACGAATAATTGCAACCAGTGTGAAAGTTATGGTCATTTCTACATTCCGAGCAACCTAGGATTCACTCTAGGGCGTTGCTCCACCAGATCGAATAGTTCGGTCCTTAGAAGTAAACGCCAGAAGCATAAAATACGATATAACTACAACAGCGTTTCCATCGTATAAAACGAATAATTGCAGCCAGTGTGAAAGTTATGGTCATTTCTACATTCCGAGCAACCTAGGATTCACTCTAGGGCGTTGCTCCACCAAATCGAATAGTTAGGTCCTTAGAAGTCAACGCCAGAAGCATAAAATACGATATAAATACAACAGCTTTTCCATCGTATAAAACGAATTATTGCAACCAGTATGAAACTTATGGTCATTTCTACTTTCCTAGCAACATATGCTTCACCCTAGGGCGTTGCTCCAACAGATTGAATAGTTAGGGCCTTAGAACTCTACGCCCGAGCCATAAAATGCAAAAAAAATACAACAGTGTTTCCATCATATAACAGGAATAATTGCGACCAGTTTGAAAGTGATGGCCCATTCTACGTTCCGGGCAACCTCGGCTTCACTCTAGGGCGTTGCTCCAACAGATCGAATAGTTAGTGCCTTAGAAGTCAACGCCAGAAGCATAAAATACAATACAAATACAACAGCTTTTCCATCGTATAAAACGAATAATTGCAACCAGTGTGAAAGTTATGGTCATTTCTACATTCCGGGCAACCTAGGATTCACTCTAGGGCGTTGCTCCACCAGATCGAATAGTTAGGTCCTTAGAAGTAAACGCCAGAAACATAAAGTACGATATAAATGCAACAGCGTTTCCATCGTATAAAACGAATAATTGCAACAAGTGTGAAAGTTATGGTCATTTCTACATTCCGAGCAACCTAGGATTCACTCTAGGGCGTTGCTCCACCAGATCGAATAGTTCGGTCCTTAGAAGTAAACGCCAGAAGCATAAAATACGATATAACTACAACAGCGTTTCCATCGTATAAAACGAATAATTGCAGCCAGTGTGAAAG
The DNA here is from genome assembly GCF_051401765.1 of Calliopsis andreniformis. NCBI lineage: Eukaryota > Metazoa > Arthropoda > Insecta > Hymenoptera > Andrenidae > Calliopsis > Calliopsis andreniformis. The sequence continues at coordinate 884,847 of NW_027480472.1, read as the reverse complement.
TTATGGTCATTTCTACATTCCGAGCAACCTAGGATTCACTCTAGGGCGTTGCTCCACCAGATCGAATAGTTAGGACCTTAGAAGTCAACGCCAGAAGCATAAAATACGATATAAATACAACAGCTTTTCCATCGTATAAAACGAATAACTGCAACCAGTATTAAACTTATGGTCATTTCTACTTTCCGAGCAACCTAGGCTTCACCCTAGGGCGTTGCTCCAACAGATTGAATAGTTAGGGCCGTAGAAGTCTACGCCCGAACCATAAAATACAAAAAAAATACAACTGTGTTTCCATCATATAACAGGAATAATTTCGACCAGTTTGAAAGTGATGGCCAATTCTACGTTTCGGGCAACCTAGGCTTCACTCTAGGGCGTTGCTCCACCAGATCGAACAGTTAGGTCCTTAGAAGTAAACGCCAGAAGCATAAAATACGATGTAACTGCAACAGCGTTTCCATCGTATAAAACGAATAATTGCAACCAGAGTGAAAGTTATGGTCATTTCTACATTCCGAGCAACCTAGGATTCACTCTAGGGCGTTGCTCCACCAGATCGAATAGTTAGGTCCTTAGAAGTCAACGCCAGAAGCATAAAATACAATATAAATACAACAGTTTTTCCATCGTATAACAAGTTTAATTGCAACCAGTTTGAAAGTGATGGTCATTTCTCCTTTCCGGGCAACCTAGGCTTCACTCTAGGGCGTTGCTCCACCAGATCGAATAGTTAGGTCCTTAGAAGTAAACGCCAGAAGCATAAAATACGATGTAACTGCAACAGCGTTTCGATCGTATAAAACGAATAATTGCAACCAGTATGAAACTGATGGTCATTTCTACATTCCGATCAACCTAGGCTTCACCATAGGGCGTTGCTCCAACAGATTGAATATTTCGGGCCTTCGAAGTCAACGCCCGAAGCATAAAATGCAATAAAAATACAACAGTGTATCCATCGTATAAAACGAATAATTGCAACCAGTATGAAACTTATGGTCATTTCTACTTTCCGAGCAACCTAGGCTTCACCCTAGGGCCTTGCTCCAACAGATTGAATAGTTAGGGCCTTAGAAGTCAACGCCCGAACCATAAAATGCAAAAAAAATACAACAGTGTTTCCATCATATAACAGGAATAATTGCAACCAATTTGGAAAGTGATGGCCAATTCTACGTTCCGTGCAACCTAGGCTTCACTCTAAGGCGTTGCTCCACCATATCGAATAGTTAGTGCCTTAGAAGTAAACGCCAGAAGCATAAAATACGATATAACTACAACAGCGTTTCCATCGTATAAAACGAATAATTGCAACAAGTGTGAAAGTTATGGTCATTTCTACATTCCGAGCAACCTAGGATTCACTCTAGGGCGTTGCTCCACCAGATCGAATAGTTAGGTCCTTAGAAGTAAACGCCAGAAGCATAAAATACGATATAACTACAACAGCGTTTCCATCGTATAAAACGAATAATTGCAACCAGTGTGAAAGTTATGGTCATTTCTACATTCCGAGCAACCTAGGATTCACTCTAGGGCGTTGCTCCAACAGATCGAATAGTTAGTGGCTTAGAAGTAAACGCCAGAAGCATAAAATACGATATAACTACAACAGCGTTTCCATCGTATAAAACGAATAATTGCAACCAGTGTGAAATTTATGGTCATTTCTACATTGCGAGCAACCTAGGATTCACTCCAGGGCGTTGCTCCACCAGATCGAATAGTTAGGTCCTTAGAAGTCAACGCCAGAAGCATAAAATACGATATAAATACAACAGTTTTTCCATCATATAACAAGATTAGTAGCAACCAGGTTGAAAGTGATGGTCATTTCTCCTTTCCGGGCAACCTAGGCTTCACTCTAGGGCGTTGCTCCACTAGATCGAATAGCTAGGGCCTTAGAAGTCAACGCCAGAAGCATAAAATACAATATAAATACAACAGTGTTTCCATCGTATAAAACGAATAATTGCAACCAGTATGAAACTTATGGTCATTTCTACTTTCCGAGCAAGCTAGGCTTCACCATAGGGCGTTGCTCCAACAGATTGAATAGTTAGGACCTTAGAAGTGAACGCCCGAACCATAAAATGCAAAAAAATACAACAGTGTTTCCATCATATATCAGGTATAATTGCAACCAGTTTGAAAGTGATGGCCAATTCTACGTTCCGGGCAAACTAGGATTCTATCTAGGGCGTTGCTCCACCAGATCGAATAGATAGTGCCTTAGAAGTCAACGCCAGAAGCATAAAATACAATACAAATACAACAGCTTTTCCATCGTATAAAACGAATAATTGCAACCAGTGTGAAAGTTATGGTCATTTCTACATTCCGGGCAACCTAGGATTCACTCTAGGGCGTTGCTCCACCAGATCGAATAGTTAGGTCCTTAGAAGTAAACGCCAGAAACATAAAGTACGATATAAATGCAACAGCGTTTCCATCGTATAAAACGAATAATTGCAACAAGTGTGAAAGTTATGGTCATTTCTACATTCCGAGCAACCTAGGATTCACTCTAGGGCGTTGCTCCACCAGATCGAATAGTTAGGTCCTTAGAAGTAAACGCCAGAAGCATAAAATACGATATAACTACAACAGCGTTTCCATCGTATAAAACGAATAATTGCAACCAGTGTGAAAGTTATGGTCATTTCTACATTCCGAGCAACCTAGGATTCACTCCAGGGCGTTGCTCCACCAGATCGAATAGTTAGGTCCTTAGAAGTCAACGCCAGAAGCATAAAATACGATATAAATACAACAGTTTTTCCATCGTGTAACAAGATTAGTAGCAACCAGGTTGAAACTGATGGTCATTTCTCCTTTCCGGGCAACCTAGGCCTCACTCTAGGGCGTTGCTCCACTAGATCGAATAGCTAGGGCCTTAGAAGTCAACGCCAGAATCATAAAATACAATTTAAATACAACAGTGTTTCCATCGTATAAAACGAATAATTGCAACCAGTATGAAACTTATGGTCATTTCTACTTTCCGAGCAAGCTAGTCTTCACCATAGGGCGTTGCTCCAACAGATTGAATAGTTAGGACCTTAGAAGTGAACGCCCGAACCATAAAATGCAAAAAAATACAACAGTGTTTCCATCATATAACAGGAATAATTGCAACCAGTTGGAAAGTGATGGCCAATTCTACGTTCCGGGCAAACTAGGCTTCTATCTAGGGCGTTGCTCCACCAGATCGAATAGATCGTGCCTTAGAAGTCAACGCCAGAAGCATAAAATAAAATATAAATACAACAGTTTTTCCATCGTATAAAACGAATAATTGCAACCAGTATGAAACTTATGGTCATTTCTACTTTCAGAGCAACCTAGGCTTCACCCTAGGGCCTTGCTCCAACAGATTGAATAGTTAGGGCCTTAGAAGTCAACGCCCGAACCATAAAATGCAAAAAAAATACAACAGTGTTTCCATCATATAACAGGAATAACTGCAACCAATTTGGAAAGTGATGGCCAATTCTACGTTCCGGGCAACCTAGGCTTCACTCTAAGGCGTTGCTCCACCATATCGAATAGTTAGTGCCTTAGAAGTCAACGCCAGAAGCATAAAATACAATATAAATACAACAGCTTTTCCATCGTATAAAACGAATAATTGCAACAAGTGTGAGAGTTATGGTCATTTCTACATACCGAGCAACCTAGGACTCACTCTAGGGCAATGCTCCACCAGATCGAATAGTTAGGTCCTTAGAAGTAAACGCCAGAAGCATAAAATACGATATAACTACAACAGCGTTTCCATCGTATAAAACGAATAATTGCAACCAGTGTGAAAGTTATGGTCATTTCTACATTCCGAGCAACCTAGGCTTCACTCTAGGGCGTTGCTCCACCAGATCGAATAGTTAGGTCCTTAGAAGTCAACGCCAGAAGCATAAAATACGATATAAATACAACAGTTTTTCCATCGTATATCAATATTAGTAGCAACCAGTTTGAAAGTGATGGTCATTTCTCCTTTCCGGGCAACCTAGGCTTGACTCTGGGGCGTTGCTCCACTAGATCGAATAGTTAGGGCCTTAGAAGTCAACGCCGGAAGCATAAAATACAATATAAATACAACAGTGTTTCCATCGTATAAAACGAATAATTGCAACCAGTATGAAACTTATGGTCATTTCTACTTTCCGAGCAAGCTAGTCTTCACCATAGGGCGTTGCTCCAACAGATTGAATAGTTAGGACCTTAGAAGTGAACGCCCGAACCATAAAATGCAAAAAAATACAACAGTGTTACCATCATATAACAGGAATAATTGCAACCAGTTTGAAAGTGATGGCCAATTCTACGTTCAGGGCAAACTAGGCTTCTATCTAGGGCGTTGCTCCACCAGATCGAATAGATAGTGCCTTAGAAGTCAACGCCAGAAGCATAAAATAAAATATAAATACAACAGTTTTTCCATCGAATAAAACGAATAATTGCAACCAGTATGAAACTTATGGTCATTTCTACTTTCCGAGCATCCTAGGCTTCACCCTAGGGCCTTGCTCCAACAGATTGAATAGTTAGGGCCTTAGAAGTCAACGCCCGAACCATAAAATGCAAAAAAAATACAACAGTGTTTCCATCGTATAAAACGAGTAATTGCAACCAGTGTGAAAGTTATGGTCATTTCTACTTTCCTAGCAACCTAGGCTTCACCCTAGGGCGTTGCTCCAACAGATTGAATAGTTAGGGCCTTAGAACTCTACGCCCGAGCCATAAAATGCAAAAAAAATACAACAGTGTTTCCATCATATAACAGGAATAATTGCGACCAGTTTGAAAGTGATGGCCAATTCTACGTTCCGGGCAACCTAGGCTTCACTGTAGGGCGTTGTTCCAACAGATCGAATAGTTAGTGCCTTAGAAGTCAACGCCAGAAGCATAAAATACAATATAAATACAACAGCTTTTCCATCGTATAAAACGAATAATTGCAACCAGTGTGAAAGCTATGGTCATTTCTACATTCCGAGCAACCTAGGATTCACTCCAGGGCGTTGCTCCACCAGATCGAATAGTTAGGTCCTTAGAAGTAAACGCCAGAAGCATAAAGTACGACATAAATACAACAGCGTTTCCATCGTATAAAACGAATAATTGCAACAAGTGTGAAAGTTATGGTCATTTCTACATTCCGAGCAACCTAGGATTCACTCTAGGGCGTTGCTCCACCAGGTCGAATAGTTAGGTCCTTAGAAGTAAACGCCAGAAACATAAAGTACGATATAAATGCAACAGCGTTTCCATCGTATAAAACGAATAATTGCAACAAGTGTGAAAGTTATGGTCATTTCTACATTCCGAGCAGCCTAGGATTCACTCTAGGGCGTTGCTCCAACAGATCGAATAGTTAGTGCCTTAGAAGTAAACGCCAGAAGCATAAAATACGATATAACTCCAACAGCGTTTCCATCGTATAAAACGAATAATTGCAACCAGTGTGAAATTTATGGTCATTTCTACATTGCGAGCAACCTAGGATTCACTCCAGGGCGTTGCTCCACCAGATCGAATAGTTAGGTCCTTAGAAGTCAACGCCAGAAGCATAAAATACGATATAAATACAACAGTTTTTCCATCATATAACAAGATTAGTAGCAACCAGGTTGAAAGTGATGGTCATTTCTCCTTTCCGGGCAACCTAGGCTTCACTCTAGGGCGTTGCTCCACTAGATCGAATAGCTAGGGCCTTAGAAGTCAACGCCAGAAGCATAAAATACAATATAAATACAACAGTGTTTCCATCGTATAAAACGAATAATTGCAACCAGTATGAAACTTATGGTCATTTCTACTTTCCGAGCAAGCTAGGCTTCACCATAGGGCGTTGCTCCAACAGATTGAATAGTTAGGACCTTAGAAGTGAACGCCCTAACCATAAAATGCAAAAAAATACAACAGTGTTTCCATCATATATCAGGTATAATTGCAACCAGTTTGAAAGTGATGGCCAATTCTACGTTCCGGGCAAACTAGGATTCTATCTAGGGCGTTGCTCCACCAGATCGAATAGATAGTGCCTTAGAAGTCAACGCCAGAAGCATAAATTAAAATATAAATACAACAGTTTTTCCATCGTATAAAACGAATAATTGCAAACAGTATGATACTTATGGTCATTTCTACTTTCCGAGCAACCTAGGCTTCACCCTAGGGCCTTGCTCCAACAGTTTGAATAGTTAGGGCCTTAGAAGTCAACGCCCGAACCATAAAATGCAAAAAAAATACAACAGTGTTTCCATCATATAACAGGAATAATTGCAACCAATTTGGAAAGTGATGGCCAATTCTACGTTCCGGGCAACCTAGGCTTCACTCTAAGGCGTTGCTCCACCATATCGAATAGTTAGTGCCTTAGAAGTAAACGCCAGAAGCATAAAATACGATATAACTACAACAGCGTTTCCATCGTATAAAACGAATAATTGCAACAAGTGTGAAAGTTATGGTCATTTCTACATTCCGAGCAACCTAGGATTCACTCTAGGGCGTTGCTCCACCAGATCGAATAGTTAGGTCCTTAGAAGTAAACGCCAGAAGCATAAAATACGATATAACTACAACAGCGTTTCCATCGTATAAAACGAATAATTGCAACCAGTGTGAAAGTTATGGTCATTTCTACATTCCGAGCAACCTAGGATTCACTCTAGGGCGTTGCTCCAACAGATCGAATAGTTAGTGGCTTAGAAGTAAACGCCAGAAGCATAAAATACGATATAACTACAACAGCGTTTCCATCGTATAAAACGAATAATTGCAACCAGTGTGAAATTTATGGTCATTTCTACATTGCGAGCAACCTAGGATTCACTCCAGGGCGTTGCTCCACCAGACCGAATAGTTAGGTCCTTAGAAGTAAACGCCAGAAGCATAAAGTACGACATAAATACAACAGCGTTTCCATCGTATAAAACGAATAATTGCAACACGTGTGAAAGTTATGGTCATTTCTACATTCCGAGCAACCTAGGATTCACTCTAGGGCGTTGCTCCACCAGATCGAATAGTTAGGTCCTTAGAAGTAAACGCCAGAAGCATAAAATACGATATAACTACAACAGCGTTTCCATCGTATAAAACGAATAATTGCAACCAGTGTGAAAGTTATGGTCATTTCTACATTCCGAGCAACCTAGGATTCACTCCAGGGCGTTGCTCCACCAGATCGAATAGTTAGGTCCTTAGAAGTCAACGCCAGAAGCATAAAATACGATATAAATACAACAGTTTTTCCATCGTGTAACAAGATTAGTAGCAACCAGGTTGAAACTGATGGTCATTTCTCCTTTCCGGGCAACCTAGGCCTCACTCTAGGGCGTTGCTCCACTAGATCGAATAGCTAGGGCCTTAGAAGTCAACGCCAGAATCATAAAATACAATTTAAATACAACAGTGTTTCCATCGTATAAAACGAATAATTGCAACCAGTATGAAACTTATGGTCATTTCTACTTTCCGAGCAAGCTAGTCTTCACCATAGGGCGTTGCTCCAACAGATTGAATAGTTAGGACCTTAGAAGTGAACGCCCGAACCATAAAATGCAAAAAAATACAACAGTGTTTCCATCATATAACAGGAATAATTGCAACCAGTTGGTAAGTGATGGCCAATTCTACGTTCCGGGCAAACTAGGCTTCTATCTAGGGCGTTGCTCCACCAGATCGAATAGATCGTGCCTTAGAAGTCAACGCCAGAAGCATAAAATAAAATATAAATACAACAGTTTTTCCATCGTATAAAACGAATAATTGCAACCAGTATGAAACTTATGGTCATTTCTACTTTCAGAGCAACCTAGGCTTCACCCTAGGGCCTTGCTCCAACAGATTGAATAGTTAGGGCCTTAGAAGTCAACGCCCGAACCATAAAATGCAAAAAAAATACAACAGTGTTTCCATCATATAACAGGAATAACTGCAACCAATTTGGAAAGTGATGGCCAATTCTACGTTCCGGGCAACCTAGGCTTCACTCTAAGGCGTTGCTCCACCATATCGAATAGTTAGTGCCTTAGAAGTCAACGCCAGAAGCATAAAATACAATATAAATACAACAGCTTTTCCATCGTATAAAACGAATAATTGCAACAAGTGTGAGAGTTATGGTCATTTCTACATTCCGAGCAACCTAGGATTCACTCTAGGGCAATGCTCCACCAGATCGAGTAGTTAGGTCCTTAGAAGTAAACGCCAGAAGCATAAAATACGATATAACTACAACAGCGTTTCCATCGTATAAAACGAATAATTGCAACCAGTGTGAAAGTTATGGTCATTTCTACATTCCGAGCAACCTAGGCTTCACTCTAGGGCGTTGCTCCACCAGATCGAATAGTTAGGTCCTTAGAAGTCAACGCCAGAAGCATAAAATACGATATAAATACAACAGTTTTTCCATCGTATATCAATATTAGTAGCAACCAGTTTGAAAGTGATGGTCATTTCTCCTTTCCGGGCAACCTAGGCTTCACTCTGGGGCGTTGCTCCACTAGATCGAATAGCTAGGGCCTTAGAAGTCAACGCCGGAAGCATAAAATACAATATAAATACAACAGTGTTTCCATCGTATAAAACGAATAATTGCAACCAGTATGAAACTTATGGTCATTTCTACTTTCCGAGCAAGCTAGTCTTCACCATAGGGCGTTGCTCCAACAGATTGAATAGTTAGGACCTTAGAAGTGAACGCCCGAACCATAAAATGCAAAAAAATGCAACAGTGTTACCATCATATAACAGGAATAATTGCAACCAGTTTGAAAGTGATGGCCAATTCTACGTTCCGGGCAAACTAGGCTTCTATCTAGGGCGTTGCTCCACCAGATCGAATAGATAGTGCCTTAGAAGTCAACGCCAGAAGCATAAAATAAAATATAAATACAACAGTTTTTCCATCGTATAAAACGAATAATTGCAACCAGTATGAAACTTATGGTCATTTCTACTTTCCGAGCATCCTAGGCTTCACCCTAGGGCCTTGCTCCAACAGATTGAATAGTTAGGGCCTTAGAAGTCAACGCCCGAACCATAAAATGCAAAAAAAATACAACAGTGTTTCCATCGTATAAAACGAGTAATTGCAACCAGTGTGAAAGTTATGGTCATTTCTACTTTCCTAGCAACCTAGGCTTCACCCTAGGGCGTTGCTCCAACAGATTGAATAGTTAGGGCCTTAGAACTCTACGCCCGAGCCATAAAATGCAAAAAAAATACAACAGTGTTTCCATCATATAACAGGAATAATTGCGACCAGTTTGAAAGTGATGGCCAATTCTACGTTCCGGGCAACCTAGGCTTCACTGTAGGGCGTTGTTCCAACAGATCGAATAGTTAGTGCCTTAGAAGTCAACGCCAGAAGCATAAAATACAATATAAATACAACAGCTTTTCCATCGTATAAAACGAATAATTGCAACCAGTGTGAAAGTTATGGTCATTTCTACATTCCGAGCAACCTAGGATTCACTCTAGGGCGTTGCTCCACCAGATCGAATAGTTAGGTCCTTAGAAGTAAACGCCAGAAGCATAAAGTACGACATAAATACAACAGCGTTTCCATCGTATAAAACGAATAATTGCAACAAGTGTGAAAGTTATGGTCATTTCTACATTCCGAGCAACCTAGGATTCACTCTAGGGCGTTGCTCCACCAGGTCGAATAGTTAGGTCCTTAGAAGTAAACGCCAGAAACATAAAGTACGATATAAATGCAACAGCGTTTCCATCGTATAAAACGAATAATTGCAACAAGTGTGAAAGTTATGGTCATTTCTACATTCCGAGCAACCTAGGATTCACTCTAGGGCGTTGCTCCAACAGATCGAATAGTTAGTGCCTTAGAAGTAAACGCCAGAAGCATAAAATACGATATAACTCCAACAGCGTTTCCATCGTATAAAACGAATAATTGCAACCAGTGTGAAATTTATGGTCATTTCTACATTGCGAGCAACCTAGGATTCACTCCAGGGCGTTGCTCCACCAGATCGAATAGTTAGGTCCTTAGAAGTCAACGCCAGAAGCATAAAATACGATATAAATACAACAGTTTTTCCATCATATAACAAGATTAGTAGCAACCAGGTTGAAAGTGATGGTCATTTCTCCTTTCCGGGCAACCTAGGCTTCACTCTAGGGCGTTGCTCCACTAGATCGAATAGCTAGGGCCTTAGAAGTCAACGCCAGAAGCATAAAATACAATATAAATACAACAGTGTTTCCATCGTATAAAACGAATAATTGCAACCAGTATGAAACTTATGGTCATTTCTACTTTCCGAGCAAGCTAGGCTTCACCATAGGGCGTTGCTCCAACAGATTGAAAAGTTAGGACCTTAGAAGTGAACGCCCGAACCATAAAATGCAAAAAAATACAACAGTGTTTCCATCATATATCAGGTATAATTGCAACCAGTTTGAAAGTGATGGCCAATTCTACGTTCCGGGCAAACTAGGATTCTATCTAGGGCGTTGCTCCACCAGATCGAATAGATAGTGCCTTAGAAGCCAACGCCAAAAGCATAAATTAAAATATAAATACAACAGTTTTTCCATCGTATAAAACGAATAATTGCAAACAGTATGAAACTTATGGTCATTTCTACTTTCCGAGCAACCTAGGCTTCACCCTAGGGCCTTGCTCCAACAGTTTGAATAGTTAGGGCCTTAGAAGTCAACGCCCGAACCATAAAATGCAAAAAAAATACAACAGTGTTTCCATCATATAACAGGAATAATTGCAACCAATTTGGAAAGTGATGGCCAATTCTACGTTCCGGGCAACCTAGGCTTCACTCTAAGGCGTTGCTCCACCATATCGAATAGTTAGTGCCTTAGAAGTCAACGCCAGAAGCATAAAATACAATACAAATACAACAGCTTTTCCATCGTATAAAACGAATAATTGCAACCAGTGTGAAAGTTATGGTCATTTCTACATTCCGGGCAACCTAGGATTCACTCTAGGGCGTTGCTCCACCAGATCGAATAGTTAGGTCCTTAGAAGTAAACGCCAGAAACATAAAGTACGATATAAATGCAACAGCGTTTCCATCGTATAAAACGAATAATTGCAACAAGTGTGAAAGTTATGGTCATTTCTACATTCCGAGCAACCTAGGATTCACTCTAGGGCGTTGCTCCACCAGATCGAATAGTTCGGTCCTTAGAAGTAAACGCCAGAAGCATAAAATACGATATAAATACAAGAGTTTTTCCATCATATAACAAGATTAGTAGCAACCAGGTTGAAAGTGATGGTCATTTCTCCTTTCCGGGCAACCTAGGCTTCACTCTAGGGCGTTGCTCCACTAGATCGAATAGCTAGGGCCTTAGAAGTCAACGCCAGAAGCATAAAGTACGATATAACTACAACAGCGTTTCCATCGTATAAAACGAATAATTGCAGCCAGTGTGAAAGTTATGGTCATTTCTACATTCCGAGCAACCTAGGATTCACTCTAGGGCGTTGCTCCACCAGATCGAATAGTTAGGTCCTTAGAAGTCAACGCCAGAAGCATAAAATAGGATATAAATACAACAGCTTTTCCATCGTATAAAACGAATTATTGCAACCAGTATGAAACTTATGGTCATTTCTACTTTCCTAGCAACATATGCTTCACCCTAGGGCGTTGCTCCAACAGATTGAATAGTTAGGGCCTTAGAACTCTACGCCCGAGCCATAAAATGCAAAAAAAATACAACAGTGTTTCCATCATATAACAGGAATAATTGCGACCAGTTTGAAAGTGATGGCCCATTCTACGTTCCGGGCAACCTAGGCTTCACTCTAGGGTGTTGCTCCAACAGATCGAATAGTTAGTGCCTTAGAAGTCAACGCCAGAAGCATAAAATACAATACAAATACAACAGCTTTTCCATCGTATAAAACGAATAATTGCAACCAGTGTGAAAGTTATGGTCATTTCTACATTCCGAGCAACCTAGGATTCACTCTAGGGCGTTGCTCCACCAGATCGAATAGTTCGGTCCTTAGAAGTAAACGCCAGAAGCATAAAATACGATATAACTACAACAGCGTTTCCATCGTATAAAACGAATAATTGCAGCCAGTGTGAAAGTTATGGTCATTTCTACATTCCGAGCAACCTAGGATTCACTCTAGGGCGTTGCTCCACCAGATCGAATAGTTCGGTCCTTAGAAGTAAACGCCAGAAGCATAAAATACGATATAACTACAACAGCGTTTCCATCGTATAAAACGAATAATTGCAGCCAGTGTGAAAGTTATGGTCATTTCTACTTTCCGAGCAACCTAGGCTTCACCCTAGGGCGTTGCTCCAACAGATTGAATAGTTAGGGCCGTAGAAGTCTACGCCCGAACCATAAAATACAAAAAAAATACAACAGTGTTTCCATCATATAACAGGAATAATTTCGACCAGTTTGAAAGTGATGGCCAATTCTACGTTTCGGGCAACCTAGGCTTCACTCTAGGGCGTTGCTCCACCAGATCGAACAGTTAGGTCCTTAGAAGTAAACGCCAGAAGCATAAAATACGATGTAACTGCAACAGCGTTTCCATCGTATAAAACGAATAATTGCAACCAGTGTGAAAGTTATGGTCATTTCTACATTCCGAGCAACCTAGGATTCACTCTAGGGCGTTGCTCCACCAGATCGAATAATTAGGTCCTTAGAAGTCAACGCCAGAAGCATAAAATACAATATAAATACAACAGTTTTTCCATCGTATAACAAGTTTAATTGCAACCAGTTTGAAAGTGATGGTCATTTCTCCTTTCCGGGCAACCTAGGCTTCACTCTAGGGCGTTGCTCCACCAGATCGAATAGTTAGGTCCTTAGAAGTAAACGCCAGAAGCATAAAATACGATGTAACTGCAACAGCGTTTCGATCGTATAAAACGAATAATTGCAACCAGTATGAAACTGATGGTCATTTCTACATTCCGATCAACCTAGGCTTCACCATAGGGCGTTGCTCCAACAGATTGAATATTTCGGGCCTTAGAAGTCAACGCCCGAAGCATAAAATGCAATAAAAATACAACAGTGTATCCATCGTATAAAACGAATAATTGCAACCAGTATGAAACTTATGGTCATTTCTACTTTCCGAGCAACCTAGGCTTCACCCTAGGGCCTTGCTCCAACAGATTGAATAGTTAGGGCCTTAGAAGTCAACGCCCGAACCATAAAATGCAAAAAAAATACAACAGTGTTTCCATCATATAACAGGAATAATTGCAACCAATTTGGAAAGTGATGGCCAATTCTACGTTCCGTGCAACCTAGGCTTCACTCTAAGGCGTTGCTCCACCATATCGAATAGTTAGTGCCTTAGAAGTAAACGCCAGAAGCATAAAATACGATATAACTACAACAGCGTTTCCATCGTATAAAACGAATAATTGCAACAAGTGTGAAAGTTATGGTCATTTCTACATTCCGAGCAACCTAGGATTCACTCTAGGGCGTTGCTCCACCAGATCGAATAGTTAGGTCCTTAGAAGTAAACGCCAGAAGCATAAAATACGATATAACTACAACAGCGTTTCCATCGTATAAAACGAATAATTGCAACCAGTGTGAAAGTTATGGTCATTTCTACATTCCGAGCAACCTAGGATTCACTCCAGGGCGTTGCTCCACCAGATCGAATAGTTAGGTCCTTAGAAGTCAACGCCAGAAGCATAAAGTACGATATAAATGCAACAGTTTTTCCATCGTGTAACAAGATTAGTAGCAACCAGGTTGAAAGTGATGGTCATTTCTCCTTTCCGGGCAACCTAGGCTTCACTCTTGGGCGTTGCGCCACTAGGTTGAATAGCTAGGGCCTTAGAAGTCAACGCCAGAAGCATAAAATACAATATAAATACAACAGTGTTTCCATCGTATAAAACGAATAATTGCAACCAGTATGAAACTTACGGTCATTTCTACTTTCCGAGCAAGCTAGGCTTCACCATAGGGCGTTGCTCCAACAGATTGAATAGTTAGGACCTTAGAAGTGAACGGCCGAACCATAAAATGCAAAAAAATACAACAGTGTTTCCATCATATATCAGGAATAATTGCAACCAGTTTGAAAGTGATGGCCAATTCTACGTTCCGGGCAAACTAGGATTCTATCTAGGGCGTTGCTCCACCAGATCGAATAGATAGTGCCTTAGAAGTCAACGCCAGAGGCATAAATTAAAATATAAATACAACAGTTTTTCCATCGTATAAAACGAATAATTGCAACCAGTATGAAACTTATGGTCATTTCTACTTTCCGAGCAACCTAGGCTTCACCCTAGGGCCTTGCTCCAACAGATTGAATAGTTAGGGCCTTAGAAGTCAACGCCCGAACCATAAAATGCAAAAAAAATACAACAGTGTTTCCATCATATAACAGGAATAATTGCAACCAATTTGGAAAGTGATGGCCAATTCTACGTTCCGGGCAACCTAGGCTTCACTCTAGGGCGTTGCTCCACCATATCGAATAGTTAGTGCCTTAGAAGTCAACGCTAGAAGCATAAAATACAATATAAATACAACAGCTTTTCCATCGTATAAAACGAATAATTGCAACCAGTATGAAACTTATGGTCATTTCTACTTTCCTAGCAACATAGGCTTCACCCTAGGGCGCTGCTCCAACAGATCGAATAGTTAGTACCTTAGAAGTCAGCGCCAGAAGCATAAAATACAATATAAATACAACAGCGTTCCCATCGTATAAAACGAATAATTGCAACCAGTGTGAAAGTTATGGTCATTTCTACATTCCGAGCAACCTAGGATTCACTCTAGGGCGTTGCTCCACCAGATCGAATAGTTAGGTCCTTAGAAGTAAACGCCAGAAGCATAAAATCCGATAAAATACAACAGCGTTTCCATCGTATAAAACGAATAATTGCAACCAGTGTGAAAGTTATGGTCCTTTCTACATTCCGAGCAACCTAGGATTCACTCTAGGGCGTTGCTCCACCAGATCGAATTGTTAGGTCCTTAGAAGTAAACGCCAGAAGCATAAAATACGATATAAATCCAACAGCGTTTCCATCGTATAAAACGAATAATTGCAACAAGTGTGAAAGTTATGGTCATTTTTACATTCCGAGCAACCTAGGATTCACTCTAGGGCGTTGCTCCACCAGATCGAATAGTTAGGTCCTTAGAAGTAAACGCCAGAAGCATAAAATACGATGTAACTGCAACAGCGTTTCCATCGTATAAAACGAATAATTGCAACCAGTGTGAAAGTTATGGTCATTTCTACATTCCGAGCAACCTAGGATTCACTCTAGGGCGTTGCTCCACCAGATCGAATAGTTAGGTCCTTAGAACGCAACGCCAGAAGCATAAAATACAATATATATACAACAGTTTTTCCATCGTATAACAAGATTAATTGCAACCAGTTTGAAAGTGATGGTCATTTCTCCTTTCCGGGCAACCTAGGCTTCACTCTAGGGCGTTGCTCCACCAGATCGAATAGTTAGGTCCTTAGAAGTAAACGCCAGAAGCATAAAATACGATGTAACTGCAACAGCGTTTCCATCGTATAAAACGAATAATTGCAACCAGTATGAAACTGGTGGTCATTTCTACATTCCGAGCAACCTAGGCTTCACCATAGGGCGTTGCTCCAATAGATTGAATAGTTCGGGCCTTAGAAGTCAACGCCCGAAGCATAAAATGCAATAAAAATACAACAGTGTATCCATCGTATAAAACGAATAATTGCAACCAGTATGAAACTTATGGTCATTTCCACTTTCCGAGCAGCCTAGGCTTCACCCTAGGGCCTTGCTCCAACAGATTGAATAGTTAGGGCCTTAGAAGTCAACGCCCGAACCATAAAATGCAAAAAAAGTACAACAGTGTTTCCATCATATAACAGGAATAATTGCAACCAATTTGGAAAGTGATGGCAAATTCTACGTTCCGGGCAACCTAGGCTTCACTCTAAGGCGTTGCTCCACCATATCGAATAGTTAGTGCCTTAGAAGTCAACGCCAGAAGCATAAAATACAATATAAATACAACAGCTTTTCCATCGTATAAAACGAATAATTGCAACCAGTATGAAACTTATGTTCATTTCTACTTTCCTAGCAACCTAGGCTTCACCCTAGGGCGTTGCTCCAACAGATTGAATAGTTAGGGCCTTAGAACTCTACGCCCGAGCCATAAAATGCAAAAAAAATACAACAGTGTTTCCATCATATAACAGGAATAATTGCGACCAGTTTGAAAGTGATGGCCAATTCTACGTTCCGGGCAACCTAGGCTTCACTCTAGGGCGTTGCTCCAACAGATCGAATAGTTAGTGCCTTAGAAGTCAACGCCAGAAGCATAAAATACAATATAAATACAACAGCTTTTCCATCGTATAAAACGAATAATTGCAACCAGTGTGAAAGTTATGGTCATTTCTACATTCCGAGCAACCTAGGATTCACTCTAGGGCGTTGCTCCACCAGACCGAATAGTTAGGTCCTTAGAAGTAAACGCCAGAAGCATAAAGTACGACATAAATACAACAGCGTTTCCATCGTATAAAACGAATAATTGCAACACGTGTGAAAGTTATGGTCATTTCTACATTCCGAGCAACCTCGGATTCACTCTAGGGAGTTGCTCCACCAGGTCGAATAGTTAGGTCCTTAGAAGTAAACGCCAGAAGCATAAAATACGATATAACTACAACAGCGTTTCCATCGTATAAAACGAATAATTGCAACAAGTGTGAAAGTTATGGTCATTTCTACATTCCGAGCAACCTAGGATTCACTCTAGGGCGTTGCTCCACCAGATCGAATAGTTAGGTCCTTAGAAGTAAACGCCAGAAGCATAAAATACGATGTAACTGCAACAGCGTTTCCATCGTATAAAACGAATAATTGCAACCAGTGTGAAAGTTATGGTCATTTCTACATTCCGAGCAACCTAGGATTCACTCTAGGGCGTTGCTCCACCAGATCAAATAGTTAGGTCCTTAGAACGCAACGCCAGAAGCATAAAATACAATATATATACAACAGTTTTTCCATCGTATAACAAGATTAATTGCAACCAGTTTGAAAGTGATGGTCATTTCTCCTTTCCGGGCAACCTAGGCTTCACTCTAGGGCGTTGCTCCACCAGATCGAATAGTTAGGTCCTTAGAAGTAAACGCCAGAAGCATAAAATACGATGTAACTGCAACAGCGTTTCCATCGTATAAAACGAATAATTGCAACCAGTATGAAACTGGTGGTCATTTCTACATTCCGAGCAACCTAGGCTTCACCATAGGGCGTTGCTCCAATAGATTGAATAGTTCGGGCCTTAGAAGTCAACGCCCGAAGCATAAAATGCAATAAAAATACAACAGTGTATCCATCGTATAAAACGAATAATTGCAACCAGTATGAAACTTATGGTCATTTCCACTTTCCGAGCAGCCTAGGCTTCACCCTAGGGCCTTGCTCCAACAGATTGAATAGTTAGGGCCTTAGAAGTCAACGCCCGAACCATAAAATGCAAAAAAAATACAACAGTGTTTCCATCATATAACAGGAATAATTGCAACCAATTTGGAAAGTGATGGCCAATTCTACGTTCCGGGCAACCTAGGCTTCACTCTAAGGCGTTGCTCCACCATATCGAATAGTTAGTGCCTTAGAAGTCAACGCCAGAAGCATAAAATACAATATAAATACAACAGCTTTTCCATCGTATAAAACGAATAATTGCAACCAGTATGAAACTTATGTTCATTTCTACTTTCCTAGCAACCTAGGCTTCACCCTAGGGCGTTGCTCCAACAGATTGAATAGTTAGGGCCTTAGAACTCTACGCCCGAGCCATAAAATGCAAAAAAAATACAACAGTGTTTCCATCATATAACAGGAATAATTGCGACCAGTTTGAAAGTGATGGCCAATTCTACGTTCCGGGCAACCTAGGCTTCACTCTAGGGCGTTGCTCCAACAGATCGAATAGTTAGTGCCTTAGAAGTCAACGCCAGAAGCATAAAATACAATATAAATACAACAGCTTTTCCATCGTATAAAACGAATAATTGCAACCAGTGTGAAAGTTATGGTCATTTCTACATTCCGAGCAACCTAGGATTCACTCTAGGCCGTTGCTCCACCAGACCGAATAGTTAGGTCCTTAGAAGTAAACGCCAGAAGCATAAAGTACGACATAAATACAACAGCGTTTCCATCGTATAAAACGAATAATTGCAACACGTGTGAAAGTTATGGTCATTTCTACATTCCGAGCAACCTCGGATTCACTCTAGGGAGTTGCTCCACCAGGTCGAATAGTTAGGTCCTTAGAAGTAAACGCCAGAAGCATAAAATACGATATAACTACAACAGCGTTTCCATCGTATAAAACGAATAATTGCAACAAGTGTGAAAGTTATGGTCATTTCTACATTCCGAGCAACCTAGGATTCACTCTAGGGCGTTGCTCCACCAGATCGAATAGTTAGGTCCTTAGAAGTAAACGCCAGAAGCATAAAATACAATATATGTACAACAGTGTTTCCATCGTATAAAACGAATAATTGCAACCAGTATGAACCTTATGGTCATTTCTACTTTCCGAGCAAGCTAGGCTTCACCATAGGGCGTTGCTCCAACAGATTGAATAGTTAGGACCTTAGAAGTGAACGGCCGAACCATAAAATGCCAAAAAATACAACAGTGTTTCCATCATATATCAGGAATAATTGCAACCAGTTTGAAAGTGATGGCCAATTCTACGTTCCGGGCAAACTAGGATTCTATCTAGGGCATTGCTCCACCAGATCGAATAGATAGTGCCTTAGAAGTCAACGCCAGAGGCATAAATTAAAATATAAATACAACAGCGTTCCCATCGTATAAAACGAATAATTGCAACCAGTGTGAAAGTTATGGTCATTTCTACATTCCGAGCAACCTAGGATTCACTCTAGGGCGTTGCTCCACCAGATCGAATAGTTAGGTCCTTAGAAGTAAACGCCAGAAGCATAAAATCCGATAAAATACAACAGCGTTTCCATCGTATAAAACGAATAATTGCAACCAGTGTGAAAGTTATGGTCATTTCTACATTCCGAGCAACCTAGGATTCACTCTAGGGCGTTGCTCCACCAGATCGAATTGTTAGGTCCTTAGAAGTAAACGCCAGAAGCATAAAATACGATATAAATCCAACAGCGTTTCCATCGTATAAAACGAATAATTGCAACAAGTGTGAAAGTTATGGTCATTTCTACATTCCGAGCAACCTAGGATTCACTCTAGGGCGTTGCTCCACCAGATCGAATAGTTAGGTCCTTAGAAGTCAACGCCAGAAGCATAAAATACAATATAAATACAACAGCTTTTCCATCGTATAAAACGAATAATTGCAACCAGTGTGAAAGTTATGGTCATTTCTACATTCCGAGCAACCTAGGATTCACTCTAGGGCGTTGCTCCACCAGACCGAATAGTTAGGTCCTTAGAAGTAAACGCCAGAAGCATAAAGTACGACATAAATACAACAGCGTTTCCATCTTATAAAACGAATAATTGCAACACGTGTGAAAGTTATGGTCATTTCTACATTCCGAGCAACCTCGGATTCACTCTAGGGCGTTGCTACACCAGGTCGAATAGTTAGGTCCTTAGAAGTAAACGCCAGAAGCATAAAATACGATATAACTACAACAGCGTTTCCATCGTATAAAACGAATAATTGCAACAAGTGTGAAAGTTATGGTCATTTCTACATTCCGAGCTACCTAGGATTCACTCTAGGGCGTTGCTCCACCAGATCGAATAGTTAGGTCCTTAGAAGTAAACGCCAGAAGCATAAAATACGATATAACTACAACAGCGTTTCCATCGTATAAAACGAATAATTGCAACCAGTGTGAAAGTTATGGTCATTTCTACATTCCGAGCAACCTAGGATTCACTCCAGGGCGTTGCTCCACCAGATCGAATAGTTAGGTCCTTAGAAGTCAACGCCAGAAGCATAAAATACGATATAAATACAACAGTTTTTCCATCGTGTAACAAGATTAGTAGCAACCAGGTTGAAACTGATGGTCATTTCTCCTTTCCGGGCAACCTAGGCCTCACTCTAGGGCGTTGCTCCACTAGATCGAATAGCTAGGGCCTTAGAAGTCAACGCCAGAATCATAAAATACAATTTAAATACAACAGTGTTTCCATCGTATAAAACGAATAATTGCAACCAGTATGAAACTTATGGTCATTTCTACTTTCCGAGCAAGCTAGTCTTCACCATAGGGCGTTGCTCCAACAGATTGAATAGTTAGGACCTTAGAAGTGAACGCCCGAACCATAAAATGCAAAAAAATACAACAGTGTTTCCATCATATAACAGGAATAATTGCAACCAGTTTGAAAGTGATGGCCAATTCTACGTTCCGGGCAAACTAGGCTTCTATCTAGGGCGTTGCTCCACCAGATCGAATAGATCGTGCCTTAGAAGTCAACGCCAGAAGCATAAAATAAAATATAAATACAACAGTTTTTCCATCGTATAAAACGAATAATTGCAACCAGTATGAAACTTATGGTCATTTCTACTTTCCGAGCAACCTAGGCTTCACCCTAGGGCCTTGCTCCAACAGATTGAATAGTTAGGGCCTTAGAAGTCAACGCCCGAACCATAAAATGCAAAAAAAATACAACAGTGTTTCCATCGTATAAAACGAGTAATTGCAACCAGTGTGAAAGTTATGGTCATTTCTACTTTCCTAGCAACCTAGGCTTCACCCTAGGGCGTTGCTCCAACAGATTGAATAGTTAGGGCCTTAGAACTCTACGCCCGAGCCATAAAATGCAAAAAAAATACAACAGTGTTTCCATCATATAACAGGAATAATTGCGACCAGTTTGAAAGTGATGGCCAATTCTACGTTCCGGGCAACCTAGGCTTCACTGTAGGGCGTTGCTCCAACAGATCGAATAGTTAGTGCCTTAGAAGTCAACGCCAGAAGCATAAAATACAATATAAATACAACAGCTTTTCCATCGTATAAAACGAATAATTGCAACCAGTGTGAAAGTTATGGTCATTTCTACATTCCGAGCAACCTAGGATTCACTCTAGGGCGTTGCTCCACCAGATCGAATAGTTAGGTCCTTAGAAGTAAACGCCAGAAGCATAAAGTACGACATAAATACAACAGCGTTTCCATCGTATAAAACGAATAATTGCAACAAGTGTGAAAGTTATGGTCATTTCTACATTCCGAGCAACCTAGGATTCACTCTAGGGCGTTGCTGCACCAGGTCGAATAGTTAGGTCCTTAGAAGTAAACGCCAGAAACATAAAGTACGATATAAATGCAACAGCGTTTCCATCGCATAAAACGAATAATTGCAACAAGTGTGAAAGTTATGGTCATTTCTACATTCCGAGCAACCTAGGATTCACTCTAGGGCGTTGCTCCAACAGATCGAATAGTTAGTGCCTTAGAAGTAAACGCCAGAAGCATAAAATACGATATAACTACAACAGCGTTTCCATCGTATAAAACGAATAATTGCAACCAGTGTGAAATTTATGGTCATTTCTACATTGCGAGCAACCTAGGATTCACTCCAGGGCGTTGCTCCACCAGATCGAATAGTTAGGTCCTTAGAAGTCAACGCCAGAAGCATAAAATACGATATAAATACAACAGTTTTTCCATCATATAACAAGATTAGTAGCAACCAGGTTGAAAGTGATGGTCATTTCTCCTTTCCGGGCAACCTAGGCTTCACTCTAGGGCGTTGCTCCACTAGATCGAATAGCTAGGGCCTTAGAAGTCAACGCCAGAAGCATAAAATACAATATAAATACAACAGTGTTTCCATCGTATAAAACGAATAATTGCAACCAGTATGAAACTTATGGTCATTTCTACTTTCCGAGCAAGCTAGGCTTCACCATAGGGCGTTGCTCCAACAGATTGAATAGGTAGGACCTTAGAAGTGAACGCCCGAACCATAAAATGCAAAAAAATACAACAGTGTTTCCATCATATATCAGGTATAATTGCAACCAGTTTGAAAGTGATGGCCAATTCTACGTTCCGGGCAAACTAGGATTCTATCTAGGGCGTTGCTCCACCAGATCGAATAGATAGTGCCTTAGAAGTCAACGCCAGAAGCATAAATTAAAATATAAATACAACAGCTTTTCCATCGTATAAAACGAATAATTGCAACCAGTGTGAAAGTTATGGTCATTTCTACATTCCGAGCAACCTAGGATTCACTCTAGGGCGTTGCTCCACCAGACCGAATAGTTAGGTCCTTAGAAGTAAACGCCAGAAGCATAAAGTACGACATAAATACAACAGCGTTTCCATCGTATAAAACGAATAATTGCAACACGTGTGAAAGTTATGGTCATTTCTACATTCCGAGCAACCTCGGATTCACTCTAGGGCGTTGCTCCACCAGGTCGAATAGTTAGGTCCTTAGAAGTAAACGCCAGAAGCATAAAATACGATATAACTACAACAGCGTTTCCATCGTATAAAACGAATAATTGCAACAAGTGTGAAAGTTATGGTCATTTCTACATTCCGAGCAACCTAGTATTCACTCTAGGGCGTTGCTCCACCAGATCGAATAGTTAGGTCCTTAGAAGTAAACGCCAGAAGCATAAAATACGATATAACTACAACAGCGTTTCCATCGTATAAAACGAATAATTGCGACCAGTGTGAAAGTTATGGTCATTTCTACATTCCGAGCAACCTAGGATTCACTCCAGGGCGTTGCTCCACCAGATCGAATAGTTAGGTCCTTAGAAGTCAACGCCAGAAGCATAAAATACGATATAAATACAACAGTTTTTCCATCGTGTAACAAGATTAGTAGCAACCAGGTTGAAACTGATGGTCATTTCTCCTTTCCGGGCAACCTAGGCCTCACTCTAGGGCGTTGCTCCACTAGATCGAATAGCTAGGGCCTTAGAAGTCAACGCCAGAATCATAAAATACAATTTAAATACAACAGGGTTCCATCGTATAAAACGAATAATTGCAACCAGTATGAAACTTATGGTCATTTCTACTTTCCGAGCAAGCTAGTCTTCACCATAGGGCGTTGCTCCAACAGATTGAATAGTTAGGACCTTAGAAGTGAACGCCCGAACCATAAAATGCAAAAAAATACAACAGTGTTTCCATCATATATCAGGTATAATTGCAACCAGTTTGAAAGTGATGGCCAATTCTACGTTCCGGGCAAACTAGGATTCTATCTAGGGCGTTGCTCCACCAGATCGAATAGATAGTGCCTTAGAAGTCAACGCCAGAAGCATAAATTAAAATATAAATACAACAGTTTTTCCGTCGTATAAAACGAATAATTGCAAACAGTATGAAACTTATGGTCATTTCTACTTTCCGAGCAACCTAGGCTTCACCCTAGGGCCTTGCTCCAACAGTTTGAATAGTTAGGGCCTTAGAAGTCAACGCCCGAACCATAAAATGCAAAAAAAATACAACAGTGTTTCCATCATATAACAGGAATAATTGCAACCAATTTGGAAAGTGATGGCCAATTCTACGTTCCGGGCAACCTAGGCTTCACTCTAAGGCGTTGCTCCACCATATCGAATAGTTAGTGCCTTAGAAGTCAACGCCAGAAGCATAAAATACAATACAAATACAACAGCTTTTCCATCGTATAAAACGAATAATTGCAACCAGTGTGAAAGTTATGGCCATTTCTACATTCCGGGCAACCTAGGATTCACTCTAGGGCGTTGCTCCACCAGATCGAATAGTTAGGTCCTTAGAAGTAAACGCCAGAAACATAAAATACGATATAAATGCAACAGCGTTTCCATCGTATAAAACGAATAATTGCAACAAGTGTGAAAGTTATGGTCATTTCTACATTCCGAGCAACCTAGGATTCACTCTAGGGCGTTGCTCCACCAGATCGAATAGTTCGGTCCTTAGAAGTAAACGCCAGAAGCATAAAATACGATATAACTACAACAGCGTTTCCATCGTATAAAACGAATAATTGCAGCCAGTGTGAAAGTTATGGTCATTTCTACATTCCGAGCAACCTAGGATTCACTCTAGGGCGTTGCTCCACCAGATCGAATAGTTAGGTCCTTAGAAGTCAACGCCAGAAGCATAAAATACGATATAAATACAACAGCTTTTCCATCGTATAAAACGAATAACTGCAACCAGTATTAAACTTATGGTCATTTCTACTTTCCGAGCAACCTAGGCTTCACCCTAGGGCGTTGCTCCAACAGATTGAATAGTTAGGGCCGTAGAAGTCTACGCCCGAACCATAAAATACAAAAAAAATACAACAGTGTTTCCATCATATAACAGGAATAATTTCGACCAGTTTGAAAGTGATGGCCAATTCTACGTTTCGGGCAACCTAGGCTTCACTCTAGGGCGTTGCTCCACCAGATCGAACAGTTAGGTCCTTAGAAGTAAACGCCAGAAGCATAAAATACGATGTAACTGCAACAGCGTTTCCATCGTATAAAACGAATAATTGCAACCAGTGTGAAAGTTATGGTCATTTCTACATTCCGAGCAACCTAGGATTCACTCTAGGGCGTTGCTCCACCAGATCGAATAGTTAGGTCCTTAGAAGTCAACGCCAGAAGCATAAAATACAATATAAATACAACAGTTTTTCCATCGTATAACAAGTTTAATTGCAACCAGTTTGAAAGTGATGGTCATTTCTCCTTTCCGGGCAACCTAGGCTTCACTCTAGGGCGTTGCTCCACCAGATCGAATAGTTAGGTCCTTAGAAGTAAACGCCAGAAGCATAAAATACGATGTAACTGCAACAGCGTTTCGATCGTATAAAACGAATAATTGCAACCAGTATGAAACTGATGGTCATTTCTACATTCCGATCAACCTAGGCTTCACCATAGGGTGTTGCTCCAACAGATTGAATATTTCGGGACTTAGAAGTCAACGCCCGAAGCATAAAATGCAATAAAAATACAACAGTGTATCCATCGTATAAAACGAATAATTGCAACCAGTATGAAACTTATGGTCATTTCTACTTTCCGAGCAACCTAGGCTTCACCCTAGGGCCTTGCTCCAACAGATTGAATAGTTAGGGCCTTAGAAGTCAACGCCCGAAGCATAAAATGCAAAAAAAATACAACAGTGTTTCCATCATATAACAGGAATAATTGCAACCAATTTGGAAAGTGATGGCCAATTCTACGTTCCGTGCAACCTAGGCTTCACTCTAAGGCGTTGCTCCACCATATCGAATAGTTAGTGCCTTAGAAGTAAACGCCAGAAGCATAAAATACGATATAACTACAACAGCGTTTCCATCGTATAAAACGAATAATTGCAACCAGTGTGAAAGTTATGGTCATTTCTACATTCCGAGCAACCTAGGATTCACTCCAGGGCGTTGCTCCACCAGATCGAATAGTTAGGTCCTTAGAAGTCAACGCCAGAAGCATAAAGTACGATATAAATACAACAGTTTTTCCATCGTGTAACAAGATTAGTAGCAACCAGGTTGAAAGTGATGGTCATTTCTCCTTTCCGGGCAACCTAGGCTTCACTCTTGGGCGTTGCGCCACTAGATCGAATAGCTAGGGCCTTAGAAGTCAACGCCAGAAGCATAAAATACAATATAAATACAACAGTGTTTCCATCGTATAAAACGAATAATTGCAACCAGTATGAAACTTATGGTCATTTCTACTTTCCGAGCAAGCTAGGCTTCACCATAGGGCGTTGCTCCAACAGATTGAATAGTTAGGACCTTAGAAGTGAACGGCCGAACCATAAAATGCAAAAAAATACAACAGTGTTTCCATCATATATCAGGAATAATTGCAGCCAGTTTGAAAGTGATGGCCAATTCTACGTTCCGGGCAAACTAGGATTCTATCTAGGGCGTTGCTCCACCAGATCGAATAGATAGTGCCTTAGAAGTCAACGCCAGAGGCATAAATTAAAATATAAATACAACAGTTTTTCCATCGTATAAAACGAATAATTGCAACCAGTATGAAACTTATGGTCATTTCTACTTTCCGAGCAACCTAGGCTTCACCCTAGGGCCTTGCTCCAACAGATTGAATAGTTAGGGCCTTAGAAGTCAACGCCCGAACCATAAAATGCAAAAAAAATACAACAGTGTTTCCATCATATAACAGGAATAATTGCAACCAATTTGGAAAGTGATGGCCAATTCTACGTTCCGGGCAACCTAGGCTTCACTCTAGGGCGTTGCTCCACCATATCGAATAGTTAGTGCCTTAGAAGTCAACGCTAGAAGCATAAAATACAATATAAATACAACAGCTTTTCCATCGTATAAAACGAATAATTGCAACCAGTATGAAACTTATGGTCATTTCTACTTTCCTAGCAACATAGGCTTCACCCTAGGGCGTTGCTCCAACAGATCGAATAGTTAGTGCCTTATAAGTCAGCGCCAGAAGCATAAAATACAATATAAATACAACAGCGTTCCCATCGTATAAAACGAATAATTGCAACCAGTGTGAAAGTTATGGTCATTTCTACATTCCGAGCAACCTAGGATTCACTCTAGGGCGTTGCTCCACCAGATCGAATAGTTAGGTCCTTAGAAGTAAACGCCAGAAGCATAAAATCCGATAAAATACAACAGCGTTTCCATCGTATAAAACGAATAATTGCAACCAGTGTGAAAGTTATGGTCATTTCTACATTCCGAGCAACCTAAGATTCACTCTAGGGCGTTGCTCCACCAGATCGAATTGTTAGGTCCTTAGAAGTCAACGCCAGAAGCATAAAATACAATATAAATACAACAGTTTTTCCATCGTATAACAAGATTAATTGCAACCAGTTTGAAAGTGATGGTCATTTCTCCTTCCCGGGCAACCTAGGCTTCACTCTAGGGCGTTGCTCCACCAGATCGAATAGTTAGGTCCTTAGAAGTAAACGCCAGAAGCATAAAATACGATGTAACTGCAACAGCGTTTCCATCGTATAAAACGAATAATTGCAACCAGTATGAAACTGGTGGTCATTTCTACATTCCGAGCAACCTAGGCTTCACCATAGGGCGTTGCTCCAACAGATTGAATAGTTCGGGCCTTAGAAGTCAACGCCCGAAGCATAAAATGCAATAAAAATACAACAGTGTATCCATCGTATAAAACGAATAATTGCAACCAGTATGAAACTTATGGTCATTTCTACTTTCCGAGCAACCTAGGCTTCACCCTAGGGCCTTGCTCCAACAGATTGAATAGTTAGGGCCTTAGAAGTCAACGCCCGAACCATAAAATGCAAAAAAAATACAACAGTGTTTCCATCATATAACAGGAATAATTGCAACCAATTTGGAAAGTGATGGCCAATTCTACGTTCCGGGCATCCTAGGCTTCACTCTAAGGCGTTGCTCCACCATATCGAATAGTTAGTGCCTTAGAAGTCAACGCCAGAAGCATAAAATACAATATAAATACAACAGCTTTTCCATCGTATAAAACGAATAATTGCAAACAGTATGAAACTTATGGTCATTTCTACTTTCCGAGCAACCTAGGCTTCACCCTAGGGCCTTGCTCCAACAGTTTGAATAGTTAGGGCCTTAGAAGTCAACGCCCGAACCATAAAATGCAAAAAAAATACAACAGTGTTTCCATCATATAACAGGAATAATTGCAACCAATTTGGAAAGTGATGGCCAATTCTACGTTCCGGGCAACCTAGGCTTCACTCTAAGGCGTTGCTCCACCATATCGAATAGTTAGTGCCTTAGAAGTCAACGCCAGAAGCATAAAATACAATACAAATACAACAGCTTTTCCATCGTATAAAACGAATAATTGCAACCAGTGTGAAAGTTATGGCCATTTCTACATTCCGGGCAACCTAGGATTCACTCTAGGGCGTTGCTCCACCAGATCGAATAGTTAGGTCCTTAGAAGTAAACGCCAGAAACATAAAATACGATATAAATGCAACAGCGTTTCCATCGTATAAAACGAATAATTGCAACAAGTGTGAAAGTTATGGTCATTTCTACATTCCGAGCAACCTCGGATTCACTCTAGGGCGTTGCTCCACCAGGTCGAATAGTTAGGTCCTTAGAAGTAAACGCCAGAAGCATAAAATACGATATAACTACAACAGCGTTTCCATCGTATAAAACGAATAATTGCAACAAGTGTGAAAGTTATGGTCATTTCTACATTCCGAGCAACCTAGGATTCACTCTAGGGCGTTGCTCCACCAGATCGAATAGTTAGGTCCTTAGAAGTAAACGCCAGAAGCATAAAATACAATATAAATACAACAGTGTTTCCATCGTATAAAACGAATAATTGCAACCAGTATGAACCTTATGGTCATTTCTACTTTCCGAGCAAGCTAGGCTTCACCATAGGGCGTTGCTCCAACAGATTGAATAGTTAGGTCCTTAGAAGTAAACGCCAGAAGCATAAAATCCGATAAAATACAACAGCGTTTCCATCGTATAAAACGAATAATTGCAACCAGTGTGAAAGTTATGGTCATTTCTACATTCCGAGCAACCTAGGATTCACTCTAG
Source organism: Calliopsis andreniformis (assembly GCF_051401765.1). Classification (NCBI taxonomy): domain Eukaryota; kingdom Metazoa; phylum Arthropoda; class Insecta; order Hymenoptera; family Andrenidae; genus Calliopsis; species Calliopsis andreniformis. The sequence continues at coordinate 856,255 of NW_027480472.1, read as the reverse complement.
GGCGTTGCTCCACCAGATCGAATTGTTAGGTCCTTAGAAGTAAACGCCAGAAGCATAAAATACGATGTAACTGCAACAGCGTTTCCATCGTATAAAACGAATAATTGCAACCAGTGTGAAAGTTATGGTCATTTCTACATTCCGAGCAACCTAGGATTCACTCTAGGGCGTTGCTCCACCAGATCGAATAGTTAGGTCCTTAGAAGTAAACGCCAGAAGCATAAAATACGATGTAACTGCAACAGCGTTTCCATCGTATTAAACGAATAATTGCAACCAGTATGAAACTGGTGGTCATTTCTACATTCCGAGCAACCTAGGCTTCACCATAGGGCGCTGCTCCAACAGATTGAATAGTTCGGGCCTTAGAAGTCAACGCCCGAAGCATAAAATGCAATAAAAATACAACAGTGTATCCATCGTATAAAACGAATAATTGCAACCAGTATGAAACTTATGGTCATTTCTACTTTCCGCGCAACCTAGGCTTCACCCTAGGGCCTTGCTCCAACAGATTGAATAGTTAGGGCCTTAGAAGTCAACGCCCGAACCATAAAATGCAAAAAAAATACAACAGTGTTTCCATCATATAACAGGAATAATTGCAACCAATTTGGAAAGTGATGGCCAATTCTACGTTCCGGGCAACCTAGGCTTCACTCTAAGGCGTTGCTCCACCGTATCGAATAGTTAGTGCCTTAGAAGTCAACGCCAGAAGCATAAAATACAATATAAATACAACAGCTTTTCCATCGTATAAAACGAATAATTGCAACCAGTATGAAACTTATGGTCATTTCTACTTTCGTAGCAACCTAGGCTTCACCCTAGGGCGTTGCTCCAGCAGATTGAATAGTTAGGGCCTTAGAACTCTACGCGCGAGCCATAAAATGCAAAAAAAATACAACAGTGTTTCCATCATATAACAGGAATAACTGCGACCAGTTTGAAAGTGATGGCGAATTCTACGTTCCGGGCAACATAGGCTTCACTCTAGGGCGTTGCTCCAACAGATCGAATAGTTAGTGCCTTAGAAGTCAACGCCAGAAGCATAAAATACAATATAAATACAACAGCTTTTCCATCGTATAAAACGAATAATTGCAACCAGTGTGAAAGTTATGGTCATTTCTACATTCCGAGCAACCTAGGATTCACTCTAGGGCGTTGGTCCACCAGATCGAATAGTTAGGTCCTTAGAAGTAAACGCCAGAAGCATAAAATACGATATAACTACAATAGCGTTTCCATCGTATAAAACGAATAATTGCAACCAGTGTGAAAGTTATGGTCATTTCTACATTCCGAGCAACCTAGGATTCACTCCAGGGCGTTGCTCCACCAGATCGAATAGTTAGGTCCTTAGAAGTCAACGCCAGAAGCATAAAATACGATATAAATACAACAGTTTTTCCATCGTATAACAAGATTAATTGCAACCAGTTTGAAAGTGATGGTCATTTCTCCTTCCCGGGCAACCTAGGCTTCACTCTAGGGCGTTGCTCCACCAGATCGAATAGTTAGGTCCTTAGAAGTAAACGCCAGAAGCATAAAATACGATGTAACTGCAACAGCGTTTCCATCGTATAAAACGAATAATTGCAACCAGTATGAAACTGGTGGTCATTTCTACATTCCGAGCAACCTAGGCTTCACCATAGGGCGTTGCTCCAACAGATTGAATAGTTCGGGCCTTAGAAGTCAACGCCCGAAGCATAAAATGCAATAAAAATACAACAGTGTATCCATCGTATAAAACGAATAATTGCAACCAGTATGAAACTTATGGTCATTTCTACTTTCCGAGCAACCTAGGCTTCACCCTAGGGCCTTGCTCCAACAGATTGAATAGTTAGGGCCTTAGAAGTCAACGCCCGAACCATAAAATGCAAAAAAAATACAACAGTGTTTCCATCATATAACAGGAATAATTGCAACCAATTTGGAAAGTGATGGCCAATTCTACGTTCCGGGCATCCTAGGCTTCACTCTAAGGCGTTGCTCCACCATATCGAATAGTTAGTGCCTTAGAAGTCAACGCCAGAAGCATAAAATACAATATAAATACAACAGCTTTTCCATCGTATAAAACGAATAATTGCAACCAGTATGAAACTTATGTTCATTTCTACTTTCCTAGCAACCTAGGCTTCACCCTAGGGCGTTGCTCCAACAGATTGAATAGTTAGGGCCTTAGAACTCTACGCCCGAGCCATAAAATGCAAAAAAAATACAACAGCGTTTCCATCATATAACAGGAATAATTGCGACCAGTTTGAAAGTGATGGCCAATTCTACGTTCCGGGCAACCTAGGCTTCACTCTAGGGCGTTGCTCCAACAGATCGAATAGTTAGTGCCTTAGAAGTCAACGCCAGAAGCATAAAATACAATATAAATACAACAGCTTTTCCATCGTATAAAACGAATAATTGCAACCAGTGTGAAAGTTATGGTCATTTCTACATTCCGAGCAACCTAGGATTCACTCTAGGGCGTTGCTCCACCAGACCGAATAGTTAGGTCCTTAGAAGTAAACGCCAGAAGCATAAAGTACGACATAAATACAACAGCGTTTCCATCGTATAAAACGAATAATTGCAACACGTGTGAAAGTTATGGTCATTTCTACATTCCGAGCAACCTCGGATTCACTCTAGGGCGTTGCTCCACCAGGTCGAATAGTTAGGTCCTTAGAAGTAAACGCCAGAAGCATAAAATACGATATAACTACAACAGCGTTTCCATTGTATAAAACGAATAATTGCAACAAGTGTGAAAGTTATGGTCATTTCTACATTCCGAGCAACCTAGGATTCACTCTAGGGCGTTGCTCCACCAGATCGAATAGTTAGGTCCTTAGAAGTAAACGCCAGAAGCATAAAATACAATATAAATACAACAGTGTTTCCATCGTATAAAACGAATAATTGCAACCAGTATGAACCTTATGGTCATTTCTACTTTCCGAGCAAGCTAGGCTTCACCATAGGGCGTTGCTCCAACAGATTGAATAGTTAGGACCTTAGAAGTGAACGGCCGAACCATAAAATGCCAAAAAATACAACAGTGTTTCCATCATATATCAGGAATAATTGCAACCAGTTTGAAAGTGATGGCCAATTCTACGTTCCGGGCAAACTAGGATTCTATCTAGGGCGTTGCTCCACCAGATCGAATAGATAGTGCCTTAGAAGTCAACGCCAGAGGCATAAATTAAAATATAAATACAACAGCGTTACCATCGTATAAAACGAATAATTGCAACCAGTGTGAAAGTTATGGTCATTTCTACATTCCGAGCAACCTAGGATTCACTCTAGGGCGTTGCTCCACCAGATCGAATAGTTAGGTCCTTAGAAGTAAACGCCAGAAGCATAAAATCCGATAAAATACAACAGCGTTTCCATCGTATAAAACGAATAATTGCAACCAGTGTGAAAGTTATGGTCATTTCTACATTCCGAGCAACCTAGGATTCACTCTAGGGCGTTGCTCCACCAGATCGAATTGTTAGGTCCTTAGAAGTAAACGCCAGAAGCATAAAATACGATGTAACTGCAACAGCGTTTCCATCGTATAAAACGAATAATTGCAACCAGTGTGAAAGTTATGGTCATTTCTACATTCCGAGCAACCTAGGATTCACTCTAGGGCGTTGCTCCACCAGATCGAATAGTTAGGTCCTTAGAAGTAAACGCCAGAAGCATAAAATACGATGTAACTGCAACAGCGTTTCCATCGTATTAAACGAATAATTGCAACCAATATGAAACTGGTGGTCATTTCTACATTCCGAGCAACCTAGGCTTCACCATAGGGCGCTGCTCCAACAGATTGAATAGTTCGGGCCTTAGAAGTCAACGCCCGAAGCATAAAATGCAATAAAAATACAACAGTGTATCCATCGTAGAAAACGAATAATTGCAACCAGTATGAAACTTATGGTCATTTCTACTTTCCGAGCAACCTAGGCTTCACCCTAGGGCCTTGCTCCAACAGATTGAATAGTTAGGGCCTTAGAAGTCAACGCCCGAACCATAAAATGCAAAAAAAATACAACAGTGTTTCCATCATATAACAGGAATAATTGCAACCAATTTGGAAAGTGATGGCCAATTCTACGTTCCGGGCAACCTAGGCTTCACTCTAAGGCGTTGCTCCACCGTATCGAATAGTTAGTGCCTTAGAAGTCAACGCCAGAAGCATAAAATACAATATAAATACAACAGCTTTTCCATCGTATAAAACGAATAATTGCAACCAGTATGAAACTTATGGTCATTTCTACTTTCCTAGCAACCTAGGCTTCACCCTAGGGCGTTGCTCCAGCAGATTGAATAGTTAGGGCCTTAGAACTCTACGCGCGAGCCATAAAATGCAGAAAAAATACAACAGTGTTTCCATCATATAACAGGAATAACTGCGACCAGTTTGAAAGTGATGGCGAATTCTACGTTCCGGGCAACATAGGCTTCACTCTAGGGCGTTGCTCCAACAGATCGAATAGTTAGTGCCTTAGAAGTCAACGCCAGAAGCATAAAATACAATATAAATACAACAGCTTTTCCATCGTATAAAACGAATAATTGCAACCAGTGTGAAAGTTATGGTCATTTCTACATTCCGAGCAACCTAGGATTCACTCTAGGGCGTTGGTCCACCAGATCGAATAGTTAGGTCCTTAGAAGTAAACGCCAGAAGCATAAAATACGATATAACTACAATAGCGTTTCCATCGTATAAAACGAATAATTGCAACCAGTGTGAAAGTTATGGTCATTTCTACATTCCGAGCAACCTAGGATTCACTCCAGGGCGTTGCTCCACCAGATCGAATAGTTAGGTCCTTAGAAGTCAACGCCAGAAGCATAAAATACGATATAAATACAACAGTTTTTCCATCGTGTAACAAGATTAGTAGCAACCAGGTTGAAAGTGATGGTCATTTCTCCTTTCCGGGCAACCTAGGCTTCACTCTAGGGCGTTGCTCCACTAGATCGAATAGCTAGGGCCTTAGAAGTCAACGCCAGAAGCATAAAATACGATGTAACTGCAACAGCGTTTCCATCGTATAAAACGAATAATTGCAACCAGTGTGAAAGTTATGGTCATTTCTACATTCCGAGCAACCTAGGATTCACTCTAGGGCGTTGCTCCACCAGATCGAATAGTTAGGTCCTTAGAAGTCAACGCCAGAAGCATAAAATACAATATAAATACAACAGTTTTTCCATCGTATTACAAGATTAATTGCAACCGGTTTGAAAGTGATGGTCATTTCTCCTTTCCGGGCAACCTAGGCTTCACTCTAGGGCGTTGCTCCACCAGATCGAATAGTTAGGTCCTTAGAAGTAAACGCCAGAAGCATAAAATACGATGTAACTGCAACAGCGTTTCCATCGTATAAAACGAATAATTGCAACCAGTATGAAACTGGTGGTCATTTCTACATTCCGAGCAACCTAGGCTTCACCATAGGGCGTTGCTCCAACAGATTGAATAGTTCGGGCCTTAGAAGTCAACGCCCGAAGCATAAAATGCAATAAAAATACAACAGTGTATCCATCGTATAAAACGAATAATTGCAACCAGTATGAAACTTATGGTCATTTCTACTTTCCTAGCAACCTAGGCTTCACCCTAGGGCGTTGCTCCAACAGATTGAATAGTTAGGGCCTTAGAACTCTACGCCCGAGCCATAAAATGCAAAAAAAATACAACAGTGTTTCCATCATATAACAGGAATAATTGCGACCAGTTTGAAAGTGATGGCCAATTCTACGTTCCGGGCAACCTAGGCTTCACTCTAGGGCGTTGCTCCAACAGATCGAATAGTTAGTGCCTTAGAAGTCAACGCCAGAAGCATAAAATACAATATAAATACAACAGCTTTTCCATCGTATAAAACGAATAATTGCAACCAGTGTGAAAGTTATGGTCATTTCTACATTCCGAGCAACCTAGGATTCACTCTAGGGCGTTGCTCCAACAGATCGAATAGTTAGTGCCTTAGAAGTCAACGCCAGAAGCATAAAATACAATATAAATACAACAGCTTTTCCATCGTATAAAACGAATAATTGCAACCAGTGTGAAAGTTATGGTCATTTCTACATTCCGAGCAACCTAGGATTCACTCTAGGGCGTTGCTCCACCAGGTCGAATAGTTAGGTCCTTAGAAGTAAACGCCAGAAGCATAAAATACGATATAACTACAACAGCGTTTCCATCGTATAAAACGAATAATTGCAACAAGTGTGAAAGTTATGGTCATTTCTACATTCCGAGCAACCTAGGATTCACTCTAGGGCGTTGGTCCACCACATCGAATAGTTAGGTCCTTAGAAGTAAACGCCAGAAGCATAAAATACGATATAACTACAACAGCGTTTCCATCGTATAAAACGAATAATTGCAACCAGTGTGAAAGATATGGTCATTTCTACATTCCGAGCAACCTAGGATTCACTCCAGGGCGCTGCTCCACCAGATCGAATAGTTAGGTCCTTAGAAGTCAACGCCAGAAGCATAAAATACGATATAAATCCAACAGCGTTTCCATCGTATAAAACGAATAATTGCAACAAGTGTGAAAGTTATGGACATTTCTACATTCCGAGCAACCTAGGATTCACTCTAGGGCGTTGCTCCACCAGATCGAATAGTTAGGTCCTTAGAGGTAAACGCCAGAAGCATAAAATACGATGTAACTGCAACAGCGTTTCCATCGTATAAAACGAATAATTGCAACCAGTGTGAAAGTTATGGTCATTTCTACATTCCGAGCAACCTAGGATTCACTCTAGGGCGTTGCTCCACCAGCTCGAATAGTTAGGGCCTTAGAACTCTACGCCCGAGCCATAAAATGCAAAAAAAATACAACAGTGTTTCCATCATATAACAGGAATAATTGCGACCAGTTTGAAAGTGATGGCGAATTCTACGTTCCGGGCAACCTAGGCTTCACTCTAGGGCGTTGCTCCAACAGATCGAATAGTTAGTGCCTTAGAAGTCAACGCCAGAAGCATAAAATACAATATAAATACAACAGCTTTTCCATCGTATAAAACGAATAATTGCAACCAGTGTGAAAGTTATGGTCATTTCTACATTCCGAGCAACCTAGGATTCACTCTAGGGCGTTGCTCCACCAGGTCGAATAGTTAGGTCCTTAGAAGTAAACGCCAGAAGCATAAAATACGATATAACTACAACAGCGTTTCCATCGTATAAAACGAATAATTGCAACAAGTGTGAAAGTTATGGTCATTTCTACATTCCGAGCAACCTAGGATTCACTCTAGGGCGTTGGTCCACCAGATCGAATAGTTAGGTCCTTAGAAGTAAACGCCAGAAGCATAAAATACGATATAACTATAACAGCGTTTCCATCGTATAAAACGAATAATTGCAACCAGTGTGAAAGATATGGTCATTTCTACATTCCGAGCAACCTAGGATTCACTCCAGGGCGTTGCTCCACCAGATCGAATAGTTAGGTCCTTAGAAGTCAACGCCAGAAGCATAAAATACGATATAAATCCAACAGCGTTTCCATCGTATAAAACGAATAATTGCAACAAGTGTGAAAGTTATGGACATTTCTACATTCCGAGCAACCTAGGATTCACTCTAGGGCGTTGCTCCACCAGATCGAATAGTTAGGTCCTTAGAAGTAAACGCCAGAAGCATAAAATACGATGTAACTGCAACAGCGTTTCCATCGTATAAAACGAATAATTGCAACCAGTGTGAAAGTTATGGTCATTTCTACATTCCGAGCAACCTAGGATTCACTCTAGGGCGTTGCTCCACCAGATCGAATAGTTAGGTCCTTAGAAGTCAACGCCAGAAGCATAAAATACAATATAAATACAACAGTTTTTCCATCGTATAACAAGATTAATTGCAACCAGTTTGAAAGTGATGGTCATTTCTCCTTTCCGGGCAACCTAGGCTTCACTCTAGGGCGTTGCTCCACCAGATCGAATAGTTAGGTCCTTAGAAGTAAACGCCAGAAGCATAAAATACGATGTAACTGCAACAGCGTTTCCATCGTATAAAACGAATAATTGCAACCAGTGTGAAAGTTATGGTTATTTCTACATTCCGAGCAACCTAGGATTCACTCTAGGGCGTTGCTCCACCAGATCGAATTGTTAGGTCCTTAGAAGTAAACGCCAGAAGCATAAAATACGATATAAATCCAACAGCGTTTCCATCGTATAAATCGAATAATTGCAACAAGTGTGAAAGTTATGGTCATTTCTACATTCCGAGCAACCTAGGATTCACTCTAGGGCGTTGCTCCACCAGATCGAATAGTTAGGTCCTTAGAAGTAAACGCCAGAAGCATAAAATACGATGTAACTGCAACAGCGTTTCCATCGTATAAAACGAATAATTGCAACCAGTGTGAAAGTTATGGTCATTTCTACATTCCGAGCAACCTAGGATTCACTCTAGGGCGTTGCTCCACCAGATCGAATAGTTAGGTCCTTAGAAGTCAACGCCAGAAGCATAAAATACAATATAAATACAACAGTTTTTCCATCGTATAACAAGATTAATTGCAACCAGTTTGAAAGTGATGGTCATTTCTCCTTTCCGGGCAACCTAGGCTTCACTCTAGGGCGTTGGTCCACCAGATCGAATAGTTAGGTCCTTAGAAGTAAACGCCAGAAGCATAAAATACGATGTAACTGCAACAGCGTTTCCATCGTATAAAACGAATAATTGCAACCAGTATGAAACTGGTGGTCATTTCTACATTCCGAGCAACCTAGGCTTCACCATAGGGCGTTGCTCCAACAGATTGAATAGTTCGGGCCTTAGAAGTCAACGCCCGAAGCATAAAATGCAATAAAAATACAACAGTGTTTCCATCATATAACAGGAATAATTGCAACCAATTTGGAAAGTGATGGCCAATTCTACGTTCCGGGCAACCTATGCTTCACTCTAAGGCGTTGCTCCACCATATCGAATAGTTAGTGCCTTAGAAGTCAACGCCAGAAGCATAAAATACAATATAAATACAACAGCTTTTCCATCGTATAAAACGAATAATTGCAACCAGTATGAAACTTATGTTCATTTCTACTTTCCTAGCAACCTAGGCTTCACCCTAGGGCGTTGCTCCAACAGATTGAATAGTTAGGGCCTTAGAACTCTACGCCCGAGCCATAAAATGCAAAAAAAATACAACAGTGTTTCCATCATATAACAGGAATAATTGCGACCAGTTTGAAAGTGATGGCCAATTCTACGTTCCGGGCACCCTAGGCTTCACTCTAGGGCGTTGCTCCAACGGATCGAATAGTTAGTGCCTTTGAAGTCAACGCCAGAAGCATAAAATACAATATAAATACAACAGCTTTTCCATCGTATAAAACGAATAATTGCAACACGTGTGAAAGTTATGGTCATTTCTACATTCCGAGCAACCTAGGATTCACTCTAGGGCGTTGCTCCACCAGACCGAATAGTTAGGTCCTTAGAAGTAAACGCCAGAAGCATAAAGTACGACATAAATACAACAGCGTTTCCATCGTATAAAACGAATAATTGCAACACGTGTGAAAGTTATGGTCATTTCTACATTCCGAGCAACCTCGGATTCACTCTAGGGCGTTGCTCCACCAGGTCGAATAGTTAGGTCCTTAGAAGTAAACGCCAGAAGCATAAAATACGATATAAATACAACAGTGTTTCCATCGTATAAAACGAATAATTGCAACCAGTATGAACCTTATGGTCATTTCTACTTTCCGAGCAAGCTAGGCTTCACCATAGGGCGTTGCTCCAACAGATTGAATAGTTAGGACCTTAGAAGTGAACGGCCGAACTATAAAATGCCAAAAAATACAACAGTGTTCCCATCATATATCAGGAATAATTGCAACCAGTTTGAAAGTGATGGCCAATTCTACGTTCCGGGCAAACTAGGATTCTATCTAGGGCGTTGCTCCACCAGATCGAATAGATAGTGCCTTAGAAGTCAACGCCAGAGGCATAAATTAAAATATAAATACAACAGCGTTCCCATCGTATAAAACGGATAATTGCAACCAGTGTGAAAGTTATGGTCATTTCTACATTCCGAGCAACCTAGGATTCACTCTAGGGCGTTGCTCCACCAGATCGAATAGTTAGGTCCTTAGAAGTCAACGCCAGAAGCATAAAATACAATATAAATACAACAGTTTTTCCATCGTATAACAAGATTAATTGCAACCAGTTTGAAAGTGATGGTCATTTCTCCTTTCCGGGCAACCTAGGCTTCACTCTAGGGCGTTGCTCCACCAGATCGAATAGTTAGGTCCTTAGAAGTAAACGCCAGAAGCATAAAATACGATGTAACTGCAACAGCGTTTCCATCGTATAAAACGAATAATTGCAACCAGTATGAAACTGGTGGTCATTTCTACATTCCGAGCAACCTAGGCTTCACCATAGGGCGTTGCTCCAACAGATTGAATAGTTCGGGCCTTAGAAGTCAACGCCCGAAGCATAAAATGCAATAAAAATACAACAGTGTATCCATCGTATAAAACGAATAATTGCAACCAGTATGAAACTTATGGTCATTTCTACTTTCCGAGCAACCTAGGCTTCACCCTAGGGCCTTGCTCCAACAGATTGAATAGTTAGGGCCTTAGAAGTCAACGCCCGAACCATAAAATGCAAAAAAAATACAACAGTGTTTCCATCATATAACAGGAATAATTGCAACCAATTTGGAAAGTGATGGCCAATTCTACGTTCCGGGCAACCTAGGCTTCACTCTAAGGCGTTGCTCCACCGTATCGAATAGTTAGTGCCTTAGAAGTCAACGCCAGAAGCATAAAATACAATATAAATACAACAGCTTTTCCATCGTATAAAACGAATAATTGCAACCAGTATGAAACTTATGGTCATTTCTACTTTCCTAGCAACCTAGGCTTCACCCTAGGGCGTTGCTCCAACAGATTGAATAGTTAGGGCCTTAGAACTCTACGCCCGAGCCATAAAATGCAAAAAAAATACAACAGTGTTTCCATCATATAACAGGAATAATTGCGACCAGTTTGAAAGTGATGGCGAATTCTACGTTCCGGGCAACCTAGGCTTCACTCTAGGGCGTTGCTCCAACAGATCGAATAGTTAGTGCCTTAGAAGTCAACGCCAGAAGCATAAAATACAATATAAATACAACAGCTTTTCCATCGTATAAAACGAATAATTGCAACCAGTGTGAAAGTTATGGTCATTTCTACATTCCGAGCAACCTAGGATTCACTCTAGGGCGTTGCTCCACCAGGTCGAATAGTTAGGTCCTTAGAAGTAAACGCCAGAAGCATAAAATACGATATAACTACAACAGCGTTTCCATCGTATAAAACGAATAATTGCAACAAGTGTGAAAGTTATGGTCATTTCTACATTCCGAGCAACCTAGGATTCACTCTAGGGCGTTGGTCCACCAGATCGAATAGTTAGGTCCTTAGAAGTAAACGCCAGAAGCATAAAATACGATATAACTACAACAGCGTTTCCATCGTATAAAACGAATAATTGCAACCAGTGTGAAAGATATGGTCATTTCTACATTCCGAGCAACCTAGGATTCACTCCAGGGCGTTGCTCCACCAGATCGAATAGTTAGGTCCTTAGAAGTCAACGCCAGAAGCATAAAATACGATATAAATCCAACAGCGTTTCCATCGTATAAAACGAATAATTGCAACAAGTGTGAAAGTTATGGACATTTCTACATTCCGAGCAACCTAGGATTCACTCTAGGGCGTTGCTCCACCAGATCGAATAGTTAGGTCCTTAGAAGTAAACGCCAGAAGCATAAAATACGATGTAACTGCAACAGCGTTTCCATCGTATAAAACGAATAATTGCAACCAGTGTGAAAGTTATGGTCATTTCTACATTCCGAGCAACCTAGGATTCACTCTAGGGCGTTGCTCCACCAGATCGAATAGTTAGGTCCTTAGAAGTCAACGCCAGAAGCATAAAATACAATATAAATACAACAGTTTTTCCATCGTATAACAAGATTAATTGCAACCAGTTTGAAAGTGATGGTCATTTCTCCTTTCCGGGCAACCTAGGCTTCACTCTAGGGCGTTGCTCCACCAGATCGAATAGTTAGGTCCTTAGAAGTAAACGCCAGAAGCATAAAATACGATGTAACTGCAACAGCGTTTCCATCGTATAAAACGAATAATTGCAACCAGTGTGAAAGTTATGGTTATTTCTACATTCCGAGCAACCTAGGATTCACTCTAGGGCGTTGCTCCACCAGATCGAATTGTTAGGTCCTTAGAAGTAAACGCCAGAAGCATAAAATACGATATAAATCCAACAGCGTTTCCATCGTATAAATCGAATAATTGCAACAAGTGTGAAAGTTATGGTCATTTCTACATTCCGAGCAACCTAGGATTCACTCTAGGGCGTTGCTCCACCAGATCGAATAGTTAGGTCCTTAGAAGTAAACGCCAGAAGCATAAAATACGATGTAACTGCAACAGCGTTTCCATCGTATAAAACGAATAATTGCAACCAGTGTGAAAGTTATGGTCATTTCTACATTCCGAGCAACCTAGGATTCACTCTAGGGCGTTGCTCCACCAGATCGAATAGTTAGGTCCTTACAAGTCAACGCCAGAAGCATAAAATACAATATAAATACAACAGTTTTTCCATCGTATAACAAGATTAATTGCAACCAGTTTGAAAGTGATGGTCATTTCTCCTTTCCGGGCAACCTAGGCTTCACTCTAGGGCGTTCCTCCACCAGATCGAATAGTTAGGTCCTTAGAAGTAAACGCCAGAAGCATAAAATACGATGTAACTGCAACAGCGTTTCCATCGTATAAAACGAATAATTGCAACCAGTATGAAACTGGTGGTCATTTCTACATTCCGAGCAACCTAGGCTTCACCATAGGGCGTTGCTCCAACAGATTGAATAGTTCGGGCCTTAGAAGTCAACGCCCGAAGCATAAAATGCAATAAAAATACAACAGTGTATCCATCGTATAAAACGAATAATTGCAACCAGTATGAAACTTATGGTCATTTCTACTTTCCGAGCAACCTAGGCTTCACCCTAGGGCCTTGCTCCAACAGATTGAATAGTTAGGGCCTTAGAAGTCAACGCCCGAACCATAAAATGCAAAAAAAATACAACAGTGTTTCCATCATATAACAGGAATAATTGCAACCAATTTGGAAAGTGATGGCCAATTCTACGTCCCGGGCAACCTAGGCTTCACTCTAAGGCGTTGCTCCACCGTATCGAATAGTTAGTGCCTTAGAAGTCAACGCCAGAAGCATAAAATACAATATAAATACAACAGCTTTTCCATCGTATAAAACGAATAATTGCAACCAGTATGAAACTTATGGTCATTTCTACTTTCCTAGCAACCTAGGCTTCACTCTAGGGCGTTGCTCCAACAGATCGAATAGTTAGTGCCTTAGAAGTCAACGCCAGAAGCATAAAATACAATATAAATACAACAGCTTTTCCATCGTATAAAACGAATAATTGCAACCAGTGTGAAAGTTATGGTCATTTCTACATTCCGAGCAACCTAGGATTCACTCTAGGGCGTTGCTCCACCAGGTCGAATAGTTAGGTCCTTAGAAGTAAACGCCAGAAGCATAAAATACGATATAACTACAACAGCGTTTCCATCGTATAAAACGAATAATTGCAACAAGTGTGAAAGTTATGGTCATTTCTACATTCCGAGCAACCTAGGATTCACTCTAGGGCGTTGCTCCACCAGATCGAATAGTTAGGTCCTTAGAAGTAAACGCCAGAAGCATAAAATACGATGTAACTGCAACAGCGTTTCCATCGTATAAAACGAATAATTGCAACCAGTGTGAAAGTTATGGTCATTTCTACATTCCGAGCAACCTAGGATTCACTCTAGGGCGTTGCTCCACCAGATCGAATAGTTAGGTCCTTAGAAGTCAACGCCAGAAGCATAAAATACAATATAAATACAACAGTTTTTCCATCGTATAACAAGATTAATTGCAACCAGTTTGAAAGTGATGGTCATTTCTCCTTTCCGGGCAACCTAGGCTTCACTCTAGGGCGTTGCTCCACCAGATCGAATAGTTAGGTCCTTAGAAGTGAACGCCAGAAGCATAAAATACGATGTAACTGCAACAGCGTTTCCATCGTATAAAACGAATAATTGCAACCAGTATGAAACTGGTGGTCATTTCTACATTCCGAGCAACCTAGGCTTCACCATAGGGCGTTGCTCCAACAGATTGAATAGTTCGGGCCTTAGAAGTCAACGCCCGAAGCATAAAATGCAATAAAAATACAACAGTGTATCCATCGTATAAAACGAATAATTGCAACCAGTATGAAACTTATGGTCATTTCTACTTTCCGAGCAACCTAGGCTTCACCCTAGGGCCTTGCTCCAACAGATTGAATAGTTAGGGCCTTAGAAGTCAACGCCCGAACCATAAAATGCAAAAAAAATACAACAGTGTTTCCATCATATAACAGGAATAATTGCAACCAATTTGGAATGTGATGGCCAATTCTACGTTCCGGGCAACCTAGGCTTCACTCTAAGGCGTTGCTCCACCGTATCGAATAGTTAGTGCCTTAGAAGTCAACGCCAGAAGCATAAAATACAATATAAATACAACAGCTTTTCCATCGTATAAAACGAATAATTGCAACCAGTATGAAACTTATGGTCATTTCTACTTTCCTAGCAACCTAGGCTTCACCCTAGGGCGTTGCTCCAACAGATTGAATAGTTAGGGCCTTAGAACTCTACGCCCGAGCCATAAAATGCAAAAAAAATACAACAGTGTTTCCATCATATAACAGGAATAATTGCGACCAGTTTGAAAGTGATGGCGTACTCTACGTTCCGGGCAACCTAGGCTTCACTCTAGGGCGTTGCTCCAACAGATCGAATAGTTAGTGCCTTAGAAGTCAACGCCAGAAGCATAAAATACAATATAAATACAACAGCTTTTCCATCGTATAAAACGAATAATTGCAACCAGTGTGAAAGTTATGGTCATTTCTACATTCCGAGCAACCTAGGATTCACTCTAGGGCGTTGCTCCACCAGACCGAATAGTTAGGTCCTTAGAAGTAAACGCCAGAAGCATAAAGTACGACATAAATACAACAGCGTTTCCATCGTATAAAACGAATAATTGCAACACGTGTGAAAGTTATGGTCATTTCTACATTCCGAGCAACCTCGGATTCACTCTAGGGCGTTGCTCCACCAGGTCGAATAGTTAGGTCCTTAGAAGTAAACGCCAGAAGCATAAAATACGATATAACTACAACAGCGTTTCCATCGTATAAAACGAATAATTGCAACAAGTGTGAAAGTTATGGTCATTTCTACATTCCGAGCAACCTAGGATTCACTCTAGGGCGTTGCTCCACCAGATCGAATAGTTAGGTCCTTAGAAGTAAACGCCAGAAGCATAAAATACAATATAAATACAACAGTGTTTCCATCGTATAAAACGAATAATTGCAACCAGTATGAACCTTATGGTCATTTCTACTTTCCGAGCAAGCTAGGCTTCACCATAGGGCGTTGCTCCAACAGATTGAATAGTTAGGACCTTAGAAGTGAACGGCCGAACCATAAAATGCCAAAAAATACAACAGTGTTTCCATCATATATCAGGAATAATTGCAACCAGTTTGAAAGTGATGGCCAATTCTACGTTCCGGGCAAACTAGGATTCTATCTAGGGCGTTGCTCCACCAGATCGAATAGATAGTGCCTTAGAAGTCAACGCCAGAGGCATAAATTAAAATATAAATACAACAGCGTTCCCATCGTATAAAACGGATAATTGCAACCAGTGTGAAAGTTATGGTCATTTCTACATTCCGAGCAACCTAGGATTCACTCTAGGGCGTTGCTCCACCAGATCGAATAGTTAGGTCCTTAGAAGTAAACGCCAGAAGCATAAAATCCGATAAGATACAACAGCGTTTCCATCGTATAAAACGAATAATTGCAACCAGTGTGAAAGTTATGGTCATTTCTACATTCCGAGCAACCTAGGATTCACTCTAGGGCGTTGCTCCACCAGATCGAATTGTTAGGTCCTTAGAAGTAAACGCCAGAAGCATAAAATACGATATAAATCCAACAGCGTTTCCATCGTATAAAACGAATAATTGCAACAAGTGTGAAAGTTATGGTCATTTCTACATTCCGAGCAACCTAGGATTCACTCTAGGGCGTTGCTCCACCAGATCGAATAGTTAGGTCCTTAGAAGTAAACGCCAGAAGCATAAAATACGATGTAACTGCAACAGCGTTTCCATCGTATAAAACGAATAATTGCAACCAGTGTGAAAGTTATGGTCATTTCTACATTCCGAGCAACCTAGGATTCACTGTAGGGCGTAGCTCCACCAGATCGAATAGTTAGGTCCTTAGAAGTCAACGCCAGAAGCATAAAATACAATATAAATACAACAGTTTTTCCATCGTATAACAAGATTAATTGCAACCAGTTTGAAAGTGATGGTCATTTCTCCTTTCCGGGCAACCTAGGCTTCACTCTAGGGCGTTGCTCCACCAGATCGAATAGTTAGGTCCTTAGAAGTAAACGCCAGAAGCATAAAATACGATGTAACTGCAACAGCGTTTCCATCGTATAAAACGAATAATTGCAACCAGTATGAAACTGGTGGTCATTTCTACATTCCGAGCAACCTAGGCTTCACCATAGGGCGTTGCTCCAACAGATTGAATAGTTCGGGCCTTAGAAGTCAACGCCCGAAGCATAAAATGCAATAAAAATACAACAGTGTATCCATCGTATAAAACGAATAATTGCAACCAGTATGAAACTTATGGTCATTTCTACTTTCCGAGCAACCTAGGCTTCACCCTAGGGCCTTGCTCCAACAGATTGAATAGTTAGGGCCTTAGAAGTCTACGCCCGAACCATAAAATGCAAAAAAAATACAACAGTGTTTCCATCATATAACAGGAATAATTGCAACCAATTTGGAAAGTGATGGCCAATTCTACGTTCCGGGCAACCTAGGCTTCACTCTAAGGCGTTGCTCCACCGTATCGAATAGTTAGTGCCTTAGAAGTCAACGCCAGAAGCATAAAATACAATATAAATACAACAGCTTTTCCATCGTATAAAACGAATAATTGCAACCAGTATGAAACTGGTGGTCATTTCTACATTCCGAGCAACCTAGGCTTCACCATAGGGCGTTGCTCCAACAGATTGAAAAGTTCGGGCCTTAGAAGTCAACGCCCGAAGCATAAAATGCAAAAAAAATACAACAGTGTTTCCATCGTATAAAACGAATAATTGCAACCAGTGTGAAATTTATGGTCATTTCTACTTTCCTAGCAACCTAGGCTTCACCCTAGGGCGTTGCTCCAACAGATTGAATAGTTAGGGCCTTAGAACTCTACGCCCGAGCCATAAAATGCAAAAAAAAATACAACAGTGTTTCCATCATATAACAGGAATAATTGCGACCAGTTTGAAAGTGATGGCCAATTCTACGTTCCGGGCAACCTAGGCTTCACTCTAGGGCGTTGCTCCAACAGATCGAATAGTTAGTGCCTTAGAAGTCAACGCCAGAAGCATAAAATACAATATAAATACAACAGCTTTTCCATCGTATAAAACGAATAATTGCAACCAGTGTGAAAGTTATGGTCATTTCTACATTCCGAGCAACCTAGGATTCACTCTAGGGCGTTGCTCCACCAGATCGAATAGTTAGGTCCTTAGAAGTAAACGCCAGAAGCATAAAATACGATGTAACTGCAACAGCGTTTCCATCGTATAAAACGAATAATTGCAACCAGTGTGAAAGTTATGGTCATTTCTACATTCCGAGCAACCTAGGATTCACTCTAGGGCGTTGCTCCACCAGATCGAATAGTTAGGTCCTTAGAAGTCAACGCCAGAAGCATAAAATACAATATAAATACAACAGTTTTTCCATCGTTTAACAAGATTAATTGCAACCAGTTTGAAAGTGATGGTCATTTCTCCTTTCCGGGCAACCTAGGCTTCACTCTAGGGCGTTGCTCCACCAGATCGAATAGTTAGGTCCTTAGAAGTAAACGCCAGAAGCATAAAATACGATGTAACTGCAACAGCGTTTCCATCGTATAAAACGAATAATTGCAACAAGTGTGAAAGTTATGGTCATTTCTACATTCCGAGCAACCTAGGATTCACTCTAGGGCGTTGCTCCACCAGGTCGAATAGTTAGGTCCTTAGAAGTAAACGCCAGAAGCATAAAATACGATATAACTACAACAGCGCTTCCATCGTATAAAACGAATAATTGCAACCAGTGTGAAATTTATGGTCATTTCTACATTGCGAGCAACCTAGGATTCACTCCAGGGCGTTGCTCCACCAGATCGAATAGTTAGGTCCTTAGAAGTCAACGCCAGAAGCATAAAATACGATATAAATACAACAGTTTTTCCATCGTATAACAAGATTAGTAGCAACCAGGTTGAAAGTGATGGTCATTTCTCCTTTCCGGCCAACCTAGGCTTCACTCTAGGGCGTTGCTCCACTAGATCGAATAGCTAGGGCCTTAGAAGTCAACGCCAGAAGCATAAAATACAATATAAATACAACAGTGTTTCCATCGTATAAAACGAATAATTGCAACCAGTATGAAACTTATGGTCATTTCTACTTTCCGAGCAAGCTAGGCTTCACCATAGGGCGTTGCTCCAACAGATTGAATAGTTAGGACCTTAGAAGTGAACGCCCGAACCATAAAATGCAAAAAAATACAACAGTGTTTCCATCATATATGAGGTATAATTGCAACCAGTTTGAAAGTGATAGCCAATTCTACGTTCCGGGCAAACTAGGATTCTATCTAGGGCGTTGCTCCACCAGATCGAATAGATAGTGCCTTAGAAGTCAACGCCAGAAGCATAGATTAAAATATAAATACAACAGTTTTTCCATCGTATAAAACGAATAATTGCAAACAGTATGAAACTTATGGTCATTTCTACATTCCGAGCAACCTAGGCTTCACCCTAGGGCCTTGCTCCAACAGATTGAATAGTTAGGGCCTTAGAACTCTACGCCCGAGCCATAAAATGCAAAAAAAATACAACAGTGTTTCCATCATATAACAGGAATAATTGCGACCAGTTTGAAAGTGATGGCCCATTCTACGTTCCGGGCAACCTAGGCTTCACTCTAGGGCGTTGCTCCAACAGATCGAATAGTTAGTGCCTTAGAAGTCAACGCCAGAAGCATAAAATACAATATAAATACAACAGCTTTTCCATCGTATAAAACGAATAATTGCAACCAGTGTGAAAGTTATGGTCATTTCTACATTCCGGGCAACCTAGGATTCACTCTAGGGCGTTGCTCCACCAGATCGAATAGTTAGGTCCTTAGAAGTAAACGCCAGAAGCATAAAGTACGATATAAATACAACAGCGTTTCCATCGTATAAAACGAATAATTGCAACAAGTGTGAAAGTTGTGGTCATTTCTACATTCCGAGCAACCTAGGATTCACTCTAGGGCGGTGCTCCACCAGATCGAATAGTTCGGTCCTTAGAAGTAAACGCCAGGAGCATAAAATACGATATAACTACAACAGCGTTTCCATCGTATAAAACGAATAATTGCAGCCAGTGTGAAAGTTATGGTCATTTCTACATTCCGAGCAACCTAGGATTCACTCTAGGGCGTTGCTCCACCAGATCGAATAGTTAGGTCCTTAGAAGTCAACGCCAGAAGCATAAAATACAATATAAATACAACAGCTTTTCCATCGTATAAAACGAATAACTGCAACCAGTATTAAACTTATGGTCATTTCTACTTTCCGAGCAACCTAGGCTTCACCCTAGGGCGTTGCTCCAACAGATTGAATAGTTAGGGCCGTAGAAGTCTACGCCCGAACCATAAAATACAAAAAAAATACAACAGTGTTTCCATCATATAACAGGAATAATTTCGACCAGTTTGAAAGTGATGGCCAATTCTAGGTTTCGGGCAACCTAGGCTTCACTCTAGGGCGTTGCTCCACCAGATCGAACAGTTAGGTCCTTAGAAGTAAACGCCAGAAGCATAAAATACGATATAACTGCAACAGCGTTTCCATCGTATAAAACGAATAATGGCAACCAGTGTGAAAGTTATGGTCATTTCTACATTCCGAGCAACCTAGGATTCACTCTAGGGCGTTGCTCCACCAGATCGAATAGTTAGGTCCTTAGAAGTCAACGCCAGAAGCATAAAACACAATATAAACACAACAGTTTTTCCATCGTATAACAAGATTAATTGCAACCAGTTTGAAAGTGATGGTCATTTCTCCTTTCCGGGCAACCTAGGCTTCACTCTAGGGCGTTGCTCCACCAGATCGAATAGTTAGGTCCTTAGAAGTAAACGCCAGAAGCATAAAATACGATGTAACTGCAACAGCGTTTCCATCGTATAAAACGAATAATTGCAACCAGTATGAAACTGATGGTCATTTCCACATTCCGAGCAACCTAGGCTTCACCATAGGGCGTTGCTCCAACAGATTGAATAGTTCGGGCCTTCGAAGTCAACGCCCGAAGCATAAAATGCAATAAAAATACAACAGTGTTTCCATCGTATAAAACGAATAATTGCAACCAGTATGAAACTTATGGTCATTTCTACTTTCCGAGCAAGCTAGGCTTCACCATAGGGCGTTGCTCCAACAGATTGAATAGTTAGGACCTTAGCAGTGAACGCCCGAACCATAAAATGCAAAAAAAATACAACAGTGTTTCCATCATATAACAGGAATAATTGCAACCAGTTTGAAAGTGATGGCCAATTCTACGTTCCGCGCAAACTAGGCTTCCATCTAGGGCGTTGCTCCACCAGATCGAATAGATAGTGCCTTAGAAGTCCACGCCAGAAGCATAAAATAAAATATAAATACAACAGTTTTTCCATCGTATAAAACGAATAATTGCAACCAGTATGAAACTTATGGTCATTTCTACTTTCCGAGCAACATAGGCTTCACCCTAGGGCCTTGCTCCAACAGATTGAATAGTTAGGGCCTTAGAAGTCAACGCCCGAACCATAAAATGCAAAAAAAATACAACAGTGTTTCCACCATATAACAGGAATAATTGCAGCCTATTTGGAAAGTGATGGCCAATTCTACGTTCCGGGCAACCTAGGCTTCACTCTAGGGCGTTGCTCCACCGTATGGAATAGTTAGTGCCTTAGAAGTCAACGCCAGAAGCATAATATACAAAATAGATACAACAGCTTTTCCATCGTATAAAACGAATAATTTCAACCAGTATGAAACTTATGGTCATTTCTACTTTCCTAGCAACCTAGGCTTCACCCTAGGGCGTTGCTCCAACAGATTGAATAGTTAGGGCCTTAGAACTCTACGCCCAAGCCATAAAATGCAAAAAAAATACAACAGTGTTTCCATCATTTAACAGGAATAATTGCGACCAGTTTGGAAGTGATGGCCAATTCTACCTTCCGGGCAACCTAGGCTTCACTCTAGGGCGTTGCTCCAACAGATCGAATAGTTAGTGCCTTAGATGTCAACGCCAGAAGCATAAAATACGATATAACTACAACAGCGTTTCCATCGTATAAAACGATTAATTGCAGCCAGTGTGAAAGTTATGGTCATTTCTACATTCCGAGCAACCTAGGATTCACTCTAGGGCGTTGCTCCACCAGATCGAATAGTTAGGTCCTTAGAAGTCAACGCCCGAAGCATAAAATGCAATAAAAATACAACAGTGTATCCATCGTATAAAACGAATAATTGCAACCAGTATGAAACTTATGGTCATTTCTACTTTCCGAGCAACCTAGGCTTCACCTTAGGGCCTTGCTCCAACAGATTGAATAGTTAGGGCCTTAGAAGTCTACGCCCGAACCATAAAATGCAAAAAAAATACAACAGTGTTTCCATCATATAACAGGAATAATTGCAACCAATTTGGAAAGTGATGGCCAATTCTACGTTCCGGGCAACCTAGGCTTCACTCTAAGGCGTTGCTCCACCGTATCGAATAGTTAGTGCCTTAGAAGTCAACGCCAGAAGCATAAAATACAATATAAATACAACAGCTTTTCCATCGTATAAAACGAATAATTGCAACCAGTATGAAACTGGTGGTCATTTCTACATTCCGAGCAACCTAGGCTTCACCATAGGGCGTTGCTCCAACAGATTGAATAGTTCGGGCCTTAGAAGTCAACGCCCGAAGCATAAAATGCAAAAAAAATACAACAGTGTTTCCATCGTATAAAACGAATAATTGCAACCAGTGTGAAAGTTATGGTCATTTCTACTTTCCTAGCAACCTAGGCTTCACCCTAGGACGTTGCTCCAACAGATTGAATAGTTAGGGCCTTAAAACTCTACGCCCGAGCCATAAAATGCAAAAAAAAATACAACAGTGTTTCCATCATATAACAGGAATAATTGCGACCAGTTTGAAAGTGATGGCCAATTCTACGTTCCGGGCAACCTAGGCTTCACTCTAGGGCGTTGCTCCAACAGATCGAATAGTTAGTGCCTTAGAAGTCAACGCCAGAAGCATAAAATACAATATAAATACAACAGCTTTTCCATCGTATAAAACGAATAATTGCAACCAGTGTGAAAGTTATGGTCATTTCTACATTCCGAGCAACCTAGGATTCACTCTAGGGCGTTGCTCCACCAGATCGAATAGTTAGGTCCTTAGAAGTAAACGCCAGAAGCATAAAATACGATGTAACTGCAACAGCGTTTCCATCGTATAAAACGAATAATTGCAACCAGTGTGAAAGTTATGGTCATTTCTACATTCCGAGCAACCTAGGATTCACTCTAGGGCGTTGCTCCACCAGATCGAATAGTTAGGTCCTTAGAAGTCAACGCCAGAAGCATAAAATACAATATAAATACAACAGTTTTTCCATCGTATAACAAGATTAATTGCAACCAGTTTGAAAGTGATGGTCATTTCTCCTTTCCGGGCAACCTAGGCTTCACTCTAGGGCGTTGCTCCACCAGATCGAATAGTTAGGTCCTTAGAAGTAAACGCCAGAAGCATAAAATACGATGTAACTGCAACAGCGTTTCCATCGTATAAAACGAATAATTGCAACAAGTGTGAAAGTTATGGTCATTTCTACATTCCGAGCAACCTAGGATTCACTCTAGGGCGTTGCTCCACCAGGTCGAATAGTTAGGTCCTTAGAAGTAAACGCCAGAAGCATAAAATACGATATAACTACAACAGCGCTTCCATCGTATAAAACGATTAATTGCAGCCAGTGTGAAAGTTATGGTCATTTCTACATTCCGAGCAACCTAGGATTCACTCTAGGGCGTTGCTCCACCAGATCGAATAGTTAGGTCCTTAGAAGTCAACGCCCGAAGCATAAAATGCAATAAAAATACAACAGTGTATCCATCGTATAAAACGAATAATTGCAACCAGTATGAAACTTATGGTCATTTCTACTTTCCGAGCAACCTAGGCTTCACCCTAGGGCCTTGCTCCAACAGATTGAATAGTTAGGGCCTTAGAAGTCTACGCCCGAACCATAAAATGCAAAAAAAATACAACAGTGTTTCCATCATATAACAGGAATAATTGCAACCAATTTGGAAAGTGATGGCCAATTCTACGTTCCGGGCAACCTAGGCTTCACTCTAAGGCGTTGCTCCACCGTATCGAATAGTTAGTGCCTTAGAAGTCAACGCCAGAAGCATAAAATACAATATAAATACAACAGCTTTTCCATCGTATAAAACGAATAATTGCAACCAGTATGAAACTGGTGGTCATTTCTACATTCCGAGCAACCTAGGCTTCACCATAGGGCGTTGCTCCAACAGATTGAATAGTTCGGGCCTTAGAAGTCAACGCCCGAAGCATAAAATGCAAAAAAAATACAACAGTGTTTCCATCGTATAAAACGAATAATTGCAACCAGTGTGAAAGTTATGGTCATTTCTACTTTCCTAGCAACCTAGGCTTCACCCTAGGGCGTTGCTCCAACAGATTGAATAGTTAGGGCCTTAGAACTCTACGCCCGAGCCATAAAATGCAAAAAAAAATACAACAGTGTTTCCATCATTTAACAGGAATAATTGCGACCAGTTTGGAAGTGATGGCCAATTCTACCTTCCGGGCAACCTAGGCTTCACTCTAGGGCGTTGCTCCAACAGATCGAATAGTTAGTGCCTTAGATGTCAACGCCAGAAGCATAAAATACGATATAACTACAACAGCGTTTCCATCGTATAAAACGATTAATTGCAGCCAGTGTGAAAGTTATGGTCATTTCTACATTCCGAGCAACCTAGGATTCACTCTAGGGCGTTGCTCCACCAGATCGAATAGTTAGGTCCTTAGAAGTCAACGCCCGAAGCATAAAATGCAATAAAAATACAACAGTGTATCCATCGTATAAAACGAATAATTGCAACCAGTATGAAACTTATGGTCATTTCTACTTTCCGAGCAACCTAGGCTTCACCCTAGGGCCTTGCTCCAACAGATTGAATAGTTAGGGCCTTAGAAGTCTACGCCCGAACCATAAAATGCAAAAAAAATACAACAGTGTTTCCATCATATAACAGGAATAATTGCAACCAATTTGTAAAGTGATGGCCAATTCTACGTTCCGGGCAACCTAGGCTTCACTCTAAGGCGTTGCTCCACCGTATCGAATAGTTAGTGCCTTAGAAGTCAACGCCAGAAGCATAAAATACAATATAAATACAACAGCTTTTCCATCGTATAAAACGAATAATTGCAACCAGTATGAAACTGGTGGTCATTTCTACATTCCGAGCAACCTAGGCTTCACCATAGGGCGTTGCTCCAACAGATTGAATAGTTCGGGCCTTAGAAGTCAACGCCCGAAGCATAAAATGCAAAAAAAATACAACAGTGTTTCCATCGTATAAAACGAATAATTGCAACCAGTGTGAAAGTTATGGTCATTTCTACTTTCCTAGCAACCTAGGCTTCACCCTAGGGCGTTGCTCCAACAGATTGAATAGTTAGGGCCTTAGAACTCTACGCCCGAGCCATAAAATGCAAAAAAAAATACAACAGTGTTTCCATCATATAACAGGAATAATTGCGACCAGTTTGAAAGTGATGGCCAATTCTACGTTCCGGGCAACCTAGGCTTCACTCTAGGGCGTTGCTCCAACAGATCGAATAGTTAGTGCCTTAGAAGTCAACGCCAGAAGCATAAAATACAATATAAATACAACAGCTTTTCCATCGTATAAAACGAATAATTGCAACCAGTGTGCAAGTTATGGTCATTTCTACATTCCGAGCAACCTAGGATTCACTCTAGGGCGTTGCTCCACCAGATCGAATAGTTAGGTCCTTAGAAGTAAACGCCAGAAGCATAAAATACGATGTAACTGCAACAGCGTTTCCATCGTATAAAACGAATAATTGCAACCAGTGTGAAAGTTATGGTCATTTCTACATTCCGAGCAACCTAGGATTCACTCTAGGGCGTTGCTCCACCAGATCGAATAGTTAGGTCCTTAGAAGTCAACGCCAGAAGCATAAAATACAATATAAATACAACAGTTTTTCCATCGTATAACAAGATTAATTGCAACCAGTTTGAAAGTGATGGTCATTTCTCCTTTCCGGGCAACCTAGGCTTCACTCTAGGGCGTTGCTCCACCAGATCGAATAGTTAGGTCCTTAGAAGTAAACGCCAGAAGCATAAAATACGATGTAACTGCAACAGCGTTTCCATCGTATAAAACGAATAATTGCAACAAGTGTGAAAGTTATGGTCATTTCTACATTCCGAGCAACCTAGGATTCACTCTAGGGCGTTGCTCCACCAGGTCGAATAGTTAGGTCCTTAGAAGTAAACGCCAGAAGCATAAAATACGATATAACTACAACAGCGCTTCCATCGTATAAAACGAATAATTGCAACCAGTGTGAAATTTATGGTCATTTCTACATTGCGAGCAACCTAGGATTCACTCCAGGGCGTTGCTCCACCAGATCGAATAGTTAGGTCCTTAGAAGTCAACGCCAGAAGCATAAAATACGATATAAATACAACAGTTTTTCCATCGTATAACAAGATTAGTAGCAACCAGTTTGGAAGTGATGGCCAATTCTACCTTCCGGGCAACCTAGGCTTCACTCTAGGGCGTTGCTCCAACAGATCGAATAGTTAGTGCCTTAGATGTCAACGCCAGAAGCATAAAATACGATATAACTACAACAGCGTTTCCATCGTATAAAACGATTAATTGCAGCCAGTGTGAAAGTTATGGTCATTTCT
Organism: Calliopsis andreniformis; assembly: GCF_051401765.1. Classification (NCBI taxonomy): domain Eukaryota; kingdom Metazoa; phylum Arthropoda; class Insecta; order Hymenoptera; family Andrenidae; genus Calliopsis; species Calliopsis andreniformis. The sequence goes on along the minus strand of NW_027480472.1, from coordinate 829,881 downwards.
ACATTCCGAGCAACCTAGGATTCACTCTAGGGCGTTGCTCCACCAGATCGAATAGTTAGGTCCTTAGAAGTCAACGCCCGAAGCATAAAATGCAATAAAAATACAACAGTGTATCCATCGTATAAAACGAATAATTGCAACCAGTATGAAACTTATGGTCATTTCTACTTTCCGAGCAACCTAGGCTTCACCCTAGGGCCTTGCTCCAACAGATTGAATAGTTAGGGCCTTAGAAGTCTACGCCCGAACCATAAAATGCAAAAAAAATACAACAGTGTTTCCATCATATAACAGGAATAATTGCAACCAATTTGGAAAGTGATGGCCAATTCTACGTTCCGGGCAACCTAGGCTTCACTCTAAGGCGTTGCTCCACCGTATCGAATAGTTAGTGCCTTAGAAGTCAACGCCAGAAGCATAAAATACAATATAAATACAACAGCTTTTCCATCGTATAAAACGAATAATTGCAACCAGTATGAAACTGGTGGTCATTTCTACATTCCGAGCAACCTAGGCTTCACCATAGGGCGTTGCTCCAACAGATTGAATAGTTAGGTCCTTAGAAGTAAACGCCAGAAGCATAAAATACGATATAACTACAACAGCGCTTCCATCGTATAAAACGAATAATTGCAACCAGTATGAAACTTATGGTCATTTCTACTTTCCGAGCAACCTAGGCTTCACCCTAGGGCCTTGCTCCAACTGATTGAATAGTTAGGGCCTTAGAAGTCAACGCCCGAACCATAAAATGCAAAAAAAATACAACAGTGTTTCCATCATATAACAGGAATAATTGCAACCAATTTGGAAAGTGATGGCCAATTCTACGTTCCGGGCAACCTAGGCTTCACTCTAGGGCGTTGCTCCAACAGATCGAATAGTTAGTGCCTTAGAAGTCAACGCCAGAAGCATAAAATACAATATAAATACAACAGCTTTTCCATCGTATAAAACGAATAATTGCAACCAGTGTGAAAGTTATGGTCATTTCTACATTCCGAGCAACCTAGGATTCACTCTAGGGCGTTGCTCCACCAGATCGAATAGTTAGGTCCTTAGAAGTAAACGCCAGAAGCATAAAATACGATGTAACTGCAACAGCGTTTCCATCGTATAAAACGAATAATTGCAACCAGTGTGAAAGTTATGGTCATTTCTACATTCCGAGCAACATAGGATTCACTCTAGGGCGTTGCTCCACCAGATCGAATAGTTAGGTCCTTAGAAGTCAACGCCAGAAGCATAAAATACAATATAAATACAACAGTTTTTCCATCGTATAACAAGATTAATTGCAACCAGTTTGAAAGTGATGGTCATTTCTCCTTTCCGGGCAACCTAGGCTTCACTCTAGGGCGTTGCTCCACCAGATCGCATAGTTAGGTCCTTAGAAGTAAACGCCAGAAGCATAAAATACGATGTAACTGCAACAGCGTTTCCATCGTATAAAACGAATAATTGCAACAAGTGTGAAAGTTATGGTCATTTCTACATTCCGAGCAACCTAGGATTCACTCTAGGGCGTTGCTCCACCAGGTCGAATAGTTAGGTCCTTAGAAGTAAACGCCAGAAGCATAAAATACGATATAACTACAACAGCGCTTCCATCGTATAAAACGAATAATTGCAACCAGTGTGAAATTTATGGTCATTTCTACATTGCGAGCAACCTAGGATTCACTCCAGGGCGTTGCTCCACCAGATCGAATAGTTAGGTCCTTAGAAGTCAACGCCAGAAGCATAAAATACGATATAAATACAACAGTTTTTCCATCGTATAACAAGATTAGTAGCAACCAGGTTGAAAGTGATGGTCATTTCTCCTTTCCGGGCAACCTAGGCTTCACTCTAGGGCGTTGCTCCACTAGATCGAATAGCTAGGGCCTTAGAAGTCAACGCCAGAAGCATAAAATACAATATAAATACAACAGTGTTTCCATCGTATAAAACGAATAATTGCAACCAGTATGAAACTTATGGTCATTTCTACTTTCCGAGCAAGCTAGGCTTCACCATAGGGCGTTGCTCCAACAGATTGAATAGTTAGGACCTTAGAAGTGAACGCCCGAACCATAAAATGCAAAAAAATACAACAGTGTTTCCATCATATATCAGGTATAATTGCAACCAGTTTGAAAGTGATAGCCAATTCTACGTTCCGGGCAAACTAGGATTCTATCTAGGGCGTTGCTCCACCAGATCGAATAGATAGTGCCTTAGAAGTCAACGCCAGAAGCATAAATTAAAATATAAATACAACAGTTTTTCCATCGTATAAAACGAATAATTGCAAACAGTATGAAACTTATGGTCATTTCTACTTTCCGAGCAACCTAGGCTTCACCCTAGGGCCTTGCTCCAACAGATTGAATAGTTAGGGCCTTAGAAGTCAACGCCCGAACCATAAAATGCAAAAAAAATACAACAGTGTTTCCATCATATAACAGGAATAATTGCAACCAATTTGGAAAGTGATGGCCAATTCTACGTTCCGGGCAACCTAGGCTTCACTCTAAGGCGTTGCTCCACCATATCGAATAGTTAGTGCCTTAGAAGTCAACGCCTGAAGCATAAAATACAATATAAATACAACAGCTTTTCCATCGTATAAAACGAATTATAGCAACCAGTATGAAACTTATGGTCATTTCTACTTTCCTAGCAACCTAGGCTTCACCCTAGGGCGTTGCTCCAACAGATTGAATAGTTAGGGCCTTAGAACTCTACGCCCGAGCCATAAAATGCAAAAAAAATACAACAGTGTTTCCATCATATAACAGGAATAATTGCGACCAGTTTGAAAGTGATGGCCCATTCTACGTTCCGGGCAACCTAGGCTTCACTCTAGGGCGTTGCTCCAACAGATCGAATAGTTAGTGCCTTAGAAGTCAACGCCAGAAGCATAAAATACAATATAAATACAACAGCTTTTCCATCGTATAAAACGAATAATTGCAACCAGTGTGAAAGTTATGGTCATTTCTACATTCCGGGCAACCTAGGATTCACTCTAGGGCGTTGCTCCACCAGATCGAATAGTTAGGTCCTTAGAAGTAAACGCCAGAAACATAAAGTACGATATAAATACAACAGCGTTTCCATCGTATAAAACGAATAATTGCAACAAGTGTGAAAGTTGTGGTCATTTCTACATTCCGAGCAACCTAGGATTCACTCTAGGGCGTTGATCCACCAGATCGAATAGTTAGGTCCTTAGAAGTCAACGCCAGAAGCATAAAACACAATATAAACACAACAGTTTTTCCATCGTATAACAAGATTAATTGCAACCAGTTTGAAAGTGATGGTCATTTCTCCTTTCCGGGCAACCTAGGCTTCACTCTAGGGCGTTGCTCCAACAGATTGAATAGTTCGGGCCTTCGAAGTCAACGCCCGAAGCATAAAATGCAATAAAAATACAACAGTGTTTCCATCGTATAAAACGAATAATTGCAACCAGTATGAAACTTATGGTCATTTCTACTTTCCGAGCAAGCTAGGCTTCACCATAGGGCGTTGCTCCAACAGATTGAATAGTTAGGACCTTAGCAGTGAACGCCCGAACCATAAAATGCAAAAAAAATACAACAGTGTTTCCATCATATAACAGGAATAATTGCAACCAGTTTGAAAGTGATGGCCAATTCTACGTTCCGGGCAAACTAGGCTTCTATCTAGGGCGTTGCTCCACCAGATCGAATAGATAGTGCCTTAGAAGTCAACGCCAGAAGCATAAAATAAAATATAAATACAACAGTTTTTCCATCGTATAAAACGAATAATTGCAACCAGTATGAAACTTATGGTCATTTCTACTTTCCGAGCAACATAGGCTTCACCCTAGGGCCTTGCTCCAACAGATTGAATAGTTAGGGCCTTAGAAGTCAACGCCCGAACCATAAAATGCAAAAAAAATACAACAGTGTTTCCACCATATAACAGGAATAATTGCAGCCTATTTGGAAAGTGATGGCCAATTCTACGTTCCGGGCAACCTAGGCTTCACTCTAGGGCGTTGCTCCACCGTATGGAATAGTTAGTGCCTTAGAAGTCAACGCCAGAAGCATAATATACAAAATAGATACAACAGCTTTTCCATCGTATAAAACGAATAATTTCAACCAGTATGAAACTTATGGTCATTTCTACTTTCCTAGCAACCTAGGCTTCACCCTAGGGCGTTGCTCCAACAGATTGAATAGTTAGGGCCTTAGAACTCTACGCCCAAGCCATAAAATGCAAAAAAAATACAACAGTGTTTCCATCATTTAACAGGAATAATTGCGACCAGTTTGGAAGTGATGGCCAATTCTACCTTCCGGGCAACCTAGGCTTCACTCTAGGGCGTTGCTCCAACAGATCGAATAGTTAGTGCCTTAGATGTCAACGCCAGAAGCATAAAATACGATATAACTACAACAGCGTTTCCATCGTATAAAACGATTAATTGCAGCCAGTGTGAAAGTTATGGTCATTTCTACATTCCGAGCAACCTAGGATTCACTCTAGGGCGTTGCTCCACCAGATCGAATAGTTAGGTCCTTAGAAGTCAACGCCAGAACCATAAAATACAATACAAATACAACAGCTTTTCCATCGTATAAAACGAATAACTGCAACCAGTATTAAACTTATGGTCATTTCTACTTTCCGAGCAACCTAGGCTTCACCCTAGGGCGTTGCTCCAACAGATTGAATAGTTAGGGCCGTAGAAGTCTACGCCCGAACCATAAAATACAAAAAAAATACAACAGTGTTTCCATCATATAACAGGAATAAAGTCGACCAGTTTGAAAGTGATGGCCAATTCTACGTTTCGGGCAACCTAGGCTTCACTCTAGGGCGTTGCTCCACCAGATCGAATAGTTAGGTCCTTAGAAATCAACGCCAGAAGCATAAAATACAATATAAACACAACAGTTTTTCCATCGTATAACAAGATTAATTGCAAGCAGTTTGAAAGTGATGGTCATTTCTCCTTTTCGGGCAACCTAGGCTTCACTCTAGGGCGTTGCTCCACCAGATCGAATAGTTAGGTCCTTAGAAGTAAACGCCAGAAGCATAAAGTACGATGTAACTGCAACAGCGTTTCCATCGTATAAAACGAATAATTGCAACCAGTATGAAACTGATGGTCATTTCTACATTCCGAGCAACCTAGGCTTCACCATAGGGCGTTGCTCCAACAGATTGAATAGTTCGGGCCTTCGAAGTCAACGCCCGAAGCATAAAATGCAATAAAAATACAACAGTGTTTCCATCGTATAAAACGAATAATTGCAACCAGTACGAAACTTATGGTCATTTCTACTTTCCGAGCAAGCTAGGCTTCACCATAGGGCGTTGCTCCAACAGATTGAATAGTTAGGACCTTAGAAGTGAACGCCCGAACGATAAAATGCAAAAAAAATACAACAGTGCTTCCATCATATAACAGGAATAATTGCAACCAATTTGGAAAGTGATGGCCAATTCTACGTTCCGGGCAACCTAGGCTTCACTCTAAGGCGTTGCTCCACCGTATCGAATAGTTAGTGCCTTAGAAGTCAACGCCAGAAGCATAAAATACAATATAAATACAACAGCTTTTCCATCGTATAAAACGAATAATTGCAACCAGTATGAAACTGGTGGTCATTTCTACATTCCGAGCAACCTAGGCTTCACCATAGGGCGTTGCTCCAACAGATTGAATAGTTCGGGCCTTAGAAGTCAACGCCCGAAGCATAAAATGCAAAAAAAATACAACAGTGTTTCCATCGTATAAAACGAATAATTGCAACCAGTGTGAAAGTTATGGTCATTTCTACTTTCCTAGCAACCTAGGCTTCACCCTAGGGCGTTGCTCCAACAGATTCAATAGTTAGGGCCTTAGAACTCTACGCCCGAGCCATAAAATGCAAAAAAAAATACAACAGTGTTTCCATCATATAACAGGAATAATTGCGACCAGTTTGAAAGTGATGGCCAATTCTACGTTCCGGGCAACCTAGGCTTCACTCTAGGGCGTTGCTCCAACAGATCGAATAGTTAGTGCCTTAGAAGTCAACGCCAGAAGCATAAAATACAATATAAATACAACAGCTTTTCCATCGTATAAAACGAATAATTGCAACCAGTGTGAAAGTTATGGTCATTTCTACATTCCGAGCAACCTAGGATTCACTCTAGGGCGTTGCTCCACCAGATCGAATAGTTAGGTCCTTAGAAGTAAACGCCAGAAGCATAAAATACGATGTAACTGCAACAGCGTTTCCATCGTATAAAACGAATAATTGCAACCAGTGTGAAAGTTATGGTCATTTCTACATTCCGAGCAACCTAGGATTCACTCTAGGGCGTTGCTCCACCAGATCGAATAGTTAGGTCCTTAGAAGTCAACGCCAGAAGCATAAAATACAATATAAATACAACAGTTTTTCCATCGTATAACAAGATTAATTGCAACCAGTTTGAAAGTGATGGTCATTTCTCCTTTCCGGGCAACCTAGGCTTCACTCTAGGGCGTTGCTGCACCAGATCGAATAGTTAGGTCCTTAGAAGTAAACGCCAGAAGCATAAAATACGATGTAACTGCAACAGCGTTTCCATCGTATAAAACGAATAATTGCAACAAGTGTGAAAGTTATGGTCATTTCTACATTCCGAGCAACCTAGGATTCACTCTAGGGCGTTGCTCCACCAGGTCGAATAGTTAGGTCCTTAGAAGTAAACGCCAGAAGCATAAAATACGATATAACTACAACAGCGCTTCCATCGTATAAAACGAATAATTGCAACCAGTGTGAAATTTATGGTCATTTCTACATTGCGAGCAACCTAGGATTCACTCCAGGGCGTTGCTCCACCAGATCGAATAGTTAGGTCCTTAGAAGTCAACGCCAGAAGCATAAAATACGATATAAATACAACAGTTTTTCCATCGTATAACAAGATTAGTAGCAACCAGGTTGAAAGTGATGGTCATTTCTCCTTTCCGGGCAACCTAGGCTTCACTCTAGGGCGTTGCTCCACTAGATCGAATAGCTAGGGCCTTAGAAGTCAACGCCAGAAGCATAAAATACAATATAAATACAACAGTGTTTCCGTCGTATAAAACGAATAATTGCAAACAGTATGAAACTTATGGTCATTTCTACTTTCCGAGCAACCTAGGCTTCACCCTAGGGCCTTGCTCCAACAGATTGAATAGTTAGGGCCTTAGAAGTCAACGCCCGAACCATAAAATGCAAAAAAAATACAACAGTGTTTCCATCATATAACAGGAATAATTGCAACCAATTTGGAAAGTGATGGCCAATTCTACGTTCCGGGCAACCTAGGCTTCACTCTAAGGCGTTGCTCCACCATATCGAATAGTGAGTGCCTTAGAAGTCAACGCCTGAAGCATAAAATACAATATAAATACAACAGCTTCTCCATCGTATAAAACGAATAATTGCAACCAGTGTGAAAGTTATGGTCATTTCTACATTCCGGGCAACCTAGGATTCACTCTAGGGCGTTGCTCCACCAGATCGAATAGTTAGGTCCTTAGAAGTAAACGCCAGAAACATAAAGTACGATATAAATACAACAGCGTTTCCATCGTATAAAACGAATAATTGCAACAAGTGTGAAAGTTATGGTCATTTCTACATTCCGAGCAACCTAGGATTCACTCTAGGGCGTTGCTCCACCAGATCGAATAGTTAGGTCCTTAGAAGTCAACGCCAGAAGCATAAAACACAATATAAACACAACAGTTTTTCCATCGTATAACAAGATTAATTGCAACCAGTTTGAAAGTGATGGTCATTTCTCCTTTCCGGGCAACCTAGGCTTCACTCTAGGGCGTTGCTCCACCAGATCGAATAGTTAGGTCCTTAGAAGTAAACGCCAGAAGCATAAAATACGATGTAACTGCAACAGCGTTTCCATCGTATAAAACGAATAATTGCAACCAGTATGAAACTGATGGTCATTTCCACATTCCGAGCAACCTAGGCTTCACCATAGGGCGTTGCTCCAACAGATTGAATAGTTCGGGCCTTCGAAGTCAACGCCCGAAGCATAAAATGCAATAAAAATACAACAGTGTTTCCATCGTATAAAACGAATAATTGCAACCAGTATGAAACTTATGGTCATTTCTACTTTCCGAGCAAGCTAGGCTTCACCATAGGGCGTTGCTCCAACAGATTGAATAGTTAGGACCTTAGCAGTGAACGCCCGAACCATAAAATGCAAAAAAAATACAACAGTGTTTCCATCATATAACAGGAATAATTGCAACCAGTTTGAAAGTGATGGCCAATTCTACGTTCCGGGCAAACTAGGCTTCTATCTAGGGCGTTGCTCCACCAGATCGAATAGATAGTGCCTTAGAAGTCAACGCCAGAAGCATAAAATAAAATATAAATACAACAGTTTTTCCATCGTATAAAACGAATAATTGCAACCAGTATGAAACTTATGGTCATTTCTACTTTCCGAGCAACATAGGCTTCACCCTAGGGCCTTGCTCCAACAGATTGAATAGTTAGGGCCTTAGAAGTCAACGCCCGAACCATAAAATGCAAAAAAAATACAACAGTGTTTCCATCATTTAACAGGAATAATTGCGACCAGTTTGGAAGTGATGGCCAATTCTACCTTCCGGGCAACCTAGGCTTCACTCTAGGGCGTTGCTCCAACAGATCGAATAGTTAGTGCCTTAGATGTCAACGCCAGAAGCATAAAATACGATATAACTACAACAGCGTTTCCATCGTATAAAACGATTAATTGCAGCCAGTGTGAAAGTTATGGTCATTTCTACATTCCGAGCAACCTAGGATTCACTCTAGGGCGTTGCTCCACCAGATCGAATAGTTAGGTCCTTAGAAGTCAACGCCAGAACCATAAAATACAATACAAATACAACAGCTTTTCCATCGTATAAAACGAATAACTGCAACCAGTATTAAACTTATGGTCATTTCTACTTTCCGAGCAACCTAGGCTTCACCCTAGGGCGTTGCTCCAACAGATTGAATAGTTAGGGCCGTAGAAGTCTACGCCCGAACCATAAAATACAAAAAAAATACAACAGTGTTTCCATCATATAACAGGAATAATTTCGACCAGTTTGAAAGTGATGGCCAATTCTACGTTTCGGGCAACCTAGGCTTCACTCTAGGGCGTTGCTCCACCAGATCGAATAGTTAGGTCCTTAGAAATCAACGCCAGAAGCATAAAATACAATATAAACACAACAGTTTTTCCATCGTATAACAAGATTAATTGCAAGCAGTTTGAAAGTGATGGTCATTTCTCCTTTTCGGGCAACCTAGGCTTCACTCTAGGGCGTTGCTCCACCAGATCGAATAGTTAGGTCCTTAGAAGTAAACGCCAGAAGCATAAAGTACGATGTAACTGCAACAGCGTTTCCATCGTATAAAACGAATAATTGCAACCAGTATGAAACTGATGGTCATTTCTACATTCCGAGCAACCTAGGCTTCACCATAGGGCGTTGCTCCAACAGATTGAATAGTTCGGGCCTTCGAAGTCAACGCCCGAAGCATAAAATGCAATAAAAATACAACAGTGTTTCCATCGTATAAAACGAATAATTGCAACCAGTACGAAACTTATGGTCATTTCTACTTTCCGAGCAAGCTAGGCTTCACCATAGGGCGTTGCTCCAACAGATTGAATAGTTAGGACCTTAGAAGTGAACGCCCGAACGATAAAATGCAAAAAAAATACAACAGTGTTTCCATCATATAACAGGAATAATTGCAACCAATTTGGAAAGTGATGGCCAATTCTACGTTCCGGGCAACCTAGGCTTCACTCTAAGGCGTTGCTCCACCGTATCGAATAGTTAGTGCCTTAGAAGTCAACGCCAGAAGCATAAAATACAATATAAATACAACAGCTTTTCCATCGTATAAAACGAATAATTGCAACCAGTATGAAACTGGTGGTCATTTCTACATTCCGAACAACCTAGGCTTCACCATAGGGCGTTGCTCCAACAGATTGAATAGCTCGGGCCTTAGAAGTCAACGCCCGAAGCATAAAATGCAAAAAAAATACAACAGTGTTTCCATCGTATAAAACGAATAATTGCAACCAGTGTGAAAGTTATGGTCATTTCTACTTTCCTAGCAACCTAGGCTTCACCCTAGGGCGTTGCTCCAACAGATTCAATAGTTAGGGCCTTAGAACTCTACGCCCGATCCATAAAATGCAAAAAAAAATACAACAGTGTTTCCATCATATAACAGGAATAATTGCGACCAGTTTGAAAGTGATGGCCAATTCTACGTTCCGGGCAACCTAGGCTTCACTCTAGGGCGTTGCTCCAACAGATCGAATAGTTAGTGCCTTAGAAGTCAACGCCAGAAGCATAAAATACAATATAAATACAACAGCTTTTCCATCGTATAAAACGAATAATTGCAACCAGTGTGAAAGTTATGGTCATTTCTACATTCCGAGCAACCTAGGATTCACTCTAGGGCGTTGCTCCACCAGATCGAATAGTTAGGTCCTTAGAAGTAAACGCCAGAAGCATAAAATACGATGTAACTGCAACAGCGTTTCCATCGTATAAAACGAATAATTGCAACCAGTGTGAAAGTTATGGTCATTTCTACATTCCGAGCAACCTAGGATTCACTCTAGGGCGTTGCTCCACCAGATCGAATAGTTAGGTCCTTAGAAGTCAACGCCAGAAGCATAAAATACAATATAAATACAACAGTTTTTCCATCGTATAACAAGATTAATTGCAACCAGTTTGAAAGTGATGGTCATTTCTCCTTTCCGGGCAACCTAGGCTTCACTCTAGGGCGTTGCTGCACCAGATCGAATAGTTAGGTCCTTAGAAGTAAACGCCAGAAGCATAAAATACGATGTAACTGCAACAGCGTTTCCATCGTATAAAACGAATAATTGCAACAAGTGTGAAAGTTATGGTCATTTCTACATTCCGAGCAACCTAGGATTCACTCTAGGGCGTTGCTCCACCAGGTCGAATAGTTAGGTCCTTAGAAGTAAACGCCAGAAGCATAAAATACGATATAACTACAACAGCGCTTCCATCGTATAAAACGAATAATTGCAACCAGTGTGAAATTTATGGTCATTTCTACATTGCGAGCAACCTAGGATTCACTCCAGGGCGTTGCTCCACCAGATCGAATAGTTAGGTCCTTAGAAGTCAACGCCAGAAGCATAAAATACAATATAAATACAACAGTGTTTCCATCGTATAAAACGAATAATTGCAAACAGTATGAAACTTATGGTCATTTCTACTTTCCGAGCAACCTAGGCTTCACCCTAGGGCCTTGCTCCAACAGATTGAATAGTTAGGGCCTTAGAAGTCAACGCCCGAACCATAAAATGCAAAAAAAATACAACAGTGTTTCCATCATATAACAGGAATAATTGCAACCAATTTGGAAAGTGATGGCCAATTCTACGTTCCGGGCAACCTAGGCTTCACTCTAAGGCGTTGCTCCACCATATCGAATAGTTAGTGCCTTAGAAGTCAACGCCTGAAGCATAAAATACAATATAAATACAACAGCTTTTCCATCGTATAAAACGAATTATAGCAACCAGTATGAAACTTATGGTCATTTCTACTTTCCTAGCAACCTAGGCTTCACCCTAGGGCGTTGCTCCAACAGATTGAATAGTTAGGGCCTTAGAACTCTACGCCCGAGCCATAAAATGCAAAAAAAATACAACAGTGTTTCCATCATATAACAGGAATAATTGCGACCAGTTTGAAAGTGATGGCCCATTCTACGTTCCGGGCAACCTAGGCTTCACTCTAGGGCGTTGCTCCAACAGATCGAATAGTTAGTGCCTTAGAAGTCAACGCCAGAAGCATAAAATACAATATAAATACAACAGCTTTTCCATCGTATAAAACGAATAATTGCAACCAGTGTGAAAGTTATGGTCATTTCTACATTCCGGGCAACCTAGGATTCACTCTAGGGCGTTGCTCCACCAGATCGAATAGTTAGGTCCTTAGAAGTAAACGCCAGAAACATAAAGTACGATATAAATACAACAGCGTTTCCATCGTATAAAACGAATAATTGCAACAAGTGTGAAAGTTATGGTCATTTCTACATTCCGAGCAACCTAGGATTCACTCTAGGGCGTTGCTCCACCAGATCGAATAGTTAGGTCCTTAGAAGTCAACGCCAGAAGCATAAAACACAATATAAACACAACAGTTTTTCCATCGTATAACAAGATTAATTGCAACCAGTTTGAAAGTGATGGTCATTTCTCCTTTCCGGGCAACCTAGGCTTCACTCTAGGGCGTTGCTCCACCAGATCGAATAGTTAGGTCCTTAGAAGTAAACGCCAGAAGCATAAAATACGATGTAACTGCAACAGCGTTTCCATCGTATAAAACGAATAATTGCAAACAGTATGAAACTGATGGTCATTTCCACATTCCGAGCAACCTAGGCTTCACCATAGGGCGTTGCTCCAACAGATTCAATAGTTCGGGCCTTCGAAGTCAACGCCCGAAGCATAAAATGCAATAAAAATACAACAGTGCTTCCATCGTATAAAACGAATAATTGCAACCAGTATGAAACTTATGGTCATTTCTACTTTCCGAGCAAGCTAGGCTTCACCATAGGGCGTTGCTCCAACAGATTCAATAGTTAGGGCCTTAGAACTCTACGCCCGATCCATAAAATGCAAAAAAAAATACAACAGTGTTTCCATCATATAACAGGAATAATTGCGACCAGTTTGAAAGTGATGGCCAATTCTACGTTCCGGGCAACCTAGGCTTCACTCTAGGGCGTTGCTCCAACAGATCGAATAGTTAGTGCCTTAGAAGTCAACGCCAGAAGCATAAAATACAATATAAATACAACAGCTTTTCCATCGTATAAAACGAATAATTGCAACCAGTGTGAAAGTTATGGTCATTTCTACATTCCGAGCAACCTAGGATTCACTCTAGGGCGTTGCTCCACCAGATCGAATAGTTAGGTCCTTAGAAGTAAACGCCAGAAGCATAAAATACGATGTAACTGCAACAGCGTTTCCATCGTATAAAACGAATAATTGCAACCAGTGTGAAAGTTATGGTCATTTCTACATTCCGAGCAACCTAGGATTCACTCTAGGGCGTTGCTCCACCAGATCGAATAGTTAGGTCCTTAGAAGTCAACGCCAGAAGCATAAAATACAATATAAATACAACAGTTTTTCCATCGTATAACAAGATTAATTGCAACCAGTTTGAAAGTGATGGTCATTTCTCCTTTCCGGGCAACCTAGGCTTCACTCTAGGGCGTTGCTGCACCAGATCGAATAGTTAGGTCCTTAGAAGTAAACGCCAGAAGCATAAAATACGATGTAACTGCAACAGCGTTTCCATCGTATAAAACGAATAATTGCAACAAGTGTGAAAGTTATGGTCATTTCTACATTCCGAGCAACCTAGGATTCACTCTAGGGCGTTGCTCCACCAGGTCGAATAGTTAGGTCCTTAGAAGTAAACGCCAGAAGCATAAAATACGATATAACTACAACAGCGCTTCCATCGTATAAAACGAATAATTGCAACCAGTGTGAAATTTATGGTCATTTCTACATTGCGAGCAACCTAGGATTCACTCCAGGGCGTTGCTCCACCAGATCGAATAGTTAGGTCCTTAGAAGTCAACGCCAGAAGCATAAAATACGATATAAATACAACAGTTTTTCCATCGTATAACAAGATTAGTAGCAACCAGGTTGAAAGTGATGGTCATTTCTCCTTTCCGGGCAACCTAGGCTTCACTCTAGGGCGTTGCTCCACTAGATCGAATAGCTAGGGCCTTAGAAGTCAACGCCAGAAGCATAAAATACAATATAAATACAACAGTGTTTCCATCGTATAAAACGAATAATTGCAAACAGTATGAAACTTATGGTCATTTCTACTTTCCGAGCAACCTAGGCTTCACCCTAGGGCCTTGCTCCAACAGATTGAATAGTTAGGGCCTTAGAAGTCAACGCCCGAACCATAAAATGCAAAAAAAATACAACAGTGTTTCCATCATATAACAGGAATAATTGCAACCAATTTGGAAAGTGATGGCCAATTCTACGTTCCGGGCAACCTAGGCTTCACTCTAAGGCGTTGCTCCACCATATCGAATAGTTAGTGCCTTAGAAGTCAACGCCTGAAGCATAAAATACAATATAAATACAACAGCTTTTCCATCGTATAAAACGAATTATAGCAACCAGTATGAAACTTATGGTCATTTCTACTTTCCTAGCAACCTAGGCTTCACCCTAGGGCGTTGCTCCAACAGATTGAATAGTTAGGGCCTTAGAACTCTACGCCCGAGCCATAAAATGCAAAAAAAATACAACAGTGTTTCCATCATATAACAGGAATAATTGCGACCAGTTTGAAAGTGATGGCCCATTCTACGTTCCGGGCAACCTAGGCTTCACTCTAGGGCGTTGCTCCAACAGATCGAATAGTTAGTGCCTTAGAAGTCAACGCCAGAAGCATAAAATACAATATAAATACAACAGCTTTTCCATCGTATAAAACGAATAATTGCAACCAGTGTGAAAGTTATGGTCATTTCTACATTCCGGGCAACCTAGGATTCACTCTAGGGCGTTGCTCCACCAGATCGAATAGTTAGGTCCTTAGAAGTAAACGCCAGAAACATAAAGTACGATATAAATACAACAGCGTTTCCATCGTATAAAACGAATAATTGCAACAAGTGTGAAAGTTATGGTCATTTCTACATTCCGAGCAACCTAGGATTCACTCTAGGGCGTTGCTCCACCAGATCGAATAGTTAGGTCCTTAGAAGTCAACGCCAGAAGCATAAAACACAATATAAACACAACAGTTTTTCCATCGTATAACAAGATTAATTGCAACCAGTTTGAAAGTGATGGTCATTTCTCCTTTCCGGGCAACCTAGGCTTCACTCTAGGGCGTTGCTCCACCAGATCGAATAGTTAGGTCCTTAGAAGTAAACGCCAGAAGCATAAAATACGATGTAACTGCAACAGCGTTTCCATCGTATAAAACGAATAATTGCAACCAGTATGAAACTGATGGTCATTTCCACATTCCGAGCAACCTAGGCTTCACCATAGGGCGTTGCTCCAACAGATTCAATAGTTCGGGCCTTCGAAGTCAACGCCCGAAGCATAAAATGCAATAAAAATACAACAGTGCTTCCATCGTATAAAACGAATAATTGCAACCAGTATGAAACTTATGGTCATTTCTACTTTCCGAGCAAGCTAGGCTTCACCATAGGGCGTTGCTCCAACAGATTCAATAGTTAGGGCCTTAGAACTCTACGCCCGATCCATAAAATGCAAAAAAAAATACAACAGTGTTTCCATCATATAACAGGAATAATTGCGACCAGTTTGAAAGTGATGGCCAATTCTACGTTCCGGGCAACCTAGGCTTCACTCTAGGGCGTTGCTCCAACAGATCGAATAGTTAGTGCCTTAGAAGTCAACGCCAGAAGCATAAAATACAATATAAATACAACAGCTTTTCCATCGTATAAAACGAATAATTGCAACCAGTGTGAAAGTTATGGTCATTTCTACATTCCGAGCAACCTAGGATTCACTCTAGGGCGTTGCTCCACCAGATCGAATAGTTAGGTCCTTAGAAGTAAACGCCAGAAGCATAAAATACGATGTAACTGCAACAGCGTTTCCATCGTATAAAACGAATAATTGCAACCAGTGTGAAAGTTATGGTCATTTCTACATTCCGAGCAACCTAGGATTCACTCTAGGGCGTTGCTCCACCAGATCGAATAGTTAGGTCCTTAGAAGTCAACGCCAGAAGCATAAAATACAATCAAAATACAACAGTCTTTCCATCCTATAACAGGAATAATTGCAACCCGTGTGAAAGTGATGGTCATTTCTACGTTCGAGGCAACCTAGGCTTTACCCTAGGGCGTTGTTCCACAAGATCGAATAGTTAGGGCCTAAGAAGTCAACGCCAGAAGCATAAAATACAATATAAATATAACATTTTTTCCATCGTATAAAGCGAATAATAGCTACCAGTGTGAAAGTTATGGTCTATTCTACGTTCCGGGCAACCTAGTCTTCACTCTAGGGCGTTGCTCCACCAGATCAAACAGATAGGGCCTTTGAAGTCAACGCCCGAAGCATTAAATACAAAATAAATAGAACAGTTTTTCCATTGTATAAAACGTATAATTGCTACCAGTGTAAAAGTTATGGCCATTTCTACGTTCCGGGCAACCTAGGCTTCACTGTATGGCGTTCTTCCAGCACATATAATAGCTATCGCCTCAGAAGTCAACGCCTGAAGTATAAAATACAATAACAATACTACAGTGTTTCCATTCTATAACAGGAATAATTGCAACCCGTGTGAAAGTGATGGTCATTTCTACGTTCGAGGCAACCTAGGCTTTACCCTAGGGCGTTGTTCCACAAGATCAAATAGTTAGGGCCTAAGAAGTCAACGCCAGAAGCATAAAATGCAAATTAAATAGAACAGTTGTTCCATGTATAAAACGAATAATTGCTACCAGTGTGAAAGTTATGGTCATTTCTACTTCCCGGGCAACCTAGGCTTCACTCTAGGGCGTTGCTCCACCAGATCGAATAGTTAGGGCATTAGAAGTCAACGCCCGAAGCATAAAATGCAAAATAAATAGAACAGTTGTTCCATTGTATAAAACGAATAACTGCAACCAGTGTGAAAGTAGGTCATTTCTACGTTACGGGCAACCTAGGCTTCAGTGTATGGCGTTCTTCCACCACATCGAATAGCTACGGCCTCAGAAGTCCACGCCTGAAGCATAAAATACAATAAAAATACAACAGTCTTTTCATCGTATAACAGGAATAATTGCAACAAGCGCGAAAGTAATTACCATTTCGGCGTTTCGGGCATCCTAGACTTAACTCTGAGGCATTGCTCCACCAGATCGAATATTTAGGGCCTTAGAAGTCAACGCCAGAAGCATAAAATACGATATAAATACAACAGCTTTTCCATCGTATAAAACGAATAATGGTAACCAGTGTGAAAGTTATGGTCATTTCTACGTTCCGGGCAACCTAGGCTTCACTCTAGGGCGTTGCTCCACCAGATCAAACAGTTAGGGCCTTAGAAGTCAACGCCCGAAGCATTAAATACAAAATAAATAGAACAGTTTTTCCATTGTATAAAACGAATAATTGCGACCAGTGTGAAAGTTATGGTCATTTCTACGTTCCGCGCAACCTGGGATTTACTCTAGGGCGTTGTTCCACCAGATGGAATAGTTAGGGCCTAAGAAGTCAACGCCAGAAGCATAAAATACGATATAAATACAACAGCTTTTCCATCGTATAAAACAAATAATTGCAACCAGTGTGAAAGTTATGGTCATTTCTACGTTCCGGGCATCCTAGTCTTCACTCTACAGCGTTGTTCCACCAGATCGAATAGTTAGGGCCTAAGAAGTCAACACCAGAAGAATAAAATACAATAAAAATACAACAGTCTTTCCATCCTATAACAGGAATAATTGCAACCCGTGTGAAAGTGATGGTCATTTCTACGTTCGAGGCAACCTAGGCTTTACCCTAGGGCGTTGTTCCACAAGATCGAATAGTTAGGGCCTAAGAAGTCAACGCCAGAAGCATAAAATACAATATAAATATAACATTTTTTCCATCGTATAAAACGAATAATAGCTACCAGTGTGAAAGTTATGGTCTATTCTACGTTCCGGGCAACCTAGTCTTCACTCTAGGGCGTTGCTCCACCAGATCAAACAGTTAGGGCCTTTGAAGTCAACGCCCGAAGCATTAAATACAAAATAAATAGAAGAGTTTTTCCATTGTATAAAACGTATAATTGCTACCAGTGTAAAAGTTATGGTCATTTCTACGTTCCGGGCAACCTAGGCTTCACTGTATGGCGTTCTTCCAGCACATCTAATAGCTACGGCCTCAGAAGTCAACGCCTGAAGTATAAAATACAATAAAAATACTACAGTGTTTCCATTCTATAACAGGAATAATTGCAACCCGTGTGAAAGTGATGGTCATTTCTATGTTCGAGGCAACCTAGGCTTTACCCTAGGGCGTTGTTCCACAAGATCGAATAGTTAGGGCCTAAGAAGTCAACGCCAGAAGCATAAAATACAATATAAATATAACAGTTTTTCCATCGTATAAAACGAATAATAGCAACCAGTGTGCAAGTTATGGTCTATTCTACGTTCCGGGTAACCTAGGTTTCACTCTGGGGCGTTGCTCCACCAGATAGAATAGCTAGGGACTTATAATTCAACGCCAGAAGGCTAAAATACTATATAAGTACAACAGTTCTTCCATCGTATAAAATGTATATTTGCAAAAATTGTGAAAGTACTGGTCATTTCTACGTTCCGGGTAACCTAGGTTCCACTCTAAGGCGTTGCTCCACCAGATCGAATAGCTACGGCCTTAAAAGTCAACGCCAGAAGCATAAAATACGATATAAATACAACACCTTTTCCATCGTATAAAACGAATCATGGTAACCAGTGTGAAAGTTATGGTCGTTTCTACGTTCCAGTGAACCTAGGCTTCACTCTAGGACGTTGCTCCACCAGATCGAATAGTTAGGGCCTATGAAGTCAACGCCAGAAGCATAAAATACAATAAAGGTGCAACAGTTTTTCCATCGTATAACAGGAATAATTGCAACCAGTGTGAAGGTAATGGTATGTTCTACGTTCCGGGCAACCTAGGCTTCACTCTAGGGCGGTGCTCCTCCAGATCAAATAGTAAGGGCCTAAGAAGTCAACGCCAGTAGCATCAATTACAATATAAGTACAACAGCTTTTCCATCGTATATAATGTATATTTGCTAACAGTGTGGAAGTAATGGTCACTTCTACGTTCCGGGCAACCTAGGCTTCACTCTAGGGCGTTGTTCCACCAGATGGAATAGTTAGGGCCTAAGAAGTCAACTCCAGAAGCATAAAATAGGATATAAATACAACAGCTTTTCCATCGTATAAAACGAATAATTGCTACCAGTGTGAAAGTTATGGTCATTTCTACGTTCCGGGCAACCAAGGCTTCACCCTAGGGCGTTGTTCCACCAGATAGAATAGTTTGGGCCTAAGAAGTCAACGCCAGAAGCATAAAACACAATAAATATACAAGAGCTTTTCCACCGTGTAACAGGAATAATTGCAACCAGTGTGAAAGTGATGGTCATTTCTACGTTCCGGGCAACCTAGGCTTCACTCTAGGGCGTTGTACCACCAGATCGAAAAGTTATGGCCTAAGAAGTCAACGCCAGAAGCATAAAATGCAAAATAAATAGAACAGTTTTTCCATTGTATAAAACGAATTATTGCAACCAGTGTGAAAGTTATGGTCATTTCTACGTTCCGGGCAACCTAGGCTTCACCCTAGGGCGTTGTTCCACCAGATGGAATAGTTTGGGCCTAAGAAGTCAACGCCAGAAGCATAAAATGCAAATTAAATAGAACAGTTGTTCCATGTATAAAACGAATAATAGCTACCAGTGTGAAAGTTATGGTCTATTCTACGTTCCGGGCAACCTAGTCTTCACTCTAGGGCGTTGCTCCACCAGATCAAACAGTTAGGGCCTTTGAAGTCAACGCCCGAAGCATTAAATACAAAATAAATAGAACAGTTTTTCCATTGTGTAAAACGTATAATTGCTACCAGTGTAAAAGTTATGGTCATTTCTACGTTCCGGGCAACCTAGGCTTCACTGTATGGCGTTCTTCCAGCACATATAATAGCTACGGCCTCAGAAGTCAACGCCTGAAGTATAAAATACAATAAAAATACTACAGTGTTTCCATTCTATAACAGGAATAATTGCAACCCGTGTGAAAGTGATGGTCATTTCTACGTTCGAGGCAACCTAGGCTTTACCCTAGGGCGTTGTTCCACAAGATCAAATAGTTAGGGCCTAAGAAGTCAACGCCAGAAGCATAAAATGCAAATTAAATAGAACAGTTGTTCCATGTATAAAACGAATAATTGCTACCAGTGTGAAAGTTATGGTCATTTCTACTTCCCGGGCAACCTAGGCTTCACTGTATGGCGTTCTTCCAGCACATATAATAGCTACGGCCTCAGAAGTCAACGCCTGAAGTATAAAATACAATAAAAATACTACAGTGTTTCCATTCTATAACAGGAATAATTGCAACCCGTGTGAAAGTGATGGTCATTTCTACGTTCGAGGCAACCTAGGCTTTACCCTAGGGCGTTGTTCCACAAGATCAAATAGTTAGGGCCTAAGAAGTCAACGCCAGAAGCATAAAATGCAAATTAAATAGAACAGTTGTTCCATGTATAAAACGAATAATTGCTACCAGTGTGAAAGTTATGGTCATTTCTACTTCCCGGGCAACCTAGGCTTCACTCTAGGGCGTTGCTCCACCATATCGAATAGTTAGGGCATTAGAAGTCAACGCCCGAAGCATAAAATGCAAAATAAATAGAACAGTTGTTCCATTGTATAAAACGAATAACTGCAACCAGTGTGAAAGTAGTGGTCATTTCTACGTTCCGGGCAACCTAGGCTTCACTGTATGGCGTTCTTCCACCACATCGAATAGCTACGGCCTCAGAAGTCAACGCCTGAAGCATAAAATACAATAAAAATACAACAGTCTTTTCATCGTATAACAGGAATAATTGCAACAAGCGCGAAAGTAATTACCATTTCGGCGTTTCGGGCATCCTAGACTTAACTCTGAGGCATTGCTCCACCAGATCGAATATTTAGGGCCTTAGAAGTCAACGCCAGAAGCATAAAATACGATATAAATACAACAGCTTTTCCATCGTATAAAACGAATAATGGTAACCAGTGTGAAAGTTATGGTCATTTCTACGTTGCGGTCAACCTAGGCTTCACTCTAGGATGTTGCTCCACCAGATCGAATAGTTAGGGCCTATGAAGTCAACGCCAGAAGCATAAAACGCAATAAAGGTGCAACAGTTTTTCCATCGTGTAACAGGAATAATTGCAACCAGTGTGAAAGTTATGGTCACTTGTACTTCCCGGGCAACCTAGGCTTCACTCTAGGGCGTTGCTCCACCAGATCAAACAGTTAGGGCCTTAGAAGTCAACGCCCGAAGCATTAAATACAAAATAAATAGAACAGTTTTTCCATTGTATAAAACGAATAATTGCGACCAGTGTGAAAGTTATGGTCATTTCTACGTTCCGGGCATCCTAGTCTTCACTCTACAGCGTTGTTCCACCAGATCGAATAGTTAGGGCCTAAGAAGTCAACACCAGAAGAATAAAATACAATAAAAATACAACAGTCTTTCCATCCTATAACAGGAATAATTGCAACCCGTGTGAAAGTGATGGTCATTTCTACGTTCGAGGCAACCTAGGCTTTACCCTAGGGCGTTGTTCCACAAGATCGAATAGTTAGGGCCTAAGAAGTCAACGCCAGAAGCATAAAATACAATATAAATATAACATTTTTTCCATCGTATAAAACGAATAATAGCTACCAGTGTGAAAGTTATGGTCTATTCTACGTTCCGGGCAACCTAGTCTTCACTCTAGGGCGTTGCTCCACCAGATCAAACAGTTAGGGCCTTTGAAGTCAACGCCCGAAGCATTAAATACAAAATAAATAGAACAGTTTTTCCATTGTGTAAAACGTATAATTGCTACCAGTGTAAAAGTTATGGTCATTTCTACGTTCCGGGCAACCTAGGCTTCACTGTATGGCGTTCTTCCAGCACATATAACAGCTACGGCCTCAGAAGTCAACGCCTGAAGTATAAAATACAATAAAAATACTACAGTGTTTCCATTCTATAACAGGAATAATTGCAACCCGTGTGAAAGTGATGGTCATTTCTACGTTCGAGGCAACCTAGGCTTTACCCTAGGGCGTTGTTCCACAAGATCAAATAGTTAGGGCCTAAGAAGTCAACGCCAGAAGCATAAAATGCAAATTAAATAGAACAGTTGTTCCATGTATAAAACGAATAATTGCTACCAGTGTGAAAGTTATGGTCATTTCTACGTTCCGGGCAACCTAGGCTTCACTGTATGGCGTTCTTCCACCACATCGAATAGCTACGGCCTCAGAAGTCAACGCCTGAAGCATAAAATACAATAAAAATACAACAGTCTTTTCATCGTATAACAGGAATAATTGCAACAAGCGCGAAAGTAATTACCATTTCGGCGTTTCGGGCATCCTAGACTTAACTCTGAGGCATTGCTCCACCAGATCGAATATTTAGGGCCTTAGAAGTCAACGCCAGAAGCATAAAATACGATATAAATACAACAGCTTTTCCATCGTATAAAACGAATAATGGTAACCAGTGTGAAAGTTATGGTCATTTCTACGTTGCGGTCAACCTAGGCTTCACTCTAGGATGTTGCTCCACCAGATCGAATAGTTAGGGCCTATGAAGTCAACGCCAGAAGCATAAAACGCAATAAAGGTGCAACAGTTTTTCCATCGTGTAACAGGAATAATTGCAACCAGTGTGAAAGTTATGGTCACTTGTACTTCCCGGGCAACCTAGGCTTCACTCTAGGGCGTTGCTCCACCAGATCAAACAGTTAGGGCCTTAGAAGTCAACGCCCGAAGCATTAAATACAAAATAAATAGAACAGTTTTTCCATTGTATAAAACGAATAATTGCGACCAGTGTGAAAGTTATGGTCATTTCTACGTTCCGGGCATCCTAGTCTTCACTCTACAGCGTTGTTCCACCAGATCGAATAGTTAGGGCCTAAGAAGTCAACACCAGAAGAATAAAATACAATAAAAATACAACAGTCTTTCCATCCTATAACAGGAATAATTGCAACCCGTGTGAAAGTGATGGTCATTTCTACGTTCGAGGCAACCTAGGCTTTACCCTAGGGCGTTGTTCCACAAGATCGAATAGTTAGGGCCTAAGAAGTCAACGCCAGAAGCATAAAATACAATATAAATATAACATTTTTTCCATCGTATAAAACGAATAATAGCTACCAGTGTGAAAGTTATGGTCTATTCTACGTTCCGGGCAACCTAGTCTTCACTCTAGGGCGTTGCTCCACCAGATCAAACAGTTAGGGCCTTTGAAGTCAACGCCCGAAGCATTAAATACAAAATAAATAGAAGAGTTTTTCCATTGTATAAAACGTATAATTGCTACCAGTGTAAAAGTTATGGTCATTTCTACGTTCCGGGCAACCTAGGCTTCACTGTATGGCGTTCTTCCAGCACATCTAATAGCTACGGCCTCAGAAGTCAACGCCTGAAGTATAAAATACAATAAAAATACTACAGTGTTTCCATTCTATAACAGGAATAATTGCAACCCGTGTGAAAGTGATGGTCATTTCTATGTTCGAGGCAACCTAGGCTTTACCCTAGGGCGTTGTTCCACAAGATCGAATAGTTAGGGCCTAAGAAGTCAACGCCAGAAGCATAAAATACAATATAAATATAACAGTTTTTCCATCGTATAAAACGAATAATAGCAACCAGTGTGCAAGTTATGGTCTATTCTACGTTCCGGGCAACCTAGGCTTCACTCTAGGGCGTTGCTCCACCAGATCAAACAGTTAGGGCCTTTGAAGTCAACGCCCGAAGCATTAAATACAAAATAAATAGAACAGTTTTTCCATAGTATAAAACGAATAATTGCTACCAGTGTAAAAGTTATGGTCATTTCTACGTTCCGGGCAACCTAGGCTACACCCTAGGCCGTTGTTCCACCAGATCGAAATGTTAGGGCCTAAGAAGTCAACGCCCGAAGCATAAAATACGATACAAGTACAACAGCATTTCCACCGTATTAAATGAATAATTGCAAACAGTGTGAAAGTAGTGGTCATTTCTACGTTCCGGGCAACCTAGGCTTCACTGTATGGCGTTCTTCCACCACATCGAATAGCTACGGCCTCAGAAGTCCACGCCTGAAGCATAAAATACAATAAAAATACAACAGTCTTTTCATCGTATAACAGGAATAATTGCAACAAGCGCGAAAGTAACTATCATTTCGGCGTTTCGGGCATCCTAGACTTAACTCTGAGGCATTGCTCCACCAGATCGAATATTTAGGGCCTTAGAAGTCAACGCCAGAAGCATAAAATACGATATAAATACAACAGCTTTTCCATCGTATAAAACGAATAATGGTAACCAGTGTGAAAGTTATGGTCATTTCTACGTTCCGGTCAACCTAGGCTTCACTCTAGGATGTTGCTCCACCAGATCGAATAGTTAGGGCCTATGAAGTCAACGCCAGAAGCATAAAACGCAATAAAGGTGCAACAGTTTTTCCATCGTGTAACAGGAATAATTGCAACCAGTGTGAAAGTTATGGTCGATTCTACTTCCCGGGCAACCTAGGCTTCACTCCAGGGCGTTGCTCCACCAGATCGAATAGTTAGGGCCTTAGAAGTCAGCGCCCGAAGCATAAAATGCAAAATAAATAGAACAGGTTTTCATTGTATAAAACGAATAACTGCAACCAGTGTGAAAGTACTGGTCATTTCTACGTTCCGGGTAACCTAGGCGTTACTCTAGGGCGTTACTCCACCAGATCGAATAGTTAGGGCCTTAGAAGTCAACGCCAGAAGCATGAAATACAAAATAAATAGAAGAGCTTTTCCATGTATAAAACGAATAATTGCTACCAGTGTGAAAGTTATGGTCATTTCTACGTTCCGGGCAACCTAGGCTTCACACCAGGGCGTTGTTCCACCAGATAGAATTGTTAGGGCCTAAGAAGTCAACGCCAGAAGCATAAAATACGATATAAATACTACAGCTTTTCCATCGTATAAAACGAGTAATTGCTACCAGTGTGAAAGTTATGGTCATTTCTACGTTCCGGGCAACCAAGGCTTCACCCTAGGGCGTTCTTCCACCAGATGGAATAGTTTGGGCCTAAGAAGTCAACGCCAGAAGCATAAAACACAATAAATATACAAGAGTTTTTCCACCGTGTAACAGGAATAATTGCTACCAGTGTGAAAGTTATGGTCATTTCTACTTCCCGGGCAACCTAGGCTTCACTCTAGGGCGTTGCTCCACCAGATCGAATAGTTAGGGCATTAGAAGTCAACGCCCGAAGCATAAAATGCAAAATAAGTAGAACAGTTGTTCCATTGTGTAAAACGAATAACTGCAACCAGTGTGAAGGTACTGGTCATTTCTACGTTCCGGGTAACCTAGGTTTCACTCTAGGGCGTTGCTCCACCAGATCGAATAGCTAGGGCCTTAGAAGTCAACGCCAGAAGCATAAAATACAAAATGAATATAACAGTTTTTGCATCGTATAAAACGAGGAATAGCAACCAGTGTGGAAGTTATGGTCATTTCTACGTTCCGGGCAACCTAGGCTTCATTCTAGGGCGTTGCTCCACCAGATCAAACAGTTAGGGCCTTAGAAGTCAACGCCCGAAGCATTAAATACAAAATAAATAGAACAGTTTTTCCATTGTATAAAACGAATAATTGCGACCAGTGTGAAAGTTATGGTCATTTCTACTTCCCGGGCAACCGAGGCTTCACTCTAGGGCGTTGCTCCACCAGATCGAATAGTTAGGGCCTTAGAAGTCAGCGCCCGAAGCATAAAATGCAAAATAAATAGAACAGGTTTTCATTGTATAAAACGTATAACTGCAACCCGTGTGAAAGTACTGGTCATTTCTATGTTCCGGGCAACCTAGGCTTCACTCTAGGGCCTTGCTCCACCAGATCGAATAGTTAGGGCCTTAGATGTCAACGCCAGATGCAGAAAATACAATAAAGGTGCAACAGTTTTCCCGTCGTATGAAACGAATAATTGCAAACAGTGTGAAAGTAATGGTCATGTCTACGTTCCGGGTAACCTAGGCGTCACTCTAGGGCATTACTCCACCAGATCGAATAGTTAGGGCCTTAGAAGTCAACGCCAGAAGCATGAAATACAAAATAAATAGAACAGTTTTTCCATGTATAAAACGAACAATTGCTACCAGTGTGAAAGTTATGGTCATTTCTACGTTCCGGGCAACCTAGGCTTCACTCCAGGGCGTTGTTCCACCAGATGGAATAGTTAGGGCCTAGGAAGTCAACGCCAGAAGTATAAAATACGATATAAATACTACAGCTTTTCCATCGTATAAAACGAATAATTGCTACCAGTGTGAAAGTTATGGTCATTTCTACGTTCCGGGCAACCAAGGCTTCAGCCTAGGGCGTTGTTCCACCAGATGGAATAGTTTGGGCCTAAGAAGTCAACGCCAGAAGCATAAAACACAATAAATATACAAGAGCTTTTCCACCGTGTAACAGGAATAATTGCAACCAGTGTGAAAGTGATGGTCCTTTCTACGTTCCGGGCAACCTAGGCTTCACTCTAGGGCGTTGTACCACCAGATCGAAAAGTTATGGCCTAAGAAGTCAACGCCAGAAGCATAAAATGCAAAATAAATAGAACAGTTTTTCCATTGTATAAAACGAATTATTGCAACCAGTGTGAAAGTTATGGTCATTTCTACGTTCCGGGCTACCTAGGCTGCACTCTAGGGCGTTCCTCCACCAGTTCGAATAGTTAGGGCCTTAGATGTCAACGCCAGAAGCATGAAATACAAAATAAATAGAACAGTTTTGCCATGTATAAGACGAATAATTGCTACCAGTGTGAAAGTTATGGTCATTTCTACGTTCCGGGCAACCAAGGCTTCAGCCTAGGGCGTTGTTCCACCAGATGGAATAGTTTGGGCCTAAGAAGTCAACGCCAGAAGCATAAAACACAATAAATATACAAGAGCTTTTCCACCGTGTAACAGGAATAATTGAAACCAGTGTGAAAGTGATGGTCCTTTCTACGTTCCGGGCAACCTAGGCTTCACTCTAGGGCGTTGTACCACCAGATCGAAAAGTTATGGCCTAAGAAGTCAACGCCAGAAGCATAAAATGCAAAATAAATAGAACAGTTTTTCCATTGTATAAAACGAATTATTGCAACCAGTGTGAAAGTTATGGTCATTTCTACGTTCCGGGCTACCTAGGCTGCACTCTAGGGCGTTCCTCCACCAGTTCGAATAGTTAGGGCCTTAGAAGTCAACGCCAGAAGCATGAAATACAAAATAAATAGAACAGTTTTGCCATGTATAAGACGAATAATTGCTACCAGTGTGAAAGTTATGGTCATTTCTACTTCCCGGGCAACCTAGGCTTCACTCTAGGGCGTTGCTCCACCATATCGAATAGTTAGGGCATTAGAAGTCAACGCCCGGAGCATAAAATGCAAAATAAATAGAACAGTTGTTCCATTGTATAAAACGAATTACTGCAACCAGTGTGAAAGTACTGGTCATTTCTACGTTCCGGGTAACCTAGGTTTCACTCTAGGGCGTTACTCCACCAGATCGAATAGCTACGGCCTTAGAAGTCAACGCCCGAAGCATAAAATACAAAAAAATAGAACAGTTTTTCCATGTGTAAAACCAATAATTGCTACCAGTGTGAACGTTATGGTCATTTCTACGTTCCGGGCAACCTAGGCTTGACCCTAGGGCGTTGTTCCACCAGATACAATAGTTAGGGCCTAAGAAGTCAACGCCAGAAGCATAAAATACGATACAAATACAACAGCTTTTCCATCGTAGAAAACAAATAATGGCAACCAGTGTGAAAGTTATGGTCATTTCTACGTTCCGAGCAACCTAGGCTTGACCCTAGGGCGTTGTTCCACCAGATACAATAGTTAGGGCCTAAGAAGTCAACGCCAGAAGCATAAAATACGATACAAATACAACAGCTTTTCCATCGTAGAAAACAAATAATGGCAACCAGTGTGAAAGTTATGGTCATTTCTACGTTCCGAGCAACCTAGGCTTCACTCTAGGGCATTGCTCCACCAGATCGAATAGTTAGGGCCTTAGATGTCAACGCCAGATGCATAAAATGCAATAAAGGTGCAACAGTTTTTCCATCGCGTAACAGGAATAACTGCAACCAGTGTGAAAGTACTGGTCATTTCTACGTTCCGGGTAACCTAGGTTTCACTCTAGGGCGTTGCTCCACCAGATAGAATAGCTAGGGACTTATAATTCAACGCCAGAAGGCTAAAGTACTATATAAGTACAGCAGTTTTTCCATCGTATAAAATGTATATTTGCAAAAATTGTGAAAGTAATGGTCATTTCTACGTTCCGGGCAACCTATGCGACACTCAAGGGCGTTGCTCCACCACATCTAATAGCTACGGCCTTAAAAGTCAACGCCAGAATAATAAAGTACGATATAAATACAACAGCTTTTCCATCGTATAAAACGAATAATGGTAACCAGTGTGAAAGTTATGTTCATTTCTACGTTCCAGTCAACCTAGGCTTCACTCTAGGACGTTGCTCCACCAGATCGAATAGTTAGGGCCTATGAAGTCAACGCCAGAAGCATAAAATACAATAAAGGTGCAACAGTTTTTCCATCGTATAACAGGAATAAATGCAACCAGTGTGAAGGTAACAGTATGTTCTACGTTCCGGGCAACCTAGGCTTCACTCTAGGGTGGTGCTCCACCAGATCAAATAGTAAGGGCCTAAGAAGTCAACGCCAGTAGCATCAATTACAATATAAGTACAACAGCTTTTCCATCGTATATAATGTATATTTGCAAACAGGGTGGAAGTAATGGTCACTTCTACGTTCCGGGCAACCTAGGCTTCACTCTAGGGCGTTGTTCCACCAGATGGAATAGTTAGGGCCTAAGAAGTCAACGCCAGAAGCATAAAATACGATATAAATACAACAGCTTTTCCATCGTATAAAACGAATAATGGTAACCAGTGTGAAAGTTATGGTCATTTCTACGTTCCGGTCAACCTAGGCTTCACTCTAGGATGTTGCTCCACCAGATCGAATAGTTAGGGCCTATGAAGTCAACGCCAGAAGCATAAAACGCAATAAAGGTGCAACAGTTTTTCCATCGTGTAACAGGAATAATTGCAACCAGTGTGAAAGTTATGGTCATTTCTACTTCCCGGGCAACCTAGGCTTCACTCTAGGGCGTTGCTCCACCAGATCGAATAGTTAGGGCCTTAGAAGTCAGCGCCCGAAGCATAAAATGCAAAATAAATACAACAGGTTTTCATTGTATAAAACGAATAACTGCAACCAGTGTGAAAGTACTGGTCATTTCTATGTTCCGGCCAACCTAGGCTTCACTCTAGGGCCTTGCTCCACCAGATCGAATAGTTAGGGCCTTAGATGTCAACGCCAGATGCAGAAAATACAATAAAAGTGTAACTGCTTTCCCGTCGTATAAAACGAATAATTGCAAACAGTGTGAAAGTAATGGTCATTTCTACGATCCGGGTAACCTAGGCGTTACTCTAGGGCGTTACTCCACCAGATCGAATAGTTAGGGCCTTAGAAGTCAACGCCAGATGCATGAAATACAAAATAAATAGAACAGCTTTTCCATGTATAAAACGAATAATTGCTACCAGTGTGAAAGTTATGGTCATTTCTACGTTCCGGGCAACCTAGGCTTCACACCAGGGCGTTGTTCCACCAGATGGAATAGTTTGGGCCTAAGAAGTCAACGCCAGAAGCATAAAACACAATAAATATACAAGAGTTTTTCCACCGTGTAACAGGAATAATTGCAACCAGTGTGAAAGTGATGGTCATTTCTACGTTCCGGGCAACCTAGTCTTCACTCTAGGGCGTTGTACCACCAGATCGAAAAGTTATGGCCTAAGAAGTCAACGCCAGAAGCATAAAATACAATATAAATATAACAGTTTTTCCATCGTATGAAACGAATAATAGCAACCAGTGTGAAACTTATGATCATTTCTACGTTCCGGGCTACCTAGGCTGCACTCTAGGGCGTTCCTCTACCAGTTCGAATAGTTAGGGCCTTAGAAGTCAACGCCAGAAGCATGAAATACAAAATAAATAGAACAGTTTTTCCATGTATAAAACGAATAATTGCTACCAGTGTGAAAGTTATGGTCATTTCTACTTCCCGGGCAACCTAGGCTTCACTCTAGGGCGTTGCTCCACCAGATCGAATAGTTAGGGCATTAGAAGTCAACGCCCGAAGCATAAAATGCAAAATAAATAGAACAGTTGTTCCATTGTATAAAACGAATAACTGCAACCAGTGTGAAGGTACTGGTCATTTCTACGTTCCGGGTAACCTAGGTTTCACTCTAGGGCGTTGCTCCACCAGATCGAATAGCTAGGGCCTTAGAAGTCAACGTCAGAAGCATAAAATACAATATGAATATAACAGTTTTTGCATCGTATAAAACGAATAATAGCAACCAGTGTGAAAGTTATGGTCATTTCTACGTTCCGGGCAACCTAGGCTTCACTCTAGGGCGTTGCTCCACCAGATGGAATAGTTTGGGCCTAAGAAGTCAACGCCAGAAGCATAAAACACAATAAATATACAAGAGCTTTTCCACCGTGTAACAGGAATAATTGCAACCAGTGTGAAAGTGATGGTCCTTTCTACGTTCCGGGCAACCTAGGCTTCACTCTAGGGCGTTGTACCACCAGATCGAAAAGTTATGGCCTAAGAAGTCAACGCCAGAAGCATAAAATGCAAAATAAATAGAACAGTTTTTCCATTGTATAAAACGAATTATTGCAACCAGTGTGAAAGTTATGGTCATTTCTACGTTCCGGGCTACCTAGGCTGCACTCTAGGGCGTTCCTCCACCAGTTCGAATAGTTAGGGCCTTAGAAGTCAACGCCAGAAGCATGAAATACAAAATAAATAGAACAGTTTTGCCATGTATAAGACGAATAATTGCTACCAGTGTGAAAGTTATGGTCATTTCTACTTCCCGGGCAACCTAGGCTTCACTCTAGGGCGTTGCTCCACCATATCGAATAGTTAGGGCATTAGAAGTCAACGCCCGGAGCATAAAATGCAAAATAAATAGAACAGTTGTTCCATTGTATAAAACGAATTACTGCAACCAGTGTGAAAGTACTGGTCATTTCTACGTTCCGGGTAACCTAGGTTTCACTCTATGGCGTTGCTCCACCAGATCGAATAGCTACGGCCTTAGAAGTCAACGCCCGAAGCATAAAATACAAAAAAATAGAACAGTTTTTCCATGTGTAAAACCAATAATTGCTACCAGTGTGAACGTTATGGTCATTTCTACGTTCCGCGCAACCTAGGCTTGACCCTAGGGCGTTGTTCCACCAGATACAATAGTTAGGGCCTAAGAAGTCAACGCCAGAAGCATAAAATACGATACAAATACAACAGCTTTTCCATCGTAGAAAACAAATAATGGCAACCAGTGTGAAAGTTATGGTCATTTCTACGTTCCGAGCAACCTAGGCTTGACCCTAGGGCGTTGTTCCACCAGATACAATAGTTAGGGCCTAAGAAGTCAACGCCAGAAGCATAAAATACGATACAAATACAACAGCTTTTCCATCGTAGAAAACAAATAATGGCAACCAGTGTGAAAGTTATGGTCATTTCTACGTTCCGAGCAACCTAGGCTTCACTCTAGGGCATTGCTCCACCAGATCGAATAGTTAGGGCCTTAGATGTCAACGCCAGATGCATAAAATGCAATAAAGGTGCAACAGTTTTTCCATCGTGTAACAGGAATAACTGCAACCAGTGTGAAAGTACTGGTCATTTCTACGTTCCGGGTAACCTAGGTTTCACTCTAGGGCGTTGCTCCACCAGATAGAATAGCTAGGGACTTATAATTCAACGCCAGAAGGCTAAAGTACTATATAAGTACAGCAGTTTTTCCATCGTATAAAATGTATATTTGCAAAAATTGTGAAAGTAATGGTCATTTCTACGTTCCGGGCAACCTATGCGACACTCAAGGGCGTTGCTCCACCACATCTAATAGCT
This sequence comes from Calliopsis andreniformis, assembly GCF_051401765.1. Lineage (NCBI taxonomy): Eukaryota > Metazoa > Arthropoda > Insecta > Hymenoptera > Andrenidae > Calliopsis > Calliopsis andreniformis. Next base: position 797,961 of record NW_027480472.1, on the reverse strand, counting down.
ACGGCCTTAAAAGTCAACGCCAGAATAATAAAGTACGATATAAATACAACAGCTTTTCCATCGTATAAAACGAATAATGGTAACCAGTGTGAAAGTTATGTCCATTTCTACGTTCCAGTCAACCTAGGCTTCACTCTAGGACGTTGCTCCACCAGATCGAATAGTTAGGGCCTATGAAGTCAACGCCAGAAGCATAAAATACAATAAAGGTGCAACAGTTTTTCCATCGTATAACAGGAATAAATGCAACCAGTGTGAAGGTAATGGTATGTTCTACGTTCCGGGCAACCTAGGCTTCACTCTAGGGTGGTGCTCCACCAGATCAAATAGTAAGGGCCTAAGAAGTCAACGCCAGTAGCATCAATTACAATATAAGTACAACAGCTTTTCCATCGTATATAATGTATATTTGCAAACAGTGTGGAAGTAATGGTCACTTCTACGTTCCGGGCAACCTAGGCTTCACTCTAGGGCGTTGTTCCACCAGATGGAATAGTTAGGGCCTAAGAAGTCAACGCCAGAAGCATAAAATACGATATAAATACAACAGCTTTTCCATCGTATAAAACGAATAATGGTAACCAGTGTGAAAGTTATGGTCATTTCTACGTTCCGGTCAACCTAGGCTTCACTCTAGGATGTTGCTCCACCAGATCGAATAGTTAGGGCCTATGAAGTCAACGCCAGAAGCATAAAACGCAATAAAGGTGCAACAGTTTTTCCATCGTGTAACAGGAATAATTGCAACCAGTGTGAAAGTTATGGTCATTTCTACTTCCCGGGCAACCTAGGCTTCACTCTAGGGCGTTGCTCCACCAGATCGAATAGTTAGGGCCTTAGAAGTCAGCGCCCGAAGCATAAAATGCAAAATAAATAGAACAGGTTTTCATTGTATAAAACGAATAACTGCAACCAGTGTGAAAGTACTGGTCATTTCTATGTTCCGGCCAACCTAGGCTTCACTCTAGGGCCTTGCTCCACCAGATCGAATAGTTAGGGCCTTAGATGTCAACGCCAGATGCAGAAAATACAATAAAAGTGTAACTGCTTTCCCGTCGTATAAAACGAATAATTGCAAACAGTGTGAAAGTAATGGTCATTTCTACGATCCGGGTAACCTAGGCGTTACTCTAGGGCGTTACTCCACCAGATCGAATAGTTAGGGCCTTAGAAGTCAACGCCAGATGCATGAAATACAAAATAAATAGAACAGCTTTTCCATGTATAAAACGAATAATTGCTACCTGTGTGAAAGTTATGGTCATTTCTACGTTCCGGGCAACCTAGGCTTCACACCAGGGCGTTGTTCCACCAGATGGAATAGTTTGGGCCTAAGAAGTCAACGCCAGAAGCATAAAACACAATAAATATACAAGAGTTTTTCCACCGTGTAACAGGAATAATTGCAACCAGTGTGAAAGTGATGGTCATTTCTACGTTCCGGGCAACCTAGGCTTCACTCTAGGGCGTTGTACCACCAGATCGAAAAGTTATGGCCTAAGAAGTCAACGCCAGAAGCATAAAATACAATATAAATATAACAGTTTTTCCATCGTATGAAACGAATAATAGCAACCAGTGTGAAAGTTATGATCATTTCTACGTTCCGGGCTACCTAGGCTGCACTCTAGGGCGTTCCTCTACCAGTTCGAATAGTTAGGGCCTTAGAAGTCAACGCCAGAAGCATGAAATACAAAATAAATAGAACAGTTTTTCCATGTATAAAACGAATAATTGCTACCAGTGTGAAAGTTATGGTCATTTCTACTTCCCGGGCAACCTAGGCTTCACTCTAGGGCGTTGCTCCACCAGATCGAATAGTTAGGGCATTAGAAGTCAACGCCCGAAGCATAAAATGCAAAATAAATAGAACAGTTGTTCCATTGTATAAAACGAATAACTGCAACCAGTGTGAAGGTACTGGTCATTTCTACGTTCCGGGTAACCTAGGTTTCACTCTAGGGCGTTGCTCCACCAGATCGAATAGCTAGGGCCTTAGAAGTCAACGTCAGAAGCATAAAATACAATATGAATATAACAGTTTTTGCATCGTATAAAACGAATAATAGCAACCAGTGTGAAAGTTATGGTCATTTCTACGTTCCGGGCAACCTAGGCTTCACTCTAGGGCGTTGCTCCACCAGATCAAACAGTTAGGGCCTTAGAAGTCAACGCCCGAAGCATTAAATACAAAATAAATAGAACAGTTTTTCCATTGTATAAAACGAATAATTGCGACCAGTGTGAAAGTTATGGTCATTTCTACGTTCCGCGCAACCTGGGCTTTACTCTAGGGCGTTGTTCCACCAGATGGAATAGTTAGGGCCTAAGAAGTCAACGCCAGAAGCATAAAATACGATATAAATACATCAGCTTTTCCATCGTATAAAACAAATAATTGCAACCAGTGTGAAAGTTATGGTCATTTCTACGTTCCGGGCTACCTAGGCTTCACCCTAGGTCGCTGTTCCACCAGATCGAATAGTTAGGGCCTAAGAAGTGAACGCCAGAAGCATAAAATGCAATAAAAATACAACAGTTTTTCCATCGTATAGCAGGAATAATTTGCAACCGGTGTGATAGTAGTGGTCATTTCTACGTTCCGGGCAACCCAGGCTTCACTCCAGGGCGTTGCTCCACCAGATCGAATAGTTACGGCCTAAGAAGTAAACGCCAGAAGCATAAAATACGATAAAGATGCAAGAGTTTTTCCATCGTATAAAACGAATAATTGCAATCAGTGTGAAAGTTATGGTCATTTCTACATTCCGAGCAACCTAGGCTTCACTCTAGGGCGTTGCTCCACCAGATCGAATAGTTAGGTCCTTAGAAGTCAACGCCAGAAGCATAAAATACGATATAAATACAACAGCTGTTCCAACGTATAAAAGGAATAATTGCAAACAGTGTGAAAGTAATGGTCATTTCTACGTTCCGGGCATCCTAGTCTTCACTCTACAGCGTTGTTCCACCAGATCGAATAGTTAGGGCCTAAGAAGTCAACACCAGAAGAATAAAATACAATCAAAATACAACAGTCTTTCCATCCTATAACAGGAATAATTGCAACCCGTGTGAAAGTGATGGTCATTTCTACGTTCGAGGCAACCTAGGCTTTACCCTAGGGCGTTGTTCCACAAGATCGAATAGTTAGGGCCTAAGAAGTCAACGCCAGAAGCATAAAATACAATATAAATATAACATTTTTTCCATCGTATAAAACGAATAATAGCTACCAGTGTGAAAGTTATGGTCTATTCTACGTTCCGGGCAACCTAGTCTTCACTCTAGGGCGTTGCTCCACCAGATCAAACAGATAGGGCCTTTGAAGTCAACGCCCGAAGCATTAAATACAAAATAAATAGAACAGTTTTTCCGTTGTATAAAACGTATAATTGCTACCAGTGTAAAAGTTATGGCCATTTCTACGTTCCGGGCAACCTAGGCTTCACTGTATGGCGTTCTTCCAGCACATATAATAGCTATGGCCTCAGAAGTCAACGCCTGAAGTATAAAATACAATAATAATACTACAGTGTTTCCATTCTATAACAGGAATAATTGCAACCCGTGTGAAAGTGATGGTCATTTCTACGTTCGAGGCAACCTAGGCTTTACCCTAGGGCGTTGTTCCACAAGATCTAATAGTTAGGGCCTAAGAAGTCAACGCCAGAAGCATAAAATGCAAATTAAATAGAACAGTTGTTCCATGTATAAAACGAATAATTGCTACCAGTGTGAAAGTTATGGTCATTTCTACTTCCCGGGCAACCTAGGCTTCACTCTAGGGCGTTGCTCCACCAGATCGAATAGTTAGGGCATTAGAAGTCAACGCCCGAAGCATAAAATGCAAAATAAATAGAACAGTTGTTCCATTGTATAAAACGAATAACTGCAACCAGTGTGAAAGTAGTGGTCATTTCTACGTTCCGGGCAACCTAGGCTTCAGTGTATGGCGTTCTTCCACCACATCGAATAGCTACGGCCTCAGAAGTCCACGCCTGAAGCATAAAATACAATAAAAATACAACAGTCTTTTCATCGTATAACAGGAATAATTGCAACAAGCGCGAAAGTAATTACCATTTCGGCGTTTCGGGCATCCTAGACTTAACTCTACAGCGTTGTTCCACCAGATCGAATAGTTAGGGCCTAAGAAGTCAACACCAGAAGAATAAAATACGATATAAATACAACAGCTTTTCCATCGTATAAAACGAATAATGGTAACCAGTGTGAAAGTTATGGTCATTTCTACGTTCCGGGCAACCTAGGCTTCACTCTAGGGCGTTGCTCCACCAGATCAAACAGTTAGGGCCTTAGAAGTCAACGCCCGAAGCATTAAATACAAAATAAATAGAACAGTTTTTCCATTGTATAAAACGAATAATTGCGACCAGTGTGAAAGTTATGGTCATTTCTACGTTCCGCGCAACCTGGGCTTTACTCTTGGGCGTTGTTCCACCAGATGGAATAGTTAGGGCCTAAGAAGTCAACGCCAGAAGCATAAAATACGATATAAATACAACAGCTTTTCCATCGTATAAAACAAATAATTGCAACCAGTGTGAAAGTTATGGTCATTTCTACGTTCCGGGCATCCTAGTCTTCACTCTACAGCGTTGTTCCACCAGATCGAATAGTTAGGGCCTAAGAAGTCAACACCAGAAGAATAAAATACAATAAAAATACAACAGTCTTTCCATCCTATAACAGGAATAATTGCAACCCGTGTGAAAGTGATGGTCATTTCTACGTTCGAGGCAACCTAGGCTTTACCCTAGGGCGTTGTTCCACAAGCTCGAATAGTTAGGGCCTAAGAAGTCAACGCCAGAAGCATAAAATACAATATAAATATAACATTTTTTCCATCGTATAAAACCAATAATAGCTACCAGTGTGAAAGTTATGGTCTATTCTACGTTCCGGGCAACCTAGTCTTCACTCTAGGGCGTTGCTCCACCAGATCAAACAGTTAGGGCCTTTGAAGTCAACGCCCGAAGCATTAAATACAAAATAAATAGAAGAGTTTTTCCATTGTATAAAACGTATAATTGCTACCAGTGTAAAAGTTATGGTCATTTCTACGTTCCGGGCAACCTAGGCTTCACTGTATGGCGTTCTTCCAGCACATCTAATAGCTACGGCCTCAGAAGTCAACGCCTGAAGTATAAAATACAATAAAAATACTACAGTGTTTCCATTCTATAACAGGAATAATTGCAACCCGTGTGAAAGTGATGGTCATTTCTATGTTCGAGGCAACCTAGGCTTTACCCTAGGGCGTTGTTCCACAAGATCGAATAGTTAGGGCCTAAGAAGTCAACGCCAGAAGCATAAAATACAATATAAATATAACAGTTTTTCCATCGTATAAAACGAATAATAGCAACCAGTGTGCAAGTTATGGTCTATTCTACGTTCCGGGTAACCTAGGTTTCACTCTGGGGCGTTGCTCCACCAGATAGAATAGCTAGGGACTTATAATTCAACGCCAGAAGGCTAAAATACTATATAAGTACAACAGTTTTTCCATCGTATAAAATGTATATTTGCAAAAATTGTGAAAGTACTGGTCATTTCTACGTTCCGGGTAACCTAGGTTCCACTCTAGGGCGTTGCTCCACCAGATCGAATAGCTACGGCCTTAAAAGTCAACGCCAGAAGCATAAAATACGATATAAATACAACACCTTTTCCATCGTATAAAACGAATCATGGTAACCAGTGTGAAAGTTATGGTCGTTTCTACGTTCCAGTGAACCTAGGCTTCACTCTAGGACGTTGCTCCACCAGATCGAATAGTTAGGGCCTATGAAGTCAACGCCAGAAGCATAAAATACAATAAAGGTGCAACAGTTTTTCCATCGTATAACAGGAATAATTGCAACCAGTGTGAAGGTAATGGTATGTTCTACGTTCCGGGCAACCTAGGCTTCACTCTAGGGCGGTGCTCCTCCAGATCAAATAGTAAGGGCCTAAGAAGTCAACGCCAGTAGCATCAATTACAATATAAGTACAACAGCTTTTCCATCGTATATAATGTATATTTGCTAACAGTGTGGAAGTAATGGTCACTTCTACGTTCCGGGCAACCTAGGCTTCACTCTAGGGCGTTGTTCCACCAGATGGAATAGTTAGGGCCTAAGAAGTCAACGCCAGAAGCATAAAATAGGATATAAATACAACAGCTTTTCCATCGTATAAAACGAATAATGGTAACCAGTTTGAAAGTTATGGTCATTTCTACTTCCCGGGCAACCTAGGCTTCACTCTAGGGCGTTGCTCCAACAGATCGAATAGTTAGGGCCTTAGAAGTCAGCGCCCGAAGCATAAAATGCAAAATAAATAGAACAGGTTTTCATTGTATAAAACGTATAACTGCAACCCGTGTGAAAGTACTGGTCATTTCTATGTTCCGGGCAACCTAGGCTTCACTCTAGGGCCTTGCTCCACCAGATCGAATAGTTAGGGCCTTAGATGTCAACGCCAGATGCAGAAAATACAATAAAGGTGCAACTGTTTTCCCGTCGTATGAAACGAATAATTGCAAACAGTGTGAAAGTAATGGTCACTTCTACGTTCCGGGTAACCTAGGCGTCACTCTAGGGCGTTACTCCACCAGATCGAATAGTTAGGGCCTTAGAAGTCAACGCCAGAAGCATGAAATACAAAATAAATAGAACAGTTTTTCCATGTATAAAACGAACAATTGCTACCAGTGTGAAAGTTATGGTCATTTCTACGTTCCGGGCAACCTAGGCTTCACTCCAGGGCGTTGTTCCACCAGATGGAATGGTCAGGGCCTAGGAAGTCAACGCCAGAAGTATAAAATACGATATAAATACTACAGCTTTTCCATCGTATAAAACGAATAATTGCTACCAGTGTGAAAGTTATGGTCATTTCTACGTTCCGGGCAACCAAGGCTTCACCCTACGGCGTTGTTCCACCAGATACAATAGTTTGGGCCTAAGAAGTCAACGCCAGAAGCATAAAACACAATAAATATACAAGAGCTTTTCCACCGTGTAACAGGAATAATTGCAACCAGTGTGAAAGTGATGGTCATTTCTACGTTCCGGGCAACCTAGGCTTCACTCTAGGGCGTTGTACCACCAGATCGAAAAGTTATGGCCTAAGAAGTCAACGCCAGAAGCATAAAATGCAAAATAAATAGAACAGTTTTTCCATTGTATAAAACGAATTATTGCAACCAGTGTGAAAGTTATGGTCATTTCTACGTTCCGGGCAACCTAGGCTTCACCCTAGGGCGTTGTTCCACCAGATGGAATAGTTTGGGCCTAAGAAGTCAACGCCAGAAGCATAAAACACAATAAATATACATGAGTTCTTCCACCGTGTAACAGGAATAACTGCAACCAGTGTGAAAGTGATGGTCATTTCTTCGTTCCGGGCAACCTAGGCTTCACTCTAGGGCGTTGTACCACCAGATCCAAAAGTTAGGGCCTAAGAAGTCAACGCCAGAAGCATAAAATACAATATAAATATAACAGTTTTTCCATCGTATAAAACGAATAATTGCTACCAGTGTGAAAGTTATGGTCATTTCTACGTTCCGGGCAACCAAGGCTTCAGCCTAGGGCGTTGTTCCACCAGATGGAATAGTTTGGGCCTAAGAAGTCAACGCCAGAAGCATAAAACACAACAAATATACAAGAGCTTTTCCACCGTGTAACAGGAATAATTGCAACCAGTGTGAAAGTGATGGTCCTTTCTACGTTCCGGGCAACCTAGGCTTCACTCTAGGACGTTGTACCACCAGATCGAAAAGTTATGGCCTAAGAAGTCAACGCCAGAAGCATAAAATGCAAAATAAATAGAACAGTTTTTCCATTGCATAAAACGAATTATTGCAACCAGTGTGAAAGTTATGGTCATTTCTACGTTCCGGGCTACCTAGGCTGCACTCTAGGGCGTTCCTCCACCAGTTCGAATAGTTAGGGCCTTAGAAGTCAACGCCAGAAGCATGAAATACAAAATAAATAGAACAGTTTTGCCATGTATAAGACGAATAATTGCTACCAGTGTGAAAGTTATGGTCATTTCTACTTCCCGGGCAACCTAGGCTTCACTCTAGGGCGTTGCTCCACCAGACCGAATAGTTAGGGCATTAGAAGTCAACGCCCGAAGCATAAAATGCAAAATAAATAGAACAGTTGTTCCATTGTATAAAACGAATAACTGCAACCAGTGTGAAGGTACTGGTCATTTCTACGTTCCGGGTAACCTAGGTTTCACTCTAGGGCGTTGCTCCACCAGATCGAATAGCTAGGGCCTTAGAAGTCAACGCCAGAAGCATAAAATACAATATGAATATAACAGTTTTTGCATCGTATAAAACGAATAATAGCAACCAGTGTGAAAGTTATGGTCATTTCTACGTTCCGGGCAACCTAGGCTTCACTCTAGGGCGTTGCTCCACCAGATCAAACAGTTAGGGCCTTAGAAGTCAACGCCCGAAGCATTAAATAGAAAATAAATAGAACAGTTTTTCCATTGTATAAAACGAATAATTGCGACCAGTGTGAAAGTTATGGTCATTTCTACGTTCCGCGCAACCTGGGCTTTACTCTAGGGCGTTGTTCCACCAGATGGAATAGTTAGGGCCTAAGAAGTCAACGCCAGAAGCATGAAATACAAAATAAATAGAACAGTTTTTCCATTGTATAAGACGAATAATTGCTACCAGTGTGAAAGTTATGGTCATTTCTACATTCCGAGCAACCTAGGCTTCACTCTAGGGCGTTGCTCCACCAGATCGAATAGTTAGGTCCTTAGAAGTCAACGCCAGAAGCATAAAATACGATATAAATACAACAGCTGTTCCAACGTATAAAAGGAATAATTGCAAACAGTGTGAAAGTAATGGTCATTTCTACGTTCCGGGCATCCTAGTCTTCACTCTACAGCGTTGTTCCACCAGATCGAATAGTTAGGGCCTAAGAAGTCAACACCAGAAGAATAAAATACAATAAAAATACAACAGTCTTTCCATCCTATAACAGGAATAATTGCAACCCGTGTGAAAGTGATGGTCATTTCTACGTTCGAGGCAACCTAGGCTTTACAATAGGGCGTTGTTCCACAAGATCGAATAGTTAGGGCCTAAGAAGTCAACGCCAGAAGCATAAAATACAATATAAATATAACAGTTTTTCCATCGTATAAAACGAATAATAGCAACCAGTGTGCAAGTTATGGTCTATTCTACGTTCCGGGCAACCTAGGCTTCACTCTAGGGCGTTGCTCCACCAGATCGAATAGTTAGGGCATTAGAAGTCAACGCCCGAAGCATAAAATGCAAAATAAATAGAACAGTTGTTCCATTGTATAAAACGAATAACTGCAACCAGTGTGAAAGTAGTGGTCATTTCTACGTTCCGGGCAACCTAGGCTTCACTGTATGGCGTTCTTCCACCACATCGAATAGCTACGGCCTCAGAAGTCCACGCCTGAAGCATAAAATACAATAAAAATACAACAGTCTTTTCATCGTATAACAGGAATAATTGCAACAAGCGCGAAAGTAATTACCATTTCGGCGTTTCGGGCATCCTAGACTTAACTCTGAGGCATTGCTCCACCAGATCGAATATTTAGGGCCTTAGAAGTCAACGCCAGAAGCATAAAATACGATATAAATACAACAGCTTTTCCATCGTATAAAACGAATAATGGTAACCAGTGTGAAAGTTATGGTCATTTCTACGTTGCGGTCAACCTAGGCTTCACTCTAGGATGTTGCTCCACCAGATCGAATAGTTAGGGCCTATGAAGTCAACGCCAGAAGCATAAAACGCAATAAAGGTGCAACAGTTTTTCCATCGTGTAACAGGAATAATTGCAACCAGTGTGAAAGTTATGGTCACTTGTACTTCCCGGGCAACCTAGGCTTCACTCTAGGGCGTTGCTCCACCAGATCAAACACTTAGGGCCTTAGAAGTCAACGCCCGAAGCATTAAATACAAAATAAATAGAACAGTTTTTCCATTGTATAAAACGAATAATTGCGACCAGTGTGAAAGTTATGGTCATTTCTACGTTCCGGGCATCCTAGTCTTCACTCTACAGCGTTGTTCCACCAGATCGAATAGTTAGGGCCTAAGAAGTCAACACCAGAAGAATAAAATACAATAAAAATACAACAGTCTTTCCATCCTATAACAGGAATAATTGCAACCCGTGTGAAAGTGATGGTCATTTCTACGTTCGAGGCAACCTAGGCTTTACCCTAGGGCGTTGTTCCACAAGATCAAATAGTTAGGGCCTAAGAAGTCAACGCCAGAAGCATAAAATGCAAATTAAATAGAACAGTTGTTCCATGTATAAAACGAATAATTGCTACCAGTGTGAAAGTTATGGTCATTTCTACTTCCCGGGCAACCTAGGCTTCACTGTATGGCGTTCTTCCACCACATCGAATAGCTACGGCCTCAGAAGTCAACGCCTGAAGCATAAAATACAATAAAAATACAACAGTCTTTTCATCGTATAACAGGAATAATTGCAACAAGCGCGAAAGTAATTACCATTTCGGCGTTTCGGGCATCCTAGACTTAACTCTGAGGCATTGCTCCACCAGATCGAATATTTAGGGCCTTAGAAGTCAACGCCAGAAGCATAAAATACGATATAAATACAACAGCTTTTCCATCGTATAAAACGAATAATGGTAACCAGTGTGAAAGTTATGGTCATTTCTACGTTGCGGTCAACCTAGGCTTCACTCTAGGATGTTGCTCCACCAGATCGAATAGTTAGGGCCTATGAAGTCAACGCCAGAAGCATAAAACGCAATAAAGGTGCAACAGTTTTTCCATCGTGTAACAGGAATAATTGCAACCAGTGTGAAAGTTATGGTCACTTGTACTTCCCGGGCAACCTAGGCTTCACTCTAGGGCGTTGCTCCACCAGATCAAACAGTTAGGGCCTTAGAAGTCAACGCCCGAAGCATTAAATACAAAATAAATAGAACAGTTTTTCCATTGTATAAAACGAATAATTGCGACCAGTGTGAAAGTTATGGTCATTTCTACGTTCCGGGCATCCTAGTCTTCACTCTACAGCGTTGTTCCACCAGATCGAATAGTTAGGGCCTAAGAAGTCAACACCAGAAGAATAAAATACAATAAAAATACAACAGTCTTTCCATCCTATAACAGGAATAATTGCAACCCGTGTGAAAGTGATGGTCATTTCTACGTTCGAGGCAACCTAGGCTTTACCCTAGGGCGTTGTTCCACAAGATCGAATAGTTAGGGCCTAAGAAGTCAACGCCAGAAGCATAAAATACAATATAAATATAACATTTTTTCCATCGTATAAAACGAATAATAGCTACCAGTGTGAAAGTTATGGTCTATTCTACGTTCCGGGCAACCTAGTCTTCACTCTAGGGCGTTGCTCCACCAGATCAAACAGTTAGGGCCTTTGAAGTCAACGCCCGAAGCATTAAATACAAAATAAATAGAACAGTTTTTCCATTGTGTAAAACGTATAATTGCTACCAGTGTAAAAGTTATGGTCATTTCTACGTTCCGGGCAACCTAGGCTTCACTGTATGGCGTTCTTCCAGCACATATAACAGCTACGGCCTCAGAAGTCAACGCCTGAAGTATAAAATACAATAAAAATACTACAGTGTTTCCATTCTATAACAGGAATAATTGCAACCCGTGTGAAAGTGATGGTCATTTCTACGTTCGAGGCAACCTAGGCTTTACCCTAGGGCGTTGTTCCACAAGATCAAATAGTTAGGGCCTAAGAAGTCAACGCCAGAAGCATAAAATGCAAATTAAATAGAACAGTTGTTCCATGTATAAAACGAATAATTGCTACCAGTGTGAAAGTTATGGTCATTTCTACGTTCCGGGCAACCTAGGCTTCACTGTATGGCGTTCTTCCACCACATCGAATAGCTACGGCCTCAGAAGTCAACGCCTGAAGCATAAAATACAATAAAAATACAACAGTCTTTTCATCGTATAACAGGAATAATTGCAACAAGCGCGAAAGTAATTACCATTTCGGCGTTTCGGGCATCCTAGACTTAACTCTGAGGCATTGCTCCACCAGATCGAATATTTAGGGCCTTAGAAGTCAACGCCAGAAGCATAAAATACGATATAAATACAACAGCTTTTCCATCGTATAAAACGAATAATGGTAACCAGTGTGAAAGTTATGGTCATTTCTACGTTGCGGTCAACCTAGGCTTCACTCTAGGATGTTGCTCCACCAGATCGAATAGTTAGGGCCTATGAAGTCAACGCCAGAAGCATAAAACGCAATAAAGGTGCAACAGTTTTTCCATCGTGTAACAGGAATAATTGCAACCAGTGTGAAAGTTATGGTCACTTGTACTTCCCGGGCAACCTAGGCTTCACTCTAGGGCGTTGCTCCACCAGATCAAACAGTTAGGGCCTTAGAAGTCAACGCCCGAAGCATTAAATACAAAATAAATAGAACAGTTTTTCCATTGTATAAAACGAATAATTGCGACCAGTGTGAAAGTTATGGTCATTTCTACGTTCCGGGCATCCTAGTCTTCACTCTACAGCGTTGTTCCACCAGATCGAATAGTTAGGGCCTAAGAAGTCAACACCAGAAGAATAAAATACAATAAAAATACAACAGTCTTTCCATCCTATAACAGGAATAATTGCAACCCGTGTGAAAGTGATGGTCATTTCTACGTTCGAGGCAACCTAGGCTTTACCCTAGGGCGTTGTTCCACAAGATCGAATAGTTAGGGCCTAAGAAGTCAACGCCAGAAGCATAAAATACAATATAAATATAACATTTTTTCCATCGTATAAAACGAATAATAGCTACCAGTGTGAAAGTTATGGTCTATTCTACGTTCCGGGCAACCTAGTCTTCACTCTAGGGCGTTGCTCCACCAGATCAAACAGTTAGGGCCTTTGAAGTCAACGCCCGAAGCATTAAATACAAAATAAATAGAAGAGTTTTTCCATTGTATAAAACGTATAATTGCTACCAGTGTAAAAGTTATGGTCATTTCTACGTTCCGGGCAACCTAGGCTTCACTGTATGGCGTTCTTCCAGCACATCTAATAGCTACGGCCTCAGAAGTCAACGCCTGAAGTATAAAATACAATAAAAATACTACAGTGTTTCCATTCTATAACAGGAATAATTGCAACCCGTGTGAAAGTGATGGTCATTTCTATGTTCGAGGCAACCTAGGCTTTACCCTAGGGCGTTGTTCCACAAGATCGAATAGTTAGGGCCTAAGAAGTCAACGCCAGAAGCATAAAATACAATATAAATATAACAGTTTTTCCATCGTATAAAACGAATAATAGCAACCAGTGTGCAAGTTATGGTCTATTCTACGTTCCGGGCAACCTAGGCTTCACTCTAGGGCGTTGCTCCACCAGATCAAACAGTTAGGGCCTTTGAAGTCAACGCCCGAAGCATTAAATACAAAATAAATAGAACAGTTTTTCCATAGTATAAAACGAATAATTGCTACCAGTGTAAAAGTTATGGTCATTTCTACGTTCCGGGCAACCTAGGCTACACCCTAGGCCGTTGTTCCACCAGATCGAAATGTTAGGGCCTAAGAAGTCAACGCCCGAAGCATAAAATACGATACAAGTACAACAGCATTTCCACCGTATTAAATGAATAATTGCAAACAGTGTGAAAGTAGTGGTCATTTCTACGTTCCGGGCAACCTAGGCTTCACTGTATGGCGTTCTTCCACCACATCGAATAGCTACGGCCTCAGAAGTCCACGCCTGAAGCATAAAATACAATAAAAATACAACAGTCTTTTCATCGTATAACAGGAATAATTGCAACAAGCGCGAAAGTAACTATCATTTCGGCGTTTCGGGCATCCTAGACTTAACTCTGAGGCATTGCTCCACCAGATCGAATATTTAGGGCCTTAGAAGTCAACGCCAGAAGCATAAAATACGATATAAATACAACAGCTTTTCCATCGTATAAAACGAATAATGGTAACCAGTGTGAAAGTTATGGTCATTTCTACGTTCCGGTCAACCTAGGCTTCACTCTAGGATGTTGCTCCACCAGATCGAATAGTTAGGGCCTATGAAGTCAACGCCAGAAGCATAAAACGCAATAAAGGTGCAACAGTTTTTCCATCGTGTAACAGGAATAATTGCAACCAGTGTGAAAGTTATGGTCGATTCTACTTCCCGGGCAACCTAGGCTTCACTCCAGGGCGTTGCTCCACCAGATCGAATAGTTAGGGCCTTAGAAGTCAGCGCCCGAAGCATAAAATGCAAAATAAATAGAACAGGTTTTCATTGTATAAAACGAATAACTGCAACCAGTGTGAAAGTACTGGTCATTTCTACGTTCCGGGTAACCTAGGCGTTACTCTAGGGCGTTACTCCACCAGATCGAATAGTTAGGGCCTTAGAAGTCAACGCCAGAAGCATGAAATACAAAATAAATAGAAGAGCTTTTCCATGTATAAAACGAATAATTGCTACCAGTGTGAAAGTTATGGTCATTTCTACGTTCCGGGCAACCTAGGCTTCACACCAGGGCGTTGTTCCACCAGATAGAATTGTTAGGGCCTAAGAAGTCAACGCCAGAAGCATAAAATACGATATAAATACTACAGCTTTTCCATCGTATAAAACGAGTAATTGCTACCAGTGTGAAAGTTATGGTCATTTCTACGTTCCGGGCAACCAAGGCTTCACCCTAGGGCGTTCTTCCACCAGATGGAATAGTTTGGGCCTAAGAAGTCAACGCCAGAAGCATAAAACACAATAAATATACAAGAGTTTTTCCACCGTGTAACAGGAATAATTGCTACCAGTGTGAAAGTTATGGTCATTTCTACTTCCCGGGCAACCTAGGCTTCACTCTAGGGCGTTGCTCCACCAGATCGAATAGTTAGGGCATTAGAAGTCAACGCCCGAAGCATAAAATGCAAAATAAGTAGAACAGTTGTTCCATTGTGTAAAACGAATAACTGCAACCAGTGTGAAGGTACTGGTCATTTCTACGTTCCGGGTAACCTAGGTTTCACTCTAGGGCGTTGCTCCACCAGATCGAATAGCTAGGGCCTTAGAAGTCAACGCCAGAAGCATAAAATACAAAATGAATATAACAGTTTTTGCATCGTATAAAACGAGGAATAGCAACCAGTGTGGAAGTTATGGTCATTTCTACGTTCCGGGCAACCTAGGCTTCATTCTAGGGCGTTGCTCCACCAGATCAAACAGTTAGGGCCTTAGAAGTCAACGCCCGAAGCATTAAATACAAAATAAATAGAACAGTTTTTCCATTGTATAAAACGAATAATTGCGACCAGTGTGAAAGTTATGGTCATTTCTACTTCCCGGGCAACCGAGGCTTCACTCTAGGGCGTTGCTCCACCAGATCGAATAGTTAGGGCCTTAGAAGTCAGCGCCCGAAGCATAAAATGCAAAATAAATAGAACAGGTTTTCATTGTATAAAACGTATAACTGCAACCCGTGTGAAAGTACTGGTCATTTCTATGTTCCGGGCAACCTAGGCTTCACTCTAGGGCCTTGCTCAACCAGATCGAATAGTTAGGGCCTTAGATGTCAACGCCAGATGCAGAAAATACAATAAAGGTGCAACAGTTTTCCCGTCGTATGAAACGAATAATTGCAAACAGTGTGAAAGTAATGGTCATGTCTACGTTCCGGGCAACCTAGGCTTCACTCTAGGGCGTTGCTCCACCATATCGAATAGTTAGGGCATTAGAAGTCAACGCCCGGAGCATAAAATGCAAAATAAATAGAACAGTTGTTCCATTGTATAAAACGAATTACTGCAACCAGTGTGAAAGTACTGGTCATTTCTACGTTCCGGGTAACCTAGGTTTCACTCTAGGGCGTTACTCCACCAGATCGAATAGCTACGGCCTTAGAAGTCAACGCCCGAAGCATAAAATACAAAAAAATAGAACAGTTTTTCCATGTGTAAAACCAATAATTGCTACCAGTGTGAACGTTATGGTCATTTCTACGTTCCGGGCAACCTAGGCTTGACCCTAGGGCGTTGTTCCACCAGATACAATAGTTAGGGCCTAAGAAGTCAACGCCAGAAGCATAAAATACGATACAAATACAACAGCTTTTCCATCGTAGAAAACAAATAATGGCAACCAGTGTGAAAGTTATGGTCATTTCTACGTTCCGAGCAACCTAGGCTTGACCCTAGGGCGTTGTTCCACCAGATACAATAGTTAGGGCCTAAGAAGTCAACGCCAGAAGCATAAAATACGATACAAATACAACAGCTTTTCCATCGTAGAAAACAAATAATGGCAACCAGTGTGAAAGTTATGGTCATTTCTACGTTCCGAGCAACCTAGGCTTCACTCTAGGGCATTGCTCCACCAGATCGAATAGTTAGGGCCTTAGATGTCAACGCCAGATGCATAAAATGCAATAAAGGTGCAACAGTTTTTCCATCGCGTAACAGGAATAACTGCAACCAGTGTGAAAGTACTGGTCATTTCTACGTTCCGGGTAACCTAGGTTTCACTCTAGGGCGTTGCTCCACCAGATAGAATAGCTAGGGACTTATAATTCAACGCCAGAAGGCTAAAGTACTATATAAGTACAGCAGTTTTTCCATCGTATAAAATGTATATTTGCAAAAATTGTGAAAGTAATGGTCATTTCTACGTTCCGGGCAACCTATGCGACACTCAAGGGCGTTGCTCCACCACATCTAATAGCTACGGCCTTAAAAGTCAACGCCAGAATAATAAAGTACGATATAAATACAACAGCTTTTCCATCGTATAAAACGAATAATGGTAACCAGTGTGAAAGTTATGTTCATTTCTACGTTCCAGTCAACCTAGGCTTCACTCTAGGACGTTGCTCCACCAGATCGAATAGTTAGGGCCTATGAAGTCAACGCCAGAAGCATAAAATACAATAAAGGTGCAACAGTTTTTCCATCGTATAACAGGAATAAATGCAACCAGTGTGAAGGTAACAGTATGTTCTACGTTCCGGGCAACCTAGGCTTCACTCTAGGGTGGTGCTCCACCAGATCAAATAGTAAGGGCCTAAGAAGTCAACGCCAGTAGCATCAATTACAATATAAGTACAACAGCTTTTCCATCGTATATAATGTATATTTGCAAACAGGGTGGAAGTAATGGTCACTTCTACGTTCCGGGCAACCTAGGCTTCACTCTAGGGCGTTGTTCCACCAGATGGAATAGTTAGGGCCTAAGAAGTCAACGCCAGAAGCATAAAATACGATATAAATACAACAGCTTTTCCATCGTATAAAACGAATAATGGTAACCAGTGTGAAAGTTATGGTCATTTCTACGTTCCGGTCAACCTAGGCTTCACTCTAGGATGTTGCTCCACCAGATCGAATAGTTAGGGCCTATGAAGTCAACGCCAGAAGCATAAAACGCAATAAAGGTGCAACAGTTTTTCCATCGTGTAACAGGAATAATTGCAACCAGTGTGAAAGTTATGGTCATTTCTACTTCCCGGGCAACCTAGGCTTCACTCTAGGGCGTTGCTCCACCAGATCGAATAGTTAGGGCCTTAGAAGTCAGCGCCCGAAGCATAAAATGCAAAATAAATACAACAGGTTTTCATTGTATAAAACGAATAACTGCAACCAGTGTGAAAGTACTGGTCATTTCTATGTTCCGGCCAACCTAGGCTTCACTCTAGGGCCTTGCTCCACCAGATCGAATAGTTAGGGCCTTAGATGTCAACGCCAGATGCAGAAAATACAATAAAAGTGTAACTGCTTTCCCGTCGTATAAAACGAATAATTGCAAACAGTGTGAAAGTAATGGTCATTTCTACGATCCGGGTAACCTAGGCGTTACTCTAGGGCGTTACTCCACCATATCGAATAGTTAGGGCCTTAGAAGTCAACGCCAGATGCATGAAATACAAAATAAATAGAACAGCTTTTCCATGTATAAAACGAATAATTGCTACCAGTGTGAAAGTTATGGTCATTTCTACGTTCCGGGCAACCTAGGCTTCACACCAGGGCGTTGTTCCACCAGATGGAATAGTTTGGGCCTAAGAAGTCAACGCCAGAAGCATAAAACACAATAAATATACAAGAGTTTTTCCACCGTGTAACAGGAATAATTGCAACCAGTGTGAAAGTGATGGTCATTTCTACGTTCCGGGCAACCTAGTCTTCACTCTAGGGCGTTGTACCACCAGATCGAAAAGTTATGGCCTAAGAAGTCAACGCCAGAAGCATAAAATACAATATAAATATAACAGTTTTTCCATCGTATGAAACGAATAATAGCAACCAGTGTGAAAGTTATGATCATTTCTACGTTCCGGGCTACCTAGGCTGCACTCTAGGGCGTTCCTCTACCAGTTCGAATAGTTAGGGCCTTAGAAGTCAACGCCAGAAGCATGAAATACAAAATAAATAGAACAGTTTTTCCATGTATAAAACGAATAATTGCTACCAGTGTGAAAGTTATGGTCATTTCTACTTCCCGGGCAACCTAGGCTTCACTCTAGGGCGTTGCTCCACCAGATCGAATAGTTAGGGCATTAGAAGTCAACGCCCGAAGCATAAAATGCAAAATAAATAGAACAGTTGTTCCATTGTATAAAACGAATAACTGCAACCAGTGTGAAGGTACTGGTCATTTCTACGTTCCGGGTAACCTAGGTTTCACTCTAGGGCGTTGCTCCACCAGATCGAATAGCTAGGGCCTTAGAAGTCAACGTCAGAAGCATAAAATACAATATGAATATAACAGTTTTTGCATCGTATAAAACGAATAATAGCAACCAGTGTGAAAGTTATGGTCATTTCTACGTTCCGGGCAACCTAGGCTTCACTCTAGGGCGTTGCTCCACCAGATGGAATAGTTTGGGCCTAAGAAGTCAACGCCAGAAGCATAAAACACAATAAATATACAAGAGCTTTTCCACCGTGTAACAGGAATAATTGCAACCAGTGTGAAAGTGATGGTCCTTTCTACGTTCCGGGCAACCTAGGCTTCACTCTAGGGCGTTGTACCACCAGATCGAAAAGTTATGGCCTAAGAAGTCAACGCCAGAAGCATAAAATGCAAAATAAATAGAACAGTTTTTCCATTGTATAAAACGAATTATTGCAACCAGTGTGAAAGTTATGGTCATTTCTACGTTCCGGGCTACCTAGGCTGCACTCTAGGGCGTTCCTCCACCAGTTCGAATAGTTAGGGCCTTAGAAGTCAACGCCAGAAGCATGAAATACAAAATAAATAGAACAGTTTTGCCATGTATAAGACGAATAATTGCTACCAGTGTGAAAGTTATGGTCATTTCTACTTCCCGGGCAACCTAGGCTTCACTCTAGGGCGTTGCTCCACCATATCGAATAGTTAGGGCATTAGAAGTCAACGCCCGGAGCATAAAATGCAAAATAAATAGAACAGTTGTTCCATTGTATAAAACGAATTACTGCAACCAGTGTGAAAGTACTGGTCATTTCTACGTTCCGGGTAACCTAGGTTTCACTCTATGGCGTTGCTCCACCAGATCGAATAGCTACGGCCTTAGAAGTCAACGCCCGAAGCATAAAATACAAAAAAATAGAACAGTTTTTCCATGTGTAAAACCAATAATTGCTACCAGTGTGAACGTTATGGTCATTTCTACGTTCCGCGCAACCTAGGCTTGACCCTAGGGCGTTGTTCCACCAGATACAATAGTTAGGGCCTAAGAAGTCAACGCCAGAAGCATAAAATACGATACAAATACAACAGCTTTTCCATCGTAGAAAACAAATAATGGCAACCAGTGTGAAAGTTATGGTCATTTCTACGTTCCGAGCAACCTAGGCTTGACCCTAGGGCGTTGTTCCACCAGATACAATAGTTAGGGCCTAAGAAGTCAACGCCAGAAGCATAAAATACGATACAAATACAACAGCTTTTCCATCGTAGAAAACAAATAATGGCAACCAGTGTGAAAGTTATGGTCATTTCTACGTTCCGAGCAACCTAGGCTTCACTCTAGGGCATTGCTCCACCAGATCGAATAGTTAGGGCCTTAGATGTCAACGCCAGATGCATAAAATGCAATAAAGGTGCAACAGTTTTTCCATCGTGTAACAGGAATAACTGCAACCAGTGTGAAAGTACTGGTCATTTCTACGTTCCGGGTAACCTAGGTTTCACTCTAGGGCGTTGCTCCACCAGATAGAATAGCTAGGGACTTATAATTCAACGCCAGAAGGCTAAAGTACTATATAAGTACAGCAGTTTTTCCATCGTATAAAATGTATATTTGCAAAAATTGTGAAAGTAATGGTCATTTCTACGTTCCGGGCAACCTATGCGACACTCAAGGGCGTTGCTCCACCACATCTAATAGCTACGGCCTTAAAAGTCAACGCCAGAATAATAAAGTACGATATAAATACAACAGCTTTTCCATCGTATAAAACGAATAATGGTAACCAGTGTGAAAGTTATGTCCATTTCTACGTTCCAGTCAACCTAGGCTTCACTCTAGGACGTTGCTCCACCAGATCGAATAGTTAGGGCCTATGAAGTCAACGCCAGAAGCATAAAATACAATAAAGGTGCAACAGTTTTTCCATCGTATAACAGGAATAAATGCAACCAGTGTGAAGGTAATGGTATGTTCTACGTTCCGGGCAACCTAGGCTTCACTCTAGGGTGGTGCTCCACCAGATCAAATAGTAAGGGCCTAAGAAGTCAACGCCAGTAGCATCAATTACAATATAAGTACAACTGCTTTTCCATCGTATATAATGTATATTTGCAAACAGTGTGGAAGTAATGGTCACTTCTACGTTCCGGGCAACCTAGGCTTCACTCTAGGGCGTTGTTCCACCAGATGGAATAGTTAGGGCCTAAGAAGTCAACGCCAGAAGCATAAAATACGATATAAATACAACAGCTTTTCCATCGTATAAAACGAATAATGGTAACCAGTGTGAAAGTTATGGTCATTTCTACGTTCCGGTCAACCTAGGCTTCACTCTAGGATGTTGCTCCACCAGATCGAATAGTTAGGGCCTATGAAGTCAACGCCAGAAGCATAAAACGCAATAAAGGTGCAACAGTTTTTCCATCGTGTAACAGGAATAATTGCAACCAGTGTGAAAGTTATGGTCATTTCTACTTCCCGGGCAACCTAGGCTTCACTCTAGGGCGTTGCTCCACCAGATCGAATAGTTAGGGCCTTAGAAGTCAGCGCCCGAAGCATAAAATGCAAAATAAATAGAACAGGTTTTCATTGTATAAAACGAATAACTGCAACCAGTGTGAAAGTACTGGTCATTTCTATGTTCCGGCCAACCTAGGCTTCACTCTAGGGCCTTGCTCCACCAGATCGAATAGTTAGGGCCTTAGATGTCAACGCCAGATGCAGAAAATACAATAAAAGTGTAACTGCTTTCCCGTCGTATAAAACGAATAATTGCAAACAGTGTGAAAGTAATGGTCATTTCTACGATCCGGGTAACCTAGGCGTTACTCTAGGGCGTTACTCCACCAGATCGAATAGTTAGGGCCTTAGAAGTCAACGCCAGATGCATGAAATACAAAATAAATAGAACAGCTTTTCCATGTATAAAACGAATAATTGCTACCTGTGTGAAAGTTATGGTCATTTCTACGTTCCGGGCAACCTAGGCTTCACACCAGGGCGTTGTTCCACCAGATGGAATAGTTTGGGCCTAAGAAGTCAACGCCAGAAGCATAAAACACAATAAATATACAAGAGTTTTTCCACCGTGTAACAGGAATAATTGCAACCAGTGTGAAAGTGATGGTCATTTCTACGTTCCGGGCAACCTAGGCTTCACTCTAGGGCGTTGTACCACCAGATCGAAAAGTTATGGCCTAAGAAGTCAACGCCAGAAGCATAAAATACAATATAAATATAACAGTTTTTCCATCGTATGAAACGAATAATAGCAACCAGTGTGAAAGTTATGATCATTTCTACGTTCCGGGCTACCTAGGCTGCACTCTAGGGCGTTCCTCTACCAGTTCGAATAGTTAGGGCCTTAGAAGTCAACGCCAGAAGCATGAAATACAAAATAAATAGAACAGTTTTTCCATGTATAAAACGAATAATTGCTACCAGTGTGAAAGTTATGGTCATTTCTACTTCCCGGGCAACCTAGGCTTCACTCTAGGGCGTTGCTCCACCAGATCGAATAGTTAGGGCATTAGAAGTCAACGCCCGAAGCATAAAATGCAAAATAAATAGAACAGTTGTTCCATTGTATAAAACGAATAACTGCAACCAGTGTGAAGGTACTGGTCATTTCTACGTTCCGGGTAACCTAGGTTTCACTCTAGGGCGTTGCTCCACCAGATCGAATAGCTAGGGCCTTAGAAGTCAACGTCAGAAGCATAAAATACAATATGAATATAACAGTTTTTGCATCGTATAAAACGAATAATAGCAACCAGTGTGAAAGTTATGGTCATTTCTACGTTCCGGGCAACCTAGGCTTCACTCTAGGGCGTTGCTCCACCAGATCAAACAGTTAGGGCCTTAGAAGTCAACGCCCGAAGCATTAAATACAAAATAAATAGAACAGTTTTTCCATTGTATAAAACGAATAATTGCGACCAGTGTGAAAGTTATGGTCATTTCTACGTTCCGCGCAACCTGGGCTTTACTCTAGGGCGTTGTTCCACCAGATGGAATAGTTAGGGCCTAAGAAGTCAACGCCAGAAGCATAAAATACGATATAAATACATCAGCTTTTCCATCGTATAAAACAAATAATTGCAACCAGTGTGAAAGTTATGGTCATTTCTACGTTCCGGGCTACCTAGGCTTCACCCTAGGTCGCTGTTCCACCAGATCGAATAGTTAGGGCCTAAGAAGTGAACGCCAGAAGCATAAAATGCAATAAAAATACAACAGTTTTTCCATCGTATAGCAGGAATAATTTGCAACCGGTGTGATAGTAGTGGTCATTTCTACGTTCCGGGCAACCCAGGCTTCACTCCAGGGCGTTGCTCCACCAGATCGAATAGTTACGGCCTAAGAAGTAAACGCCAGAAGCATAAAATACGATAAAGATGCAAGAGTTTTTCCATCGTATAAAACGAATAATTGCAATCAGTGTGAAAGTTATGGTCATTTCTACATTCCGAGCAACCTAGGCTTCACTCTAGGGCGTTGCTCCACCAGATCGAATAGTTAGGTCCTTAGAAGTCAACGCCAGAAGCATAAAATACGATATAAATACAACAGCTGTTCCAACGTATAAAAGGAATAATTGCAAACAGTGTGAAAGTAATGGTCATTTCTACGTTCCGGGCATCCTAGTCTTCACTCTACAGCGTTGTTCCACCAGATCGAATAGTTAGGGCCTAAGAAGTCAACACCAGAAGAATAAAATACAATCAAAATACAACAGTCTTTCCATCCTATAACAGGAATAATTGCAACCCGTGTGAAAGTGATGGTCATTTCTACGTTCGAGGCAACCTAGGCTTTACCCTAGGGCGTTGTTCCACAAGATCGAATAGTTAGGGCCTAAGAAGTCAACGCCAGAAGCATAAAATACAATATAAATATAACATTTTTTCCATCGTATAAAACGAATAATAGCTACCAGTGTGAAAGTTATGGTCTATTCTACGTTCCGGGCAACCTAGTCTTCACTCTAGGGCGTTGCTCCACCAGATCAAACAGATAGGGCCTTTGAAGTCAACGCCCGAAGCATTAAATACAAAATAAATAGAACAGTTTTTCCGTTGTATAAAACGTATAATTGCTACCAGTGTAAAAGTTATGGCCATTTCTACGTTCCGGGCAACCTAGGCTTCACTGTATGGCGTTCTTCCAGCACATATAATAGCTATGGCCTCAGAAGTCAACGCCTGAAGTATAAAATACAATAATAATACTACAGTGTTTCCATTCTATAACAGGAATAATTGCAACCCGTGTGAAAGTGATGGTCATTTCTACGTTCGAGGCAACCTAGGCTTTACCCTAGGGCGTTGTTCCACAAGATCTAATAGTTAGGGCCTAAGAAGTCAACGCCAGAAGCATAAAATGCAAATTAAATAGAACAGTTGTTCCATGTATAAAACGAATAATTGCTACCAGTGTGAAAGTTATGGTCATTTCTACTTCCCGGGCAACCTAGGCTTCACTCTAGGGCGTTGCTCCACCAGATCGAATAGTTAGGGCATTAGAAGTCAACGCCCGAAGCATAAAATGCAAAATAAATAGAACAGTTGTTCCATTGTATAAAACGAATAACTGCAACCAGTGTGAAAGTAGTGGTCATTTCTACGTTCCGGGCAACCTAGGCTTCAGTGTATGGCGTTCTTCCACCACATCGAATAGCTACGGCCTCAGAAGTCCACGCCTGAAGCATAAAATACAATAAAAATACAACAGTCTTTTCATCGTATAACAGGAATAATTGCAACAAGCGCGAAAGTAATTACCATTTCGGCGTTTCGGGCATCCTAGACTTAACTCTACAGCGTTGTTCCACCAGATCGAATAGTTAGGGCCTAAGAAGTCAACACCAGAAGAATAAAATACGATATAAATACAACAGCTTTTCCATCGTATAAAACGAATAATGGTAACCAGTGTGAAAGTTATGGTCATTTCTACGTTCCGGGCAACCTAGGCTTCACTCTAGGGCGTTGCTCCACCAGATCAAACAGTTAGGGCCTTAGAAGTCAACGCCCGAAGCATTAAATACAAAATAAATAGAACAGTTTTTCCATTGTATAAAACGAATAATTGCGACCAGTGTGAAAGTTATGGTCATTTCTACGTTCCGCGCAACCTGGGCTTTACTCTTGGGCGTTGTTCCACCAGATGGAATAGTTAGGGCCTAAGAAGTCAACGCCAGAAGCATAAAATACGATATAAATACAACAGCTTTTCCATCGTATAAAACAAATAATTGCAACCAGTGTGAAAGTTATGGTCATTTCTACGTTCCGGGCATCCTAGTCTTCACTCTACAGCGTTGTTCCACCAGATCGAATAGTTAGGGCCTAAGAAGTCAACACCAGAAGAATAAAATACAATAAAAATACAACAGTCTTTCCATCCTATAACAGGAATAATTGCAACCCGTGTGAAAGTGATGGTCATTTCTACGTTCGAGGCAACCTAGGCTTTACCCTAGGGCGTTGTTCCACAAGATCGAATAGTTAGGGCCTAAGAAGTCAACGCCAGAAGCATAAAATACAATATAAATATAACATTTTTTCCATCGTATAAAACCAATAATAGCTACCAGTGTGAAAGTTATGGTCTATTCTACGTTCCGGGCAACCTAGTCTTCACTCTAGGGCGTTGCTCCACCAGATCAAACAGTTAGGGCCTTTGAAGTCAACGCCCGAAGCATTAAATACAAAATAAATAGAAGAGTTTTTCCATTGTATAAAACGTATAATTGCTACCAGTGTAAAAGTTATGGTCATTTCTACGTTCCGGGCAACCTAGGCTTCACTGTATGGCGTTCTTCCAGCACATCTAATAGCTACGGCCTCAGAAGTCAACGCCTGAAGTATAAAATACAATAAAAATACTACAGTGTTTCCATTCTATAACAGGAATAATTGCAACCCGTGTGAAAGTGATGGTCATTTCTATGTTCGAGGCAACCTAGGCTTTACCCTAGGGCGTTGTTCCACAAGATCGAATAGTTAGGGCCTAAGAAGTCAACGCCAGAAGCATAAAATACAATATAAATATAACAGTTTTTCCATCGTATAAAACGAATAATAGCAACCAGTGTGCAAGTTATGGTCTATTCTACGTTCCGGGTAACCTAGGTTTCACTCTGGGGCGTTGCTCCACCAGATAGAATAGCTAGGGACTTATAATTCAACGCCAGAAGGCTAAAATACTATATAAGTACAACAGTTTTTCCATCGTATAAAATGTATATTTGCAAAAATTGTGAAAGTACTGGTCATTTCTACGTTCCGGGTAACCTAGGTTCCACTCTAGGGCGTTGCTCCACCAGATCGAATAGCTACGGCCTTAAAAGTCAACGCCAGAAGCATAAAATACGATATAAATACAACACCTTTTCCATCGTATAAAACGAATCATGGTAACCAGTGTGAAAGTTATGGTCGTTTCTACGTTCCAGTGAACCTAGGCTTCACTCTAGGACGTTGCTCCACCAGATCGAATAGTTAGGGCCTATGAAGTCAACGCCAGAAGCATAAAATACAATAAAGGTGCAACAGTTTTTCCATCGTATAACAGGAATAATTGCAACCAGTGTGAAGGTAATGGTATGTTCTACGTTCCGGGCAACCTAGGCTTCACTCTAGGGCGGTGCTCCTCCAGATCAAATAGTAAGGGCCTAAGAAGTCAACGCCAGTAGCATCAATTACAATATAAGTACAACAGCTTTTCCATCGTATATAATGTATATTTGCTAACAGTGTGGAAGTAATGGTCACTTCTACGTTCCGGGCAACCTAGGCTTCACTCTAGGGCGTTGTTCCACCAGATGGAATAGTTAGGGCCTAAGAAGTCAACGCCAGAAGCATAAAATAGGATATAAATACAACAGCTTTTCCATCGTATAAAACGAATAATGGTAACCAGTTTGAAAGTTATGGTCATTTCTACTTCCCGGGCAACCTAGGCTTCACTCTAGGGCGTTGCTCCACCAGATCGAATAGTTAGGGCCTTAGAAGTCAGCGCCCGAAGCATAAAATGCAAAATAAATAGAACAGGTTTTCATTGTATAAAACGTATAACTGCAACCCGTGTGAAAGTACTGGTCATTTCTATGTTCCGGGCAACCTAGGCTTCACTCTAGGGCCTTGCTCCACCAGATCGAATAGTTAGGGCCTTAGATGTCAACGCCAGATGCAGAAAATACAATAAAGGTGCAACTGTTTTCCCGTCGTATGAAACGAATAATTGCAAACAGTGTGAAAGTAATGGTCACTTCTACGTTCCGGGTAACCTAGGCGTCACTCTAGGGCGTTACTCCACCAGATCGAATAGTTAGGGCCTTAGAAGTCAACGCCAGAAGCATGAAATACAAAATAAATAGAACAGTTTTTCCATGTATAAAACGAACAATTGCTACCAGTGTGAAAGTTATGGTCATTTCTACGTTCCGGGCAACCTAGGCTTCACTCCAGGGCGTTGTTCCACCAGATGGAATGGTCAGGGCCTAGGAAGTCAACGCCAGAAGTATAAAATACGATATAAATACTACAGCTTTTCCATCGTATAAAACGAATAATTGCTACCAGTGTGAAAGTTATGGTCATTTCTACGTTCCGGGCAACCAAGGCTTCACCCTAGGGCGTTGTTCCACCAGATAGAATAGTTTGGGCCTAAGAAGTCAACGCCAGAAGCATAAAACACAATAAATATACAAGAGCTTTTCCACCGTGTAACAGGAATAATTGCAACCAGTGTGAAAGTGATGGTCATTTCTACGTTCCGGGCAACCTAGGCTTCACTCTAGGGCGTTGTACCACCAGATCGAAAAGTTATGGCCTAAGAAGTCAACGCCAGAAGCATAAAATGCAAAATAAATAGAACAGTTTTTCCATTGTATAAAACGAATTATTGCAACCAGTGTGAAAGTTATGGTCATTTCTACGTTCCGGGCAACCTAGGCTTCACCCTAGGGCGTTGTTCCACCAGATGGAATAGCTTGGGCCTAAGAAGTCAACGCCAGAAGCATAAAACACAATAAATATACATGAGTTCTTCCACCGTGTAACAGGAATAACTGCAATCAGTGTGAAAGTGATGGTCATTTCTTCGTTCCGGGCAACCTAGGCTTCACTCTAGGGCGTTGTACCACCAGATCCAAAAGTTAGGGCCTAAGAAGTCAACGCCAGAAGCATAAAATACAATATAAATATAACAGTTTTTCCATCGTATAAAACGAATAATTGCTACCAGTGTGAAAGTTATGGTCATTTCTACGTTCCGGGCAACCAAGGCTTCAGCCTAGGGCGTTGTTCCACCAGATGGAATAGTTTGGGCCTAAGAAGTCAACGCCAGAAGCATAAAACACAACAAATATACAAGAGCTTTTCCACCGTGTAACAGGAATAATTGCAACCAGTGTGAAAGTGATGGTCCTTTCTACGTTCCGGGCAACCTAGGCTTCACTCTAGGACGTTGTACCACCAGATCGAAAAGTTATGGCCTAAGAAGTCAACGCCAGAAGCATAAAATGCAAAATAAATAGAACAGTTTTTCCATTGCATAAAACGAATTATTGCAACCAGTGTGAAAGTTATGGTCATTTCTACGTTCCGGGCTACCTAGGCTGCACTCTAGGGCGTTCCTCCACCAGTTCGAATAGTTAGGGCCTTAGAAGTCAACGCCAGAAGCATGAAATACAAAATAAATAGAACAGTTTTGCCATGTATAAGACGAATAATTGCTACCAGTGTGAAAGTTATGGTCATTTCTACTTCCCGGGCAACCTAGGCTTCACTCTAGGGCGTTGCTCCACCAGACCGAATAGTTAGGGCATTAGAAGTCAACGCCCGAAGCATAAAATGCAAAATAAATAGAACAGTTGTTCCATTGTATAAAACGAATAACTGCAACCAGTGTGAAGGTACTGGTCATTTCTACGTTCCGGGTAACCTAGGTTTCACTCTAGGGCGTTGCTCCACCAGATCGAATAGCTAGGGCCTTAGAAGTCAACGCCAGAAGCATAAAATACAATATGAATATAACAGTTTTTGCATCGTATAAAACGAATAATAGCAACCAGTGTGAAAGTTATGGTCATTTCTACGTTCCGGGCAACCTAGGCTTCACTCTAGGGCGTTGCTCCACCAGATCAAACAGTTAGGGCCTTAGAAGTCAAAGCCCGAAGCATTAAATAGAAAATAAATAGAACAGTTTTTCCATTGTATAAAACGAATAATTGCGACCAGTGTGAAAGTTATGGTCATTTCTACGTTCCGCGCAACCTGGGCTTTACTCTAGGGCGTTGTTCCACCAGATGGAATAGTTAGGGCCTAAGAAGTCAACGCCAGAAGCATAAAATACGATATAAATACATCAGCTTTTCCATCGTATAAAACAAATAATTGCAACCAGTGTGAAAGTTATGGTCATTTCTACGTTCCGGGCTACCTAGGCTTCACCCTAGGTCGCTGTTCCACCAGATCGAATAGTTAGGCCCTAAGAAGTGAACGCCAGAAGCATAAAATGCAATAAAAATACAACAGTTTTTCCATCGTATAGCAGGAATAATTTGCAACCAGTGTGATAGTAGTGGTCATTTGTACGTTCCGGGCAACCCAGGCTTCACTCCAGGGCGTTGCTCCACCAGATCCAATAGTTACGACCTAAGAAGTAAACGCCAGAAGCATAAAATACGATAAAGATGCAACAGTTTTTCCATCGTATAAAACGAATAATTGCAATCAGTGTGAAAGTTATGGTCATTTCTACATTCCGAGCAACCTAGGCTTCACTCTAGGGCGTTGCTCCACCAGATCGAATAGTTAGGTCCTTAGAAGTCAACGCCAGAAGCATAAAATACGATATAAATACAACAGCTGTTCCAACGTATAAAAGGAATAATTGCAAACAGTGTGAAAGTAATGGTCATTTCTACGTTCCGGGCATCCTAGTCTTCACTCTACAGCGTTGTTCCACCAGATCGAATAGTTAGGGCCTAAGAAGTCAACACCAGAAGAATAAAATACAATAAAAATACAACAGTCTTTCCATCCTATAACAGGAATAATTGCAACCCGTGTGAAAGTGATGGTCATTTCTACGTTCGAGGCAACCTAGGCTTTACAATAGGGCGTTGTTCCACAAGATCGAATAGTTAGGGCCTAAGAAGTCAACGCCAGAAGCATAAAATACAATATAAATATAACAGTTTTTCCATCGTATAAAACGAATAATAGCAACCAGTGTGCAAGTTATGGTCTATTCTACGTTCCGGGCAACCTAGGCTTCACTCTAGGGCGTTGCTCCACCAGATCGAATAGTTAGGGCATTAGAAGTCAACGCCCGAAGCATAAAATGCAAAATAAATAGAACAGTTGTTCCATTGTATAAAACGAATAACTGCAACCAGTGTGAAAGTAGTGGTCATTTCTACGTTCCGGGCAACCTAGGCTTCACTGTATGGCGTTCTTCCACCACATCGAATAGCTACGGCCTCAGAAGTCCACGCCTGAAGCATAAAATACAATAAAAATACAACAGTCTTTTCATCGTATAACAGGAATAATTGCAACAAGCGCGAAAGTAATTACCATTTCGGCGTTTCGGGCATCCTAGACTTAACTCTGAGGCATTGCTCCACCAGATCGAATATTTAGGGCCTTAGAAGTCAACGCCAGAAGCATAAAATACGATATAAATACAACAGCTTTTCCATCGTATAAAACGAATAATGGTAACCAGTGTGAAAGTTATGGTCATTTCTACGTTGCGGTCAACCTAGGCTTCACTCTAGGATGTTGCTCCACCAGATCGAATAGTTAGGGCCTATGAAGTCAACGCCAGAAGCATAAAACGCAATAAAGGTGCAACAGTTTTTCCATCGTGTAACAGGAATAATTGCAACCAGTGTGAAAGTTATGGTCACTTGTACTTCCCGGGCAACCTAGGCTTCACTCTAGGGCGTTGCTCCACCAGATCAAACACTTAGGGCCTTAGAAGTCAACGCCCGAAGCATTAAATACAAAATAAATAGAACAGTTTTTCCATTGTATAAAACGAATAATTGCGACCAGTGTGAAAGTTATGGTCATTTCTACGTTCCGGGCATCCTAGTCTTCACTCTACAGCGTTGTTCCACCAGATCGAATAGTTAGGGCCTAAGAAGTCAACACCAGAAGAATAAAATACAATAAAAATACAACAGTCTTTCCATCCTATAACAGGAATAATTGCAACCCGTGTGAAAGTGATGGTCATTTCTACGTTCGAGGCAACCTAGGCTTTACCCTAGGGCGTTGTTCCACAAGATCGAATAGTTAGGGCCTAAGAAGTCAACGCCAGAAGCATAAAATACAATATAAATATAACATTTTTTCCATCGTATAAAACGAATAATAGCTACCAGTGTGAAAGTTATGGTCTATTCTACGTTCCGGGCAACCTAGTCTTCACTCTAGGGCGTTGCTCCACCAGATCAAACAGTTAGGGCCTTTGAAGTCAACGCCCGAAGCATTAAATACAAAATAAATAGAAGAGTTTTTCCATTGTATAAAACGTATAATTGCTACCAGTGTAAAAGTTATGGTCATTTCTACGTTCCGGGCAACCTAGGCTTCACTGTATGGCGTTCTTCCAGCACATCTAATAGCTACGGCCCCAGAAGTCAACGCCTGAAGTATAAAATACAATAAAAATGCTACAGTGTTTCCATTCTATAACAGGAATAATTGCAACCCGTGTGAAAGTGATGGTCATTTCTATGTTCGAGGCAACCTAGGCTTTACCCTAGGGCGTTGTTCCACAAGATCGAATAGTTAGGGCCTAAGAAGTCAACGCCAGAAGCATAAAATACAATATAAATATAACAGTTTTTCCATCGTATAAAACGAATAATAGCAACCAGTGTGCAAGTTATGGTCTATTCTACGTTCCGGGCAACCTAGGCTTCACTCTAGGGCGTTGCTCCACCAGATCAAACAGTTAGGGCCTTTGAAGTCAACGCCCGAAGCATTAAATACAAAATAAATAGAACAGTTTTTCCATAGTATAAAACGAATAATTGCTACCAGTGTAAAAGTTATGGTCATTTCTACGTTCCGGGCAACCTAGGCTACACCCTAGGCCGTTGTTCCACCAGATCGAAATGTTAGGGCCTAAGAAGTCAACGCCCGAAGCATAAAATACGATACAAGTACAACAGCATTTCCACCGTATTAAATGAATAATTGCAAACAGTGTGAAAGTAGTGGTCATTTCTACGTTCCGGGCAACCTAGGCTTCACTGTATGGCGTTCTTCCACCACATCGAATAGCTACGGCCTCAGAAGTCCACGCCTGAAGCATAAAATACAATAAAAATACAACAGTCTTTTCATCGTATAACAGGAATAATTGCAACAAGCGCGAAAGTAACTATCATTTCGGCGTTTCGGGCATCCTAGACTTAACTCTGAGGCATTGCTCCACCAGATCGAATATTTAGGGCCTTAGAAGTCAACGCCAGAAGCATAAAATACGATATAAATACAACAGCTTTTCCATCGTATAAAACGAATAATGGTAACCAGTGTGAAAGTTATGGTCATTTCTACGTTCCGGTCAACCTAGGCTTCACTCTAGGATGTTGCTCCACCAGATCGAATAGTTAGGGCCTATGAAGTCAACGCCAGAAGCATAAAACGCAATAAAGGTGCAACAGTTTTTCCATCGTGTAACAGGAATAATTGCAACCAGTGTGAAAGTTATGGTCGATTCTACTTCCCGGGCAACCTAGGCTTCACTCCAGGGCGTTGCTCCACCAGATCGAATAGTTAGGGCCTTAGAAGTCAGCGCCCGAAGCATAAAATGCAAAATAAATAGAACAGGTTTTCATTGTATAAAACGAATAACTGCAACCAGTGTGAAAGTACTGGTCATTTCTACGTTCCGGGTAACCTAGGCGTTACTCTAGGGCGTTACTCCACCAGATCGAATAGTTAGGGCCTTAGAAGTCAACGCCAGAAGCATGAAATACAAAATAAATAGAAGAGCTTTTCCATGTATAAAACGAATAATTGCTACCAGTGTGAAAGTTATGGTCATTTCTACGTTCCGGGCAACCTAGGCTTCACACCAGGGCGTTGTTCCACCAGATAGAATTGTTAGGGCCTAAGAAGTCAACGCCAGAAGCATAAAATACGATATAAATACTACAGCTTTTCCATCGTATAAAACGAGTAATTGCTACCAGTGTGAAAGTTATGGTCATTTCTACGTTCCGGGCAACCAAGGCTTCACCCTAGGGCGTTCTTCCACCAGATGGAATAGTTTGGGCCTAAGAAGTCAACGCCAGAAGCATAAAACACAATAAATATACAAGAGTTTTTCCACCGTGTAACAGGAATAATTGCTACCAGTGTGAAAGTTATGGTCATTTCTACTTCCCGGGCAACCTAGGCTTCACTCTAGGGCGTTGCTCCACCAGATCGAATAGTTAGGGCATTAGAAGTCAACGCCCGAAGCATAAAATGCAAAATAAGTAGAACAGTTGTTCCATTGTGTAAAACGAATAACTGCAACCAGTGTGAAGGTACTGGTCATTTCTACGTTCCGGGTAACCTAGGTTTCACTCTAGGGCGTTGCTCCACCAGATCGAATAGCTAGGGCCTTAGAAGTCAACGCCAGAAGCATAAAATACAAAATGAATATAACAGTTTTTGCATCGTATAAAACGAGGAATAGCAACCAGTGTGGAAGTTATGGTCATTTCTACGTTCCGGGCAACCTAGGCTTCACTCTAGGGCGTTGCTCCACCAGATCAAACAGTTAGGGCCTTAGAAGTCAACGCCCGAAGCATTAAATACAAAATAAATAGAACAGTTTTTCCATTGTATAAAACGGATAATTGCGACCAGTGTGAAAGTTATGGTCATTTCTACGTTCCGCGCAACCTGGGCTTTACTCTAGGGCGTTGTTCCACCAGATGGAATAGTTAGGGCCTAAGAAGTCAACGCCAGAAGCATAAAATACGATATAAATACAACAGCTTTTCCATCGTATAAAACAAATAATTGCAACCAGTGTGAAAGTTATGGTCATTTCTACGTTCCGGGCTACCTAGGCTTCACCCTAGGTCGCTGTTCCACCAGATCGAATAGTTAGGGCCTAAGAAGTGAACGCCAGAAGCATAAAATGCAATAAAAATACAACAGTTTTTCCATCGTATAAAACGAATAATTGCAATCAGTGTGAAAGTTATGGTCATTTCTACATTCCGAGCAACCTAGGCTTCACTCTAGGGCGTTGCTCCACCAGATCGAAGAGTTAGGTCCTTAGAAGTCAACGCCAGAAGCATAAAATACGATATAAATACAACAGCTGTTCCAACGTATAAAAGGAATAATTGCAAACAGTGTGAAAGTAATGGTCATTTCTACGTTCCGGTCAACCTAGGCTTCACTCTACGGCGTTGATCCACCAGATCGAATAGTTAGGGCCTAAGAAGTCAACGCCAGAAGAATAAAATACTATAAAAATACAACAGTCTTTCCATCCTATAACAGGAATAATTGCAACCCGTGTGAAAGTGATGGTCATTTCTACGTTCCAGGCAACCTAGGCTTAACTCTAGGGCGTTGTTCCACAAGATCGAATAGTTAGGGCCTAAGAAGTTAACGCCAGAAGCATAAAATACAATATAAATACAACAGTTTTTCCATTGTAAAGAACGAATAATTGCTACCAGTGTGAAGGTTATGGTCATTTCTACGTTCCGCGCGAGCTGGGCTTTACTCTAGGGCGTTGTTCCACCAGGTGGAATAGTTAGGGCCTAAGAAGTCAACGGCAGAAGCATAAAATACGATATAAATTCAACAGCTTTTCCATCGTATAAAACAAATAATTGCAACCAGTGTGAAAGTTATGGTCATTTCTACGTTCCGGGCAACCGAGGCTTCACCCTAGGCCGTTGTTGCACCAGATCGAATAGTTAGGGCCTAAGAAGTGAACGCCAGAAGCAAAAAATGCAATAAAAATACAACAGCTTTTCCATCGTATAGCAGGACTAATTTGCAACCAGTGTGATAGTAGTGGTCACTTCTACGTTCCGGGCAACCCACGTTTCACTCCAGGGCGTTGCTCCACCAGATCGAATAGTTACGGCCTAAGAAGTCAACGCCAGAAGCATAAAATACGATAAAGATGCAACAGTTTTTCCATCGTATAAAACGAATAATTGCAATCAGTGTGAAAGTTATGGTCACTTCTACATTCCGAGCAACCTAGGCTTCACTCTAGGGCGTTGTTGCACCAGATCGAATAGTTAGGGCCTAAGAAGTGAACGCCAGAAGCAAAAAATGCAATAAAAATACAACAGTTTTTCCATCGTATAGCAGGACTAATTTGCAACCAGTGTGATAGTAGTGGTCACTTCTACGTTCCGGGCAACCCAGGTTTCACTCCAGGGCGTTGCTCCACCAGATCGAATAGTTACGGCCTAAGAAGTCAACGCCAGAAGCATAAAATACGACAAAGATGCAACAGTTTTTCCATCGTATAAAACGAATAATTGCAATCAGTGTGAAAGTTATGGTCACTTCTACATTCCGAGCAACCTAGGCTTCACTCTAGGGCGTTGCTCCACCAGATCGAATGGTTAGGTCCTTAGAAGTGAACGCCAGAAGCATAAAATACGACATAAATACAACAGCTGTTCCACCGTATAAAAGGAATAATTGCAAACAGTGTGAAAGTAATGGTCATTGCTACGTTCCGGGCAACCTAGGCTTCACTCTACGGCGTTGTTCCACCAGATCGAATAGTTAGGGCCTAAGAAGTCAACGCCAGAAGAATAAAATACAATAAAAATACAACAGTCTTTCCATCCTATAACAGGAATAATTGCAACCCGTGTGAAAGTGATGGTCATTTCTACGTTCCAGGTAACCTAGGCTTCACTCTAGGGCGTTGTTCCACAAGATCGAATAGTTAGGGCCTAAGAAGTTAACGCCAGAAGCATAAAATACAATATAAATACAACAGTTTTTCCATTGTAAAGAACGAATAATTGCTACCAGTGTGAAGGTTATGGTCATTTCTACGTTCCGCGCAAGCTGGGCTTTACTCTAGGGCGTTGTTCCACCAGGTGGAATAGTTAGGGCCTAAGAAGTCAACGGCAGAAGCATAAAATACGATATAAATACAACAGCTTTTCCATCGTATAAAACAAATAATTGCAACCAGTGTGAAAGTTATGGTCATTTCTACGTTCCGGGCAACCTAGGCTTCACCCTAGGCCGTTGTCGCACCAGATCGAATAGTTAGGGCCTAAGAATTGAACGCCAGAAGCAAAAAATGCAATAAAAATACAACAGTTTTCCATCGTATAGCAGGACTAATTTGCAACCAGTGTGATAGTAGTGGTCACTTCTACGTTCCGGGCAACCCAGGTTTCACTCCAGGGCGTTGCTCCACCAGATCGAATAGTTACGGCCTAAGAAGTCAACGCCAGAAGCATAAAATACGATAAAGATGCAACAGTTTTTCCATCGTATAAAAGGAATAATTGCAACCCGTGTGAAAGTGATTGTCATTTCTACGTTCCAGGCAACCTAGGCTTCACACCAGGGCGTTGCTCGACCAGATCAAACAGTTAGGGCCTTAGAAGTCAACGCCCCAAGCATTAAATATAAAATAAATAGAACAGTTTTTCCATTGTATAAAACGAATAATTGCTACCAGTGTAAAAGTTATGGTCATTTCTACGTTCCGGGCAACCTAGGCTGCACTCTAGGGCGTTGCTCCACCAGATGGAATAGTTAGGGCCTTAGAAGTCACCGCCCGAAGCATAAAATACAAAATAAATAGAACGGTTTTTCCATTGTATAAAACGAATAATTGCTACCAGTGTGAAAGTTATGGTCATTTCTACGTTCCGCGCAACCTGGACTTTACCCTAGGGCGTTGTTCCACCAGATGGAATAGTTAGGGCCTAAGAAGTCAACGCCAGAAGCATAAAATACGATATAAATACAACAGCTTTTCCATCGTATAAAACAAATAATTGTAACCAGTGTGAAGGTTATGGTCATTTCTACGTTCCGGTCAACCTAGGCTTCACTCTACGGCGTTGATCCACCAGATCGAATAGTTAGGGCCTAAGAAGTCAACGCCAGAAGAATAAAGTACTATAAAAATACAACAGTCTTTCCATCCTATAACAGGAATAATTGCAACCCGTGTGAAAGTGATGGTCATTTCTACGTTCCAGGCAACCTAGGCTTAACTCTAGGGCGTTGTTCCACAAGATCGAATAGTCAGGGCCTAAGAAGTCAACGCCAGAAGCATAAAATACAATATAAATACAACAGTTTTTCCATTGTAAAGAACGAATAATTGCTACCAGTGTGAAGGTTATGGTCATTTCTACGTTCCGCGCGAGCTTGGCTTTACTCTAGGGCGTTGTTCCACCAGGTGGAATAGTTAGGGCCTAAGAAGTCAACGGCAGAAGCATAAAATACGATATAAATTCAACAGCTTTTCCATCGTATAAAACAAATAATTGCAACCAGTGTGAAAGTTATGGTCATTTCTACGTTCCGGGCAACCTAGGCTTCACCCTAGGCCGTTGTTGCACCAGATCGAATAGTTAGGGCCTAAGAAGTGAACGCCAGAAGCAAAAAATGCAATAAAAATACAACAGTTTTTCCATCGTATAGCAGGACTAATTTGCAACCAGTGTGATAGTAGTGGTCACTTCTACGTTCCGGGCAACCCAGGTTTCACTCCAGGGCGTTGCTCCACCAGATCGAATAGTTACGGCCTAAGAAGTCAACGCCAGAAGCATAAAATACGATATAAATACAACAGCTTTTACATCGTATAAAACGAATAATTGCTACCAGTGTGAAAGTTATGGTCTTTTCTACATTCCGAGCAACCTAGGCTTCACTCTAGGGCATTGCTCCACCAGATCCAATAATTAGGTCCTTAGAAGTCAACGCCAGAAGCATGAAATACGATATAAATACAACAGCTGTTCCATCGTATAAAACGAATAATTGCAATCAGTGTGAAAGCTATGGTCATTTCTACTTTCCGAGCAACCTAGGCTTCACCCTAGGGCGTTGCTCCAACAGATTGAATAGTTAGGGCCTTAGAAGTCAACACCCGAAGCATAAAATACAAAATAAATAGAACGGTTTTTCCATTGTATAAAACGAATAATTGCTACGAGTGTAAAAGCTGTGGTCATTTCTACGTTCCGGGCAACCTAGGCGTCACTCTAGGGCGTTGTTCCACCAGATCCAATAATTAGGTCCTTAGAAGTCAACGCCAGAAGCATAAAATACGATATAAATACAACAGCTTTTACATCGTATAAAACGAATAATTGCTACCAGTGTGAAAGTTATGGTCATTTCTACATTCCGAGCAACCTAGGCTTCACCCTACGGCGTTGTTCCACCAGATCGAATAGTTAGGGACTAAGAAGTCAACACAAGAAGAATAAAACACAAAATAAATACAACAGCCTTTACACGGTATAAAACGAATAATTGCAACCTGTGTGAAGGTTATGGTCATATCTACGTTCCGGGCAAACTACGCTTCACTGTCGGGCGTTGCTCCACCAGATCGAAATGTTAGGGCCTAAGAAGTCAACGCCCGAAGCATAAAATACGATATAAATACAACAGCATTTCCATCGTATTAAATGAATAATTGCAAACAGTGTGAAAGTAGTGGTCATTTCTACGTCCCGGGCAACCTAGGCATCAACCTAGGTCGTTGTTCCACCAGATCGAATAGTCAGGGCCTAAGAAGTGAACGCCAGAAGCATAAAATGCAATAAAAATACAACAGTTTTTCCATCGTATAGCAGGAATAATTTGCAACCAGTGTGATAGTAGTGGTCATTTCTACGTTCCGGGCAACCCAGGTTTCACTCCAGGTCGTTGCTCCACCAGATCGAATAGTTACGGCCTAAGAAGTCAACGCCAGAAGCATAAAATACGATAAAGATGCAACAGTTTTTCCATCGTATAAAACGAATAATTGCAATCAGTGTGAAAGTTATGGTCACTTCTAGATTCCGAGCAACCTAGGCTTCACTCTAGGGCGTTGCTCCACCAGATCGAATGGTTAGGTCCTTAGAAGTCAACGCCAGAAGCATAAAATACGACATAAATACAACAGCTGTTCCACCGTATAAAAGGAATAATTGCAAACAGTGTGAAGGTAATGGTCATTTCTACGTTCCGGGCAACCTAGGCTTCACTCTACGGCGTTGTTCCACCAGATCGAATAGTTAGGGCCTAAGAAGTCAACGCCAGAAGAATAAAATACAATAAAAATACAACAGTCTTTCCATCCTATAAC
The DNA here is from genome assembly GCF_051401765.1 of Calliopsis andreniformis. Lineage (NCBI taxonomy): Eukaryota > Metazoa > Arthropoda > Insecta > Hymenoptera > Andrenidae > Calliopsis > Calliopsis andreniformis. Next base: position 758,904 of record NW_027480472.1, on the reverse strand, counting down.
AGGAATAATTGCAACCCGTGTGAAAGTGATGGTCATTTCTACGTTCCAGGCAACCTAGGCTTTACCCTAGGGCGATGTTCCACAAGATCGAATAGTTAGGGCCTAAGAAGTCAACGCCAGAAGCATAAAATACAATATAAATATAACAGTTTTTCCATCGTATAAAACGAATAATAGCAACCAGTGTGAAAGTTATGGTTTATTCTACGTTCCGGGCAACCTAGGCTTCACTCTAGGGCGTTGCTCCACCAGATCAAACAGTTAGGGCCTTTGATGTCAACGCCCGAAGCATTAAATACAAAATAAATAGAACAGTTTTTCCATAGTATAAAACGAATAATTGCTACCAGTGTAAAAGTTATGGTCATTTCTACGTTCCGGGCAACCTAGGCTACACCCTAGGCCGTTGTTCCACCAGATGGAATAGTTAGGGCCTAAGAAGTCAACGCCAGAAGCATAAAATACGATACAAATACAACAGCTTTTCCATCGTAGAAAACAAATAATGGCAACCAGTGTGAAAGTTATGGTCATTTCTACGTTCCGAGCAACCTAGGCTTCACTCTAGGGCATTGCTCCACCAGATTGAATAGTTAGGGCCTTAGATGTCAACGCCAGATGCATAAAATACAATAAAGGTGCAACAGTTTTTCCATTGTATAACAGGAATAACTGCAACCAGTGTGAAAGTACTGGTCACTTCTACGTTCCGGGTAACCTAGGTTTCACTCCAGGGCGTTGCTCCACCAGATAGAATAGCTAGGGACTTATAATTCAACGCCAGAAGGCTAAAATACTATATAAGTACAACAGTTTTTCCATCGTATAAAATGTATATTTGCAAAAATTGTGAAAGTAATGGTCATTTCTACGTTCCGGGCAACCTATGCGACACTCAAGGGCGTTGCTCCACCAGATCGAATAGTTACGGCCTAAGAAGTCAACGCCAGAAGCATAAAATACGATAAAGATGCAGCAGTTTTACCATCGTATAAAACGAATAATTGCAATCAGTGTGAAAGTTATGGTCATTTCTACATTCCGAGCAACCTAGGCTTCACTCTGGGGCGTTGCTCCACCAGATCGAAGATTTAGGTCCTTAGAAGTCAACGCCAGAAGCATAAAATACGATATAAATACAACAGCTGTTCCATCGTATAAAAGGAATAATTGCAAACAGTGTGAAAGTAATGGTCATTTCTACGTTCCAGGCAACCTAGGCTTCACTCTAGGGCGTTGTTCCACAAGATCGAATAGTTAGGGCCTTAGAAGTCAACGCCAGAAGCATAAAATACAATATGAATACAACAGCATTTCCATCGTATTAAATGAATAATTGCAAACAGTGTGAAAGTAGTGGTCATTTCTACGTTCCGGGCAACCTAGGCTTCACTGTATGGCGTTCTTCCACCACATCGAATAGCTACGGCCTCAGAAGTCCACGCCTGAAGCATAAAATACAATAAAAATACAACAGTATTTTCATCGTATAACAGGAATAATTGCAACAAGCGTGAAAGTAATGATCATTTCGGTGTTTTGGGCATCCTAGAATTAACTCTGAGGCATTGCTCCACCAGATCGAATAATTAGGGCCTTAGAAGTCAACGCCAGAAGCATAAAATACAATATAAATACAAAAGTTTTTCCATCGTATAAAACGAATAATTGCTATGAGTGTAAAAGCTATGGTCATTTCTACGTCCCGGGCAACCTAGGCATCAACCTATGTCGTTGTTCCACCAGATCGAATAGTTAGGGCCTAAGAAGTGAACGCCAGAAGCATAAAATGCAATAAAAATACAACAGTTTTTCCATCGTATAGCAGGAATAATTTGCAACCAGTGTGATAGTAGTGGTCATTTCTACGTTCCGGGCAACTCAGGTTTCACTCCAGGTCGTTGCTCCACCAGATCGAATAGTTACGGCCTAAGAAGTCAACGCCAGAAGCATAAAATACGATAAAGATGCAACAGTTTTTCCATCGTATAAAACGAATAATTGCAATCAGAGTGAAAGTTATGGTCACTTCTAGATTCCGAGCAACCTAGGCTTCACTCTAGGGCGTTGCTCCACCAGATCGAATAGTTAGGTCCTTAGAAGTCAACGCCAGAAGCATAAAATACGTCATAAATACAACAGCTGTTCCACCGTATAAAAGGAATAATTGCAAACAGTGTGAAAGTAATGGTCATTTCTACGTTCCGGTCAACCTAGGCTTCACTCTACGGCGTTGATCCACCAGATCGAATAGTTAGGGCCTAAGAAGTCAACGCCAGAAGAATAAAATACTATAAAAATACAACAGTCTTTCCATCCTATAACAGGAATAATTGCAACCCGTGTGAAAGTGATGGTCATTTCTACGTTCCAGGCAACCTAGGCTTAACTCTAGGGCGTTGTTCCACAAGATCGAATAGTTAGGGGCTAAGAAGTTAACGCCAGAAGCATAAAATACAATATAAATACAACAGTTTTTCCATTGTAAAGAACGAATAATTGCTACCAGTGTGAAGGTTATGGTCATTTCTACGTTCCGCGCGAGCTGGGCTTTACTCTAGGGCGTTGCTCCACCAGGTGGAATAGTTAGGGCCTAAGAAGTCAACGGCAGAAGCATAAAATACGATATAAATTCAACAGCTTTTCCATCGTATAAAACAAATAATTGCAACCAGTGTGAAAGTTATGGTCATTTCTACGTTCCGGGCAACCTAGGCTTCACCCTAGGCCGTTGTTGCACCAGATCGAATAGTTAGGGCCTAAGAAGTGAACGCCAGAAGCAAAAAATGCAATAAAAATACAACAGTTTTTCCATCGTATAGCAGGACTAATTTGCAACCAGTGTGATAGTAGTGGTCACTTCTACGTTCCGGGCAACCCAGGTTTCACTCCAGGGCGTTGCTCCACCAGATCGAATAGTTACGGCCTAAGAAGTCAACGCCAGAAGCATAAAATACGATAAAGATGCAACAGTTTTTCCATCGTATAAAACGAATAATTGCAATCAGTGTGAAAGTTATGGTCACTTCTACATTCCGAGCAACCTAGGCTTCACTCTAGGGCGTTGCTCCACCAGATCGAATGGTTAGGTCCTTAGAAGTGAACGCCAGAAGCATAAAATACGACATAAATACAACAGCTGTTCCACCGTATAAAAGGAATAATTGCAAACAGTGTGAAAGTAATGGTCATTGCTACGTTCCGGGCAACCTAGGCTTCACTCTACGGCGTTGTTCCACCAGATCGAATAGTTAGGGCCTAAGAAGTCAACGCCAGAAGAATAAAATACAATAAAAATACAACAGTCTTTCCATCCTATAACAGGAATAATTGCAACCCGTGTGAAAGTGATGGTCATTTCTACGTTCCAGGCAACCTTGGCTTCACTCTAGGGCGTTGTTCCACAAGATCGAATAGTTAGGGCCTAAGAAGTTAACGCCAGAAGCATAAAATACAATATAAATACAACAGTTTTTCCTTTGTAAAGAACGAATAATTGCTACCAGTGTGAAGGTTATGGTCATTTCTACGTTCCGCGCAAGCTGGGCTTTACTCTAGGGCGTTGTTCCACCAGGTGGAATAGTTAGGGCCTAAGAAGTCAACGGCAGACGCATAAAATACGATATAAATACAACAGCTTTTCCATCGTATAAAACAAATAATTGCAACCAGTGTGAAAGTTATGGTCATTTCTACGTTCCGGGCAACCTAGGCTGCACTCTAGGGCGTTGCTCCACCAGATGGAATAGTTAGTGCCTTAGAAGTCACCGCCCGAAGCATAAAATACAAAATAAATAGAACGGTTTTTCCATTGTATAAAACGAATAATTGCTACCAGTGTGAAAGTTATGGTCATTTCTACGTTCCGGGCAACCGAGGCTTCACCCTAGGCCGTTGTTGCACCAGATCGAATAGTTAGGGCCTAAGAAGTGAACGCCAGAAGCAAAAAATGCAATAAAAATACAACAGTTTTTCCATCGTATAGCAGGACTAATTTGCAACCAGTGTGATAGTAGTGGTCACTTCTACGTTCCGGGCAACCCAGGTTTCACTCCAGGGCGTTGCTCCACCAGATCGAATAGTGACGGCCTAAGAAGTCAACGCCAGAAGCATAAAATACGATAAAGATGCAACAGTTTTTCCATCGTATAAAACGAATAATTGCAATCAGTGTGAAAGTTATGGTCACTTCTACATTCCGAGCAACCTAGGCTTCACCCTAGGCCGTTGTTGCACCAGATCAAATAGTTAGGGACCTAAGAATTGAACGCCAGAAGCAAAAAATGCAATAAAAATACAACACTTTTCCATCGTATAGCAGGACTAATTTGCAACCAGTGTGATAGTAGTGGTCACTTCTACGTTCCGGGCAACCCAGGTTTCACTCCAGGGCGTTGCTCCACCAGATCGAATAGTTACTGCCTAAGAAGTCAACGCCAGAAGCATAAAATGCAATAAAAATACAACTGTTTTTCGATCGTATAGCAGGAGTAATTTGCAACCAGTGTGATAGTAGTGGTCATATCTACGTTCCGGGCAACCCAGGTTTCACTCCAGGGCGTTGCTCCACCAGATCGAATAGTTACGGCCTAAGAAGTCAGCGCCAGAAGCATAAAATACGATAAAGATGCAACAGTCTTTCCATCGTATAAAACGAATAATTGCAATCAGTGTGAAAGTTATGGTCATTTCTACATTCCGAGCAACCTAGGCTTCACTCTAGGGCGGTGCTCCACCTGATCGAACAGTTAGGGCCCAAGAAGTCAACGCCAGAAGCATAAAAAACGATATAAATACAACAGCTTTTCCATCGTATAAAACGAATAATTGCAACCAGTGTGGAAGTTATGGTCATTTCTACGTTCCGGGCAACCTAGGCTTCACTCTAGGGCGGTGCTCCACCAAATCGAATAGCTAGGGCCTTAGAAGTCAACGCCAGAAGCATAAAATACAATAAAGATGCAAATGTTTTTCCATCGTATCACAGGAACAACTGTAAACAGTATGAAAGTACTGGTCATTTCTACGTTCCTGGTAACCAAGGTTTCACACTAGGGCGTTGCTCCACCAGATCGAATAGTTATGTCCTTAGAAGTCAACGCCAGAAGCATAAAATACGATGTAAATACAACAGCTGTTCCATCGTATAAAAGGAATAATTGCAAACAGTGTGAAAGTAATGGTCATTTCTACGTTCCGGGCAACCTAGTCTTCATTCTACAGCGTTGTCCCACCAGATCGAATAGTTAGGGCCTAAGAAGTCAACACCAGAAGAATAAAATACAATAAAAATACAACAGTCTTTCCATCCTATAACAGGAATAATTGCAACCCGTGTGAAAGTGATGGTCATTTCTACGTTCCAGGCAACCTAGGCTTCACTCTAGGGCGTTGCTCCACCAGATCAAACAGTTAGGGCCTTTGAAGTCAACGCCCTAAGCATTAAATACAAAATAAATAGAACTGTTTTTCCATTGTATAAAACGAATAATTGCTACCAGTGGAAAAGTTATGGTCATTTCTACGTTCCGGGCAACCTAGGCTTCACCCTACGGCGTTGTTCCACCAGATCGAATAGTTAGGGACTAAGAAGTCAACACCAGAAGAATAAAACACAAAATAAATACAACAGCCTTTACACGGTATAAAACGAATAATTGCAACCTGTGTGAAGGTTATGGTCATATCTACGTTCCGGGCAAACTACGCTTCACTGTCGGGCGTTGCTCCACCAGATCGATATGTTAGGGCCTAAGAAGTCAACGCCCGAAGCATAAAATACGATATAAATACAACAGCATTTCCATCGTATTAAATGAATAATTGCAAACAGTGTGAAAGTAGTGGTCATTTCTACGTTCCGGGCAACCTAGGCTTCACTGTATGGCGTTCTTCCACCACATCGAATAGCTACGGCCTCAGAAGTCCACGCCTGAAGCATAAAATACAATAAAAATACAACAGTATTTTCATCGTATAACAGGAATAATTGCAACAAGCGTGAAAGTAATGATCATTTCGGTGTTTCGGGCATCCTAGACTTAACTCTGAGGCATTGCTCCACCAGATCGAATAATTAGGGCCTTAGAAGTCAACGCCAGAAGCATAAAATACAATATAAATACAAAAGTTTTTCCATCGTATGAAACGAATAATTGCTATGAGTGTAAAAGCTATGGTCATTTCTACGTCCCGGGCAACCTAGGCATCAACCTAGGTCGTTGTTCCACCAGATCGAATAGTTAGGGCCTAAGAAGTGAACGCCAGAAGCATAAAATGCAATAAAAATACAACAGTTTTTCCATCGTGTAGCAGGAATAATTTGCAACCAGTGTGATAGTAGTGGTCATTTCTACGTTCCGGGCAACCCAGGTTTCACTCCAGGTCGTTGCTCCACCAGATCGAATAGTTACGGCCTAAGAAGTCAACGCCAGAAGCATAAAATACGATAAAGATGCAACAGTTTTTCCATCGTATAAAACGAATAATTGCAATCAGTGTGAAAGTTATGGTCACTTCTAGATTCCGAGCAACCTATGCTTCACTCTAGGGCGTTGCTCCACCAGATCGAATAGTTAGGTCCTTAGAAGTCAACGCCAGAAGCATAAAATACGACATAAATACAACAGCTGTTCCACCGTATAAAAGGAATAATTGCAAACAGTGTGAAAGTAATGGTCATTTCTACGTTCCGGTCAACCTAGGCTTCACTCTACGGCGTTGATCCACCAGATCGAATAGTTAGGGCCTAAGAAGTCAACGCCAGAAGAATAAAATACTATAAAAATACAACAGTCTTTCCATCCTATAACAGGAATAATTGCAACCCGTGTGAAAGTGATGGTCATTTCTACGTTCCAGGCAACCTAGGCTTAACTCTAGGGCGTTGTTCCACAAGATCGAATAGTTAGGGCCTAAGAAGTTAACGCCAGAAGCATAAAATACAATATAAATACAACAGTTTTTCCATTGTAAAGAACGAATAATTGCTACCAGTGTGAAGGTTATGGTCATTTCTACGTTCCGCGCGAGCTGGGCTTTACTCTAGGGCGTTGTTCCACCAGGTGGAATAGTTAGGGCCTAAGAAGTCAACGGCAGAAGCATAAAATACGATATAAATTCAACAGCTTTTCCATCGTATAAAACAAACAATTGCAACCAGTGTGAAAGTTATGGTCATTTCTACGTTCCGGGCAACCGAGGCTTCACCCTAGGCCGTTGTTGCACCAGATCGAATAGTTAGGGCCTAAGAAGTGAACGCCAGAAGCAAAAAATGCAATAAAAATACAACAGCTTTTCCATCGTATAGGAGGACTAATTTGCAACCAGTGTGATAGTAGTGGTCACTTCTACGTTCCGGGCAACCCAGGTTTCACTCCAGGGCGTTGCTCCACCAGATCGAATAGTTACGGCCTAAGAAGTCAACGCCAGAAGCATAAAATACGATAAAGATGCAACAGTTTTTCCATCGTATAAAACGAATAATTGCAATCAGTGTGAAAGTTATGGTCACTTCTACATTCCGAGGAACCTAGGCTTCACTCTAGGGCGTTGTTGCACCAGATCGAATAGTTAGGGCCTAAGAAGTGAACGCCAGAAGCAAAAAATGCAATAAAAATACAACAGTTTTTCCATCGTATAGCAGGACTAATTTGCAACCAGTGTGATAGTAGTGGTCACTTCTACGTTCCGGGCAACCCAGGTTTCACTCCAGGGCGTTGCTCCACCAGATCGAATAGTTACGGCCTAAGAAGTCAACGCCAGAAGCATAAAATACGATAAAGATGCAACAGTTTTTCCATCGTATAAAACGAATAATTGCAATCAGTGTGAAAGTTATGGTCACTTCTACATTCCGAGCAACCTAGGCTTCACTCTAGGGCGTTGCTCCACCAGATCGAATGGTTAGGTCCTTAGAAGTGAACGCCAGAAGCATAAAATACGACATAAATACAACAGCTGTTCCACCGTATAAAAGGAATAATTGCAAACAGTGTGAAAGTAATGGTCATTGCTACGTTCCGGGCAACCTAGGCTTCACTCTACGGCGTTGTTCCACCAGATCGAATAGTTAGGGCCTAAGAAGTCAACGCCAGAAGAATAAAATACAATAAAAATACAACAGTCTTTCCATCCTATAACAGGAATAATTGCAACCCGTGTGAAAGTGATGGTCATTTCTACGTTCCAGGTAACCTAGGCTTCACTCTAGGGCGTTGTTCCACAAGATCGAATGGTTAGGGCCTAAGAAGTTAACGCCAGAAGCATAAAATACAATATAAATACAACAGTTTTTCCATTGTAAAGAACGAATAATTGCTACCAGTGTGAAGGTTATGGTCATTTCTACGTTCCGCGCAAGCTGGGCTTTACTCTAGGGCGTTGTTCCACCAGGTGGAATAGTCAGGGCCTAAGAAGTCAACGGCAGAAGCATAAAATACGATATAAATACAACAGCTTTTCCATCGTATAAAACAAATAATTGCAACCAGTGTGAAAGTTATGGTCATTTCTACGTTCCGGGCAACCTAGGCTTCACCCTAGGCCGTTGTCGCACCAGATCTAATAGTTAGGGCCTAAGAATTGAACGCCAGAAGCAAAAAATGCAATAAAAATACAACAGTTTTCCATCGTATAGCAGGACTAATTTGCAACCAGTGTGATAGTAGTGGTCACTTCTACGTTCCGGGCAACCCAGGTTTCACTCCAGGGCGTTGCTCCACCAGATCGAATAGTTACGGCCTAAGAAGTCAACGCCAGAAGCATAAAATACGATAAAGATGCAACAGTTTTTCCATCGTATAAAAGGAATAATTGCAACCCGTGTGAAAGTGATTGTCATTTCTACGTTCCAGGCAACCTAGGCTTCACACCAGGGCGTTGCTCGACCAGATCAAACAGTTAGGGCCTTAGAAGTCAACGCCCGAAGCATTAAATATAAAATAAATAGAACAGTTTTTCCATTGTATAAAACGAATAATTGCTACCAGTGTAAAAGTTATGGTCATTTCTACGTTCCGGGCAACCTAGGCTGCACTCTAGGGCGTTGCTCCACCAGATGGAATAGTTAGGGCCTTAGAAGTCACCGCCCGAAGCATAAAATACAAAATAAATAGAACGGTTTTTCCATTGTATAAAACGAATAATTGCTACCAGTGTGAAAGTTATGGTCATTTCTACGTTCCGCGCAACCTGGACTTTACCCTAGGGCGTTGTTCCACCAGATGGAATAGTTAGGGCCTAAGAAGTCAACGCCAGAAGCATAAAATACGATATAAATACAACAGCTTTTCCATCGTATAAAACAAATAATTGTAACCAGTGTGAAGGTTATGGTCATTTCTACGTTCCGGTCAACCTAGGCTTCACTCTACGGCGTTGTTCCACCAGATCGAATAGTTAGGGCCTAAGAAGTCAACGCCAGAAGAATAAAATACAATAAAAATACAACAGTCTTTCCATCCAATAACAGGAATAATTGCAACCCGTGTGAAAGTGATGGTCATTTCTACGTTCCAGGCAACCTAGGCTTCAGTCCAGGGCGTTGCTCGGCCAGATCAAACAGTTAGGGCCTTAGAAGTCAACGCCCGAAGCATTAAATATAAAATAAATAGAACAGTTTTTCCATTGTATAAAACGAATAATTGCTACCAGTGTAAAAGTTATGGTCATTTCTACGTTCCGGGCAACTTAGGCTGCACTCTAGGGCGTTGCTCCACCAGATGGAATAGTTAGGGCCTTAGAAGTCACCGCCCGAAGCATAAAATACAAAATAAATAGAACGGTTTTTCCATTGTATAAAACGAATAATTGCTACCAGTGTGAAAGTTATGGTCATTTCTACGTTCCGCGCGAGCTGGGCTTTACTCTAGGGCGTTGTTCCACCAGGTGGAATAGTTAGGGCCTAAGAAGTCAACGGCAGAAGCATAAAATACGATATAAATTCAACAGCTTTTCCATCGTATAAAACAAATAATTGCAACCAGTGTGAAAGTTATGGTCATTTCTACGTGCCGGGCAACCTAGGCTTCACCCTAGGCCGTTGTTGCACCAGATCGAATAGTTAGGGCCTAAGAATTGAACGCCAGAAGCAAAAAATGCAATAAAAATACAACAGTTTTCCATCGTATAGCAGGACTAATTTGCAACCAGTGTGATAGTAGTGGTCACTTCTACGTTCCGGGCAACCCAGGTTTCACTCCAGGGCGTTGCTCCACCAGATCGAATAGTTACGGCCTAAGAAGTCAACGCCAGAAGCATAAAATACGATAAAGATGCAACAGTTTTTCCATCGTATAAAAGGAATAATTGCAACCCGTGTGAAAGCGATTGTCATTTCTACGTTCCAGGCAACCTAGGCTTCACTCCAGGGCGTTGCTCGACCAGATCAAACAGTTAGGGCCTTAGAAGTCAACGCCCGAAGCATTAAATATAAAATAAATAGAACAGTTTTTCCATTGTATAAAACGAATAATTGCTACCAGTGTAAAAGTTATGGTCATTTCTACGTTCCGGGCAACCTAGGCTGCACTCTAGGGCGTTGCTCCACCAGATGGAATAGTTAGGGCCTAAGAAGTGAACGCCAGAAGCATAAAATGCAATAAAAATACAACTGTTTTTCCATCGTATAGCAGGAATAATTGGCAACCAGAGTGATAGTAGTGGTCATTTCTACGTTCCGGGCAACCCAGTTTTCACTCCAGGGCGTTGCTCCACCAGATCGAATAGTTACGGCCTAAGAAGTCAGTGCCAGAAGCATAAAATACGATAAAGATGCAACAGTCTTTCCATCGTAGAAAACTAATAATTGCAATCAGTGTGAAAGTTATGGTCATTTCTACATTCCGAGCAACCTATGCTTCACTCTAGGGCGGTGCTCCACCTGATCGAACAGTTAGGGCCTAAGAAGTCAACGCCAGAAGCATAAAATACGATGTAAATACCTCAGCTGTTCCATCGTATAAAAGGAATAATTGCAAACAGTGTGAAACTAATGGTCATTTCTACGTTCCGGGCAACCTAGGCTTCACTCTACGGCGTTGTTCCACCAGATCGAATAGTTAGGGCCTAAGAAGTCAACGCCAGAAGAATAAAATACAATAAAAATACAACAGTCTTTCCATCCTATAACAGGAATAATTGCAACCCGTGTGAAGGTGATGGTCATTTCTACGTTCTAGGCAACCTAGGCTTCACTCTAGGGCGTTGTTCCACAAGATCGAATAGTTAGGGCCTAAGAAGTTAACGCCAGAAGCATAAAATACAATATAAATACAACAGTTTTTCCATTGTAAAGAACGAATAATTGCTACCAGTGTGAAGGTTATGGTCATTTCTACGTTCCGCGCAAGCTGGGCTTTACTCTAGGGCGTTGTTCCACCAGGTGGAATAGTTAGGGCCTAAGAAGTCAACGGCAGAAGCATAAAATACGATATAAATACAACAGCTTTTCCATCGTATAAAACAAATAATTGCAACCAGTGTGAAAGTTATGGTCATTTCTACGTTCCGGGCAACCTAGGCTTCACCCTAGGCCGTTGTTGCACCAGATCAAATAGTTAGGGCCTAAGAATTGAACGCCAGAAGCAAAAAATGCAATAAAAATACAACAGTTTTCCATCGTATAGCAGGACTAATTTGCAACCAGTGTGATAGTAGTGGTCACTTCTACGTTCCGGGCAACCCAGGTTTCACTCCAGGGCGTTGCTCCACCAGATCGAATAGTTACGGCCTAAGAAGTCAACGCCAGAAGCATAAAATGCAATAAAAATACAACTGTTTTTCCATCGTATAGCAGGAGTAATTTGCAACCAGTGTGATAGTAGTGGTCATTTCTACGTTCCGGGCAACCCAGGTTTCACTCCAGGGCGTTGCTCCACCAGATCGAATAGTTACGGCCTAAGAAGTCAGCGCCAGAAGCATAAAATACGATAAAGATGCAACAGTCTTTCCATCGTATAAAACGAATAATTGCAATCAGTGTGAAAGTTATGGTCATTTCTACATTCCGAGCAACCTAGGCTTCACTCTAGGGCGGTGCTCCACCTGATCGAACAGTTAGGGCCCAAGAAGTCAACGCCAGAAGCATAAAAAACGATATAAATACAACAGCTTTTCCATCGTATAAAACGAATAATTGCAACCAGTGTGGAAGTTATGGTCATTTCTACGTTCCGGGCAACCTAGGCTTCACTCTAGGGCGGTGCTCCACCAAATCGAATAGCTAGGGCCTTAGAAGTCAACGCCAGAAGCATAAAATACAATAAAGATGCAAATGTTTTTCCATCGTATCACAGGAATAACTGCAAACAGTATGAAAGTACTGGTCATTTCTACGTTCCTGGTAACCTAGGTTTCACACTAGGGCGTTGCTCCACCAGATCGAATAGTTATGTCCTTAGAAGTCAACGCCAGAAGCATAAAATACGATGTAAATACAACAGCTGTTCCATCGTATAAAAGGAATAATTGCAAACAGTGTGAAAGTAATGGTCATTTCTACGTTCCGGGCAACCTAGTCTTCACTCTACAGCGTTGTCCCACCAGATCGAATAGTTAGGGCCTAAGAAGTCAACACCAGAAGAATAAAATACAATAAAAATACAACAGTCTTTCCATCCTATAACAGGAATAATTGCAACCCGTGTGAAAGTGATGGTCATTTCTACGTTCCAGGCAACCTAGGCTTCACTGTCGGGCGTTGCTCCACCAGATCGAAATGTTAGGGCCTAAGAAGTGAACGCCAGAAGCATAAAATGCAATAAAGATACAACAGTTTTTCCATCGTATAGCAGGAATAATTTGCAACCAGTGTGATAGTAGTGGTCATTTCTAGGTTCCGGGCAACCTAGGTTTCACTCCAGGGCGTTGCTCCACCAGATCGAATAGTTACGGCCTAAGAAGTCAACGCCAGAAGCATAAAATACGATAAAGAGGCAACAGTTTTTCCATCGTATAAAATGAATAATTGCAAACAGTGAAAGATATGGACCTTTCTACGTTCCGGGCTACCTAGGCTTCACTCTATGGCGTTCTTCCACCACAACGAATAGCAACGGCCTCAGAAGTCAACGCTAGTAGCATAAAATACAATATAAATACAACAGTCTTTCCATCCGATAACAGGAATAATTGCAACCCGTGTGAAAGTGATTGTCATTTCTACGTTCCAGGCAACCTAGGCGGCACTCTAGGGCGTTGCTCCACCAGATGGAATAGTTAGGGCCTTAGAAGTCAACGCCCGAAGCATAAAATACAAAATAAATAGAACGGTTTTTCCATTGTATAAAACGAATAATTGCTACCAGTGGGAAAGTTATGGTCATTTCTACGTTCAGCGCAACCTGGGCTTTACGCTAGGGCGTTGTTCCACCAGATGGATTAGTTAGGGCCTAAGAAGTCAACGCCAGAAGCATAAAATACGATATAAATACAACAGCTTTTCCATCGTATAAAACAAATAATTGTAACCCGTGTGAAAGTTATGGTCATTTCTACGTTCCGGGCAACCTAGGCTTCACTCTAGGGCGTTGCTCCAGCAGATCAAACAGTTAGGGCCTTAGAAGTCAACGCCCGAAGCATTAAGTACAAAATAAATAGAACAGTTTTTCCATTGTATAAAACGAATAATTGCTACCAGTGTAAAAGTTATGGTCGTTTCTACGTTCCGGGCAATCTAGGCTTCACTCCAGGGCGTTGCTCCACCAGATCGAATAGTTACGGCCTAAGAAGTCAACGCCAGAAGCATAAAATACGATAAAGATGCAACAGTTTTTCCATCGTATAAAACGAATAATTGCAACCACTGTGAAAGTTATGGTCATTTCTACGTTCCGGGCAACCTAGGCTTCACTGTATGGCGTTCTTCCACAACATCGAATAGGTACGGCCTCAGAAGTCCACGCCTGAAGCATAAAATACAATAAAAATACAACAGTCTTTTCATCGTATAACAGGAATAATTGCAACAAGCGTGAAAGTAATGATCATTTCGGCGTTTCGGGCATCCTAGACTTAACTCTGAGGCATTGCTCCACCAGATCGAATATTTAGGGCCTTAGAAGTCAACGCCAGAAGCATAAAATACAATATAAATACAACAGCTTTTCCATCGTATAAAACGAATAATTGCAACGAGTATGCAACTTATGGTCATTTCTACATTCCGAGCAACCTAGGCTTCACTCTAGGGCATTGCTCCACCAGATCGAAAAGTTAGGGCCTAAGAAGTGAACGCCAGAAGCATAAAATGCAATAAAAATACAACAGTCTTTCAATCGTATAGCAGGAATAATTGCAACCAGTGTGAATGTAATGGTCATTTCTACGTTCCGGGCAACCTAGGTTTCACTCTAGGGCGTTGCTCCACCAGGTCGAATAGTTAGGGCCTAAGAAGTCAACGCCAGAAGCATAAAATACGATATAAATACAACAGCTTTTACATCGTATAAAACGAATAATTGCAACCAGTGTGGAAGTTATGGTCATTTCTACGTTCCGGGCAACCTGGGCTTTACCCTAGGCCGTTGTTCCACCAGATCGAATAGTTAGGGCCTAAGAAGTGAACGCCAGAAGCATAAAATACGATAAAGATGCAACAGTTTTTCCATCGTATAAAACGAATAATTGCAACCAGCGTGAAAGCTTTGGTCATTTCTACGTTCCGGGCAACCTAGGCTTCACCCTAGGCCGTTGTTCCACCAGATCGAATAGTTAGGGCCTAAGAAGTGAACGCCAGAAGCATAAAATGCAATAAAAATACAACAGTCTTTCAATCGTATAGCAGGAATAATTTGCAACCAGTGTGATAGTAGTGGTCATTTCTACGTTCCGGGCAACCTATGTTTCACTCCAGGGCGTTGCTCCACCAGATCGAATAGTTACGGCCTAAGAAGTCAACGCCAGAAGCATAAAATACGATAAAGATGCAACAGTTCTTCCATCGTATAAAAGGAATAATAGCCACCCGTGTGAAAGTGATTGTCATTTCTACGTTCCAGGCAACCTAGGCTTCACTACAGGTCGTTGCTCCACCAGATCAAACAGTTAGGGCCTTAGAAGTCAACGCCCGAAGCATTAAATATAAAATAAATAGAACGGTTTTTCCATTGTATAAAACGAATAATTGCTACCAGTGTGAAAGTTATGGTCATTTCTACGTTCAGCGCAACCTGGGCTTTACCCTAGGGCGTTGTTCCACCAGATGGATTAGTTAGGGCCTAAGAAGTCAACGCCAGAAGCATAAAATACGATATAAATACAACAGCTTTTCCATCGTATAAAACAAATAATTGTAACCCGTGTGAAAGTTATGGTCATTTCTACGTTCCGGGCAACCTAGGCTTCACTCTAGGGCGTTGCTCCACCAGATCAAACAGTTAGGGCCTTAGAAGTCAACGCCCGAAGCATTAAGTACAAAATAAATAGAACAGTTTTTCCATTGTATAAAACGAATAATTGCTACCAGTGTAAAAGTTATGGTCGTTTCTACGTTCCGGGCAATCTAGGCTTCACCCTAGGCCGTTGTTCCACCAGATCGAATAGTTAGGGCCTAAGAAGTGAACGCCAGAAGCATAAAATGCAATAAAAATACAACAGTTTTTCCATCGTGTAGCAGGAATAATATGCAACCAGTGTGATAGTAGTGGTCATTTCTACGTTCCGGGCAACCTAGGTTTCACTCCAGGGCGTTGCTCCACCAGATCGAATAGTTACGGCCTAAGAAGTCAACGCCAGAAGCATAAAATACGATAAAGATGCAACAGTTTTTCCATCGTATAAAACGAATAATTGCAACCACTGTGAAAGTTATGGTCATTTCTACGTTCCGGGCAACCTAGGCTTCACTGTATGGCGTTCTTCCACAACATCGAATAGGTACGGCCTCAGAAGTCCACGCCTGAAGCATAAAATACAATAAAAATACAACAGTCTTTTCATCGTATAACAGGAATAATTGCAACAAGCGTGAAAGTAATGATCATTTCGGCGTTTCGGGCATCCTAGACTTAACTCTGAGGCATTGCTCCACCAGATCGAATATTTAGGGCCTTAGAAGTCAACGCCAGAAGCATAAAATACAATATAAATACAACAGTTTTTCCATCGTATAAAACGAATAATTGCAACGAGTATGCAACTTATGGTCATTTCTACATTCCGAGCAACCTAGGCTTCACTCTAGGGCATTGCTCCACCAGATCGAAAAGTTAGGGCCTAAGAAGTGAACGCCAGAAGCATAAAATGCAATAAAAATACAACAGTCTTTCAATCGTATAGCAGGAATAATTTGCAACCAGTGTGATAGTAGTGGTCATTTCTACGTTCCGGGCAACCTAGGTTTCACTCCAGGGCGTTGCTCCACCAGATCGAATAGTTACGGCCTAAGAAGTCAACGCCAGAAGCATAAAATACGATAAAGATGCAACAGTTTTTCCATCGTATAAAATGAATAATTGCAAACAGTGAAAGATATGGACATTTCTACGTTCAGGGCTACCTAGGCTTCACTCTATGGCGTTCTTCCACCACATCGAATAGCAACGGCCTCAGAAGTCAACGCTAGAAGCATAAAATACAATATAAATATAACAGCTTTTACATCGTATAAAACGAATAATTGCTACCAGTGTAAAAGTTATGGTCATTTGTACGTTCCGGGCAACCTAGGCTTCACTGTATGGCGTTCTTCCACTACATCGAATAGCTACGGCCTCAGAAGTCAACGCCTGAAGTATAAAATACGATAAAAATACAACAGTCTTTCCATCCTATAACAGGAATAATAGCAACCCGTGTGAAAGTGATTGTCATTTCTACGTTCCAGGCAACCTAGGCTTCACTCCAGGTCGTTGCTCCACCAGATAAAACAGTTAGGGCCTTAGAAGTCAACGCCCGAAGCATTAAATATAAAATAAATAGAACAGTTTTTCCATTGTATAAAACGAATAATTGCTACCACTGTAAAAGTTATGGTCATTTCTACGTTCCGGGCAACCTGGGCTTTACCCTAGGGCGTTGTTCCACCAGATGGAATAGTTACGGCCTAAGAAGTCAACGGCAGAAGCATAAAATACGATATAAATACAACAGCTTTTCCATCGTATAAAACGAATAATTGCTCCCAGTGTAAAAGTTATGGTCATTTGTACGTTCCGGGCAACCTAGGCTTCACTGTATGGCGTTCTTCCACTACATCGAAAAGCTACGGCCTCAGAAGTCAACGCCTGAAGTATTAAATACGATAAAAATACAACAGTCTTTCCATCCTATAACAGGAATGATAGCAACCCGTGTGAAAGTGATTGTCATTTCTACGTTCCAGGCAACCTAGGCTGCACTCTAGGGCGTTGCTCCACCAGATGGAATAGTTAGGGCCCTAGAAGTCAACGCCCGAAGCATAAAATACAAAATAAATAGAACGGTTTTTCCATTGTATAAAACGAATAATTGCTACCAGTGTGAAAGTTATGGTCATTTCTACGTTCGAGGCAACCTAGGCTTTACCCTAGGGCGTTGTTCCACAAGATCGAATAGTTAGGGCCTAAGAAGTCAACGCCAGAAGCAGAAAATACGATAAAGATGCATCAGTTTTTCCATCGTATAAAACGAATAATTGCAACCAGTGTGAAAGTTATGGTCATTTCTATGTTCCGGGCAACCTAGGCTTCACCCTACGCCGTTGTTCCACCAGATCGAATAGTTAGGGCCTAAGAAGTGAACGCCAGAAGCATAAAAGGCAAAAAAATACAACAGCTTTTCCATCGTGTAGCAGGAATAATATGCAACCAGTGTGATAGTAGTGGTCATTTCTACGTTCCGGGCAGTCTAGGTTTCACTCCAGGGCGTTGCTCCACCAGATCGAATAGTTACGGCCTAAGAGGTCAACGCCAGAAGCATAAAATACGATAAAGATGCAACAGTTTTTCCATCGTATAAAACGAATAATTGCAAACAGTGTGAAAGTAATGGTCATTTCTACGTTCCGGGCAACCTAGTCTTCACTCTACAGCGTTGTCCCACCAGCTCGAATAGTTAGGGCCTAAGAAGTCAACACCAGAAGAATAAAATACAATAAAAATACAATAGTCTTTCCATCCTATAACAGGAATAATTGCAACCCGTGTGAAAGTGATGGTCATTTCTACGTTCCAGGCAACCTAGGCTTCACTGTCGGGCGTTGCTCCACCAGATCGAAATGTTAGGGCCTAAGAAGTGAACGCCAGAAGCATAAAATGCAATAAAGATTCAACAGTTTTTCCATCGTATAGCAGGAATAATTTGCAACCAGTGTGATAGTAGTGGTCATTTCTAGGTTCCGGGCAACCAAGGTTTCATTCCAGGGCGTTGCTCCACCAGATCGAATAGTTACGGCCTAAGAAGTCAACGCCAGAAGCATAAAATACGATAAAGAAGCAACAGTTTTTCCATCGTATAAAATGAATAATTGCAAACAGTGAAAGATATGGACATTTCTACGTTCCGGGCTACCTAGGCTTCACTCTATGGCGTTCTTCCACCACAACGAATAGCAACGGCCTCAGAAGTCAACGCTAGAAGCATAAAATACAATATAAATACAACAGTCTTTCCATCCGATAACAGGAATAATTGCAACCCGTGTGAAAGTGATTGTCATTTCTACGTTCCAGGCAACCTAGGCGGTACTCTAGGGCGTTGCTCCACCAGATGGAATAGTTAGGGCCTTAGAAGTCAACGCCCGAAGCATAAAATACAAAATAAATAGAACGGTTTTTCCATTGTATAAAACGAATAATTGCTACCAGTGTGAAAGTTATGGTCATCTCTACGTTCAGCGCAACCTGGGCTTTACCCTAGGGCGTTGTTCCACCAGATGGATTAGTTAGGGCCTAAGAAGTCAACGCCAGAAGCATGAAATACGATATAAATACAACAGCTTTTCCATCGTATAAAACAAATAATTGTAACCCGTGTGAAAGTTATGGTCATTTCTACGTTCCGGGCAACCTAGGCTTCACTCTAGGGCGTTGCTCCACCAGATCAAACAGTTAGGGCCTTAGAAGTCAACGCCCGAAGCATTAAGTACAAAATAAATAGAACAGTTGTTCCATTGTATAAAACGAATAATTGCTACCAGTGTAAAAGTTATGGTCGTTTCTACGTTCCGGGCAATCTAGGCTTCACCCTAGGCCGTTGTTCCACCAGATCGAATAGTTAGGGCCTAAGAAGTGAACGCCAGAAGCATAAAATGCAATAAAAATACAACAGTTTTTCCATCGTGTAGCAGGAATAATATGCAACCAGTGTGATAGTAGTGGTCATTTCTACGTTCCGGGCAACCTAGGTTTCACTCCAGGGCGTTGCTCCACCAGATCGAATAGTTACGGCCTAAGAAGTCAACGCCAGAAGCATAAAATACGATAAAGATGCAACAGTTTTTCCATCGTATAAAATGAATAATTGCAAACAGTGAAAGATATGGACATTTCTACGTTCCGGGCTACCTAGGCTTCACTCTATGGCGTTCTTCCACCACATCGAATAGCAACGGCCTCAGAAGTCAACGCTAGAAGCATAAAATACAATATAAATATAACAGCTTTTACATCGTATAAAACGAATAATTGCTACCAGTGTAAAAGTTATGGTCATTTGTACGTTCCGGGCAACCTAGGCTTCACTGTATGGCGTTCTTCCACTACATCGAATAGCTACGGCCTCAGCAGTCAACGCCTGAAGTATAAAATACGATAAAAATACAACAGTCTTTCCATCCTATAACAGGAATAATAGCAACCCGTGTGAAAGTGATTGTCATTTCTACGTTCCAGGCAACCTAGGCTTCACTCCAGGTCGTTGCTCCACCAGATCAAACAGTTAGGGCCTTAGAAGTCAACGCCCGAAGCATTAAATATAAAATAAATAGAACAGTTTTTCCATTGTATAAAACGAATAATTGCTACCACTGTAAAAGTTATGGTCATTTCTACGTTCCGGGCAACCTGGGCTTTACCCTAGGGCGTTGTTCCACCAGATGGAATAGTTACGGCCTAAGAAGTCAACGGCAGAAGCATAAAATACGATATAAATACAACAGCTTTTCCATCGTATAAAACGAATAATTGCTACCAGTGTAAAAGTTATGGTCATTTGTACGTTCCGGGCAACCTAGGCTTCACTGTATGGCGTTCTTCCACTACATCGAAAAGCTACGGCCTCAGAGGTCAACGCCTGAAGTATTAAATACGATAAAAATACAACAGTCTTTCCATCCTATAACAGGAATGATAGCAACCCGTGTGAAAGTGATTGTCATTTCTACGTTCCAGGCAACCTAGGCTGCACTCTAGGGCGTTGCTCTACCAGATGGAATAGTTAGGGCCCTAGAAGTCAACGCCAGAAGCATAAAATACAATATAAATACAATAGTTTTTCCATCGTATAAAACGAATAATTGCAACCAGTATGAAACTTATGGTCATTTCTACTTTCCGAGCAACCTAGGCTTCACCCTAGGGCGTTGCTCCAACAGATTGAATAGTTAGGGCCTTAGAAGTCAACGCCCGAAGCATAAAATACAAAATAAATAGAACGGATTTTCCATTGTATAAAACGAATAATTGCTACCAGTGTAAAAGCTATGGTCATTTCTACGTTCCGGGCAACCTAGGCTTCACCCTAGGCCGTTGTTCCACCAGATCGAATAGTTAGGGCCTAAGAAGTGAACGCCAGAACCATAAAATACGATAAAGATGCAACAGTTTTTCCATCGTATAAAACGAATAATTGCAACCAGTGTGAAAGTTTTGGTCATTTCTACGTTCCGGGCAACCTAGGCTGCACCCTAGGCCGTTGTTCCACCAGATCAAATAGTTAGGGCCTAAGAAGTGAACGCCAGAAGCATAAAATACAATATAAATACAACAGTCTTTCCATCCGATAACAGGAATAATTGCAACCCGTGTGAAAGTGATTGTCATTTCTACGTTCCAGGCAACCTAGGCGGTACTCTAGGGCGTTGCTCCACCAGATGG
Organism: Calliopsis andreniformis; assembly: GCF_051401765.1. Lineage (NCBI taxonomy): Eukaryota > Metazoa > Arthropoda > Insecta > Hymenoptera > Andrenidae > Calliopsis > Calliopsis andreniformis. Next base: position 737,890 of record NW_027480472.1, on the reverse strand, counting down.
AATAGTTAGGGCCTTAGAAGTCAACGCCCGAAGCATAAAATACAAAATAAATAGAACGGTTTTTCCATTGTATAAAACGAATAATTGCTACCAGTGTGAAAGTTATGGTCATTTCTACGTTCAGCGCAACCTGGGCTTTACCCTAGGGCGTTGTTCCACCAGATGGATTAGTTAGGGCCTAAGAAGTCAACGCCAGAAGCATAAAATACGATATAAATACAACAGCTTTTCCATCGTATAAAACAAATAATTGTAACCCGTGTGAAAGTTATGGTCATTTCTACGTTCCGGGCAACCTAGGCTTCACTCTAGGGCGTTGCTCCACCAGATCAAACAGTTAGGGCCTTAGAAGTCAACGCCCGAAGCATTAAGTACAAAATAAATAGAACAGTTTTTCCATTGTATAAAACGAATAATTGCTACCAGTGTAAAAGTTATGGTCGTTTCTACGTTCCGGGCAATCTAGGCTTCACCCTAGGCCGTTGTTCCACCAGATCGAATAGTTAGGGCCTAAGAAGTGAACGCCAGAAGCATAAAATGCAATAAAAATACAACAGTTTTTCCATCGTGTAGCAGGAATAATATGCAACCAGTGTGATAGTAGTGGTCATTTCTACGTTCCGGGCAACCTAGGTTTCACTCCAGGGCGTTGCTCCACCAGATCGAATAGTTACGGCCTAAGAAGTCAACGCCAGAAGCATAAAATACGATAAAGATGCAACAGTTTTTCCATCGTATAAAATGAATAATTGCAAACAGTGAAAGATATGGACATTTCTACGTTCCGGGCTACCTAGGCTTCACTCTATGGCGTTCTTCCACCACATCGAATTGCAACGGCCTCAGAAGTCAACGCTAGAAGCATAAAATACAATATAAATATAACAGCTTTTACATCGTATAAAACGAATAATTGCTACCAGTGTAAAAGTTATGGTCATTTGTACGTTCCGGGCAACCTAGGCTTCACTGTATGGCGTTCTTCCACTACATCGAATAGCTACGGCCTCAGCAGTCAACGCCTGAAGTATAAAATACGATAAAAATACAACAGTCTTTCCATCCTATAACAGGAATAATAGCAACCCGTGTGAAAGTGATTGTCATTTCTACGTTCCAGGCAACCTAGGCTTCACTCCAGGTCGTTGCTCCACCAGATCAAACAGTTAGGGCCTTAGAAGTCAACGCCCGAAGCATTAAATATAAAATAAATAGAACAGTTTTTCCATTGTATAAAACGAATAATTGCTACCACTGTAAAAGTTATGGTCATTTCTACGTTCCGGGCAACCTGGGCTTTACCCTAGGGCGTTGTTCCACCAGATGGAATAGTTACGGCCTAAGAAGTCAACGGCAGAAGCATAAAATACGATATAAATACAACAGCTTTTCCATCGTATAAAACGAATAATTGCTACCAGTGTAAAAGTTATGGTCATTTGTACGTTCCGGGCAACCTAGGCTTCACTGTATGGCGTTCTTCCACTACATCGAAAAGCTACGGCCTCAGAAGTCAACGCCTGAAGTATTAAATACGATAAAAATACAACAGTCTTTCCATCCTATAACAGGAATGATAGCAACCCGTGTGAAAGTGATTGTCATTTCTACGTTCCAGGCAACCTAGGCTGCACTCTAGGGCGTTGCTCTACCAGATGGAATAGTTAGGGCCCTAGAAGTCAACGCCAGAAGCATAAAATACGATATAAATACAACAGCTTTTCCATCGTATAAAACAAATAATTGTAACCCGTGTGAAAGTTATGGTCATTTCTACGTTCCGGGCAACCTAGGCTTCACTCTAGGGCGTTGCTCCACCAGATCAAACAGTTAGGGCCTTAGAAGTCAACGCCCGAAGCATTAAGTACAAAATAAATAGAACAGTTTTTCCATTGTATAAAACGAATAATTGCTACCAGTGTAAAAGTTATGGTCGTTTCTACGTTCCGGGCAATCTAGGCTTCACCCTAGGCCGTTGTTCCACCAGATCGAATAGTTAGGGCCTAAGAAGTGAACGCCAGAAGCATAAAATGCAATAAAAATACAACAGTTTTTCCATCGTGTAGCAGGAATAATATGCAACCAGTGTGATAGTAGTGGTCATTTCTACGTTCCGGGCAACCTAGGTTTCACTCCAGGGCGTTGCTCCACCAGATCGAATAGTTACGGCCTAAGAAGTCAACGCCAGAAGCATAAAATACGATAAAGATGCAACAGTTTTTCCATCGTATAAAACGAATAATTGCAACCACTGTGAAAGTTATGGTCATTTCTACGTTCCGGGCAACCTAGGCTTCACTGTATGGCGTTCTTCCACAACATCGAATAGGTACGGCCTCAGAAGTCCACGCCTGAAGCATAAAATACAATAAAAATACAACAGTCTTTTCATCGTATAACAGGAATAATTGCAACAAGCGTGAAAGTAATGATCATTTCGGCGTTTCGGGCATCCTAGACTTAACTCTGAGGCATTGCTCCACCAGATCGAATATTTAGGGCCTTAGAAGTCAACGCCAGAAGCATAAAATACAATATAAATACAACAGTTTTTCCATCGTATAAAACGAATAATTGCAACGAGTATGCAACTTATGGTCATTTCTACATTCCGAGCAACCTAGGCTTCACTCTAGGGCATTGCTCCACCAGATCGAAAAGTTAGGGCCTAAGAAGTGAACGCCAGAAGCATAAAATGCAATAAAAATACAACAGTCTTTCAATCGTATAGCAGGAATAATTTGCAACCAGTGTGATAGTAGTGGTCATTTCTACGTTCCGGGCAACCTAGGTTTCACTCCAGGGCGTTGCTCCACCAGATCGAATAGTTACGGCCTAAGAAGTCAACGCCAGAAGCATAAAATACGATAAAGATGCAACAGTTTTTCCATCGTATAAAATGAATAATTGCAAACAGTGAAAGATATGGACATTTCTACGTTCAGGGCTACCTAGGCTTCACTCTATGGCGTTCTTCCACCACATCGAATAGCAACGGCCTCAGAAGTCAACGCTAGAAGCATAAAATACAATATAAATATAACAGCTTTTACATCGTATAAAACGAATAATTGCTACCAGTGTAAAAGTTATGGTCATTTGTACGTTCCGGGCAACCTAGGCTTCACTGTATGGCGTTCTTCCACTACATCGAATAGCTACGGCCTCAGAAGTCAACGCCTGAAGTATAAAATACGATAAAAATACAACAGTCTTTCCATCCTATAACAGGAATAATAGCAACCCGTGTGAAAGTGATTGTCATTTCTACGTTCCAGGCAACCTAGGCTTCACTCCAGGTCGTTGCTCCACCAGATAAAACAGTTAGGGCCTTAGAAGTCAACGCCCGAAGCATTAAATATAAAATAAATAGAACAGTTTTTCCATTGTATAAAACGAATAATTGCTACCACTGTAAAAGTTATGGTCATTTCTACGTTCCGGGCAACCTGGGCTTTACCCTAGGGCGTTGTTCCACCAGATGGAATAGTTACGGCCTAAGAAGTCAACGGCAGAAGCATAAAATACGATATAAATACAACAGCTTTTCCATCGTATAAAACGAATAATTGCTCCCAGTGTAAAAGTTATGGTCATTTGTACGTTCCGGGCAACCTAGGCTTCACTGTATGGCGTTCTTCCACTACATCGAAAAGCTACGGCCTCAGAAGTCAACGCCTGAAGTATTAAATACGATAAAAATACAACAGTCTTTCCATCCTATAACAGGAATGATAGCAACCCGTGTGAAAGTGATTGTCATTTCTACGTTCCAGGCAACCTAGGCTGCACTCTAGGGCGTTGCTCCACCAGATGGAATAGTTAGGGCCCTAGAAGTCAACGCCCGAAGCATAAAATACAAAATAAATAGAACGGTTTTTCCATTGTATAAAACGAATAATTGCTACCAGTGTGAAAGTTATGGTCATTTCTACGTTCGAGGCAACCTAGGCTTTACCCTAGGGCGTTGTTCCACAAGATCGAATAGTTAGGGCCTAAGAAGTCAACGCCAGAAGCAGAAAATACGATAAAGATGCATCAGTTTTTCCATCGTATAAAACGAATAATTGCAACCAGTGTGAAAGTTATGGTCATTTCTATGTTCCGGGCAACCTAGGCTTCACCCTACGCCGTTGTTCCACCAGATCGAATAGTTAGGGCCTAAGAAGTGAACGCCAGAAGCATAAAAGGCAAAAAAATACAACAGCTTTTCCATCGTGTAGCAGGAATAATATGCAACCAGTGTGATAGTAGTGGTCATTTCTACGTTCCGGGCAGTCTAGGTTTCACTCCAGGGCGTTGCTCCACCAGATCGAATAGTTACGGCCTAAGAGGTCAACGCCAGAAGCATAAAATACGATAAAGATGCAACAGTTTTTCCATCGTATAAAACGAATAATTGCAAACAGTGTGAAAGTAATGGTCATTTCTACGTTCCGGGCAACCTAGTCTTCACTCTACAGCGTTGTCCCACCAGCTCGAATAGTTAGGGCCTAAGAAGTCAACACCAGAAGAATAAAATACAATAAAAATACAATAGTCTTTCCATCCTATAACAGGAATAATTGCAACCCGTGTGAAAGTGATGGTCATTTCTACGTTCCAGGCAACCTAGGCTTCACTGTCGGGCGTTGCTCCACCAGATCGAAATGTTAGGGCCTAAGAAGTGAACGCCAGAAGCATAAAATGCAATAAAGATTCAACAGTTTTTCCATCGTATAGCAGGAATAATTTGCAACCAGTGTGATAGTAGTGGTCATTTCTAGGTTCCGGGCAACCAAGGTTTCATTCCAGGGCGTTGCTCCACCAGATCGAATAGTTACGGCCTAAGAAGTCAACGCCAGAAGCATAAAATACGATAAAGAAGCAACAGTTTTTCCATCGTATAAAATGAATAATTGCAAACAGTGAAAGATATGGACATTTCTACGTTCCGGGCTACCTAGGCTTCACTCTATGGCGTTCTTCCACCACAACGAATAGCAACGGCCTCAGAAGTCAACGCTAGAAGCATAAAATACAATATAAATACAACAGTCTTTCCATCCGATAACAGGAATAATTGCAACCCGTGTGAAAGTGATTGTCATTTCTACGTTCCAGGCAACCTAGGCGGTACTCTAGGGCGTTGCTCCACCAGATGGAATAGTTAGGGCCTTAGAAGTCAACGCCCGAAGCATAAAATACAAAATAAATAGAACGGTTTTTCCATTGTATAAAACGAATAATTGCTACCAGTGTGAAAGTTATGGTCATCTCTACGTTCAGCGCAACCTGGGCTTTACCCTAGGGCGTTGTTCCACCAGATGGATTAGTTAGGGCCTAAGAAGTCAACGCCAGAAGCATGAAATACGATATAAATACAACAGCTTTTCCATCGTATAAAACAAATAATTGTAACCCGTGTGAAAGTTATGGTCATTTCTACGTTCCGGGCAACCTAGGCTTCACTCTAGGGCGTTGCTCCACCAGATCAAACAGTTAGGGCCTTAGAAGTCAACGCCCGAAGCATTAAGTACAAAATAAATAGAACAGTTGTTCCATTGTATAAAACGAATAATTGCTACCAGTGTAAAAGTTATGGTCGTTTCTACGTTCCGGGCAATCTAGGCTTCACCCTAGGCCGTTGTTCCACCAGATCGAATAGTTAGGGCCTAAGAAGTGAACGCCAGAAGCATAAAATGCAATAAAAATACAACAGTTTTTCCATCGTGTAGCAGGAATAATATGCAACCAGTGTGATAGTAGTGGTCATTTCTACGTTCCGGGCAACCTAGGTTTCACTCCAGGGCGTTGCTCCACCAGATCGAATAGTTACGGCCTAAGAAGTCAACGCCAGAAGCATAAAATACGATAAAGATGCAACAGTTTTTCCATCGTATAAAATGAATAATTGCAAACAGTGAAAGATATGGACATTTCTACGTTCCGGGCTACCTAGGCTTCACTCTATGGCGTTCTTCCACCACATCGAATAGCAACGGCCTCAGAAGTCAACGCTAGAAGCATAAAATACAATATAAATATAACAGCTTTTACATCGTATAAAACGAATAATTGCTACCAGTGTAAAAGTTATGGTCATTTGTACGTTCCGGGCAACCTAGGCTTCACTGTATGGCGTTCTTCCACTACATCGAATAGCTACGGCCTCAGCAGTCAACGCCTGAAGTATAAAATACGATAAAAATACAACAGTCTTTCCATCCTATAACAGGAATAATAGCAACCCGTGTGAAAGTGATTGTCATTTCTACGTTCCAGGCAACCTAGGCTTCACTCCAGGTCGTTGCTCCACCAGATCAAACAGTTAGGGCCTTAGAAGTCAACGCCCGAAGCATTAAATATAAAATAAATAGAACAGTTTTTCCATTGTATAAAACGAATAATTGCTACCACTGTAAAAGTTATGGTCATTTCTACGTTCCGGGCAACCTGGGCTTTACCCTAGGGCGTTGTTCCACCAGATGGAATAGTTACGGCCTAAGAAGTCAACGGCAGAAGCATAAAATACGATATAAATACAACAGCTTTTCCATCGTATAAAACGAATAATTGCTACCAGTGTAAAAGTTATGGTCATTTGTACGTTCCGGGCAACCTAGGCTTCACTGTATGGCGTTCTTCCACTACATCGAAAAGCTACGGCCTCAGAGGTCAACGCCTGAAGTATTAAATACGATAAAAATACAACAGTCTTTCCATCCTATAACAGGAATGATAGCAACCCGTGTGAAAGTGATTGTCATTTCTACGTTCCAGGCAACCTAGGCTGCACTCTAGGGCGTTGCTCTACCAGATGGAATAGTTAGGGCCCTAGAAGTCAACGCCAGAAGCATAAAATACAATATAAATACAATAGTTTTTCCATCGTATAAAACGAATAATTGCAACCAGTATGAAACTTATGGTCATTTCTACTTTCCGAGCAACCTAGGCTTCACCCTAGGGCGTTGCTCCAACAGATTGAATAGTTAGGGCCTTAGAAGTCAACGCCCGAAGCATAAAATACAAAATAAATAGAACGGATTTTCCATTGTATAAAACGAATAATTGCTACCAGTGTAAAAGCTATGGTCATTTCTACGTTCCGGGCAACCTAGGCTTCACCCTAGGCCGTTGTTCCACCAGATCGAATAGTTAGGGCCTAAGAAGTGAACGCCAGAACCATAAAATACGATAAAGATGCAACAGTTTTTCCATCGTATAAAACGAATAATTGCAACCAGTGTGAAAGTTTTGGTCATTTCTACGTTCCGGGCAACCTAGGCTGCACCCTAGGCCGTTGTTCCACCAGATCAAATAGTTAGGGCCTAAGAAGTGAACGCCAGAAGCATAAAATACAATATAAATACAACAGTCTTTCCATCCGATAACAGGAATAATTGCAACCCGTGTGAAAGTGATTGTCATTTCTACGTTCCAGGCAACCTAGGCGGTACTCTAGGGCGTTGCTCCACCAGATGGAATAGTTAGGGCCTTAGAAGTCAACGCCCGAAGCATAAAATACAAAATAAATAGAACGGTTTTTCCATTGTATAAAACGAATAATTGCTACCAGTGTGAAAGTTATGGTCATTTCTACGTTCAGCGCAACCTGGGCTTTACCCTAGGGCGTTGTTCCACCAGATGGATTAGTTAGGGCCTAAGAAGTCAACGCCAGAAGCATAAAATACGATATAAATACAACAGCTTTTCCATCGTATAAAACAAATAATTGTAACCCGTGTGAAAGTTATGGTCATTTCTACGTTCCGGGCAACCTAGGCTTCACTCTAGGGCGTTGCTCCACCAGATCAAACAGTTAGGGCCTTAGAAGTCAACGCCCGAAGCATTAAGTACAAAATAAATAGAACAGTTTTTCCATTGTATAAAACGAATAATTGCTACCAGTGTAAAAGTTATGGTCGTTTCTACGTTCCGGGCAATCTAGGCTTCACCCTAGGCCGTTGTTCCACCAGATCGAATAGTTAGGGCCTAAGAAGTGAACGCCAGAAGCATAAAATGCAATAAAAATACAACAGTTTTTCCATCGTGTAGCAGGAATAATATGCAACCAGTGTGATAGTAGTGGTCATTTCTACGTTCCGGGCAACCTAGGTTTCACTCCAGGGCGTTGCTCCACCAGATCGAATAGTTACGGCCTAAGAAGTCAACGCCAGAAGCATAAAATACGATAAAGATGCAACAGTTTTTCCATCGTATAAAATGAATAATTGCAAACAGTGAAAGATATGGACATTTCTACGTTCCGGGCTACCTAGGCTTCACTCTATGGCGTTCTTCCACCACATCGAATTGCAACGGCCTCAGAAGTCAACGCTAGAAGCATAAAATACAATATAAATATAACAGCTTTTACATCGTATAAAACGAATAATTGCTACCAGTGTAAAAGTTATGGTCATTTGTACGTTCCGGGCAACCTAGGCTTCACTGTATGGCGTTCTTCCACTACATCGAATAGCTACGGCCTCAGCAGTCAACGCCTGAAGTATAAAATACGATAAAAATACAACAGTCTTTCCATCCTATAACAGGAATAATAGCAACCCGTGTGAAAGTGATTGTCATTTCTACGTTCCAGGCAACCTAGGCTTCACTCCAGGTCGTTGCTCCACCAGATCAAACAGTTAGGGCCTTAGAAGTCAACGCCCGAAGCATTAAATATAAAATAAATAGAACAGTTTTTCCATTGTATAAAACGAATAATTGCTACCACTGTAAAAGTTATGGTCATTTCTACGTTCCGGGCAACCTGGGCTTTACCCTAGGGCGTTGTTCCACCAGATGGAATAGTTACGGCCTAAGAAGTCAACGGCAGAAGCATAAAATACGATATAAATACAACAGCTTTTCCATCGTATAAAACGAATAATTGCTACCAGTGTAAAAGTTATGGTCATTTGTACGTTCCGGGCAACCTAGGCTTCACTGTATGGCGTTCTTCCACTACATCGAAAAGCTACGGCCTCAGAAGTCAACGCCTGAAGTATTAAATACGATAAAAATACAACAGTCTTTCCATCCTATAACAGGAATGATAGCAACCCGTGTGAAAGTGATTGTCATTTCTACGTTCCAGGCAACCTAGGCTGCACTCTAGGGCGTTGCTCTACCAGATGGAATAGTTAGGGCCCTAGAAGTCAACGCCAGAAGCATAAAATACAATATAAATACAATAGTTTTTCCATCGTATAAAACGAATAATTGCAACCAGTATGAAACTTATGGTCATTTCTACTTTCCGAGCAACCTAGGCTTCACCCTAGGGCGTTGCTCCAACAGATTGAATAGTTAGGGCCTTAGAAGTCAACGCCCGAAGCATAAAATACAAAATAAATAGAACGGATTTTCCATTGTATAAAACGAATAATTGCTACCAGTGTAAAAGCTATGGTCATTTCTACGTTCCGGGCAACCTAGGCTTCACCCTAGGCCGTTGTTCCACCAGATCGAATAGTTAGGGCCTAAGAAGTGAACGCCAGAACCATAAAATACGATAAAGATGCAACAGTTTTTCCATCGTATAAAACGAATAATTGCAACCAGTGTGAAAGTTTTGGTCATTTCTACGTTCCGGGCAACCTAGGCTTCACCCTAGGCCGTTGTTCCACCAGATCGAATAGTTAGGGCCTAAGAAGTGAACGCCAGAAGCATAAAATGCAATAAAAATACAACAGTCTTTCAATCGTATAGCAGGAATAATTTGCAACCAGTGTGATAGTAGTGGTCATTTCTACGTTCCGGGCAACCTAGGTTTCACTCCAGGGCGTTGCTCCACCAGATCGAATAGTTACGGCCTAAGAAGTCAACGCCAGAAGCATAAAATACGATAAAGATGCAACAGTTCTTCCATCGTATAAAAGGAATAATAGCCACCCGTGTGAAAGTGATTGTCATTTCTACGTTCCAGGCAACCTAGGCTTCACCCTAGGCCGTTGTTCCACCAGATCGAATAGTTAGGGCCTAAGAAGGGAACGCCAGAAGCATAAAATGCAATAAAAATACAACAGTCTTTCAATCGTATAGCAGGAATAATTTGCAACCAGTCTGATAGTAGTGGTCATTTCTACGTTCCGGGCAACCTAGGTTTCACTCCAGGGCGTTGCTCCACCAGATCGAATAGTTACGGCCTAAGAAGTCAACGCCAGAAGCATAAAATACGATAAAGATGCAACAGTTCTTCCATCGTATAAAAGGAATAATAGCAACCCGTGTGAAAGTGATTGTCATTTCTACGTTCCAGGCAACCTAGGCTTCACTCCAGGTCGTTGCTCCACCAGATCAAACAGTTAGGGCCTTAGAAGTCAACGCCCGAAGCATTAAATATAAAATAAATCGAACAGTTTTTCCATTGTATAAAACGTATAATTGCTACCAGTGTAAAAGTTATGGTCATTTCTACGTTCCGGGCAACCTGGGCTTTACCCTAGGGCGTTGTTCCACCAGATGGAATAGTTACGGCCTAAGAAGTCAACGCCAGAAGCATAAAATACGATAAAGATGCAACAGTTTTTCCATCGTATAAAACGAATAATTGCAATCAGTGTGAAAGTTATGGTCATTTCTACGTTCCGGGCAACCTAGGCTTCACTCTACGGCATTGTTCCACCAGATCGAATACTTAGGGCCTAAGAAGTCAACACCAGAAGAATAAAATACAATAAAAATACAACAGTCTTTCCATCCTATAACAGGAATAATTGCAACCCGTGTGAAAGTGATGGTCATTTCTACGTTCCAGGCAACCTAGGCTTTACTCTAGGGCGTTGTTCCACAAGATCGAATAGTTAGGGCCTAAGAAGTTATCGCCAGAAGCATAAAATACAATATAAATACAACAGTTTTTCCATTGTAAAGAACGAATAATTGCTACCAGTGTGAAAGTTATGGTCATTTCTACGTTCCGCGCAAGCTGGGCTTTACTCTAGGGCGTTGCTCCTCCAGATGGAATAGTTAGGGCCTAAGAAGTCAACGGCAGAAGCATAAAATACGATATAAATACAACAGCTTTTTCATCGTATAAAACAAATAATTGCAACCAGTGTGAAAGTTATGGTCATTTCTACGTTCCGGGCAACCTAGGCTTCACCCTAGGCCGTTGTTGCACCAGATCGAATGGTTAGGGCCTAAGAAGTGATCGCCAGAAGCAAAAAATGCAATAAAAATACAACAGTTTTTCCATCGTATAGCAGGACTAATTTGCAACCAGTGTGATAGTAGTGGTCACTTCTACGTTCCGGGCAACCCAGGTTTCACTCCAGGGCGTTGCTCCACCAGATCAAACAGTTAGGGCCTTAGAAGTCAACGCCCGAAGCATTAAATACAAAATAAAAAGAACAGTTTTTCCATTCTATAAAATGAATAATTGCTACCAGTGTAAAAGTTATGGTCATTTCTACGTTCCGGGCAACCTAGGCTGCACTCTAGGGCGTTGCTCCACCAGATGGAATAGTTAGGGCCTTAGAAGTCAACGCCCGAAGCATAAAATACAAAATAAATAAAACAGTTTTTCCATCGTATAAAACGAAAAATTGCTACCAGTGTGAAAGTTATGGTCATTTCTACGTTCAGCGCAATCTGGGCTTTACACTAGGGCGTTGTTCCACCAGATCGAATAGTTAGGGCCTTAGAAGTCAATGCCCGAAGCATAAAATACAAAATAAATAGAACAGTTTTTCCACCGTATAAAACGAATAATTGCAACCAGTGTGAAAGTTATGGTCATTTCTACGTTCCGGGCAACTTGGGCTTCACTCTATGGCGTTCTTCCACCACATCGAATTGCAACGGCCTCAGAAGTCAACACCAGAAGCTTAAATACAATATAAATATAACAGTTTTTCCATCGTATAAAACGAATGATAGCAACCAGTGTGACAGTTATGGTAATTTCTACGTTCCGGGCGACCTAGGCTTCACTCTAGTGCGTTGCTCCACCATATCGCATAGTTAGGGCCTTAGAAGCCAACGCCCGAAGCATAAAATACAAAATAAATAAAACAGTTTTTCCATCGTATAAAACGAATAATTGCTACCAGTGTGAAAGTTATGGTCATTTCTACGTTCCGCGCAAACTGGGCTTTACCCTAGGGCGTTGTTCCACCTGATGGAAGAGTTAGGGCCTAAGAAGTCAACGCCAGAAGCATAAAATACGATATAAATACAACAGCTTTTCCATCGTATAAAACAAAAAATTGTAACCAGTGTGAAAGTTATGGTCATTTCTACCTTCCGGGCAACCTAGGCTGCACCCTAGGCCGTTGTTCCACCAGATCGAATAGTTAGGGCCTAAGAAGTGAACGCCAGAAGCATAAAATACAATAAAAATACAATAGTCTTTCCATCCTATAACAGGAATAATTGCAACCCGTGTGATAGTAGTGGTCATTTCTACGTTCCGGGCAACCCAGGTTTCACTCCAGGGCGTTGCTCCACCAGATCGAATAGTTACGGCCTAAGAAGTCAACGCCAGAAGCATAAAATACAATATAAATACAATAGTTTTTCCATCGTATAAAACGAATAATTGCAACCAGTATGAAACTTATGGTCATTACTACTTTCCGAGCAACCTAGGCTTCACCCTAGGGCGTTGCTCCAACAGATTGAATAGTTAGGGCCTTAGTAGTCAACGCCCGAAGCATAAAATACAAAATAAATAGAACGGATTTTCCATTGTATAAAACGAATAATTGCTACCAGTGTAAAAGCTATGGTCATTTCTACGTTCCGGGCAACCTAGGCTTCACCCTAGGCCGTTGTTCCACCAGATCGAATAGTTAGGGCCTAAGAAGTGAACGCCAGAAGCATAAAATACGATAAAGATGCAACAGTTTTTCCATCGTATAAAACGAATAATTGTAACCAGTGTGAAAGTTTTGGTCATTTCTACGTTCCGGGCAACCTGGGCTTCACCCTAGGCCGTTGTTCCACCAGATCGAATAGTTAGGGCCTAAGAAGTGAACGCCAGAAGCATAAAATGCAATAAAAATACAACAGTCTTTCAATCGTATAGCAGGAATAATTTGCAACCAGTGTGATAGTAGTGGTCATTTCTACGTTCCGGGCAACCTAGGTTTCACTCCAGGGCGTTGCTCCACGAGATCGAATAGTTACGGCCTAAGAAGTCAACGCCAGAAGCATAAAATACGATATAAATACAACAGCTTTTCCATCGTATAAAAGGAATAATTGACACCAGTACGAAACTTATGGTCATTTCTACGTTCCGGGCAACCTAGGCTTCACTGTATGGCCTTCTTCCACCACATCGAATAGCTAGGGCCACAGAAGTCCACGCCTGAAGCATAAAATACAATAAAAATACAACAGTCTTTCCATCCTATAACAGGAATGATTGCAACCCGTGTGAAAGTGATGGTCACTTCTACGTTCCAGGCAACCTAGGCTTCACTCCAGGGCATTGTTCCACAAGATCGAATAGTTAGGGCCTAAGAAGTCAACGCCAGAAGCATTAAATATAAAATAAATAGAACAGTTTTTCCATTGTATAAAACGAATAATTGCTACCACTGTAAAAGTTATGGTCATTTCTACGTTCCGGGCAACCTGGGCTTTACCCTAGGGCGTTGTTCCACCAGATGGAATAGTTACGGCCTAATAAGTCAACGGCAGAAGCATAAAATACGATATAAATACAACAGCTTTTCCATCGTATAAAACGAATAATTGCTACCAGTATAAAAGTTATGGTCATTTGTACGTTCCGGGCAACCTAGGATTCACTGTATGGCGTTCTTCCACTACATCGAATAGCTACGGCCTCAGAAGTCAACGCCTGAAGTATAAAATACGATAAAAATACAACAGTCTTTCCATCCTATAACAGGAATGATAGCAACCCGTGTGAAAGTGATTGTCATTTCTACGTTCCAGGCAACCTAGGCTGCACTCTAGGGCGTTGATCTACCAGATGGAATAGTTAGGGCCCTAGAAGTCAACGCCAGAAGCATAAAATACAATATAAATACAATAGTTTTTCCATCGTATAAAACGAATAATTGCAACCAGTATGAAACTTATGGTCATTTCTACTTTCCGAGCAACCTAGGCTTCACCCTAGGGCGTTGCTCCAACAGATTGAATAGTTAGGGCCTTAGAAGTCAACGCCCGAAGCATAAAATACAAAATAAATAGAACGGATTTTCCATTGTATAAAACGAATAATTGCTACCAGTGTAAAAGCTATGGTCATTTCTACGTTCCGGGCAACCTAGGCTTCACCCTAGGCCGTTGTTCCACCAGATCGAATAGTTAGGGCCTAAGAAGTGAACGCCAGAAGCATAAAATACGATAAAGATGCAACAGTTTTTCCATCGTATAAAACGAATAATTGCAACCAGTGTGAAAGTTTTGGTCATTTCTACGTTCCGGGCAACCTAGGCTTCACCCTAGGCCGTTGTTCCACCAGATCGAATAGTTAGGGCCTAAGAAGTGAACGCCAGAAGCATAAAATGCAATAAAAATACAACAGTCTTTCAATCGTATAGCAGGAATAATTTGCAACCAGTGTGATAGTAGTGGTCATTTCTACGTTCCGGGCAACCTAGGTTTCACACCAGGGCGTTGCTCCACCAGATCGAATAGTTACGGCCTAAGAAGTCAACGCCAGAAGCATAAAATACGATAAAGATGCAACAGTTTTTCCATCGTATAAAACGAATAATTGCAATCAGTGTGAAAGTTATGGTTATTTCTACGTTCCGGGCAACCTAGGCTTCACCCTAGGCCGTTGTTCCACCAGATCGAATAGTTAGGGCCTAAGAAGTGAACGCCAGAAGCATAAAATACGATAAAGATGCAACAGTTTTTCCATCGTATAAAAGGAATAATAGCAACCCGTGTGAAAGTGATTGTCATTTCTACGTTCCAGGCAACCTAGGCTTCACTCCAGGGCATTGTTCCACAAGATCGAATAGTTAGGGCCTAAGAAGTCAACGCCAGAAGCATAAAATACAATATAAATATAACAGTTTCTCCATCGTATAAAACGAATAATAGCAACCAGTGTGAAAGTTATGACCATCTCTACGTTGCGGGCAGCCTAGGCTTCGCTGTAGGGCGTTGCTCCACCAGATCAAACAGTTAGGGCCTTAGAAGTCAACGCCCGAAGCATTAAATACAAAATAAATAAAACAGTTTTTCCATCGTATAAAACGAATAATTGCTACCAGTGTGAAAGTTATGGTCATTTCTACGTTCCGCGCAACCTGGGCTTTACCCTAGGGCGTTGTTCCACCAGATGGAATAGTTAGGGCCTAAGAAGTCAACGCCAGAAGCATAAAATACGATATAAGTAGAACAGCATTTCCATCGTATAAAACGAATAGTTGCAACCAGTGTGGATGTTATGGTCATTTCTACGTTCCGGGCAACCTAGGCTTCACTCTAGGGCGTTGCTCGACCAGATCGAATAGCTAGGGCCTTAGAAGTCAACGCCTGAAGTATAAAATACAATAAAAATACAACAGCCTTTCCATTCTATAACAAGAATAATTGCAACCCGTGTGAAAGTGATGGTCATTTCTACGTTCCAGGCAACCTAGGCTTCACCCTAGGGCGTTGTTCCACCAGATGGAATAGTTAGGGCCTAAGAAGTCAACGCCAGAAGCATAAAACACTATATAAATACAACAGTTTTTCCATCATATAAAACGAATAATTGCAACCAGGATGAAAGTTATGGTCATTTCTACTTTCCGGGCAACCTCGGCTTCACTCTAGGGCGTTGCCCCACCAGATCGAATAGTTAGGGCCTTAGAAGTCAACGCCCGAAGCGTAAAACACAAAATAAATAAAACAGTTTTTCCATCGCATAAAACGAATAATTGCAACCAGTATGAAAGTTAACGTCATTTCTACCTTCCGGGCAACATAGGCTTCACCCTTGGGCGTTGCACCAACAGATCGAATAGTTAGGACCTTAGAAGTCAACGCCAGAAGCATAAAATACGATATAAATACAACAGCTTTTCCATCGTATAAAACGAATAATTGCTACCAGTGTGAAGGTTATGGTCATTTCTACGTTACGCGCAACCTAGGCTTCACCCGAGGGCGTTGTTCCTCAAGATGGAATAGTTAGGGCCTAAGAGTTCAACGCCAGAATCATAAAATACGATATAAATACAGCAGCTTTTCCATCGTATAAAACGAATAATTGCAACCAGTGTGGAAGTTATGCTCATTTCTACGTTCCGGACAACCTAGGCTTCACTCTAGGGCGTTGTTCCACCAGATGCAATAGTTAGGGCCTAAGAAGTCAACGCCAGAAGCATAAGACACTATATAAATGCAACAGTTTTTCCATCATATAAAACGAATAATTGCAACCAGGATGAAAGTTATTGTCATTTCTACTTTCCGCGCAACCTAGGCTTCACCCTAGGGCGTTGCTCCAACAGATTGAATAGCTAGGGCCTTAGAAGTCAATGCCCGAAGCATAAAATACAATATAAATACAACCGTTTTTCCATCGTATAAAACGGATAATTGAAACCAGTATGAAAGTTAACGTCATTTCTACTTTCCGGGCTACCTAGGCTTCTCCCTAGGGAGTTGCACCAACAGCTTGAATAGTTAGGGCCTTAGAAGTCAACGCCAGAAGCATAAAGTACAATAAAGATGCAAAAGTTTTTCCGTCGTATAACAGGAATAACTGCAAACAGTGTGAAAGTTATGGTCATTTCTACGTTCCGGGCAACATCGGCTTCACTCTAGGGCGTTGCGGCACCAGATCGAATAGTTAGGGCATTAGAAATCAACGCCCGAAGCATAAAATACAAAATAAATAATACAGTTTTTCCATCGTATCAAACGAATAATTGCAACCAGTGTGGAAGTTATGGTCACTTCTACGTTCCGGGCAACCTAGGCTTCACTCTAGGGCGTTGCTCGACCAGATCGAATAGCTAGGGCCTTAGAAGTCAACGCCTGAAGTATAAAATACAATAAAAATACAACAGCCTTTCCATCCTATAACAGGAATAAGTGCAACCCGTGTGAAAGTGATGGTCATTTCTACGTTCCAGGCAACCTAGGCTTCACCCTAGGGCGTTGTTCCACCAGATGGAATAGTTAGGGCCTAAGAAGTCAACGCCAGAAACATAAAACACTATATAAATACAACAGTTTTTCCATCATATAAAACGAATAATTGCAACCAGGATGAAATTTATGGTCATTTCTACTTTCCGGGCAACCTAGGCTTCACTCTAGGGCGTTGCCCCACCAGATCGAATAATTAGGGCCTTAGAAGTGAACGCCCGAAGCATAAACCACAAAATAAATAAAACATCTTTTACATCGCATAAAACGAATAATTGCAACCAGTATGAAAGTTAACGTCATTTCTACCTTCCGGGCAACATAGGATTCACCCTTGGGCGCTGCACCAACAGATTTAATAGTTAGGGCCTTAGAAGTCAACGCCCGAAGCATAAAATACAAAATACATAGAACAGTTTTTCCATCGTATAAAACGAATAATTGCAACCAGTGTAAAGGTAATGGTCATTTCTACGTTCCGGGCAACTTATGCGTCACCCTAGGGCGGTGCTCCACCAGATCAAATAGTTAGGGCCTAAGAAGTCAACGCCAGTAGCATCAATTACAATATAAGTACAACAGCTTTTCCATCGTATATAATGTATATTTGCAAACAGTGTGGAAGTAATGGTCACTTCTACGTTCCGGGCAACCTAGGCTGCACTCTAGGGCGTTGTTCCACCAGATGGAATAGTTAGGGCCTAAGAAGTCAACGCCAGAAGCATAAAATACGATATAAATACAACAGCTTTTCCATCGTATAAAACGAATATTGGTAACCAGTGTGAAAGTTATGGTCATTTCTACGTTCCGGTCAACCTAGGCTTCACTCTAGGACGTTGCTCCACCAGATCGAATAGTTAGGGCCTTAGAAGTCAACGCCCGAAGCATAAAATACAAAATATATAAAACAGTTTTTCCATCGTATAAAACGAGTAATTGCAACCAGTATGAAAGTTAACGTCATTTCTACTTTCCGGGCAACATAGGCTTCACCCTTGGGCGTTGCACCAAAAGATTGAATAGTTAGGGCCTTAGCAGTCAACGCTCGAAGCATAAAATACAAAATAAATAGAACAGTTTTTCCATCGTATAAAAGGAGTAATTGCTACCGGTGTGAAAGTTATGGTCATTTCGCCGTTCCGGTCAACCTAGGCTTCACTCTAGGGCGTTGCTCCACCGGATCGAATAGTTAGGGCCTTAGAAGTCAACGCCAGAAGCATAAAGTACAAAATAAATAAAACAGTTTTTCCATCGTATAAAACGAATAATTGCTACCAGTGTGAAAGTTATGGTCATTTATACGTCACGCGCAACCTAGGCTTCACCCGAGGGCGTTGTGCCACCAGATGGAATAGTTAGGGCCTAAGAGTTCAACGCCAGAATCATAAAATACGATATAAATACAACAGCTTTTCCATCGTGTAAAACGAATAATTGCAACCAGTGTGGAAGTTATGGTCATTTCTACTTTCCGGGCAACCTAGGCTTCACCCTAGGGCGTTGCTCCAACAGATTGAATAGCTAGGGCCTTAGAAGTCAATGCCCGAAGCATAAAATACAATATAAATACAACAGTTTTTCCATCGTATAAAACGAATATTTGAAACCAGTATGAAAGTTAACGTCATTTCTACTTTCCGGGCTACCTAGGCTTCTCCCTAGGGAGTTGCACCAACAGCTTGAATAGTTAGGGCCTTAGAAGTCAACGCCAGAAGCATAAAGTACAATAAAGATGCAAAAGTTTTTCCGTCGTATAACAGGAATAACTGCAAACAGTGTGAAAGTTATGGTCATTTCTACGTTCCGGGCAACCTCGGCTTCACTCTAGGGCGTTGCGGCACCAGATCGAATAGTTAGGGCATTAGAAATCAACGCCCGAAGCATAAAATACAAAATAAATAATACAGTTTTTCCATCGTATCAAACGAATAATTGCAACCAGTGTGGAAGTTATGGTCATTTCTACGTTCCGGGCAACCTAGGCTTCACTCTAGGGCGTTGCTCGACCAGATCGAATAGCTAGGGCCTTAGAAGTCAACGCCTGAAGTATAAAATACAATAAAAATACAACAGCCTTTCCATCCTATAACAGGAATAAGTGCAACCCGTGTGAAAGTGATGGTCATTTCTACGTTCCAGGCAACCTAGGCTTCAACCTAGGGCGTTGTTCCACCAGATGGAATAGTTAGGGCCTAAGAAGTCAACGCCAGAAGCATAAAACACTATATAAATACAACAGTTTTTCCATCATATAAAACGAATAATTGCAACCAGGATGAAATTTATGGTCATTTCTACTTTCCGGGCAACCTAGGCTTCACTCTAGGGCGTTGCCCCACCAGATCGAATAATTAGGGCCTTAGAAGTCAACGCCCGAAGCATAAACCACAAAATAAATAAAACATCTTTTACATCGCATAAAACGAATAATTGCAACCAGTATGAAAGTTAACGTCATTTCTACCTTCCGGGCAACATAGGATTCACCCTTGGGCGCTGCACCAACAGATTTAATAGTTAGGGCCTTAGAAGTCAACGCCCGAAGCATAAAATACAAAATACATAGAACAGTTTTTCCATCGTATAAAACGAATAATTGCAACCAGTGTAAAGGTAATGGTCATTTCTACGTTCCGGGCAACTTATGCGTCACCCTAGGGCGGTGCTCCACCAGATCAAATAGTTAGGGCCTAAGAAGTCAACGCCAGTAGCATCAATTACAATATAAGTACAACAGCTTTTCCATCGTATATAATGTATATTTGCAAACAGTGTGGAAGTAATGGTCACTTCTACGTTCCGGGCAACCTAGGCTGCACTCTAGGGCGTTGTTCCACCAGATGGAATAGTTAGGGCCTAAGAAGTCAACGCCAGAAGCATAAAATACGATATAAATACAACAGCTTTTCCATCGTATAAAACGAATATTGGTAACCAGTGTGAAAGTTATGGTCATTTCTACGTTCCGGTCAACCTAGGCTTCACTCTAGGACGTTGCTCCACCAGATCGAATAGTTAGGGCCTTAGAAGTCAACGCCCGAAGCATAAAATACAAAATATATAAAACAGTTTTTCCATCGTATAAAACGAGTAATTGCAACCAGTATGAAAGTTAACGTCATTTCTACTTTCCGGGCAACATAGGCTTCACCCTTGGGCGTTGCACCAAAAGATTGAATAGTTAGGGCCTTAGCAGTCAACGCTCGAAGCATAAAATACAAAATAAATAGAACAGTTTTTCCATCGTATAAAAGGAGTAATTGCTACCGGTGTGAAAGTTATGGTCATTTCGCCGTTCCGGTCAACCTAGGCTTCACTCTAGGGCGTTGCTCCACCGGATCGAATAGTTAGGGCCTTAGAAGTCAACGCCAGAAGCATAAAGTACAAAATAAATAAAACAGTTTTTCCATCGTATAAAACGAATAATTGCTACCAGTGTGAAAGTTATGGTCATTTATACGTCACGCGCAACCTAGGCTTCACCCGAGGGCGTTGTGCCACCAGATGGAATAGTTAGGGCCTAAGAGTTCAACGCCAGAATCATAAAATACGATATAAATACAACAGCTTTTCCATCGTGTAAAACGAATAATTGCAACCAGTGTGGAAGTTATGGTCATTTCTACTTTCCGGGCAACCTAGGCTTCACCCTAGGGCGTTGCTCCAACAGATTGAATAGCTAGGGCCTTAGAAGTCAATGCCCGAAGCATAAAATACAATATAAATACAACAGTTTTTCCATCGTATAAAACGAATATTTGAAACCAGTATGAAAGTTAACGTCATTTCTACTTTCCGGGCTACCTAGGCTTCTCCCTAGGGAGTTGCACCAACAGCTTGAATAGTTAGGGCCTTAGAAGTCAACGCCAGAAGCATAAAGTACAATAAAGATGCAAAAGTTTTTCCGTCGTATAACAGGAATAACTGCAAACAGTGTGAAAGTTATGGTCATTTCTACGTTCCGGGCAACCTCGGCTTCACTCTAGGGCGTTGCGGCACCAGATCGAATAGTTAGGGCATTAGAAATCAACGCCCGAAGCATAAAATACAAAATAAATAATACAGTTTTTCCATCGTATCAAACGAATAATTGCAACCAGTGTGGAAGTTATGGTCATTTCTACGTTCCGGGCAACCTAGGCTTCACTCTAGGGCGTTGCTCGACCAGATCGAATAGCTAGGGCCTTAGAAGTCAACGCCTGAAGTATAAAATACAATAAAAATACAACAGCCTTTCCATCCTATAACAGGAATAAGTGCAACCCGTGTGAAAGTGATGGTCATTTCTACGTTCCAGGCAACCTAGGCTTCAACCTAGGGCGTTGTTCCACCAGATGGAATAGTTAGGGCCTAAGAAGTCAACGCCAGAAGCATAAAACACTATATAAATACAACAGTTTTTCCATCATATAAAACGAATAATTGCAACCAGGATGAAATTTATGGTCATTTCTACTTTCCGGGCAACCTAGGCTTCACTCTAGGGCGTTGCCCCACCAGATCGAATAATTAGGGCCTTAGAAGTCAACGCCCGAAGCATAAACCACAAAATAAATAAAACATCTTTTACATCGCATAAAACGAATAATTGCAACCAGTATGAAAGTTAACGTCATTTCTACCTTCCGGGCAACATAGGCTTCACCCTTGGGCGCTGCACCAACAGATTTAATAGTTAGGGCCTTAGAAGTCAACGCCCGAAGCATAAAATACAAAATACATAGAACAGTTTTTCCATCGTATAAAACGAATAATTGCAACCAGTGTGAAAGTTATGGTCATTTCTACGTTCCGAGCAACCTAGGCTTCACTCTAGGGCATTGCTCCACCAGATTGAATAGTTAGGGCCTTAGATGTCAACGCCAGATGCATAAAATACAATAAAGGTGCAACAGTTTTTCCATTGTATAACAGGAATAACTGCAACCAGTGTGAAAGTACTGGTCACTTCTACGTTCCGGGTAACCTAGGTTTCACTCTAGGGCGTTGCTCCACCAGATAGAATAGCTAGCGACTTATAATTCAACGCCAGAAGGCTAAAGTACTATATAAGTACAGCAGTTTTTCCATCGTATAAAATGTATATTTGCAAAAATTGTGAAAGTAATGGTCATTTCTACGTTCCGGGCAACCTATGCGACACTCAAGGGCGTTGCTCCACCACATCTAATAGCTACGGCCTTAAAAGTCAACGCCACAAGCATAAAATACGATATAAATACAACAGCTTTTCCATCGTATAAAACTAATAATGGTAACCAGTGTGAAAGTTATGGTCATTTCTACGTTCCAGTCAACCTAGGCTTCACTCTAGGACGTTGCTCCACCAGATCGAATAGTTAGGGCCTATGATGTCAACGCCAGAAGCATAAAATACAATAAAGGTGCAACAGTTTTTCCATCGTATAACAGGAATAATTGCAACCAGTGTGAAGGTAATGGTATGTTCTACGTTCCGGGCAACCTAGGCTTCACTCTAGGGCGGTGCTCCACCAGATCAAATAGTAAGGGCCTAAGAAGTCAACGCCAGTAGCATCAATTACAATATAAGTACAACAGCTTTTCCATCGTATATAATGTATATTTGCAAACAGTGTGGAAGTAATGGTCACTTCTACGTTCCGGGCAACCTAGGCTTCACTCTAGGGCGTTGTTCCACCAGATGGAATAGCTAGGGCCTAAGAAGTCTACGCCAGAAGCATAAAATACGATATAAATACAACAGCTTTTCCATCGTATAAAACGAATAATGGTAACCAGTGTGAAAGTTATGGTCATTTCTACGTTCCGGTCAACCTAGGCTTCACTCTAGGATGTTGCTCCACCAGATCGAATAGTTAGGGCCTATGAAGTCAACGCCAGAAGCATAAAACGCAATAAAGGTGCAACAGTTTTTCCATCGTGTAACAGGAATAATTGCAACCAGTGTGAAAGTTATGGTCATTTCTACTTCCCGGGCAACCTAGGCTTCACTCTAGGGCGTTGCTCCACCAGATCGAATAGTTAAGGCCTTAGAAGTCAGCGCCCGAAGCATAAAATGCAAAATAAATAGAACAGGTTTTCATTGTATAAAACGAATAACTGCAACCAGTGTGAAAGTACTGGTCATTTCTATGTTCCGGGCAACCTAGGCTTCACTCTAGGGCCTTGCTCCACCAGATCGAATAGTTAGGGCCTTAGATGTCAACGCCAGATGCAGAAAATACAATAAAAGTGTAACTGCTTTCCCGTCGTATAAAACGAATAATTGCAAACAGTGTGAAAGTAATGGTCATTTCTACGTTCCGGGTAACCTAGGCGTTACTCTAGGGCGTTACTCCACCAGATCGAATAGTTAGGGCCTAAGAAGTCAACGCCAGAAGCATAAAACACAATAAATATACAAGAGTTTTTCCACCGTGTAACAGGAATAATTGCAACCAGTGTGAAAGTGATGGTCATTTCTACGTTCCGGGCAACCTAGGCTTCACTCTAGGGCGTTGTACCACCAGATCGACAAGTTATGGCCTAAGAAGTCAACGCCAGAAGCATAAAATACAATATAAATATAACAGTTTTTCCATCGTATGAAACGAATAATAGCAACCAGTGTGAAAGTTATGATCATTTCTACGTTCCGGGCTACCTAGGCTGCACTCTAGGGCGTTCCTCTACCAGTTCGAATAGTTAGGGCCTTAGAAGTCAACGCCAGAAGCATGAAATACAAAATAAATAGAACAGTTTTTCCATGTATAAAACGAATAATTGCTACCAGTGTGAAAGTTATGGTCATTTCTACTTCCCGGGCAACCTAGGCTTCACTCTAGGGCGTTGCTCCACCAGATCGAATAGTTAGGGCATTAGAAGTCAACGCCCGAAGCATAAAATGCAAAATAAATAGAACAGTTGTTCCATTGTATAAAACGAATAACTGCAACCAGTGTGAAAGTAGTGGTCATTTCTACGTTCCGGCCAACCTAGGCTTCACTGTATGGCGTTCTTCCACCACATCGAATAGCTACGGCCTCAGAAGTGCACGCCTGAAGCATAAAATACAATAAAAATACAGCAGTCTTTTCATCGTATAACAGGAATAATTGCAACAAGCGCGAAAGTAATTATCATTTCGGCGTTTCGGGCATCCTAGACTTAACTCTGAGGCATTGCTCCACCAGATCGAATATTTAGGGCCTTAGAAGTCAACGCCAGAAGCATAAAATACGATATAAATACAACAGCTTTTCCATCGTATAAAACGAATAATGGTAACCAGTGTGAAAGTTATGGTCATTTCTACGTTCCGGTCAACCTAGGCTTCACTGTAGGATGTTGCTCCACCAGATCGAATAGTTAGGGCCTATGAAGTCAACGCCAGAAGCATAAAACGCAATAAAGGTGCAACAGTTTTTCCATCGTGTAACAGGAATAATTGCAACCAGTGTGAAAGTTATGGTCATTTCTACTTCCCGGGCAACCTAGGCTTCACTCTAGGGCGTTGCTCCACCAGATCGAATAGTTAGGGCCTTAGAAGTCAGCGTCCGAAGCATAAAATGCAAAATAAATAGAACAGGTTTTCATTGTATAAAACGAATAACTGCAACCAGTGTGAAAGTACTGGTCATTTCTACGTTCCGGGTAACCTAGGCGTTACTCTAGGGCGTTACTCCACCAGATCGAATAGTTAGGGCCTTAGAAGTCAACGCCAGAAGCATGAAATACAAAATAAATAGAAGAGCTTTTCCATGTATGAAACGAATAATTGCTACCAGTGTGAAAGTTATGGTCATTTCTACGTTCCGGGCAACCTAGGCTTCACACCAGGGCGTTGTTCCACCAGATGGAATTGTTAGGGCCTAAGAAGTCAACGCCAGAAGCATAAAATACGATATAAATACAACAGCTTTTCCATCGTATAAAACAAATAATTGCAACCAGTGTGAAAGTTATGGTCATTTCTACGTTCCGGGCTACCTAGGCTTCACCCTAGGTCGCTGTTCCACGAGATCGAATAGTTAGGGCCTAAGAAGTGAACGCCAGAAGCATAAAATGCAATAAAAATACAACAGTTTTTCCATCGTATAGCAGGAATAATTTGCAACCAGTGTGATAGTAGTGGTCATTTCTACGTTCCGGGCAACCCAGGTTTCACTCCAGGGCGTTGCTCCACCAGATCGAATAGTTACGGCCTAAGAAGTAAACGCCAGAAGCATAAAATACGATAAAGATGCAACAGTTTTTCCATCGTATAAAACGAATAATAGCAACCAGTATGAAAGTTATGGTCATTTCTACGTTCCGGGCAACCTAGGCTTCACTCTAGGGCGTTGCTCCACCAGATCAAACAGTTAGGGCCTTAGAAGTCAACGCCCGAAGCATTAAATACAAAATAAATAGAACAGTTTTTCCATTGTATAAAACGAATAATTGCGACCAGTGTGAAAGTTATGGTCATTTCTACGTTCCGCGCAACCTGGGCTTTACTCTAGGGCGTTGTTCCACCAGATGGAATAGTTAGGGCCTCAGAAGTCAACGCCAGAAGCATAAAATACGATATAAATACAACAGCTTTTCCATCGTATAAAACAAATAATTGCAACCAGTGTGAAAGTTATGGTCATTTCTACGTTCCGGGCATCCTAGGCTACACCCTAGGCCGTTGTTCCACCAGATGGAATAGTTAGGGCCTAAGAAGTCAACGCCAGAAGCATAAAATACGATACAAATACAACAGCTTTTCCATCGTAGAAAACAAATAATGGCAACCAGTGTGAAAGTTATGGTCATTTCTACGTTCCGAGCAACCTAGGCTTCACTCTAGGGCATTGCTCCACCAGATTGAATAGTTAGGGCCTTAGATGTCAACGCCAGATGCATAAAATACAATAAAGGTGCAACAGTTTTTCCATTGTATAACAGGAATAACTGCAACCAGTGTGAAAGTACTGGTCACTTCTACGTTCCGGGTAACCTAGGTTTCACTCTAGGGCGTTGCTCCACCAGATAGAATAGCTAGGGACTTATAATTCAACGCCAGAAGGCTAAAATACTATATAAGTACAACAGTTTTTCCATTGTATAAAATGTATATTTGCAAAAATTGTGAAAGTAATGGTCATTTCTACGTTCCGGGCAACCTATGCGACACTCAAGGGCGTTGCTCCACCACATCTAATAGCTACGGCCTTAAAAGTCAACGCCAGAAGCATAAAACACGATATAAATACAACAGCTGTTCCATCGTATAAAAGGAATAATTGCAAACAGTGTGAAAGTAATGGTCATTTCTACGTTCCAGGCATTATAGTCTTCACTCTACAGCGTTGTTCCACCAGATCGAATAGTTAGGGCCTAAGAAGTCAACACCAGAAGAATAAAATACAATAAAAATACAACAGTCTTTCCATCCTATAACAGGAATAATTGCAACCCGTGTGAAAGTGATGGTCATTTCTACGTTCCAGGCAACCTAGGCTTCACTCTAGGGCGTTGTTCCACCAGATCGAACAGTTAGGGCATAAGAAGGCAACGCCAGAAGCATAAAATACAATATAAACACAACAGTTTTTCCATCGTATAAAACGAATAATTGCTACCAGTATGGAAGTGATGGTCATTTCTACGTTCCGGCAACCTAGGCTTCACCCCAGGGCGTTGTTCCACCAGATCGAATAGTTAGGGCGTAGGAAGTGAACGCCAGAAGCATAAAATAAAATATAAATACAACAGTTTTTCTATCATATAAAACGAGTAATTGCAACCAGTATGAAAGTTATGGTCATTTCTACTTTCCGGGCAACCTAGGCTACACCCTAGGGCGTTGCTCCAACAGATTGAATACTTAGGGCCATAGAAGTCAATGCCCGAAGCATAAAATGCAATAAAAATACAACAGTTTTTCCATCGTATAAAAGGATTAATTGCAACCAGTTTGAAAGTGATGGTCATTTCTACGTACCGGGCAACCTAGGCTTCACTCTAGGGCGTTGCTCCACCAGATCGAATAGTTACGGCCTTAGAAGTCAACGCCAGAATCATAAAATACAATGAAGATGCAACAGCTTTTCCATCGTATAAAACGAATAATATCAACCAGTGTGAATGTTATGGTCATTTCTACATTCCGAGCAACCTAGGCTTCACTCTGGGGCGTTGATCCAACAGATTGAATAGTTAGGGCCTTAGCAGTCAACGCCCGAAGCATAAAATACAATATAAATACAACAGTTTTTCCATCATATAGCAGGAATAATTGCAACCAGTTTGAAAGTGATGGTCATTTCTACGTTCCGGGCAACCTAGGCTTCACTCTAGGGCGTTGCTCCACCACATCTAATAGCTACGGCCTTAGACGTCAACGACAGAAGCATAAAATACAATATAAATACAACAGTTTTTCCATCATATAAAACGAGTAATTGCAACCAGTATGAAAGATAACGTCATTTCTACTTTCTGGGCAACCTAGGCATCACCTAGGGCGTTGCTCCAACAGATTGAATAGTTAGGGCCTTAGAAGTCAACGCCAGAAGCATAAAATACAATATAAATACAACAGTTTTTCAATCGTATAAAACGAGTAATTGCAACCAGTACGAAAGTTAACGTCATTTCTACGTTCCGGACAACCTAGGCTTCACCCTAGGGCGTTGCTCCAACAGATTGAATAGTTAGGGCCTTAGAAGTCAACGCCGGAAGCATAAAATGCAATAATAATACATCAGTTTTTCCATCGTATAAAAGGATTAATTGCAAACAGTTTGAAAGTGATGGTCACTTCTACGTTCCGGGCATCCTAGGCTTTACTCTAGGGCGTTGCTCCACCAGATCGAATAGTTAGTGCCTTAGAAGTCAACGCCAGAAGCATAAAATACAACATAAACACAACAGTTTTTCCATCGAATAAAACGGATAATTGCTACCAGTATGGAAGTGATGGTCATTTCTACGTTCCGGGCAACCTAGGCCTCACTCTAGGGCGTTCTTCCACCAGATTGAATAGTTAGGGCCTAAGAAATCAACGCCAGAAGCATAAAATACAATATAAATATAACAGTTTTTCCATCGTATAAAACGAATAATTTCAACCAGTGTGAATCTTATGGTCATTTCTACATTCCGAGCAACCTAGGCTACACTCTAGGGCGTTGATCCACCAGAGAGAATAGTTAGGGCCTTAGAAGTCAACGCCAGAAGCATAAAATTCAATAAAGATGCAACAGTTTTTCCATCGTATAGCAGGAATAATTGCAAACAGTGTGAAAGTACTGGTCATTTCTACGTTCCGGGTAACCTAGGCTTCACTCTAGGGCGTTCTTCCACCAGATCGGACAGATAGGGCATAAGAAGGCAACGCCAGAAGCATAAAATTCAATATAAATATAACAGTTTTTCCATCGTATAAAACGAATAATAGCAACCAGTGTGAAAGTTATGGTCATTTCTACGTTCCGGGCAACCTAGGCTTCACCCCAGGTCGTTGTTCCACCAGATCGAATAGTTAGGGCCTAGGAAGTGAACGCCAGCAGCATAAAATGCAATATAATTACAACAGTTTTTCCAGCATATAAAACGAATAATTGCAACCAGTATGAAAGTTATGGTCATTTCTACTTTCCGGGCAACCTATGCTACACCATAGGGCGTTGCTCCAGCAGTTTGAATAGTTAGGGCCTTAGAAGTCAACGCCGGAAGCATAAAATGCAATAAAAATACAACAGTCTTTCCGTCCTATAACAGGAATAATTGCAACCCGTGTGAAAGTGATGGTCATTTGGACGTACCAGGCAACCTAATCTTCACTCTAGGGCGTTCCTCCACCAGATCGAATTGTTAGGGCCTAAGAAGTCAACGCCAGAAGCATAAGATACAATATAAAGGTAACAGTTTTTCCATCGTATAGAACGAATAATAGCAACCAGTGTGAAAGTTATGGTCACTTCTACGTTCCGGGCAACCTAGGCTTCACTCTAGGGCGTTGCTCCACCAGATCAAACAGTTAGGGCCTTAGCAGTCAACGACCGAAGCATAAAATACAAAATAAATAGAACAGTTTTTCCATTGTATAAAACGAATAATAGCAACCAGTGTGAAAGTTATGGTCATTTCTACGTTCGGGCAACCTGGGGTTCACTCTAGGGCGTTGCTCCACCAGATCAAACAGCTAGGGCCTTAGAAGTCAACGCCCGAAGCATAAAATACAATATAAATATAACAGTTTTTCCATCGTATAGAACGAATAATAGCAACCAGTGTGAAAGTTAACGTCATTTCTACTTTCCGGGCAACCTAGGCTTCACCCTAGGGCGTTGCTCCAACAGATTGAATAGTTAGGGCCTTAGAAGTCAACGCCCGATGCATAAAATACAAAATAAATAGAACAGTTTTTCCATCGTGTATAACGAATAATTGCTACCGGTGTGAAAATTATGGTCATTTCTACGTTCCGGTCAACCTCGGCTTCACCATATGGCGTTACTCCACCAGATCGAATAGTTAGGGCCTAAGATGTGAACCCCAGAAGCATAAAATACAATATAAATGCAACAGTTTTTCCATCATACAAAATTAATAATTGCAACCAGTATGAAAGCTAGGGTCATTTCTACTTTACGGGCAACCTAGGCTACACCCTAGGGCGTTGCTCTTACAGAGTGAATAGTTAGGGCCTTAGAAGTTAATGCCCGAAGCATAAAATGCAATAAAAATACAACAGTTTTTCCATCGTATAAAAGGATTAAATGCAACCAGTTTGAAAGTGATGGTCATTTCTACTTTCCGGGCAACCTAGGCTTCACCCTTGCGCGTTGCTCCGACAGATTGAATAGTTAGGGCCTTAGAAGTCAACGCCGGAAGCATAAAATGCAGTAAAAATACAACAGTCTTTCCGTCCTATAACAGGAATAATTGCAACCCGTGTGAAAGTGATGGTCATTTGGACGTACCAGGCAACCTAATCTTCACTCTAGGGCGTTGTTCCACCAGATCCAATTGTTAGGGCCTAAGAAGTCAACGCCAGAAGCATAAGATACAATATAAAGGTAACAGTTTTTCCATCGTATAGAACGAATAATAGCAACCAGTGTGAAAGTTATGGTCACTTCTACGTTCCGGGCAACCTAGGCTTCACTCTAGGGCGTTGCTCCACCAGATCAAACAGTTAGGGCCTTAGCAGTCAACGACCGAAGCATAAAATACAAAATAAATGGAACAGTTTTTCCATTGTATAAAACGAATAATAGCAACCAGTGTGAAAGTTATGGTCATTTCTACGTTCGGGCAACCTGGGGTTCACTCTAGGGCGTTGCTCCACCAGATCAAACAGCTAGGGCCTTAGAAGTCAACGCCCGAAGCATAAAATACAATATAAATGTAACAGTTTTTCCATCGTATAGAACGAATAATAGCAACCAGTGTGAAAGTTAACGTCATTTCTACTTTCCGGGCAACCTAGGCTTCACCCTAGGGCGTTGCTCCAACAGATTGAATAGTTAGGGCCTTAGAAGTCAACGCCCGATGCATAAAATACAAAATAAATAGAACAGTTTTTCCATCGTGTATAACGAATAATTGCTACCGGTGTGAAAATTATGGTCATTTCTACGTTCCGGTCAACCTCGGCTTCACCATATGGCGTTACTCCACCAGATCGAATAGTTAGGGCCTAAGATGTGACCCCCAGAAACATAAAATACAATATAAATGCAACAGTTTTTCCATCATACAAAATTAATAATTGCAACCAGTATGAAAGCTAGGGTCATTTCTACTTTACGGGCAACCTAGGCTACACCCTAGGGCGTTGCTCTTACAGATTGAATAGTTAGGGCCTTAGAAGTTAATGCCCGAAGCATAAAATGCAATAAAAATACAACAGTTTTTCCATCGTATAAAAGGATTAAATGCAACCAGTTTGAAAGTGATGGTCATTTCTACGTTCCGGGCAACCTAGGCTTCACCCTAGGGCGTTGTTCCGCCAGATGGAGTAGTTAGGGCATAAGAAGTCAACCCCGACGCATAAAATGCAATAAAAATGCAACAGTTTTTCCATCGTATAAAAGGATTAATTGCAACCAGTTTGAAAGTGATGGTCATTTCTACGTTCCGGGCAACCTAGGCTTCACCCCAGGGCGTTGCTCCAACAGATTGAATAGTTAGGCCCTTAGAAGTCAATGCCCGAAGCATAAAATGCAATAACAATACAACAGTTTTTCCATCGTATAAAAGGATTAATTGCAACCAGTTTGAAAGTGATGGTCATTTCTACGTTCCGGGCAACCTACGCTCACTCTACGGCGTTGCTCCACCAGACAGAATAGTTAGAGCCTTAGAAGTCAACGCCAGAATCATAAAATACAATGAAGATGCAACAGCTTTTCCATCGTATTAAACGAATAATTTCAACCAGTGTGAATGTTATGGTCATTTCTACATTCCGAGCAACCTAGGCTTCACTCTAGGGCGTTGATCCAACAGATTGAATAGTTAGGGCCTTAGCAGTCAACGCCCGAGGCATAAAATACAATATAAATACAACAGTTTTTCCATCATATAACAGGAATAATTGCAACCAGTTTGAAAGTGATGGACATTTCGACGTTCGGGCAACCTAGGCTTCACTCTAGGGCGTTCCTCCACCAGATCGAATAGTTAGTGCCTTAGAAGTCAACGCCAGAAGCATAAAATACAATATAAATACAACAGTTTTTCCAACGTATAAAACGAATAATTGCAACCAGTATGAAAGTTATGGTCATTTCTACGTTCGGGGCAACCTAGGCTTCACTCTATGGCGTTCTTCCACTACATCGAATAGCAGCGGCGTCAGAAGTCAACGCCTGAAGCATAAAATACAATAAAAATACAACAGTCTTTCCGTCCTATAACAGGAATAATTGCAACCCGTGTGAAAGTGATGGTCATTTGGACGTTCCAGGCAACCTAATCTTCACTCTAGCGCGTTGTTCCACCAGATCGAATTGTTAGGGCCTAAGAAGTCAACGCCAGAAGCATTAGATACAATATAAAGGTAACAGTTTTTCCATCGTATAGAACGAATAAGAGCAACCAGTGTGAAAGTTATGGTCACTTCTACGTTCCGGGCAACCTAGGCTTCACTCTAGGGCGTTGCTCCACCAGATCAAACAGTTAGGGCCTTAGCAGTCAACGACCGAAGCATAAAATACAAAATAAATAGAACAGTTTTTCCATTGTATAAAACGAATAATAGCAACCAGTGTGAAAGTTATGGTCATTTCTACGTTCGGGCAACCTGGGCTTCACTCTAGGGCGTTGCTCCACCAGATCAAACAGCTAGGGCCTTAGAAGTCAACGCCCGAAGCATAAAATACAATATAAATATAACAGTTTTTCCATCGTATAGAACGAATAATAGCAACCAGTGTGAAAGTTAACGTCATTTCTACTTTCCGGGCAACCTAGGCTTCACCCTAGGGCGTTGCTCCAACAGATTGAATAGTTAGGGCCTTAGAAGTCAACGCCCGATGCATAAAGTACAAAATAAATAGAACAGTTTTTCCATCGTGTATAACGAATAATTGCTACCGGTGTGAAAATTATGGTCATTTCTACGTTCCGGTCAACCTCGGCTTCACCATATGGCGTTACTCCACCAGATCGAATAGTTAGGGCCTAAGATGTGAACCCCAGAAGCATAAAATACAATATAAATGCAACAGTTTTTCCATCATACAAAACGAATAATTGCAACCAGTATGAAAGCTAGGGTCATTTCTACTTTACGGGCAACCTAGGCTACACCCTAGGGCGTTGCTCTTACAGATTGAATAGTTAGGGCCTTAGAAGTTAATGCCCGAAGCATAAAGTGCAATAAAAATACAACAGTTTTTCCATCGTATAAAAGGATTAATTGCAACCAGTTTGAAAGTGATGGTCATTTCTACGTTCCGGGCAACCTACGCTCACTCTAGGGCGTTGCTCCACCAGATAGAATAGTTAGGGCCTTAGAAGTCAACGCCAGAATCATAAAATACAATGAAGATGCAACAGCTTTTCCATCGTATTAAACGAATAATTTCAACCAGTGTGAATGTTATGGTCATTTCTACATTCCGAGCAACCTAGGCTTCACTCTAGGGCGTTGATCCAACAGATTGAATAGTTAGGGCCTTAGCAGCTAACGCCCGAGGCATAAAATACAATATAAATACAACAGTTTTTCCATCATATAACAGGAATAATTGCAACCAGTTTGAAAGTGATGGTCATTTCTACGTTCCGGCAACCTAGGCTTCACTCTAGGGCGTTGCTCCACCAGATCGAATAGTTAGTGCCTTAGAAGTCAACGCCAGAAGCATAAAATACAATATAAATACAACCGTTTTTCCAACGTATAAAACGAATAATTGCAACCAGTATGAAAGTTATGGTCATTTCTACGTTCGGGGCAACCTAGGCTTCACTCTATGGCGTTCTTCCACTACATCGAATAGCAACGGCCTCAGAAGTCAACGCCTGAAGCATAAAATACAATAAAAATACAACAGTCTTTCCGTCCTATAACAGGAATAATTGCAACCCGTGTGAAAGTGATGGTCATTTGGACGTTCCAGGCAACCTAATCTTCACTCTAGCGCGTTGTTCCACCAGATCGAATTGTTAGGGCCTAAGAAGTCAACGCCAGAAGCATTAGATACAATATAAAGGTAACAGTTTTTCCATCGTATAGAACGAATAATAGCAACCAGTGTGAAAGTTATGGTCACTTCTACGTTCCGGGCAACCTAGGCTTCACTCTAGGGCGTTGCTCCACCAGATCAAACAGTTAGGGCATTAGCAGTCAACGACCGAAGCATAAAATACAAAATAAATAGAACAGTTTTTCCATTGTATAAAACGAATAATAGCAACCAGTGTGAAAGTTATGGTCATTTCTACGTTCGGGCAACCTGGGCTTCACTCTAGGGCGTGGCTCCACCAGATCAAACAGCTAGCGCCTTAGAAGTCAACGCCCGAATAATAAAATACAATATAAATATAACAGTTTTTCCATCGTATAGAACGAATAATAGCAACCAGTGTGAAAGTTAACGTCATTTCTACTTTCCGGTCAACCTCGGCTTCACCATATGGCGTTACTCCACCAGATCGAATAGTTAGGGCCTAAGATGTGAACCCCAGAAGCATAAAATACAATATAAATGCAACAGTTTTTCCATCATACAAAATTAATAATTGCAACCAGTATGAAAGCTAGGGTCATTTCTACTTTACGGGCAACCTAGGCTACACCCTAGGGCGTTGCTCTTACAGATTGAATAGTTAGGGCCTTAGAAGTTAATGCCCGAAGCATAAAATGCAATAAAAATACAACAGTTTTTCCATCGTATAAAAGGATTAAATGCAACCAGTTTGAAAGTGATGGTCATTTCTACTTTCCGGGCAACCTAGGCTTCACCCTTGCGCGTTGCTCCGACAGATTGAATAGTTAGGGCCTTAGAAGTCAACGCCGGAAGCATAAAATGCAGTAAAAATACAACAGTCTTTCCGTCCTATAACAGGAATAATTGCAACCCGTGTGAAAGTGATGGTCATTTGGACGTACCAGGCAACCTAATCTTCACTCTAGGGCGTTGTTCCACCAGATCCAATTGTTAGGGCCTAAGAAGTCAACGCCAGAAGCATAAGATACAATATAAAGGTAACAGTTTTTCCATCGTATAGAACGAATAATAGCAACCAGTGTGAAAGTTATGGTCACTTCTACGTTCCGGGCAACCTAGGCTTCACTCTAGGGCGTTGCTCCACCAGATCAAACAGTTAGGGCCTTAGCAGTCAACGACCGAAGCATAAAATACAAAATAAATGGAACAGTTTTTCCATTGTATAAAACGAATAATAGCAACCAGTGTGAAAGTTATGGTCATTTCTACGTTCGGGCAACCTGGGGTTCACTCTAGGGCGTTGCTCCACCAGATCAAACAGCTAGGGCCTTAGAAGTCAACGCCCGAAGCATAAAATACAATATAAATATAACAGTTTTTCCATCGTATAGAACGAATAATAGCAACCAGTGTGAAAGTTAACGTCATTTCTACTTTCCGGGCAACCTAGGCTTCACCCTAGGGCGTTGCTCCAACAGATTGAATAGTTAGGGCCTTAGAAGTCAACGCCCGATGCATAAAATACAAAATAAATAGAACAGTTTTTCCATCGTGTATAACGAATAATTGCTACCGGTGTGAAAATTATGGTCATTTCTACGTTCCGGTCAACCTCGGCTTCACCATATGGCGTTACTCCACCAGATCGAATAGTTAGGGCCTAAGATGTGACCCCCAGAAACATAAAATACAATATAAATGCAACAGTTTTTCCATCATACAAAATTAATAATTGCAACCAGTATGAAAGCTAGGGTCATTTCTACTTTACGGGCAACCTAGGCTACACCCTAGGGCGTTGCTCTTACAGATTGAATAGTTAGGGCCTTAGAAGTTAATGCCCGAAGCATAAAATGCAATAAAAATACAACAGTTTTTCCATCGTATAAAAGGATTAAATGCAACCAGTTTGAAAGTGATGGTCATTTCTACGTTCCGGGCAACCTAGGCTTCACCCTAGGGCGTTGTTCCGCCAGATGGAGTAGTTAGGGCATAAGAAGTCAACCCCGACGCATAAAATGCAATAAAAATGCAACAGTTTTTCCATCGTATAAAAGGATTAATTGCAACCAGTTTGAAAGTGATGGTCATTTCTACGTTCCGGGCAACCTAGGCTTCACCCCAGGGCGTTGCTCCAACAGATTGAATAGTTAGGCCCTTAGAAGTCAATGCCCGAAGCATAAAATGCAATAACAATACAACAGTTTTTCCATCGTATAAAAGGATTAATTGCAACCAGTTTGAAAGTGATGGTCATTTCTACGTTCCGGGCAACCTACGCTCACTCTACGGCGTTGCTCCACCAGACAGAATAGTTAGAGCCTTAGAAGTCAACGCCAGAATCATAAAATACAATGAAGATGCAACAGCTTTTCCATCGTATTAAACGAATAATTTCAACCAGTGTGAATGTTATGGTCATTTCTACATTCCGAGCAACCTAGGCTTCACTCTAGGGCGTTGATCCAACAGATTGAATAGTTAGGGCCTTAGCAGCTAACGCCCGAGGCATAAAATACAATATAAATACAACAGTTTTTCCATCATATAACAGGAATAATTGCAACCAGTTTGAAAGTGATGGTCATTTCTACGTTCCGGCAACCTAGGCTTCACTCTATGGCGTTGCTCCACCAGATCGAATAGTTAGTGCCTTAGAAGTCAACGCCAGAAGCATAAAATACAATATAAATACAACCGTTTTTCCAACGTATAAAACGAATAATTGCAACCAGTATGAAAGTTATGGTCATTTCTACGTTCGGGGCAACCTAGGCTTCACTCTATGGCGTTCTTCCACTACATCGAATAGCAACGGCCTCAGAAGTCAACGCCTGAAGCATAAAATACAATAAAAATACAACAGTCTTTCCGTCCTATAACAGGAATAATTGCAACCCGTGTGAAAGTGATGGTCATTTGGACGTTCCAGGCAACCTAATCTTCACTCTAGCGCGTTGTTCCACCAGATCGAATTGTTAGGGCCTAAGAAGTCAACGCCAGAAGCATTAGATACAATATAAAGGTAACAGTTTTTCCATCGTATAGAACGAATAATAGCAACCAGTGTGAAAGTTATGGTCACTTCTACGTTCCGGGCAACCTAGGCTTCACTCTAGGGCGTTGCTCCACCAGATCAAACAGTTAGGGCATTAGCAGTCAACGACCGAAGCATAAAATACAAAATAAATAGAACAGTTTTTCCATTGTATAAAACGAATAATAGCAACCAGTGTGAAAGTTATGGTCATTTCTACGTTCGGGCAACCTGGGCTTCACTCTAGGGCGTGGCTCCACCAGATCAAACAGCTAGCGCCTTAGAAGTCAACGCCCGAATAATAAAATACAATATAAATATAACAGTTTTTCCATCGTATAGAACGAATAATAGCAACCAGTGTGAAAGTTAACGTCATTTCTACTTTCCGGTCAACCTCGGCTTCACCATATGGCGTTACTCCACCAGATCGAATAGTTAGGGCCTAAGATGTGAACCCCAGAAGCATAAAATACAATATAAATGCAACAGTTTTTCCATCATACAAAATTAATAATTGCAACCAGTATGAAAGCTAGGGTCATTTCTACTTTACGGGCAACCTAGGCTACACCCTAGGGCGTTGCTCTTACAGATTGAATAGTTAGGGCCTTAGAAGTTAATGCCCGAAGCATAAAATGCAATAAAAATACAACAGTTTTTCCATCGTATAAAAGGATTAAATGCAACCAGTTTGAAAGTGATGGTCATTTCTACTTTCCGGGCAACCTAGGCTTCACCCTTGCGCGTTGCTCCGACAGATTGAATAGTTAGGGCCTTAGAAGTCAACGCCGGAAGCATAAAATGCAGTAAAAATACAACAGTCTTTCCGTCCTATAACAGGAATAATTGCAACCCGTGTGAAAGTGATGGTCATTTGGACGTACCAGGCAACCTAATCTTCACTCTAGGGCGTTGTTCCACCAGATCCAATTGTTAGGGCCTAAGAAGTCAACGCCAGAAGCATAAGATACAATATAAAGGTAACAGTTTTTCCATCGTATAGAACGAATAATAGCAACCAGTGTGAAAGTTATGGTCACTTCTACGTTCCGGGCAACCTAGGCTTCACTCTAGGGCGTTGCTCCACCAGATCAAACAGTTAGGGCCTTAGCAGTCAACGACCGAAGCATAAAATACAAAATAAATGGAACAGTTTTTCCATTGTATAAAACGAATAATAGCAACCAGTGTGAAAGTTATGGTCATTTCTACGTTCGGGCAACCTGGGGTTCACTCTAGGGCGTTGCTCCACCAGATCAAACAGCTAGGGCCTTAGAAGTCAACGCCCGAAGCATAAAATACAATATAAATATAACAGTTTTTCCATCGTATAGAACGAATAATAGCAACCAGTGTGAAAGTTAACGTCATTTCTACTTTCCGGGCAACCTAGGCTTCACCCTAGGGCGTTGCTCCAACAGATTGAATAGTTAGGGCCTTAGAAGTCAACGCCCGATGCATAAAATACAAAATAAATAGAACAGTTTTTCCATCGTGTATAACGAATAATTGCTACCGGTGTGAAAATTATGGTCATTTCTACGTTCCGGTCAACCTCGGCTTCACCATATGGCGTTACTCCACCAGATCGAATAGTTAGGGCCTAAGATGTGACCCCCAGAAACATAAAATACAATATAAATGCAACAGTTTTTCCATCATACAAAATTAATAATTGCAACCAGTATGAAAGCTAGGGTCATTTCTACTTTACGGGCAACCTAGGCTACACCCTAGGGCGTTGCTCTTACAGATTGAATAGTTAGGGCCTTAGAAGTTAATGCCCGAAGCATAAAATGCAATAAAAATACAACAGTTTTTCCATCGTATAAAAGGATTAAATGCAACCAGTTTGAAAGTGATGGTCATTTCTACGTTCCGGGCAACCTAGGCTTCACCCTAGGGCGTTGTTCCGCCAGATGGAGTAGTTAGGGCATAAGAAGTCAACCCCGACGCATAAAATGCAATAAAAATGCAACAGTTTTTCCATCGTATAAAAGGATTAATTGCAACCAGTTTGAAAGTGATGGTCATTTCTACGTTCCGGGCAACCTAGGCTTCACCCCAGGGCGTTGCTCCAACAGATTGAATAGTTAGGCCCTTAGAAGTCAATGCCCGAAGCATAAAATGCAATAACAATACAACAGTTTTTCCATCGTATAAAAGGATTAATTGCAACCAGTTTGAAAGTGATGGTCATTTCTACGTTCCGGGCAACCTACGCTCACTCTACGGCGTTGCTCCACCAGACAGAATAGTTAGAGCCTTAGAAGTCAACGCCAGAATCATAAAATACA
Organism: Calliopsis andreniformis; assembly: GCF_051401765.1. Taxonomy (NCBI): domain Eukaryota; kingdom Metazoa; phylum Arthropoda; class Insecta; order Hymenoptera; family Andrenidae; genus Calliopsis; species Calliopsis andreniformis. The sequence goes on along the minus strand of NW_027480472.1, from coordinate 698,858 downwards.
ATGAAGATGCAACAGCTTTTCCATCGTATTAAACGAATAATTTCAACCAGTGTGAATGTTATGGTCATTTCTACATTCCGAGCAACCTAGGCTTCACTCTAGGGCGTTGATCCAACAGATTGAATAGTTAGGGCCTTAGCAGCTAACGCCCGAGGCATAAAATACAATATAAATACAACAGTTTTTCCATCATATAACAGGAATAATTGCAACCAGTTTGAAAGTGATGGTCATTTCTACGTTCCGGCAACCTAGGCTTCACTCTATGGCGTTGCTCCACCAGATCGAATAGTTAGTGCCTTAGAAGTCAACGCCAGAAGCATAAAATACAATATAAATACAACCGTTTTTCCAACGTATAAAACGAATAATTGCAACCAGTATGAAAGTTATGGTCATTTCTACGTTCGGGGCAACCTAGGCTTCACTCTATGGCGTTCTTCCACTACATCGAATAGCAACGGCCTCAGAAGTCAACGCCTGAAGCATAAAATACAATAAAAATACAACAGTCTTTCCGTCCTATAACAGGAATAATTGCAACCCGTGTGAAAGTGATGGTCATTTGGACGTTCCAGGCAACCTAATCTTCACTCTAGCGCGTTGTTCCACCAGATCGAATTGTTAGGGCCTAAGAAGTCAACGCCAGAAGCATTAGATACAATATAAAGGTAACAGTTTTTCCATCGTATAGAACGAATAATAGCAACCAGTGTGAAAGTTATGGTCACTTCTACGTTCCGGGCAACCTAGGCTTCACTCTAGGGCGTTGCTCCACCAGATCAAACAGTTAGGGCCTTAGCAGTCAACGACCGAAGCATAAAATACAAAATAAATAGAACAGTTTTTCCATTGTATAAAACGAATAATAGCAACCAGTGTGAAAGTTATGGTCATTTCTACGTTCGGGCAACCTGGGCTTCACTCTAGGGCGTGGCTCCACCAGATCAAACAGCTAGCGCCTTAGAAGTCAACGCCCGAATAATAAAATACAATATAAATATAACAGTTTTTCCATCGTATAGAACGAATAATAGCAACCAGTGTGAAAGTTAACGTCATTTCTACTTTCCGGTCAACCTCGGCTTCACCATATGGCGTTACTCCACCAGATCGAAAAGTTAGGGCCTAAGATGTGAACCCCAGAAGCATAAAATACAATATAAATGCAACAGTTTTTCCATCATACAAAACGAATAATTGCAACCAGTATGAAAGCTAGGGTCATTTCTACTTTACGGGCAACCTAGGCTACACCCTAGGGCGTTGCTCTTACAGATTGAATAGTTAGGGCCTTAGAAGTTAATGTCCGAAGCATAAAATGCAATAACAATACAACAGTTTTTCCATCGTATAAAAGGATTAGTTGCAACCAGTTTGAAAGTGATGGTCATTTCTACGTTCCGGGTAACCTAGCCTTCACTCTAGGGCGTTGCTCCACCAGATCGAATAGCTAGGGCCGTAGAAGTCAACGCCCGAAGCATAAAATACAATAAATATACAAGAGTTTTTCCATCGTATATCAGGAATAATTGCAACCAGTGTGAAAGTGATGGTCATTTCTACGTTCCGGGCAACGTAGGCTTCACTCTAGGGCGTTGTTCCAACAGATCGAACACTTAGGGCCTAAGAAGGCACCGCCAGAAGCATAAAATACAATATAAATATAACAGTTTTTCCATCGCATAGAACGAATAATAGCAGCCAGTGTGAAAGTTATGGTCATTTCTACGTTCCGGGCAACCTAGGCTTCACCCTAGGGCGTTGCTCCAACAGATCGAATAGATAGTGCCTCAGAAGTCAACGACCGAAGCATAAAATACAAAATAAATAGAACAGTTTTTCCATTGTATAAAACGAATAATAGCAACCAGTGTGAAAGTTATGGTCATTTCTACGTTCGGGCAACCTGGGCTTCACTCTAGGGCGTTGCTCCACCAGATCAAACAGCTGGGGCCTTAGAAGTCAACGCCCGAAGCATAAAATACAATATAAATATAACAGTTTTTCCATCGTATAGAACGAATAATAGCAACCAGTGTGAAAGTTAACGTCATTTCTACTTTCCGGGCAACCTAGGCTTCACCCTAGGGCGTTGCTCCACCAGATCGAATAGTTAGGGCCTAAGATGTGAACCCCAGAAGCATAAAATACAATATAAATACAACAGTTTTTCCATCATACAAAACGAATAATTGCAACCAGTATGAAAGCTAGGGTCATTTCTACTTTACGGGCAACCTAGGCTACACCCTAGGGCGTTGCTCTTACAGATTGAATAGTTAGGGCCTTAGAAGTTAATGCCCGAAGCATAAAATGCAATAAAAATACAACAGTTTTTCCATCGTATAAAAGGATTAAATGCAACCAGTTTGAAAGTGATGGTCATTTCTACTTTCCGGGCAACCTAGGCTTCACCCTTGCGCGTTGCTCCGACAGATTGAATAGTTAGGGCCTTAGAAGTCAACGCCGGAAGCATAAAATGCAGTAAAAATACAACAGTCTTTCCGTCCTATAACAGGAATAATTGCAACCCGTGTGAAAGTGATGGTCATTTGGACGTACCAGGCAACCTAATCTTCACTCTAGGGCGTTGTTCCACCAGATCCAATTGTTAGGGCCTAAGAAGTCAACGCCAGAAGCATAAGATACAATATAAAGGTAACAGTTTTTCCATCGTATAGAACGAATAATAGCAACCAGTGTGAAAGTTATGGTCACTTCTACGTTCCGGGCAACCTAGGCTTCACTCTAGGGCGTTGCTCCACCAGATCAAACAGTTAGGGCCTTAGCAGTCAACGACCGAAGCATAAAATACAAAATAAATGGAACAGTTTTTCCATTGTATAAAACGAATAATAGCAACCAGTGTGAAAGTTATGGTCATTTCTACGTTCGGGCAACCTGGGGTTCACTCTAGGGCGTTGCTCCACCAGATCAAACAGCTAGGGCCTTAGAAGTCAACGCCCGAAGCATAAAATACAATATAAATATAACAGTTTTTCCATCGTATAGAACGAATAATAGCAACCAGTGTGAAAGTTAACGTCATTTCTACTTTCCGGGCAACCTAGGCTTCACCCTAGGGCGTTGCTCCAACAGATTGAATAGTTAGGGCCTTAGAAGTCAACGCCCGATGCATAAAATACAAAATAAATAGAACAGTTTTTCCATCGTGTATAACGAATAATTGCTACCGGTGTGAAAATTATGGTCATTTCTACGTTCCGGTCAACCTCGGCTTCACCATATGGCGTTACTCCACCAGATCGAATAGTTAGGGCCTAAGATGTGACCCCCAGAAACATAAAATACAATATAAATGCAACAGTTTTTCCATCATACAAAATTAATAATTGCAACCAGTATGAAAGCTAGGGTCATTTCTACTTTACGGGCAACCTAGGCTACACCCTAGGGCGTTGCTCTTACAGATTGAATAGTTAGGGCCTTAGAAGTTAATGCCCGAAGCATAAAATGCAATAAAAATACAACAGTTTTTCCATCGTATAAAAGGATTAAATGCAACCAGTTTGAAAGTGATGGTCATTTCTACGTTCCGGGCAACCTAGGCTTCACCCTAGGGCGTTGTTCCGCCAGATGGAGTAGTTAGGGCATAAGAAGTCAACCCCGACGCATAAAATGCAATAAAAATGCAACAGTTTTTCCATCGTATAAAAGGATTAATTGCAACCAGTTTGAAAGTGATGGTCATTTCTACGTTCCGGGCAACCTAGGCTTCACCCCAGGGCGTTGCTCCAACAGATTGAATAGTTAGGCCCTTAGAAGTCAATGCCCGAAGCATAAAATGCAATAACAATACAACAGTTTTTCCATCGTATAAAAGGATTAATTGCAACCAGTTTGAAAGTGATGGTCATTTCTACGTTCCGGGCAACCTACGCTCACTCTACGGCGTTGCTCCACCAGACAGAATAGTTAGAGCCTTAGAAGTCAACGCCAGAATCATAAAATACAATGAAGATGCAACAGCTTTTCCATCGTATTAAACGAATAATTTCAACCAGTGTGAATGTTATGGTCATTTCTACATTCCGAGCAACCTAGGCTTCACTCTAGGGCGTTGATCCAACAGATTGAATAGTTAGGGCCTTAGCAGCTAACGCCCGAGGCATAAAATACAATATAAATACAACAGTTTTTCCATCATATAACAGGAATAATTGCAACCAGTTTGAAAGTGATGGTCATTTCTACGTTCCGGCAACCTAGGCTTCACTCTATGGCGTTGCTCCACCAGATCGAATAGTTAGTGCCTTAGAAGTCAACGCCAGAAGCATAAAATACAATATAAATACAACCGTTTTTCCAACGTATAAAACGAATAATTGCAACCAGTATGAAAGTTATGGTCATTTCTACGTTCGGGGCAACCTAGGCTTCACTCTATGGCGTTCTTCCACTACATCGAATAGCAACGGCCTCAGAAGTCAACGCCTGAAGCATAAAATACAATAAAAATACAACAGTCTTTCCGTCCTATAACAGGAATAATTGCAACCCGTGTGAAAGTGATGGTCATTTGGACGTTCCAGGCAACCTAATCTTCACTCTAGCGCGTTGTTCCACCAGATCGAATTGTTAGGGCCTAAGAAGTCAACGCCAGAAGCATTAGATACAATATAAAGGTAACAGTTTTTCCATCGTATAGAACGAATAATAGCAACCAGTGTGAAAGTTATGGTCACTTCTACGTTCCGGGCAACCTAGGCTTCACTCTAGGGCGTTGCTCCACCAGATCAAACAGTTAGGGCCTTAGCAGTCAACGACCGAAGCATAAAATACAAAATAAATAGAACAGTTTTTCCATTGTATAAAACGAATAATAGCAACCAGTGTGAAAGTTATGGTCATTTCTACGTTCGGGCAACCTGGGCTTCACTCTAGGGCGTGGCTCCACCAGATCAAACAGCTAGCGCCTTAGAAGTCAACGCCCGAATAATAAAATACAATATAAATATAACAGTTTTTCCATCGTATAGAACGAATAATAGCAACCAGTGTGAAAGTTAACGTCATTTCTACTTTCCGGTCAACCTCGGCTTCACCATATGGCGTTACTCCACCAGATCGAAAAGTTAGGGCCTAAGATGTGAACCCCAGAAGCATAAAATACAATATAAATGCAACAGTTTTTCCATCATACAAAACGAATAATTGCAACCAGTATGAAAGCTAGGGTCATTTCTACTTTACGGGCAACCTAGGCTACACCCTAGGGCGTTGCTCTTACAGATTGAATAGTTAGGGCCTTAGAAGTTAATGTCCGAAGCATAAAATGCAATAACAATACAACAGTTTTTCCATCGTATAAAAGGATTAGTTGCAACCAGTTTGAAAGTGATGGTCATTTCTACGTTCCGGGTAACCTAGCCTTCACTCTAGGGCGTTGCTCCACCAGATCGAATAGCTAGGGCCGTAGAAGTCAACGCCCGAAGCATAAAATACAATAAATATACAAGAGTTTTTCCATCGTATATCAGGAATAATTGCAACCAGTGTGAAAGTGATGGTCATTTCTACGTTCCGGGCAACGTAGGCTTCACTCTAGGGCGTTGTTCCAACAGATCGAACACTTAGGGCCTAAGAAGGCACCGCCAGAAGCATAAAATACAATATAAATATAACAGTTTTTCCATCGCATAGAACGAATAATAGCAGCCAGTGTGAAAGTTATGGTCATTTCTACGTTCCGGGCAACCTAGGCTTCACCCTAGGGCGTTGCTCCAACAGATCGAATAGATAGTGCCTCAGAAGTCAACGACCGAAGCATAAAATACAAAATAAATAGAACAGTTTTTCCATTGTATAAAACGAATAATAGCAACCAGTGTGAAAGTTATGGTCATTTCTACGTTCGGGCAACCTGGGCTTCACTCTAGGGCGTTGCTCCACCAGATCAAACAGCTGGGGCCTTAGAAGTCAACGCCCGAAGCATAAAATACAATATAAATATAACAGTTTTTCCATCGTATAGAACGAATAATAGCAACCAGTGTGAAAGTTAACGTCATTTCTACTTTCCGGGCAACCTAGGCTTCACCCTAGGGCGTTGCTCCACCAGATCGAATAGTTAGGGCCTAAGATGTGAACCCCAGAAGCATAAAATACAATATAAATACAACAGTTTTTCCATCATACAAAACGAATAATTGCAACCAGTATGAAAGCTAGGGTCATTTCTACTTTACGGGCAACCTAGGCTACACCCTAGGGCGTTGCTCTTACAGATTGAATAGTTAGGGCCTTAGAAGTTAATGCCCGAAGCATAAAATGCAATAAAAATACAACAGTTTTTCCATCGTATAAAACGATTAATTGCAACCAGTTTGAAAGTGATGGTCATTTCTACGTTCCGGGCAACCTAGCCTTCACTCTAGGGCGTTGCTCCACCAGATCGAATAGCTAGGGCCGTAGAAGTCAACGCCCGAAGCATAAAATACAAAATAAATAGTACAGTTTTTCCATTGTATAAAACGTATAATTGCTACCGGTGTGAAAGTTATGGTCATTTCTACGTTCCGGGCAACGTAGGCTTCACTCTAGGGCGTTGTTCCAACAGATCGAACACTTAGGGCCTAAGAAGGCACCGCCAGAAGCATAAAATACAATATAAATATAACAGTTTTTCCATCGTAGAAAACGAATAATAGCAATCAGTGTGAAAGTTATGGTCATTTCTAAGTTCCGGGCAACCTAGGCTTCTCCCTAGGGCGTCGCTCCAACAGATTGAATAGTTAGGGCCTGAGAAGTCAACGCCCGACGCATAAAATGCAATAAAAATGCAACAGTTTATCCATCGTATAAAAGGATTAATTGCAATCAGTTTGAAAGTGATGGTCATTTCTACGTTCCGGGCAACCTAGGCTTCACCCTAGGGCGTTGTTCCGCCAGATGGAGTAGTTAGGGCATAAGAAGTCAACCACCGACGCATAAAATGCAATAAAAATGCTACAGTTTATCCATCGTATAAAAGGATTAATTGCAACCAGTTTGAAAGTGATGGTCATTTCTACGTTCCGGGCAACCTAGGCTTCACCCTAGGGCGTTGTTCCACCAGATGGAATAGTTCGGGCATAAGAAGTCAACGCCAGAAGCATAAAATACGCTATAAAGACAACAGCTTTTCCATCGTATAAAACGTATAATAGAAACCAGTGTGAAAGTTATGGGCATTTCTACGTTCCGGGCAACCTAGGCTACACTCTACGGCGTTGTTCCACCAGATCGAATAGTTAGGGCCTAAGAAGTCAGGGCCAGAAGCATAAAATAGAATATAAATATAACAGGTTTTCCATCGTATAAAACGAATAATAGCAGCCAGTGTGAAAGTTATGGTCATTTCTACGTTCCGGGCAACCTAGGCTTCACCCTAGGGCGTTGCTCCAACAGATCGAATAGTTAGTGCCTTAGAAGTCAACGGCCGAAGCATAAAATACAAAATAAATAGAACTGTTTTTCCATCGTATAAAACGAATAATTGCTACCGGTGTGAAAGTTATTTCTATTTCTACGTTCCGGGCCACCTAGGCTTCACCCTAGGGCGTTGTTCCACCAGATGGAATAGTTAGGGCATAAGAAGTCAGCGCCAGAAGCATAAAATACAATATAAATATAACAGTTTTTCCATCGCATAGAACGAATAATAGCAGCCAGTGTGAAAGTTATGGTCATTTCTACGTTCCGGGCAACCTAGGCTTCACCCTAGGGCGTTGCTCCAACAGATCGAATAGATAGTGCCTCAGAAGTCAACGACCGAAGCATAAAATACAAAATAAATAGAACAGTTTTTCCATTGTATAAAACGAATAATAGCAACCAGTGTGAAAGTTATGGTCATTTCTACGTTCGGGCAACCTGGGCTTCACTCTAGGGCGTTGCTCCACCAGATCAAACAGCTGGGGCCTTAGAAGTCAACGCCCGAAGCATAAAATACAATATAAATATAACAGTTTTTCCATCGTATAGAACGAAAAATAGCAACCAGTGTGAAAGTTAACGTCATTTCTACTTTCCGGGCAACCTAGGCTTCACCCTAGGGCGTTGCTCCACCAGATCGAATAGTTAGGGCCTAAGATGTGAACCCCAGAAGCATAAAATACAATATAAATACAACAGTTTTTCCATCATACAAAACGAATAATTGCAACCAGTATGAAAGCTAGGGTCATTTCTACTTTACGGGCAACCTAGGCTACACCCTAGGGCGTTGCTCTTACAGATTGAATAGTTAGGGCCTTAGAAGTTAATGCCCGAAGCATAAAATACAAAATAAATAGAACAGTTTTTCCATCGTGTATAACGAATAATTGCTACCGGTGTGAAAATTATGGTCATTTCTACGTTCCGGTCAACCTCGGCTTCACCATATGGCGTTACTCCACCAGATCGAATAGTTAGGGCCTAAGATGTGACCCCCAGAAACATAAAATACAATATAAATGCAACAGTTTTTCCATCATACAAAATTAATAATTGCAACCAGTATGAAAGCTAGGGTCATTTCTACTTTACGGGCAACCTAGGCTACACCCTAGGGCGTTGCTCTTACAGATTGAATAGTTAGGGCCTTAGAAGTTAATGCCCGAAGCATAAAATGCAATAAAAATACAACAGTTTTTCCATCGTATAAAAGGATTAAATGCAACCAGTTTGAAAGTGATGGTCATTTCTACGTTCCGGGCAACCTAGGCTTCACCCTAGGGCGTTGTTCCGCCAGATGGAGTAGTTAGGGCATAAGAAGTCAACCCCGACGCATAAAATGCAATAAAAATGCAACAGTTTTTCCATCGTATAAAAGGATTAATTGCAACCAGTTTGAAAGTGATGGTCATTTCTACGTTCCGGGCAACCTAGGCTTCACCCCAGGGCGTTGCTCCAACAGATTGAATAGTTAGGCCCTTAGAAGTCAATGCCCGAAGCATAAAATGCAATAACAATACAACAGTTTTTCCATCGTATAAAAGGATTAATTGCAACCAGTTTGAAAGTGATGGTCATTTCTACGTTCCGGGCAACCTACGCTCACTCTACGGCGTTGCTCCACCAGACAGAATAGTTAGAGCCTTAGAAGTCAACGCCAGAATCATAAAATACAATGAAGATGCAACAGCTTTTCCATCGTATTAAACGAATAATTTCAACCAGTGTGAATGTTATGGTCATTTCTACATTCCGAGCAACCTAGGCTTCACTCTAGGGCGTTGATCCAACAGATTGAATAGTTAGGGCCTTAGCAGCTAACGCCCGAGGCATAAAATACAATATAAATACAACAGTTTTTCCATCATATAACAGGAATAATTGCAACCAGTTTGAAAGTGATGGTCATTTCTACGTTCCGGCAACCTAGGCTTCACTCTATGGCGTTGCTCCACCAGATCGAATAGTTAGTGCCTTAGAAGTCAACGCCAGAAGCATAAAATACAATATAAATACAACCGTTTTTCCAACGTATAAAACGAATAATTGCAACCAGTATGAAAGTTATGGTCATTTCTACGTTCGGGGCAACCTAGGCTTCACTCTATGGCGTTCTTCCACTACATCGAATAGCAACGGCCTCAGAAGTCAACGCCTGAAGCATAAAATACAATAAAAATACAACAGTCTTTCCGTCCTATAACAGGAATAATTGCAACCCGTGTGAAAGTGATGGTCATTTGGACGTTCCAGGCAACCTAATCTTCACTCTAGCGCGTTGTTCCACCAGATCGAATTGTTAGGGCCTAAGAAGTCAACGCCAGAAGCATTAGATACAATATAAAGGTAACAGTTTTTCCATCGTATAGAACGAATAATAGCAACCAGTGTGAAAGTTATGGTCACTTCTACGTTCCGGGCAACCTAGGCTTCACTCTAGGGCGTTGCTCCACCAGATCAAACAGTTAGGGCCTTAGCAGTCAACGACCGAAGCATAAAATACAAAATAAATAGAACAGTTTTTCCATTGTATAAAACGAATAATAGCAACCAGTGTGAAAGTTATGGTCATTTCTACGTTCGGGCAACCTGGGCTTCACTCTAGGGCGTGGCTCCACCAGATCAAACAGCTAGCGCCTTAGAAGTCAACGCCCGAATAATAAAATACAATATAAATATAACAGTTTTTCCATCGTATAGAACGAATAATAGCAACCAGTGTGAAAGTTAACGTCATTTCTACTTTCCGGTCAACCTCGGCTTCACCATATGGCGTTACTCCACCAGATCGAAAAGTTAGGGCCTAAGATGTGAACCCCAGAAGCATAAAATACAATATAAATGCAACAGTTTTTCCATCATACAAAACGAATAATTGCAACCAGTATGAAAGCTAGGGTCATTTCTACTTTACGGGCAACCTAGGCTACACCCTAGGGCGTTGCTCTTACAGATTGAATAGTTAGGGCCTTAGAAGTTAATGTCCGAAGCATAAAATGCAATAACAATACAACAGTTTTTCCATCGTATAAAAGGATTAGTTGCAACCAGTTTGAAAGTGATGGTCATTTCTACGTTCCGGGTAACCTAGCCTTCACTCTAGGGCGTTGCTCCACCAGATCGAATAGCTAGGGCCGTAGAAGTCAACGCCCGAAGCATAAAATACAATAAATATACAAGAGTTTTTCCATCGTATATCAGGAATAATTGCAACCAGTGTGAAAGTGATGGTCATTTCTACGTTCCGGGCAACGTAGGCTTCACTCTAGGGCGTTGTTCCAACAGATCGAACACTTAGGGCCTAAGAAGGCACCGCCAGAAGCATAAAATACAATATAAATATAACAGTTTTTCCATCGCATAGAACGAATAATAGCAGCCAGTGTGAAAGTTATGGTCATTTCTACGTTCCGGGCAACCTAGGCTTCACCCTAGGGCGTTGCTCCAACAGATCGAATAGATAGTGCCTCAGAAGTCAACGACCGAAGCATAAAATACAAAATAAATAGAACAGTTTTTCCATTGTATAAAACGAATAATAGCAACCAGTGTGAAAGTTATGGTCATTTCTACGTTCGGGCAACCTGGGCTTCACTCTAGGGCGTTGCTCCACCAGATCAAACAGCTGGGGCCTTAGAAGTCAACGCCCGAAGCATAAAATACAATATAAATATAACAGTTTTTCCATCGTATAGAACGAATAATAGCAACCAGTGTGAAAGTTAACGTCATTTCTACTTTCCGGGCAACCTAGGCTTCACCCTAGGGCGTTGCTCCACCAGATCGAATAGTTAGGGCCTAAGATGTGAACCCCAGAAGCATAAAATACAATATAAATACAACAGTTTTTCCATCATACAAAACGAATAATTGCAACCAGTATGAAAGCTAGGGTCATTTCTACTTTACGGGCAACCTAGGCTACACCCTAGGGCGTTGCTCTTACAGATTGAATAGTTAGGGCCTTAGAAGTTAATGCCCGAAGCATAAAATGCAATAAAAATACAACAGTTTTTCCATCGTATAAAACGATTAATTGCAACCAGTTTGAAAGTGATGGTCATTTCTACGTTCCGGGCAACCTAGCCTTCACTCTAGGGCGTTGCTCCACCAGATCGAATAGCTAGGGCCGTAGAAGTCAACGCCCGAAGCATAAAATACAAAATAAATAGTACAGTTTTTCCATTGTATAAAACGTATAATTGCTACCGGTGTGAAAGTTATGGTCATTTCTACGTTCCGGGCAACGTAGGCTTCACTCTAGGGCGTTGTTCCAACAGATCGAACACTTAGGGCCTAAGAAGGCACCGCCAGAAGCATAAAATACAATATAAATATAACAGTTTTTCCATCGTAGAAAACGAATAATAGCAATCAGTGTGAAAGTTATGGTCATTTCTAAGTTCCGGGCAACCTAGGCTTCTCCCTAGGGCGTCGCTCCAACAGATTGAATAGTTAGGGCCTGAGAAGTCAACGCCCGACGCATAAAATGCAATAAAAATGCAACAGTTTATCCATCGTATAAAAGGATTAATTGCAATCAGTTTGAAAGTGATGGTCATTTCTACGTTCCGGGCAACCTAGGCTTCACCCTAGGGCGTTGTTCCGCCAGATGGAGTAGTTAGGGCATAAGAAGTCAACCACCGACGCATAAAATGCAATAAAAATGCAACAGTTTATCCATCGTATAAAAGGATTAATTGCAACCAGTTTGAAAGTGATGGTCATTTCTACGTTCCGGGCAACCTAGGCTTCACCCTAGGGCGTTGTTCCACCAGATGGAATAGTTCGGGCATAAGAAGTCAACGCCAGAAGCATAAAATACGCTATAAAGACAACAGCTTTTCCATCGTATAAAACGTATAATAGAAACCAGTGTGAAAGTTATGGGCATTTCTACGTTCCGGGCAACCTAGGCTACACTCTACGGCGTTGTTCCACCAGATCGAATAGTTAGGGCCTAAGAAGTCAGGGCCAGAAGCATAAAATAGAATATAAATATAACAGGTTTTCCATCGTATAAAACGAATAATAGCAGCCAGTGTGAAAGTTATGGTCATTTCTACGTTCCGGGCAACCTAGGCTTCACCCTAGGGCGTTGCTCCAACAGATCGAATAGTTAGTGCCTTAGAAGTCAACAGCCGAAGCATAAAATACAAAATAAATAGAACTGTTTTTCCATCGTATAAAACGAATAATTGCTACCGGTGTGAAAGTTATTTCTATTTCTACGTTCCGGGCCACCTAGGCTTCACCCTAGGGCGTTGTTCCACCAGATGGAATAGTTAGGGCATAAGAAGTCAGCGCCAGAAGCATAAAATACAATATAAATATAACAGTTTTTCCATCGCATAGAACGAATAATAGCAACCAGTGTGAAAGTTATGGTCATTTCTACGTTCCGGGCAACCTAGGCTTCACCCTAGGGCGTTGCTCCAACAGATCGAATAGATAGTGCCTCAGAAGTCAACGACCGAAGCATAAAATACAAAATAAATAGAACAGTTTTTCCATTGTATAAAACGAATAATAGCAACCAGTGTGAAAGTTATGGTCATTTCTACGTTCGGGCAACCTGGGCTTCACTCTAGGGCGTTGCTCCACCAGATCAAACAGCTGGGGCCTTAGAAGTCAACGCCCGAAGCATAAAATACAATATAAATATAACAGTTTTTCCATCGTATAGAACGAAAAATAGCAACCAGTGTGAAAGTTAACGTCATTTCTACTTTCCGGGCAACCTAGGCTTCACCCTAGGGCGTTGCTCCACCAGATCGAATAGTTAGGGCCTAAGATGTGAACCCCAGAAGCATAAAATACAATATAAATACAACAGTTTTTCCATCATACAAAACGAATAATTGCAACCAGTATGAAAGCTAGGGTCATTTCTACTTTACGGGCAACCTAGGCTACACCCTAGGGCGTTGCTCTTACAGATTGAATAGTTAGGGCCTTAGAAGTTAATGCCCGAAGCATAAAATGCAATAAAAATACAACAGTTTTTCCATCATACAAAATTAATAATTGCAACCAGTATGAAAGCTAGGGTCATTTCTACTTTACGGGCAACCTAGGCTACACCCTAGGGCGTTGCTCTTACAGATTGAATAGTTAGGGCCTTAGAAGTTAATGCCCGAAGCATAAAATGCAATAAAAATACAACAGTTTTTCCATCGTATAAAAGGATTAAATGCAACCAGTTTGAAAGTGATGGTCATTTCTACTTTCCGGGCAACCTAGGCTTCACCCTTGCGCGTTGCTCCGACAGATTGAATAGTTAGGGCCTTAGAAGTCAACGCCGGAAGCATAAAATGCAGTAAAAATACAACAGTCTTTCCGTCCTATAACAGGAATAATTGCAACCCGTGTGAAAGTGATGGTCATTTGGACGTACCAGGCAACCTAATCTTCACTCTAGGGCGTTGTTCCACCAGATCCAATTGTTAGGGCCTAAGAAGTCAACGCCAGAAGCATAAGATACAATATAAAGGTAACAGTTTTTCCATCGTATAGAACGAATAATAGCAACCAGTGTGAAAGTTATGGTCACTTCTACGTTCCGGGCAACCTAGGCTTCACTCTAGGGCGTTGCTCCACCAGATCAAACAGTTAGGGCCTTAGCAGTCAACGACCGAAGCATAAAATACAAAATAAATGGAACAGTTTTTCCATTGTATAAAACGAATAATAGCAACCAGTGTGAAAGTTATGGTCATTTCTACGTTCGGGCAACCTGGGGTTCACTCTAGGGCGTTGCTCCACCAGATCAAACAGCTAGGGCCTTAGAAGTCAACGCCCGAAGCATAAAATACAATATAAATATAACAGTTTTTCCATCGTATAGAACGAATAATAGCAACCAGTGTGAAAGTTAACGTCATTTCTACTTTCCGGGCAACCTAGGCTTCACCCTAGGGCGTTGCTCCAACAGATTGAATAGTTAGGGCCTTAGAAGTCAACGCCCGATGCATAAAATACAAAATAAATAGAACAGTTTTTCCATCGTGTATAACGAATAATTGCTACCGGTGTGAAAATTATGGTCATTTCTACGTTCCGGTCAACCTCGGCTTCACCATATGGCGTTACTCCACCAGATCGAATAGTTAGGGCCTAAGATGTGACCCCCAGAAACATAAAATACAATATAAATGCAACAGTTTTTCCATCATACAAAATTAATAATTGCAACCAGTATGAAAGCTAGGGTCATTTCTACTTTACGGGCAACCTAGGCTACACCCTAGGGCGTTGCTCTTACAGATTGAATAGTTAGGGCCTTAGAAGTTAATGCCCGAAGCATAAAATGCAATAAAAATACAACAGTTTTTCCATCGTATAAAAGGATTAAATGCAACCAGTTTGAAAGTGATGGTCATTTCTACGTTCCGGGCAACCTAGGCTTCACCCTAGGGCGTTGTTCCGCCAGATGGAGTAGTTAGGGCATAAGAAGTCAACCCCGACGCATAAAATGCAATAAAAATGCAACAGTTTTTCCATCGTATAAAAGGATTAATTGCAACCAGTTTGAAAGTGATGGTCATTTCTACGTTCCGGGCAACCTAGGCTTCACCCCAGGGCGTTGCTCCAACAGATTGAATAGTTAGGCCCTTAGAAGTCAATGCCCGAAGCATAAAATGCAATAACAATACAACAGTTTTTCCATCGTATAAAAGGATTAATTGCAACCAGTTTGAAAGTGATGGTCATTTCTACGTTCCGGGCAACCTACGCTCACTCTACGGCGTTGCTCCACCAGACAGAATAGTTAGAGCCTTAGAAGTCAACGCCAGAATCATAAAATACAATGAAGATGCAACAGCTTTTCCATCGTATTAAACGAATAATTTCAACCAGTGTGAATGTTATGGTCATTTCTACATTCCGAGCAACCTAGGCTTCACTCTAGGGCGTTGATCCAACAGATTGAATAGTTAGGGCCTTAGCAGCTAACGCCCGAGGCATAAAATACAATATAAATACAACAGTTTTTCCATCATATAACAGGAATAATTGCAACCAGTTTGAAAGTGATGGTCATTTCTACGTTCCGGCAACCTAGGCTTCACTCTAGGGCGTTGCTCCACCAGATCGAATAGTTACTGCCTTAGAAGTCAACGCCAGAAGCATAAAATACAATATAAATACAACCGTTTTTCCAACGTATAAAACGAATAATTGCAACCAGTATGAAAGTTATGGTCATTTCTACGTTCGGGGCAACCTAGGCTTCACTCTATGGCGTTCTTCCACTACATCGAATAGCAACGGCCTCAGAAGTCAACGCCTGAAGCATAAAATACAATAAAAATACAACAGTCTTTCCGTCCTATAACAGGAATAATTGCAACCCGTGTGAAAGTGATGGTCATTTGGACGTTCCAGGCAACCTAATCTTCACTCTAGCGCGTTGTTCCACCAGATCGAATTGTTAGGGCCTAAGAAGTCAACGCCAGAAGCATTAGATACAATATAAAGGTAACAGTTTTTCCATCGTATAGAACGAATAATAGCAACCAGTGTGAAAGTTATGGTCACTTCTACGTTCCGGGCAACCTAGGCTTCACTCTAGGGCGTTGCTCCACCAGATCAAACAGTTAGGGCCTTAGCAGTCAACGACCGAAGCATAAAATACAAAATAAATAGAACAGTTTTTCCATTGTATAAAACGAATAATAGCAACCAGTGTGAAAGTTATGGTCATTTCTACGTTCGGGCAACCTGGGCTTCACTCTAGGGCGTGGCTCCACCAGATCAAACAGCTAGCGCCTTAGAAGTCAACGCCCGAATAATAAAATACAATATAAATATAACAGTTTTTCCATCGTATAGAACGAATAATAGCAACCAGTGTGAAAGTTAACGTCATTTCTACTTTCCGGTCAACCTCGGCTTCACCATATGGCGTTACTCCACCAGATCGAATAGTTAGGGCCTAAGATGTGAACCCCAGAAGCATAAAATACAATATAAATGCAACAGTTTTTCCATCATACAAAATTAATAATTGCAACCAGTATGAAAGCTAGGGTCATTTCTACTTTACGGGCAACCTAGGCT
The DNA here is from genome assembly GCF_051401765.1 of Calliopsis andreniformis. NCBI lineage: Eukaryota > Metazoa > Arthropoda > Insecta > Hymenoptera > Andrenidae > Calliopsis > Calliopsis andreniformis. Next base: position 682,352 of record NW_027480472.1, on the reverse strand, counting down.
ACACCCTAGGGCGTTGCTCTTACAGATTGAATAGTTAGGGCCTTAGAAGTTAATGCCCGAAGCATAAAATGCAATAAAAATACAACAGTTTTTCCATCGTATAAAAGGATTAAATGCAACCAGTTTGAAAGTGATGGTCATTTCTACTTTCCGGGCAACCTAGGCTTCACCCTTGCGCGTTGCTCCGACAGATTGAATAGTTAGGGCCTTAGAAGTCAACGCCGGAAGCATAAAATGCAGTAAAAATACAACAGTCTTTCCGTCCTATAACAGGAATAATTGCCACCCGTGTGAAAGTGATGGTCATTTGGACGTACCAGGCAACCTAATCTTCACTCTAGGGCGTTGTTCCACCAGATCCAATTGTTAGGGCCTAAGAAGTCAACGCCAGAAGCATAAGATACAATATAAAGGTAACAGTTTTTCCATCGTATAGAACGAATAATAGCAACCAGTGTGAAAGTTATGGTCACTTCTACGTTCCGGGCAACCTAGGCTTCACTCTAGGGCGTTGCTCCACCAGATCAAACAGTTAGGGCCTTAGCAGTCAACGACCGAAGCATAAAATACAAAATAAATGGAACAGTTTTTCCATTGTATAAAACGAATAATAGCAACCAGTGTGAAAGTTATGGTCATTTCTACGTTCGGGCAACCTGGGGTTCACTCTAGGGCGTTGCTCCACCAGATCAAACAGCTAGGGCCTTAGAAGTCAACGCCCGAAGCATAAAATACAATATAAATATAACAGTTTTTCCATCGTATAGAACGAATAATAGCAACCAGTGTGAAAGTTAACGTCATTTCTACTTTCCGGGCAACCTAGGCTTCACCCTAGGGCGTTGCTCCAACAGATTGAATAGTTAGGGCCTTAGAAGTCAACGCCCGATGCATAAAATACAAAATAAATAGAACAGTTTTTCCATCGTGTATAACGAATAATTGCTACCGGTGTGAAAATTATGGTCATTTCTACGTTCCGGTCAACCTCGGCTTCACCATATGGCGTTACTCCACCAGATCGAATAGTTAGGGCCTAAGATGTGACCCCCAGAAACATAAAATACAATATAAATGCAACAGCTTTTCCATCATACAAAATTAATAATTGCAACCAGTATGAAAGCTAGGGTCATTTCTACTTTACGGGCAACCTAGGCTACACCCTAGGGCGTTGCTCTTACAGATTGAATAGTTAGGGCCTTAGAAGTTAATGCCCGAAGCATAAAATGCAATAAAAATACAACAGTTTTTCCATCGTATAAAAGGATTAAATGCAACCAGTTTGAAAGTGATGGTCATTTCTACGTTCCGGGCAACCTAGGCTTCACCCTAGGGCGTTGTTCCGCCAGATGGAGTAGTTAGGGCATAAGAAGTCAACCCCGACGCATAAAATGCAATAAAAATGCAACAGTTTTTCCATCGTATAAAAGGATTAATTGCAACCAGTTTGAAAGTGATGGTCATTTCTACGTTCCGGGCAACCTAGGCTTCACCCCAGGGCGTTGCTCCAACAGATTGAATAGTTAGGCCCTTAGAAGTCAATGCCCGAAGCATAAAATGCAATAACAATACAACAGTTTTTCCATCGTATAAAAGGATTAATTGCAACCAGTTTGAAAGTGATGGTCATTTCTACGTTCCGGGCAACCTACGCTCACTCTACGGCGTTGCTCCACCAGACAGAATAGTTAGAGCCTTAGAAGTCAACGCCAGAATCATAAAATACAATGAAGATGCAACAGCTTTTCCATCGTATTAAACGAATAATTTCAACCAGTGTGAATGTTATGGTCATTTCTACATTCCGAGCAACCTAGGCTTCACTCTAGGGCGTTGATCCAACAGATTGAATAGTTAGGGCCTTAGCAGCTAACGCCCGAGGCATAAAATACAATATAAATACAACAGTTTTTCCATCATATAACAGGAATAATTGCAACCAGTTTGAAAGTGATGGTCATTTCTACGTTCCGGCAACCTAGGCTTCACTCTATGGCGTTGCTCCACCAGATCGAATAGTTAGTGCCTTAGAAGTCAACGCCAGAAGCATAAAATACAATATAAATACAACCGTTTTTCCAACGTATAAAACGAATAATTGCAACCAGTATGAAAGTTATGGTCATTTCTACGTTCGGGGCAACCTAGGCTTCACTCTATGGCGTTCTTCCACTACATCGAATAGCAACGGCCTCAGAAGTCAACGCCTGAAGCATAAAATACAATAAAAATACAACAGTCTTTCCGTCCTATAACAGGAATAATTGCAACCCGTGTGAAAGTGATGGTCATTTGGACGTTCCAGGCAACCTAATCTTCACTCTAGCGCGTTGTTCCACCAGATCGAATTGTTAGGGCCTAAGAAGTCAACGCCAGAAGCATTAGATACAATATAAAGGTAACAGTTTTTCCATCGTATAGAACGAATAATAGCAACCAGTGTGAAAGTTATGGTCACTTCTACGTTCCGGGCAACCTAGGCTTCACTCTAGGGCGTGGCTCCACCAGATCAAACAGCTAGCGCCTTAGAAGTCAACGCCCGAATAATAAAATACAATATAAATATAACAGTTTTTCCATCGTATAGAACGAATAATAGCAACCAGTGTGAAAGTTAACGTCATTTCTACTTTCCGGTCAACCTCGGCTTCACCATATGGCGTTACTCCACCAGATCGAAAAGTTAGGGCCTAAGATGTGAACCCCAGAAGCATAAAATACAATATAAATGCAACAGTTTTTCCATCATACAAAACGAATAATTGCAACCAGTATGAAAGCTAGGGTCATTTCTACTTTACGGGCAACCTAGGCTACACCCTAGGGCGTTGCTCTTACAGATTGAATAGTTAGGGCCTTAGAAGTTAATGTCCGAAGCATAAAATGCAATAACAATACAACAGTTTTTCCATCGTATAAAAGGATTAGTTGCAACCAGTTTGAAAGTGATGGTCATTTCTACGTTCCGGGTAACCTAGCCTTCACTCTAGGGCGTTGCTCCACCAGATCGAATAGCTAGGGCCGTAGAAGTCAACGCCCGAAGCATAAAATACAATAAATATACAAGAGTTTTTCCATCGTATATCAGGAATAATTGCAACCAGTGTGAAAGTGATGGTCATTTCTACGTTCCGGGCAACGTAGGCTTCACTCTAGGGCGTTGTTCCAACAGATCGAACACTTAGGGCCTAAGAAGGCACCGCCAGAAGCATAAAATACAATATAAATATAACAGTTTTTCCATCGCATAGAACGAATAATAGCAGCCAGTGTGAAAGTTATGGTCATTTCTACGTTCCGGGCAACCTAGGCTTCACCCTAGGGCGTTGCTCCAACAGATCGAATAGATAGTGCCTCAGAAGTCAACGACCGAAGCATACAATACAAAATAAATAGAACAGTTTTTCCATTGTATAAAACGAATAATAGCAACCAGTGTGAAAGTTATGGTCATTTCTACGTTCGGGCAACCTGGGCTTCACTCTAGGGCGTTGCTCCACCAGATCAAACAGCTGGGGCCTTAGAAGTCAACGCCCGAAGCATAAAATACAATATAAATATAACAGTTTTTCCATCGTATAGAACGAATAATAGCAACCAGTGTGAAAGTTAACGTCATTTCTACTTTCCGGGCAACCTAGGCTTCACCCTAGGGCGTTGCTCCACCAGATCGAATAGTTAGGGCCTAAGATGTGAACCCCAGAAGCATAAAATACAATATAAATACAACAGTTTTTCCATCATACAAAACGAATAATTGCAACCAGTATGAAAGCTAGGGTCATTTCTACTTTACGGGCAACCTAGGCTACACCCTAGGGCGTTGCTCTTACAGATTGAATAGTTAGGGCCTTAGAAGTTAATGCCCGAAGCATAAAATGCAATAAAAATACAACAGTTTTTCCATCGTATAAAACGATTAATTGCAACCAGTTTGAAAGTGATGGTCATTTCTACGTTCCGGGCAACCTAGCCTTCACTCTAGGGCGTTGCTCCACCAGATCGAATAGCTAGGGCCGTAGAAGTCAACGCCCGAAGCATAAAATACAAAATAAATAGTACAGTTTTTCCATTGTATAAAACGTATAATTGCTACCGGTGTGAAAGTTATGGTCATTTCTACGTTCCGGGCAACGTAGGCTTCACTCTAGGGCGTTGTTCCAACAGATCGAACACTTAGGGCCTAAGAAGGCACCGCCAGAAGCATAAAATACAATATAAATATAACAGTTTTTCCATCGTAGAAAACGAATAATAGCAATCAGTGTGAAAGTTATGGTCATTTCTAAGTTCCGGGCAACCTAGGCTTCTCCCTAGGGCGTCGCTCCAACAGATTGAATAGTTAGGGCCTGAGAAGTCAACGCCCGACGCATAAAATGCAATAAAAATGCAACAGTTTATCCATCGTATAAAAGGATTAATTGCAATCAGTTTGAAAGTGATGGTCATTTCTACGTTCCGGGCAACCTAGGCTTCACCCTAGGGCGTTGTTCCGCCAGATGGAGTAGTTAGGGCATAAGAAGTCAACCACCGACGCATAAAATGCAATAAAAATGCAACAGTTTATCCATCGTATAAAAGGATTAATTGCAACCAGTTTGAAAGTGATGGTCATTTCTACGTTCCGGGCAACCTAGGCTTCACCCTAGGGCGTTGTTCCACCAGATGGAATAGTTCGGGCATAAGAAGTCAACGCCAGAAGCATAAAATACGCTATAAAGACAACAGCTTTTCCATCGTATAAAACGTATAATAGAAACCAGTGTGAAAGTTATGGGCATTTCTACGTTCCGGGCAACCTAGGCTACACTCTACGGCGTTGTTCCACCAGATCGAATAGTTAGGGCCTAAGAAGTCAGGGCCAGAAGCATAAAATAGAATATAAATATAACAGGTTTTCCATCGTATAAAACGAATAATAGCAGCCAGTGTGAAAGTTATGGTCATTTCTACGTTCCGGGCAACCTAGGCTTCACCCTAGGGCGTTGCTCCAACAGATCGAATAGTTAGTGCCTTAGAAGTCAACGGCCGAAGCATAAAATACAAAATAAATAGAACTGTTTTTCCATCGTATAAAACGAATAATTGCTACCGGTGTGAAAGTTATTTCTATTTCTACGTTCCGGGCCACCTAGGCTTCACCCTAGGGCGTTGTTCCACCAGATGGAATAGTTAGGGCATAAGAAGTCAGCGCCAGAAGCATAAAATACAATATAAATATAACAGTTTTTCCATCGCATAGAACGAATAATAGCAGCCAGTGTGAAAGTTATGGTCATTTCTACGTTCCGGGCAACCTAGGCTTCACCCTAGGGCGTTGCTCCAACAGATCGAATAGATAGTGCCTCAGAAGTCAACGACCGAAGCATAAAATACAAAATAAATAGAACAGTTTTTCCATTGTATAAAACGAATAATAGCAACCAGTGTGAAAGTTATGGTCATTTCTACGTTCGGGCAACCTGGGCTTCACTCTAGGGCGTTGCTCCACCAGATCAAACAGCTGGGGCCTTAGAAGTCAACGCCCGAAGCATAAAATACAATATAAATATAACAGTTTTTCCATCGTATAGAACGAAAAATAGCAACCAGTGTGAAAGTTAACGTCATTTCTACTTTCCGGGCAACCTAGGCTTCACCCTAGGGCGTTGCTCCACCAGATCGAATAGTTAGGGCCTAAGATGTGAACCCCAGAAGCATAAAATACAATATAAATACAACAGTTTTTCCATCATACAAAACGAATAATTGCAACCAGTATGAAAGCTAGGGTCATTTCTACTTTACGGGCAACCTAGGCTACACCCTAGGGCGTTGCTCTTACAGATTGAATAGTTAGGGCCTTAGAAGTTAATGCCCGAAGCATAAAATGCAATAAAAATACAACAGTTTTTCCATCATACAAAATTAATAATTGCAACCAGTATGAAAGCTAGGGTCATTTCTACTTTACGGGCAACCTAGGCTACACCCTAGGGCGTTGCTCTTACAGATTGAATAGTTAGGGCCTTAGAAGTTAATGCCCGAAGCATAAAATGCAATAAAAATACAACAGTTTTTCCATCGTATAAAAGGATTAAATGCAACCAGTTTGAAAATGATGGTCATTTCTACTTTCCGGGCAACCTAGGCTTCACCCTTGCGCGTTGCTCCGACAGATTGAATAGTTAGGGCCTTAGAAGTCAACGCCGGAAGCATAAAATGCAGTAAAAATACAACAGTCTTTCCGTCCTATAACAGGAATAATTGCAACCCGTGTGAAAGTGATGGTCATTTGGACGTACCAGGCAACCTAATCTTCACTCTAGGGCGTTGTTCCACCAGATCCAATTGTTAGGGCCTAAGAAGTCAACGCCAGAAGCATAAGATACAATATAAAGGTAACAGTTTTTCCATCGTATAGAACGAATAATAGCAACCAGTGTGAAAGTTATGGTCACTTCTACGTTCCGGGCAACCTAGGCTTCACTCTAGGGCGTTGCTCCACCAGATCAAACAGTTAGGGCCTTAGCAGTCAACGACCGAAGCATAAAATACAAAATAAATGGAACAGTTTTTCCATTGTATAAAACGAATAATAGCAACCAGTGTGAAAGTTATGGTCATTTCTACGTTCGGGCAACCTGGGGTTCACTCTAGGGCGTTGCTCCACCAGATCAAACAGCTAGGGCCTTAGAAGTCAACGCCCGAAGCATAAAATACAATATAAATATAACAGTTTTTCCATCGTATAGAACGAATAATAGCAACCAGTGTGAAAGTTAACGTCATTTCTACTTTCCGGGCAACCTAGGCTTCACCCTAGGGCGTTGCTCCAACAGATTGAATAGTTAGGGCCTTAGAAGTCAACGCCCGATGCATAAAATACAAAATAAATAGAACAGTTTTTCCATCGTGTATAACGAATAATTGCTACCGGTGTGAAAATTATGGTCATTTCTACGTTCCGGTCAACCTCGGCTTCACCATATGGCGTTACTCCACCAGATCGAATAGTTAGGGCCTAAGATGTGACCCCCAGAAACATAAAATACAATATAAATGCAACAGTTTTTCCATCATACAAAATTAATAATTGCAACCAGTATGAAAGCTAGGGTCATTTCTACTTTACGGGCAACCTAGGCTACACCCTAGGGCGTTGCTCTTACAGATTGAATAGTTAGGGCCTTAGAAGTTAATGCCCGAAGCATAAAATGCAATAAAAATACAACAGTTTTTCCATCGTATAAAAGGATTAAATGCAACCAGTTTGAAAGTGATGGTCATTTCTACGTTCCGGGCAACCTAGGCTTCACCCTAGGGCGTTGTTCCGCCAGATGGAGTAGTTAGGGCATAAGAAGTCAACCCCGACGCATAAAATGCAATAAAAATGCAACAGTTTTTCCATCGTATAAAAGGATTAATTGCAACCAGTTTGAAAGTGATGGTCATTTCTACGTTCCGGGCAACCTAGGCTTCACCCCAGGGCGTTGCTCCAACAGATTGAATAGTTAGGCCCTTAGAAGTCAATGCCCGAAGCATAAAATGCAATAACAATACAACAGTTTTTCCATCGTATAAAAGGATTAATTGCAACCAGTTTGAAAGTGATGGTCATTTCTACGTTCCGGGCAACCTACGCTCACTCTACGGCGTTGCTCCACCAGACAGAATAGTTAGAGCCTTAGAAGTCAACGCCAGAATCATAAAATACAATGAAGATGCAACAGCTTTTCCATCGTATTAAACGAATAATTTCAACCAGTGTGAATGTTATGGTCATTTCTACATTCCGAGCAACCTAGGCTTCACTCTAGGGCGTTGATCCAACAGATTGAATAGTTAGGGCCTTAGCAGCTAACGCCCGAGGCATAAAATACAATATAAATACAACAGTTTTTCCATCATATAACAGGAATAATTGCAACCAGTTTGAAAGTGATGGTCATTTCTACGTTCCGGCAACCTAGGCTTCACTCTAGGGCGTTGCTCCACCAGATCGAATAGTTAGTGCCTTAGAAGTCAACGCCAGAAGCATAAAATACAATATAAATACAACCGTTTTTCCAACGTATAAAACGAATAATTGCAACCAGTATGAAAGTTATGGTCATTTCTACGTTCGGGGCAACCTAGGCTTCACTCTATGGCGTTCTTCCACTACATCGAATAGCAACGGCCTCAGAAGTCAACGCCTGAAGCATAAAATACAATAAAAATACAACAGTCTTTCCGTCCTATAACAGGAATAATTGCAACCCGTGTGAAAGTGATGGTCATTTGGACGTTCCAGGCAACCTAATCTTCACTCTAGCGCGTTGTTCCACCAGATCGAATTGTTAGGGCCTAAGAAGTCAACGCCAGAAGCATTAGATACAATATAAAGGTAACAGTTTTTCCATCGTATAGAACGAATAATAGCAACCAGTGTGAAAGTTATGGTCACTTCTACGTTCCGGGCAACCTAGGCTTCACTCTAGGGCGTTGCTCCACCAGATCAAACAGTTAGGGCCTTAGCAGTCAACGACCGAAGCATAAAATACAAAATAAATAGAACAGTTTTTCCATTGTATAAAACGAATAATAGCAACCAGTGTGAAAGTTATGGTCATTTCTACGTTCGGGCAACCTGGGCTTCACTCTAGGGCGTGGCTCCACCAGATCAAACAGCTAGCGCCTTAGAAGTCAACGCCCGAATAATAAAATACAATATAAATATAACAGTTTTTCCATCGTATAGAACGAATAATAGCAACCAGTGTGAAAGTTAACGTCATTTCTACTTTCCGGTCAACCTCGGCTTCACCATATGGCGTTACTCCACCAGATCGAATAGTTAGGGCCTAAGATGTGAACCCCAGAAGCATAAAATACAATATAAATGCAACAGTTTTTCCATCATACAAAACGAATAATTGCAACCAGTATGAAAGCTAGGGTCATTTCTACTTTACGGGCAACCTAGGCTACACCCTAGGGCGTTGCTCTTACAGATTGAATAGTTAGGGCCTTAGAAGTTAATGTCCGAAGCATAAAATGCAATAACAATACAACAGTTTTTCCATCGTATAAAAGGATTAGTTGCAACCAGTTTGAAAGTGATGGTCATTTCTACGTTCCGGGTAACCTAGCCTTCACTCTAGGGCGTTGCTCCACCAGATCGAATAGCTAGGGCCGTAGAGGTCAACGCCCGAAGCATAAAATACAATAAATATACAAGAGTTTTTCCATCGTATATCAGGAATAATTGCAACCAGTGTGAAAGTGATGGTCATTTCTACGTTCCGGGCAACGTAGGCTTCACTCTAGGGCGTTGTTCCAACAGATCGAACACTTAGGGCCTAAGAAGGCACCGCCAGAAGCATAAAATACAATATAAATATAACAGTTTTTCCATCGCATAGAACGAATAATAGCAGCCAGTGTGAAAGTTATGGTCATTTCTACGTTCCGGGCAACCTAGGCTTCACCCTAGGGCGTTGCTCCAACAGATCGAATAGATAGTGCCTCAGAAGTCAACGACCGAAGCATAAAATACAAAATAAATAGAACAGTTTTTCCATTGTATAAAACGAATAATAGCAACCAGTGTGAAAGTTATGGTCATTTCTACGTTCGGGCAACCTGGGCTTCACTCTAGGGCGTTGCTCCACCAGATCAAACAGCTGGGGCCTTAGAAGTCAACGCCCGAAGCATAAAATACAATATAAATATAACAGTTTTTCCATCGTATAGAACGAATAATAGCAACCAGTGTGAAAGTTAACGTCATTTCTACTTTCCGGGCAACCTAGGCTTCACCCTAGGGCGTTGCTCCACCAGATCGAATAGTTAGGGCCTAAGATGTGAACCCCAGAAGCATAAAATACAATATAAATACAACAGTTTTTCCATCATACAAAACGAATAATTGCAACCAGTATGAAAGCTAGGGTCATTTCTACTTTACGGGCAACCTAGGCTACACCCTAGGGCGTTGCTCTTACAGATTGAATAGTTAGGGCCTTAGAAGTTAATGCCCGAAGCATAAAATGCAATAAAAATACAACAGTTTTTCCATCGTATAAAACGATTAATTGCAACCAGTTTGAAAGTGATGGTCATTTCTACGTTCCGGGCAACCTAGCCTTCACTCTAGGGCGTTGCTCCACCAGATCGAATAGCTAGGGCCGTAGAAGTCAACGCCCGAAGCATAAAATACAAAATAAATAGTACAGTTTTTCCATTGTATAAAACGTATAATTGCTACCGGTGTGAAAGTTATGGTCATTTCTACGTTCCGGGCAACGTAGGCTTCACTCTAGGGCGTTGTTCCAACAGATCGAACACTTAGGGCCTAAGAAGGCACCGCCAGAAGCATAAAATACAATATAAATATAACAGTTTTTCCATCGTAGAAAACGAATAATAGCAATCAGTGTGAAAGTTATGGTCATTTCTAAGTTCCGGGCAACCTAGGCTTCTCCCTAGGGCGTCGCTCCAACAGATTGAATAGTTAGGGCCTGAGAAGTCAACGCCCGACGCATAAAATGCAATAAAAATGCAACAGTTTATCCATCGTATAAAAGGATTAATTGCAATCAGTTTGAAAGTGATGGTCATTTCTACGTTCCGGGCAACCTAGGCTTCACCCTAGGGCGTTGTTCCGCCAGATGGAGTAGTTAGGGCATAAGAAGTCAACCACCGACGCATAAAATGCAATAAAAATGCAACAGTTTATCCATCGTATAAAAGGATTAATTGCAACCAGTTTGAAAGTGATGGTCATTTCTACGTTCCGGGCAACCTAGGCTTCACCCTAGGGCGTTGTTCCACCAGATGGAATAGTTCGGGCATAAGAAGTCAACGCCAGAAGCATAAAATACGCTATAAAGACAACAGCTTTTCCATCGTATAAAACGTATAATAGCAACCAGTGTGAAAGTTATGGGCATTTCTACGTTCCGGGCAACCTAGGCTACACTCTACGGCGTTGTTCCACCAGATCGAATAGTTAGGGCCTAAGAAGTCAGGGCCAGAAGCATAAAATAGAATATAAATATAACAGGTTTTCCATCGTATAAAACGAATAATAGCAGCCAGTGTGAAAGTTATGGTCATTTCTACGTTCCGGGCAACCTAGGCTTCACCCTAGGGCGTTGCTCCAACAGATCGAATAGTTAGTGCCTTAGAAGTCAACGGCCGAAGCATAAAATACAAAATAAATAGAACTGTTTTTCCATCGTATAAAACGAATAATTGCTACCGGTGTGAAAGTTATTTCTATTTCTACGTTCCGGGCCACCTAGGCTTCACTCTAGGGCGTTGTTCCACCAGATGGAATAGTTAGGGCATAAGAAGTCAGCGCCAGAAGCATAAAATACAATATAAATATAACAGTTTTTCCATCGCATAGAACGAATAATAGCAGCCAGTGTGAAAGTTATGGTCATTTCTACGTTCCGGGCAACCTAGGCTTCACCCTAGGGCGTTGCTCCAACAGATCGAATAGATAGTGCCTCAGAAGTCAACGACCGAAGCATAAAATACAAAATAAATAGAACAGTTTTTCCATTGTATAAAACGAATAATAGCAACCAGTGTGAAAGTTATGGTCATTTCTACGTTCGGGCAACCTGGGCTTCACTCTAGGGCGTTGCTCCACCAGATCAAACAGCTGGGGCCTTAGAAGTCAACGCCCGAAGCATAAAATACAATATAAATATAACAGTTTTTCCATCGTATAGAACGAAAAATAGCAACCAGTGTGAAAGTTAACGTCATTTCTACTTTCCGGGCAACCTAGGCTTCACCCTAGGGCGTTGCTCCACCAGATCGAATAGTTAGGGCCTAAGATGTGAACCCCAGAAGCATAAAATACAATATAAATACAACAGTTTTTCCATCATACAAAACGAATAATTGCAACCAGTATGAAAGCTAGGGTCATTTCTACTTTACGGGCAACCTAGGCTACACCCTAGGGCGTTGCTCTTACAGATTGAATAGTTAGGGCCTTAGAAGTTAATGCCCGAAGCATAAAATGCAATAAAAATACAACAGTTTTTCCATCGTATAAAACGATTAATTGCAACCAGTTTGAAAGTGATGGTCATTTCTACGTTCCGGGCAACCTAGCCTTCACTCTAGGGCGTTGCTCCACTAGATCGAATAGCTAGGGCCGTAGAAGTCAACGCCCGAAGCATAAAATACAAAATAAATAGTACAGTTTTTCCATTGTATAAAACGTATAATTGCTACCGGTGTGATAGTTATGGTCATTTCTACGTTCCGGGCAATCTAGGCTTCACCCTAGGTCGTTGTTCCACCAGATGGAATAGTTAGGGCCTTAGAAGTCAACGCCCGAAGTATAAAATACAAAATAAATAGAACAGTTTTTCCATCGTATAAAACTAATAATTTCAACCAGTGTGAAAGTAATGGGCATTTCTACGTTCCGGACAACCTAGGCTTCACTCTAGGGCGTTGCTCCACCACATCGAATAGCTACGGGCTTAGAAGTCAACGCCAGAAGCATAAAATACAATAAATATACAAGAGTTTTTCCATCGTATATCAGGAATAATTGCAACCAGTGTGAAAGTGATGGTCATTTCTACGTTCCGGGCAACGTAGGCTTCACTCTAGGGCGTTGTTCCAACAGATCGAACACTTAGGGCCTAAGAAGGCACCGCCAGAAGCATAAAATACAAAATAAATATAACAGTTTTTCCATCGTAGAAAACGAATACTAGCAATCAGTGTGAAAGTTATGGTCATTTCTAAGTTCCGGGCAACCTAGGCTTCACCCTAGGGCGTCGCTCCAACAGATTGAATAGTTAGGGCCTGAGAAGTCAACGCCCGAAGTATAAAATACAAAATAAATAGAACAGTTTTTCCATCGTATAAAACTAATAATTTCAACCAGTGTGAAAGTAATGGGCATGTCTACGTTCCGGACAACCTAGGCTTCACTCTAGGGCGTTGCTCCACCACATCGAATAGCTACGGCCTTAGAAGTCAACGCCAGAAGCATAAAATACAATAAATATACAAGAGTTTTTCCATCGTATATCAGGAATAATTGCAACCAGTGTGAAAGTGATGGTCATTTCTACGTTCCGGGCAACGTAGGCTTCACTCTAGGGCGTTGTTCCAACAGATCGAACACTTAGGGCCTAAGAAGGCACCGCCAGAAGCATAAAATACAATATAAATATAACAGTTTTTCCATCGTATAAAAGGATTAATTGCAACCACTTTGAAAGTGATGGTCATTTCTACGTTCCGGGCAACCTAGCCTTCACTCTAGGGCGTTGCTCCACCAGATCGAATAGCTAGGGCCTTAGAAGTCAACGCCCGAATCATAAAATACAAAATAAAGAGTACAGTTTTTCCATTGTATAAAACGTATAATTGCTACCGCTGTGAAAGTTATGGTCATTTCTACGTTCCGGGCAACATAGGCTTCACTCTAGGTCGTTGTTCCACCAGATCAAACAGTTAGGGCCTTACCAGTCAACGACCGAAGCATAAAATACAAAATAAATAGAACAGTTTTTCCATCGTATAAAACGAATAATAGCAACCAGTGTGATAGTTATGGTCATTTCTACGTTCCGGGCAACCTAGGGTTCACCACAGGGCGTTGTGCCACCAGATCGAATAGTTAGGGCCTAAGAAGTGAACGCCCGAAGCATAAAATACAAAATAAATAGTACAGTTTTTCCATTGTATAAAACGTATAATTGCTACCGGTGCGAAAGTTATGGTCATTTCTACGTTCCGGGCAACCTAGGCTTCACCCTAGGTCGTTGTTCCACCAGATGGAATAGTTAGGGCCATAGAAGTCAACGCCCGAAGTATAAAATACAAAATAAATAGAACAGTTTTTCCATCGTATAAAACAAATAATTTCAACCAGTGTGAAAGTAATGGCCATTTCTACGTTCCGGACAACCTAGGCTTCACTCTAGGGCGTTGCTCCACCACATCGAATAGCTACGGCCTTAGAAGTCAACGCCAGAAGCATAAAATACAATAAATATACAAGAGTTTTTCCATCGTATATAAGGAATAATTGCAACCAGTGTGAAAGTGATGGTCATTTCTACGTTCCGGGCAACGTAGGCTTCACTCTAGGGCGTTGTTCCACCAGATGGAATAGTTAGGGCATAAGAAGTCAACGCCAGAAGCATAAAATACGCTATAAATACAAGAGCTTTTCCATCGTATAAAACGTATAATAGCAACCAGTGTGAAAGTTATGGGCATTTCTACGTTCCGGGCAACCTAGGCTACACTCTACGGCGTTGTTCCACCAGATCGAATAGTTAGGGCCTAAGAAGTCAGCGCCAGAAGCATAAAATAGAATATAAATATAACAGTTTTTCCATCGTATAAAACGAATAATAGCAGCCAGTGTGAATGTTATGGTCATTTCTACATTCCGAGCAACCTAGGCTTCACTCTAGGGCGTTGATCCAACAGAATGAATAGTTAGGGCCTTAGCAGTCAACGCCCGAAGCATAAAATACAATATAAATACAACAGTTTTTCCAACGTATAAATCGAATAATTGCAACTAGTATGAAAGTTATGGTCATTTCTACGTTCGGGGCAACCTAGGCTTCACTCTATGGCGTTCTTCCACTACATCGAATAGCAACGGCCTCAGAAGTCAACGCCTGAAGCATAAAATACAATAAAAATACAACAGTCTTTCCGTCCTATAACAGGAATAATTGCAACCCGTGTGAAAGTGATGGTCATTTGGAGGTTCCAGGCAACCTAATCTTCACTCTTGGGCGTTGTTCCACCAGATCGAATTTTTAGGGCCCAAGAAGTCAACGCCAGAAGCATAAGATACAATATAAAGGTAACAGTTTTTCCATCGTATAAAAGGATTCATTGCAACCAGTTTGAAAGTGATGGTCATTTCTACGTTCCGGGCAACCTAGGCCTCACTCTAGGGCGTTGTTCCACCAGATTGAATAGTTAGGGCCTAAGAAATCAACGCCAAAAGCATAAAATACAATATAAATATAACAGTTTTTCCATCGTATAAAACGAATAATTTCAACCAGTGTGAATGTTATGGTCATTTCTACATTCCGCGCAACCTAGGCTACACTCTAGGGCGTTGGTCCACCAGAGAGAATAGTTAGGGCCTTAGAAGTCAACGCCAGAAGCATAAAATTCAATAAAGATGCAACAGTTTTTCAATCGTATAGCAGGAATAATTGCAAACAGTGTGAAAGTACTGGTCATTTCTACGTTCCGGGTAACCTAGGCTTCATTCTAGGGCGTTGTTCCACCAGATCGAACAGTTAGGGCATAAGAAGGCAACGCCAGAAGCATAAAATTCAATATAAATATAACAGTTTTTCCATCGTATAAAACGAATAATAGCAACCAGTGTGAAAGTTATGGTCATTTCTACGTTCCGGGCAACCTAGGCTTCACCCCAGGTCGTTGTTCCACCAGATCGAATAGTTAGGGCCTAAGAAGTGAACGCCAGCAGCATAAAATACAATATAAATACAACAGTTCTTCCATCATATAAAACGTATAATTGCAACCAGTATGAATGTTATGGCCATTTCTACGTTCCGGGCAACCTAGGCTTCACTCTATGGCGTTCTTCCACCACATCGAATAGCTACGGCCTCAGAAGTCAACGCCTGAAGCATAAAATACGATAAAAATACAACAGTCTTTCCATCCTATGACAGGAATAATTGCAACCCGCGTGGAAACGATGGTCATTTGTACGTTCCAGGCAACCTAGGCTTCACTCTAGGGCGTTGTTCCACCAGATCGAATTGTTAGGGCCTAAGAAGTCAACGCCAGAAGCATAAGATACAATATAAATATAACAGTTTTTCCATCGTATAGAACGAATAATAGCATCCAGTGTGAAAGTTATGGTCATTTCTACGTTCCGGGCAACGTAGGCTTCACTCTAGGGCGTCGCTCCACCAGATCAAACAGTTAGTTCCTTAGAAGTCAACGCCCGAAGCATAAAATACAAAATAAATAGAACAGTTTTTCCATCGTATAAAACGAATAATTGCTACCAGTATGGAAGTGATGGTCATTTCTACGTTCCGGGCAACCTAGGCCTCACTCTAGGGCGTTGTTACTCCAGATTGAATAGTTAGGGCCTAAGAAATCAACGGCAGAAGCATAAAATACAATATAAATATAACTGTTTTTCCATCGTGTAAAACGAATAATTTCAACCAGTGTGAATGTTATGGTCATTTCTACATTCCGAGCAACCTAGGCTTCACCCTAGGTCGTTGATCCACCAGATAGAATAGTGAGGGCCTTAGAAGTCAACGCCAGAAGCATAAAATTCAATAAAGATGCAACAGTTTTTCCATCATATAAACCGAATAATTGCAACCAGTATGAAAGCTATGGTCATTTCTACTTTACGGGCAACCTAGGCTACACCCTAGGGCGTTGCTCCTACAGATTGAATAGTTAGGGCCTTAGAAGTCAATGCCCGAAGCATTAAATGCAATAAAAATACAACAGTTTTTCCATCATATAACTGGAATATTTGCAACCAGTTTGAAAGTGATGGTCACTTGTACGTTCCGGGCAACCTAGGCTTCACTCTAGGGCGTTGCTCCTCCAGATCGAATAGCTAGGGCCTTAGAAGTCAACGCCCGAAGCATAAAATACAAAATAAATAGTACAGTTTTTCCATTGTATAAAACGTATAATTGCTACCGGTGTGAAAGATAACGTCATTTCTACTTTCCGGGCAACCTAGGCATCACCCTAGGGCGTTGCTTTAACAGATTGAATATTTTGGGCCTTAGAAGTCAACGCCCGAAGCATAAAATACAAAATAATTAGAACAGTTTTTCCATCGTATAAAACGAATAATAGCAACCAGTGTGAAAGTTATGGTCACTTCTACGTTCCGGGCAACCTAGGCTTCACTCTAGGGCGTTGCTCCACCAGATCAAACAGTTAGGGCCTTAGCAGTCAACGACCGAAGCATAAAATACAAAATAAATAGAACAGTTTATCCATCGTATAAAAGGATTAATTGCAACCAGTTTGAAAGTGATGGTCATTTCTACGTTCCGGGCAACCTAGGCTTCACTCTAGGGCGTTGCTCCACCACATCGAATAGCTACGGCCTTAGAAGTCAACGCCAGAAGCATAAAATACAATAAATATACAAGAGTTTTTCCATCGTATATCAGGAATAATTGCAACCAGTGTGAAAGTGATGGTCATTTCTACGTTCCGGGCAACGTAGGCTTCACTCTAGGGCGTTGTTCCAACAGATCGAACACTTAGGGCCTAAGAAGGCACCGCCAGAAGCATAAAATACAATATAAATATAACAGTTTTTCCATCGTATAAAACGAATAATAGCAATCAGTGTGAAAGTTATGGTCATTTCTAAGTTCCGGGCAACCTAGGCTTCACCCTAGGGCGTCGCTCCAACAGATTGAATAGTTAGGGCCTTAGAAGTCAACGCCCGACGCATAAAATGCAATAAAAATGCAACAGTTTTTCCATCGTATAAAAGGATTAATTGCAACCAGTTTGAAAGTGGTGGTTATTTCTACGTTCCGGGCAACCTAGGCTTCACCCCAGGGCGTTGTTCCGCCAGATGGAGTAGTTAGGGCATAAGAAGTCAACCCCTGACGCATAAAATGCAATAAAAGTGCAACAGTTTTTCCATCGTATAAAGGATTAATTGCAACCAGTTTGAAAGTGATGGTCATTTCTACGTTCCGGGCAACCTAGGCTTCACCCCAGAGCGTTGTTCAACCAGATGGAATAGTTAGGGCATAAGAAGTCAACGCCAGAAGCATAAAATACGGTATAAATACAACAGCTTTTCCATCGTATAAAACGTATAATAGCAACCAGTGTGAAAGTGATGGTCATTTCTACGTTCCGGGCAACCTGGGCTACACTCTACGGCGTTGTTCCACCAGATCGAATAGTCAGGGCCTAAGAAGTCAGCGCCAGAAGCATAAAGTACAATATAAATATAACAGTTTTTCCATCGTATAAAACGAATAATAGCAGCCAGTGTGAAAGTTATGGTCATTTCTACGTTCGGGCAACCTGGGCTTCACTCTAGGGCGTTGCTCCACCAGATCAAACAGCTAGGGCCTTAGAAGTCAACGCCCGAAGCATAAAATACAATATAAATATAACAGTTTTTCCATCGTATAGAACGAATAATAGCAACCAGTGTGAAAGTTAAGGTCATTTCTACTTTCCGGGCAACCTAGGCATCACCCTAGGGCGTTGCTCCAACAGATTGAATAGTTAGGGCCTTAGAAGTCAACGCCCGATGCATAAAATACAAAATAAATAG
Source organism: Calliopsis andreniformis (assembly GCF_051401765.1). NCBI lineage: Eukaryota > Metazoa > Arthropoda > Insecta > Hymenoptera > Andrenidae > Calliopsis > Calliopsis andreniformis. The sequence continues at coordinate 664,024 of NW_027480472.1, read as the reverse complement.
AACAGCTTTTCCATCGTGTAAAACGAATAATTGCTACCGGTGTGAAAATTATGGTCATTTCTACGTTCCGGTCAACCTAGGCTTCACCATAGGGCGTTACTCCACCAGGTCAAACAGTTAGTTCCTTAGAAGTCAACGGCCGAAGCATAAAATACAAAATAAATAGAACAGTTTTTCCATCGTATAAAACGAATAAAAGCAACCAGTGTGAAAGTTATGGTCATTTCTACGTTCCGGCAACCTAGGCTTCACCCCAGGGCGTTGTTCCACCAGATCGAATAGTTAGGGCGTAAGAAGTGAACGCCAGAAGCATAAAATAAAATATAAATACAACAGTTTTTCTATCATATAAAACGAGTAATTGCAACCAGTATGAAAGGTGTGGTCATTTCTACTTTCCGGGCTACCTAGGCTACACCCTAGGGCGTTGCTCCAACAGATTGAATAGTTAGGGCCTTAGCAGTAAACGCCCGAAGCATAAAATACAATATAAATACAACAGTTTTTCCAACGTATAAAACGAATAATTGCAACTAGTATGAAAGTTATGGTCATTTCTACGTTCGGGGCAACATGGGCTTCACTCTATGGCGTTCTTCCACTACATCGAATAGCAACGGCCTCAGAAGTCAACGCCTGAAGCATAAAATACAATAAATATACCAGAGTTTTTCCATCGTATATCAGGAATAATTGCAACCAGTGTGAAAGTGATGGTCATTTCTACGTTCCGGGCAACGTAGGCTTCACTCTAGGGCGTTATTCCAACAGATCGAACACTTAGGGCCTAAGAAGGCACCGCCAGAAGCATAAAATACAATATAAATATAACAGTTTTTCCATCGTATAAAACGAATAAAAGCAACCAGTGTGAAAGTTATGGTCATTTCTACGTTCCGGTCAACCTAGGCTTCACCATAGGGCGTTACTCCACCAGATCGAATAGTTAGGGCCTAAGATGTGAACCCCAGAAGCACAAAATACAATATAAATACAACAGTTTTTCCATCATACAAAACGAATAATTGCAACCAGTATGAAAGCTAGGGTCATTTCTACTTTACGGGCAACCTAGGCTACACCCTAGGGCGTTGCTCTTACAGATTGAATAGTTAGGGCCTTAGAAGTTAATGCCCGAAGCATAAAATGCCATAAAAATACAACAGTTTTTCCATCGTATATCAGGAATAATTGCAACCAGTTTGAAAGCGATGGTCATTTCTACGTTCCAGGCAACCTAGGCCTCACTCTAGGGCGTTGTTCCACCAGATTGAATAGTTAGGGCCTAAGAAGTGAACGCCAGCAGCATAAAATACAATATAAATACAACAGTTCTTCCATCATATAAAACGTATAATTGCAACCAGTATGAATGTTATGGCCATTTCTACGTTCCGGGCAACCTAGGCTTCACTCTATGGCGTTCTTCCACCACATCGAATAGCTACAGCCTCAGAAGTCAACGCCTGAAGCATAAAATACGATAAAAATACAACAGTTTTTCCATCGTATAAAACGAATAATTGCTACCAGTATGGAAGTGATGGTCATTTCTACGTTCCGGGCAACCTAAGCCTCACTCTAGGGCGTTGTTACTCCAGATTGAATAGTTAGGGCCTAAGAAATCAACGGCAGAAGCATAAAATACAATATAAATATAACTGTTTTTCCATCGTGTAAAAGGATTAATTGCAACCACTTTGAAAGTGATGGTCATTTCTACGTTCCGGGCAACGTAGGCTTCACTCTAGGGCGTTGTTCCAACAGATCGAACACTTAGGGCCTAAGAAGGCACCGCCAGAAGCATAAAATACAATATAAATATAACAGTTTTTCCATCGTATAAAAGGATTAATTGCAACCACTTTGAAAGTGATGGTCATTTCTACGTTCCGGGCAACCTAGCCTTCACTCTAGGGCGTTGCTCCACCAGATCGAATAGCTAGGGCCTTAGAAGTCAACGCCCGAATCATAAAATACAAAATAAAGAGTACAGTTTTTCCATTGTATAAAACGTATAATTGCTACCGCTGTGAAAGTTATGGTCATTTCTACGTTCCGGGCAACATAGGCTTCACTCTAGGTCGTTGTTCCACCAGATCAAACAGTTAGGGCCTTACCAGTCAACGACCGAAGCATAAAATACAAAATAAATAGAACAGTTTTTCCATCGTATAAAACGAATAATAGCAACCAGTGTGATAGTTATGGTCATTTCTACGTTCCGGGCAACCTAGGGTTCACCACAGGGCGTTGTGCCACCAGATCGAATAGTTAGGGCCTAAGAAGTGAACGCCCGAAGCATAAAATACAAAATAAATAGTACAGTTTTTCCATTGTATAAAACGTATAATTGCTACCGGTGCGAAAGTTATGGTCATTTCTACGTTCCGGGCAACCTAGGCTTCACCCTAGGTCGTTGTTCCACCAGATGGAATAGTTAGGGCCATAGAAGTCAACGCCCGAAGTATAAAATACAAAATAAATAGAACAGTTTTTCCATCGTATAAAACAAATAATTTCAACCAGTGTGAAAGTAATGGCCATTTCTACGTTCCGGACAACCTAGGCTTCACTCTAGGGCGTTGCTCCACCACATCGAATAGCTACGGCCTTAGAAGTCAACGCCAGAAGCATAAAATACAATAAATATACAAGAGTTTTTCCATCGTATATAAGGAATAATTGCAACCAGTGTGAAAGTGATGGTCATTTCTACGTTCCGGGCAACGTAGGCTTCACTCTAGGGCGTTGTTCCACCAGATGGAATAGTTAGGGCATAAGAAGTCAACGCCAGAAGCATAAAATACGCTATAAATACAAGAGCTTTTCCATCGTATAAAACGTATAATAGCAACCAGTGTGAAAGTTATGGGCATTTCTACGTTCCGGGCAACCTAGGCTACACTCTACGGCGTTGTTCCACCAGATCGAATAGTTAGGGCCTAAGAAGTCAGCGCCAGAAGCATAAAATAGAATATAAATATAACAGTTTTTCCATCGTATAAAACGAATAATAGCAGCCATTGTGAATGTTATGGTCATTTCTACATTCCGAGCAACCTAGGCTTCACTCTAGGGCGTTGATCCAACAGAATGAATAGTTAGGGCCTTAGCAGTCAACGCCCGAAGCATAAAATACAATATAAATACAACAGTTTTTCCAACGTATAAATCGAATAATTGCAACTAGTATGAAAGTTATGGTCATTTCTACGTTCGGGGCAACCTAGGCTTCACTCTATGGCGTTCTTCCACTACATCGAATAGCAACGGCCTCAGAAGTCAACGTCTGAAGCATAAAATACAATAAAAATACAACAGTCTTTCCGTCCTATAACAGGAATAATTGCAACCCGTGTGAAAGTGATGGTCATTTGGAGGTTCCAGGCAACCTAATCTTCACTCTTGGGCGTTGTTCCACCAGATCGAATTTTTAGGGCCCAAGAAGTCAACGCCAGAAGCATAAGATACAATATAAAGGTAACAGTTTTTCCATCGTATAAAAGGATTCATTGCAACCAGTTTGAAAGTGATGGTCATTTCTACGTTCCGGGCAACCTAGGCCTCACTCTAGGGCGTTGTTCCACCAGATTGAATAGTTAGGGCCTAAGAAATCAACGCCAAAAGCATAAAATACAATATAAATATAACAGTTTTTCCATCGTATAAAACGAATAATTTCAACCAGTGTGAATGTTATGGTCATTTCTACATTCCGCGCAACCTAGGCTACACTCTAGGGCGTTGGTCCACCAGAGAGAATAGTTAGGGCCTTAGAAGTCAACGCCAGAAGCATAAAATTCAATAAAGATGCAACAGTTTTTCAATCGTATAGCAGGAATAATTGCAAACAGTGTGAAAGTACTGGTCATTTCTACGTTCCGGGTAACCTAGGCTTCATTCTAGGGCGTTGTTCCACCAGATCGAACAGTTAGGGCATAAGAAGGCAACGCCAGAAGCATAAAATTCAATATAAATATAACAGTTTTTCCATCGTATAAAACGAATAATAGCAACCAGTGTGAAAGTTATGGTCATTTCTACGTTCCGGGCAACCTAGGCTTCACCCCAGGTCGTTGTTCCACCAGATCGAATAGTTAGGGCCTAAGAAGTGAACGCCAGCAGCATAAAATACAATATAAATACAACAGTTCTTCCATCATATAAAACGTATAATTGCAACCAGTATGAATGTTATGGCCATTTCTACGTTCCGGGCAACCTAGGCTTCACTCTATGGCGTTCTTCCACCACATCGAATAGCTACGGCCTCAGAAGTCAACGCCTGAAGCATAAAATACGATAAAAATACAACAGTCTTTCCATCCTATGACAGGAATAATTGCAACCCGCGTGGAAACGATGGTCATTTGTACGTTCCAGGCAACCTAGGCTTCACTCTAGGGCGTTGTTCCACCAGATCGAATTGTTAGGGCCTAAGAAGTCAACGCCAGAAGCATAAGATACAATATAAATATAACAGTTTTTCCATCGTATAGAACGAATAATAGCATCCAGTGTGAAAGTTATGGTCATTTCTACGTTCCGGGCAACGTAGGCTTCACTCTAGGGCGTCGCTCCACCAGATCAAACAGTTAGTTCCTTAGAAGTCAACGCCCGAAGCATAAAATACAAAATAAATAGAACAGTTTTTCCATCGTATAAAACGAATAATTGCTACCAGTATGGAAGTGATGGTCATTTCTACGTTCCGGGCAACCTAGGCTTCACCCTAGGTCGTTGATCCACCAGATAGAATAGTGAGGGCCTTAGAAGTCAACGCCAGAAGCATAAAATTCAATAAAGATGCAACAGTTTTTCCATCATATAAACCGAATAATTGCAACCAGTATGAAAGCTATGGTCATTTCTACTTTACGGGCAACCTAGGCTACACCCTAGGGCGTTGCTCCTACAGATTGAATAGTTAGGGCCTTAGAAGTCAATGCCCGAAGCATTAAATGCAATAAAAATACAACAGTTTTTCCATCATATAACTGGAATATTTGCAACCAGTTTGAAAGTGATGGTCACTTGTACGTTCCGGGCAACCTAGGCTTCACTCTAGGGCGTTGCTCCTCCAGATCGAATAGCTAGGGCCTTAGAAGTCAACGCCCGAAGCATAAAATACAAAACAAATAGTACAGTTTTTCCATTGTATAAAACGTATAATTGCTACCGGTGTGAAAGATAACGTCATTTCTACTTTCCGGGCAACCCAGGCATCACCCTAGGGCGTTGCTTTAACAGATTGAATATTTTGGTCCTTAGAAGTCAACGCCCGAAGCATAAAATACAAAATAATTAGAACAGTTTTTCCATCGTATAAAACGAATAATAGCAACCAGTGTGAAAGTTATGGTCACTTCTACGTTCCGGGCAACCTAGGCTTCACTCTAGGGCGTTGCTCCACCAGATCAAACAGTTAGGGCCTTAGCAGTCAACGACCGAAGCATAAAATACAAAATAAATAGAACAGTTTATCCATCGTATAAAAGGATTAATTGCAACCAGTTTGAAAGTGATGGTCATTTCTACGTTCCGGGCAACCTAGGCTTCACTCTAGGGCGTTGCTCCACCACATCGAATAGCTACGGCCTTAGAAGTCAACGCCAGAAGCATAAAATACAATAAATATACAAGAGTTTTTCCATCGTATATCAGGAATAATTGCAACCAGTGTGAAAGTGATGGTCATTTCTACGTTCCGGGCAACGTAGGCTTCACTCTAGGGCGTTGTTCCAACAGATCGAACACTTAGGGCCTAAGAAGGCACCGCCAGAAGCATAAAATACAATATAAATATAACAGTTTTTCCATCGTATAAAACGAATAATAGCAATCAGTGTGAAAGTTATGGTCATTTCTAAGTTCCGGTAAACCTAGGCTTCACCCTAGGGCGTCGCTCCAACAGATTGAATAGTTAGGGCCTTAGAAGTCAACGCCCGACGCATAAAATGCAATAAAAATGCAACAGTTTTTCCATCGTATAAAAGGATTAATTGCAACCAGTTTGAAAGTGATGGTTATTTCTACGTTCCGGGCAACCTAGGCTTCACCCCAGGGCGTTGTTCCGCCAGATGGAGTAGTTAGGGCATAAGAAGTCAACCCCTGACGCATAAAATGCAATAAAAGTGCAACAGTTTTTCCATCGTATAAAGGATTAATTGCAACCAGTTTGAAAGTGATGGTCATTTCTACGTTCCGGGCAACCTAGGCTTCACCCCAGAGCGTTGTTCAACCAGATGGAATAGTTAGGGCATAAGAAGTCAACGCCAGAAGCATAAAATACGGTATAAATACAACAGCTTTTCCATCGTATAAAACGTATAATAGCAACCAGTGTGAAAGTGATGGTCATTTCTACGTTCCGGGCAACCTGGGCTACACTCTACGGCGTTGTTCCACCAGATCGAATAGTCAGGGCCTAAGAAGTCAGCGCCAGAAGCATAAAGTACAATATAAATATAACAGTTTTTCCATCGTATAAAACGAATAATAGCAGCCAGTGTGAAAGTTATGGTCATTTCTACGTTCGGGCAACCTGGGCTTCACTCTAGGGCGTTGCTCCACCAGATCAAACAGCTAGGGCCTTAGAAGTCAACGCCCGAAGCATAAAATACAATATAAATATAACAGTTTTTCCATCGTATAGAACGAATAATAGCAACCAGTGTGAAAGTTAAGGTCATTTCTACTTTCCGGGCAACCTAGGCATCACCCTAGGGCGTTGCTCCAACAGATTGAATAGTTAGGGCCTTAGAAGTCAACGCCCGATGCATAAAATACAAAATAAATAGAACAGCTTTTCCATCGTGTAAAACGAATAATTGCTACCGGTGTGAAAATTATGGTCATTTCTACGTTCCGGTCAACCTAGGCTTCACCATAGGGCGTTACTCCACCAGGTCAAACAGTTAGTTCCTTAGAAGTCAACGGCCGAAGCATAAAATACAAAATAAATAGAACAGTTTTTCCATCGTATAAAACGAATAAAAGCAACCAGTGTGAAAGTTATGGTCATTTCTACGTTCCGGCAACCTAGGCTTCACCCCAGGGCGTTGTTCCACCAGATCGAATAGTTAGGGCGTAAGAAGTGAACGCCAGAAGCATAAAATAAAATATAAATACAACAGTTTTTCTATCATATAAAACGAGTAATTGCAACCAGTATGAAAGGTGTGGTCATTTCTACTTTCCGGGCAACCTAGGCTACACCCTAGGGCGTTGCTCCAACAGATTGAATAGTTAGGGCCTTAGAAGTCAATGCCCGAAGCATAAAATGCAATAAAAATACAACAGTTTTTCCATCGTATAAAAGGATTAATTACAACCAGTTTGAAAGTGATGGTCATTTCTACGTTCCGGGCAACCTAGGCTCACTCTAGGGCGTTGCTCCACCAGATCGAATAGTTAGGGCCTTAGAAGTCAACGCCAGAATCATAAAATACAATGAAGATGCAACAGCTTTTCCATCGTATTAAACGAATAATTTCAACCAGTGTGAATGTTATGGTCATTTCTACATTCCGAGCAACCTAGGCTTCACTCTAGGGCGTTGATCCAACAGATTGAATAGTTAGGGCCTTAGCAGTAAACGCCCGAAGCATAAAATACAATATAAATACAACAGTTTTTCCAACGTATAAAACGAATAATTGCAACTAGTATGAAAGTTATGGTCATTTCTACGTTCGGGGCAACCTGGGCTTCACTCTATGGCGTTCTTCCACTACATCGAATAGCAACGGCCTCAGAAGTCAACGCCTGAAGCATAAAATACAATAAATATACCAGAGTTTTTCCATCGTATATCAGGAATAATTGCAACCAGTGTGAAAGTGATGGTCATTTCTACGTTCCGGGCAACGTAGGCTTCACTCTAGGGCGTTATTCCAACAGATCGAACACTTAGGGCCTAAGAAGGCACCGCCAGAAGCATAAAATACAATATAAATATAACAGTTTTTCCATCGTATAAAACGAATAAAAGCAACCAGTGTGAAAGTTATGGTCATTTCTACGTTCCGGTCAACCTAGGCTTCACCATAGGGCGTTACTCCACCAGATCGAATAGTTAGGGCCTAAGATGTGAACCCCAGAAGCACAAAATACAATATAAATACAACAGTTTTTCCATCATACAAAACGAATAATTGCAACCAGTATGAAAGCTAGGGTCATTTCTACTTTACGGGCAACCTAGGCTACACCCTAGGGCGTTGCTCTTACAGATTGAATAGTTAGGGCCTTAGAAGTTAATGCCCGAAGCATAAAATGCCATAAAAATACAACAGTTTTTCCATCGTATATCAGGAATAATTGCAACCAGTTTGAAAGCGATGGTCATTTCTACGTTCCAGGCAACCTAGGCCTCACTCTAGGGCGTTGTTCCACCAGATTGAATAGTTAGGGCCTAAGAAGTGAACGCCAGCAGCATAAAATACAATATAAATACAACAGTTCTTCCATCATATAAAACGTATAATTGCAACCAGTATGAATGTTATGGCCATTTCTACGTTCCGGGCAACCTAGGCTTCACTCTATGGCGTTCTTCCACCACATCGAATAGCTACGGCCTCAGAAGTCAACGCATGAAGCATAAAATACGATAAAAATACAACAGTTTTTCCATCGTATAAAACGAATAATTGCTACCAGTATGGAAGTGATGGTCATTTCTACGTTCCGGGCAACCTAAGCCTCACTCTAGGGCGTTGTTACTCCAGATTGAATAGTTAGGGCCTAAGAAATCAACGGCAGAAGCATAAAATACAATATAAATATAACTGTTTTTCCATCGTGTAAAACGAATAATTTCAACCAGTGTGAATGTTATGGTCATTTCTACATTCCGAGCAACCTAGGCTTCACCCTAGGTCGTTGATCCACCAGATAGAATAGTGAGGGCCTTAGAAGTCAACGCCAGAAGCATAAAATTCAATAAAGATGCAACAGTTTTTCCATGATATAAACCGAATAATTGCAACCAGTATGAAAGCTATGGTCATTTCTACTTTACGGGCAACCTAGGCTACACCCTAGGGCGTTGCTCCTACAGATTGAATAGTTAGGGCCTTAGAAGTCAATGCCCGAAGCATTAAATGCAATAAAAATACAACAGTTTTTCCATCATATAACAGGAATATTTGCAACCAGTTTGAAAGTGATGGTCACTTGTACGTTCCGGGCAACCTAGGCTTCACTCTAGGGCGTTGCTCCACCAGATCAAACAGTTAGGGCCTTAGCAGTCAACGACCGAAGCATAAAATACAAAATAAATAGAACAGTTTTTCCATTGTATAAAACGAATAATAGCAATCAGTGTGAAAGTTATGGTCATTTCTAAGTTCCGGGCAACCTAGGCTTCACCCTAGGGCGTCGCTCCAACAGATTGAATAGTTAGGGCCTTAGAAGTCAACGCCCGACGCATAAAATGCAATAAAAATGCAACAGTTTTTCCATCGTATAAAAGGATTAATTGCAACCAGTTTGAAAGTGATGGTTATTTCTACGTTCCGGGCAACCTAGGCTTCACCCCAGGGCGTTGTTCCGCCAGATGGAGTAGTTAGGGCATAAGAAGTCAACCCCTGACGCATAAAATGCAATAAAAGTGCAACAGTTTTTCCATCGTATAAAGGATTAATTGCAACCAGTTTGAAAGTGATGGTCATTTCTACGTTCCGGGCAACCTAGGCTTCACCCCAGAGCGTTGTTTAACCAGATGGAATAGTTAGGGCATAAGAAGTCAACGCCAGAAGCATAAAATACGGTATAAATACAACAGCTTTTCCATCGTATAAAACGTATAATAGCAACCAGTGTGAAAGTGATGGTCATTTCTACGTTCCGGGCAACCTGGGCTACACTCTACGGCGTTGTTCCACCAGATCGAATAGTCAGGGCCTAAGAAGTCAGCGCCAGAAGCATAAAGTACAATATAAATATAACAGTTTTTCCATCGTATAAAACGAATAATAGCAGCCAGTGTGAAAGTTATGGTCATTTCTACGTTCGGGCAACCTGGGCTTCACTCTAGGGCGTTGCTCCACCAGATCAAACAGCTAGGGCCTTAGAAGTCAACGCCCGAAGCATAAAATACAATATAAATATAACAGTTTTTCCATCGTATAGAACGAATAATAGCAACCAGTGTGAAAGTTAAGGTCATTTCTACTTTCCGGGCAACCTAGGCATCACCCTAGGGCGTTGCTCCAACAGATTGAATAGTTAGGGCCTTAGAAGTCAACGCCCGATGCATAAAATACAAAATAAATAGAACAGCTTTTCCATCGTGTAAAACGAATAATTGCTACCGGTGTGAAAATTATGGTCATTTCTACGTTCCGGTCAACCTAGGCTTCACCATAGGGCGTTACTCCACCAGGTCAAACAGTTAGTTCCTTAGAAGTCAACGGCCGAAGCATAAAATACAAAATAAATAGAACAGTTTTTCCATCGTATAAAACGAATAAAAGCAACCAGTGTGAAAGTTATGGTCATTTCTACGTTCCGGCAACCTAGGCTTCACCCCAGGGCGTTGTTCCACCAGATCGAATAGTTAGGGCGTAAGAAGTGAACGCCAGAAGCATAAAATAAAATATAAATACAACAGTTTTTCTATCATATAAAACGAGTAATTGCAACCAGTATGAAAGGTGTGGTCATTTCTACTTTCCGGGCAACCTAGGCTACACCCTAGGGCGTTGCTCCAACAGATTGAATAGTTAGGGCCTTAGAAGTCAATGCCCGAAGCATAAAATGCAATAAAAATACAACAGTTTTTCCATCGTATAAAAGGATTAATTACAACCAGTTTGAAAGTGATGGTCATTTCTACGTTCCGGGCAACCTAGGCTCACTCTAGGGCGTTGCTCCACCAGATCGAATAGTTAGGGCCTTAGAAGTCAACGCCAGAATCATAAAATACAATGAAGATGCAACAGCTTTTCCATCGTATTAAACGAATAATTTCAACCAGTGTGAATGTTATGGTCATTTCTACATTCCGAGCAACCTAGGCTTCACTCTAGGGCGTTGATCCAACAGATTGAATAGTTAGGGCCTTAGCAGTAAACGCCCGAAGCATAAAATACAATATAAATACAACAGTTTTTCCAACGTATAAAACGAATAATTGCAACTAGTATGAAAGTTATGGTCATTTCTACGTTCGGGGCAACCTGGGCTTCACTCTATGGCGTTCTTCCACTACATCGAATAGCAACGGCCTCAGAAGTCAACGCCTGAAGCATAAAATACAATAAATATACCAGAGTTTTTCCATCGTATATCAGGAATAATTGCAACCAGTGTGAAAGTGATGGTCATTTCTACGTTCCGGGCAACGTAGGCTTCACTCTAGGGCGTTATTCCAACAGATCGAACACTTAGGGCCTAAGAAGGCACCGCCAGAAGCATAAAATACAATATAAATATAACAGTTTTTCCATCGTATAAAACGAATAAAAGCAACCAGTGTGAAAGTTATGGTCATTTCTACGTTCCGGTCAACCTAGGCTTCACCATAGGGCGTTACTCCACCAGATCGAATAGTTAGGGCCTAAGATGTGAACCCCAGAAGCACAAAATACAATATAAATACAACAGTTTTTCCATCATACAAAACGAATAATTGCAACCAGTATGAAAGCTAGGGTCATTTCTACTTTACGGGCAACCTAGGCTACACCCTAGGGCGTTGCTCTTACAGATTGAATAGTTAGGGCCTTAGAAGTTAATGCCCGAAGCATAAAATGCCATAAAAATACAACAGTTTTTCCATCGTATATCAGGAATAATTGCAACCAGTTTGAAAGCGATGGTCATTTCTACGTTCCAGGCAACCTAGGCCTCACTCTAGGGCGTTGTTCCACCAGATTGAATAGTTAGGGCCTAAGAAGTGAACGCCAGCAGCATAAAATACAATATAAATACAACAGTTCTTCCATCATATAAAACGTATAATTGCAACCAGTATGAATGTTATGGCCATTTCTACGTTCCGGGCAACCTAGGCTTCACTCTATGGCGTTCTTCCACCACATCGAATAGCTACGGCCTCAGAAGTCAACGCCTGAAGCATAAAATACGATAAAAATACAACAGTTTTTCCATCGTATAAAACGAATAATTGCTACCAGTATGGAAGTGATGGTCATTTCTACGTTCCGGGCAACCTAAGCCTCACTCTAGGGCGTTGTTACTCCAGATTGAATAGTTAGGGCCTAAGAAATCAACGGCAGAAGCATAAAATACAATATAAATATAACTGTTTTTCCATCGTGTAAAACGAATAATTTCAACCAGTGTGAATGTTATGGTCATTTCTACATTCCGAGCAACCTAGGCTTCACCCTAGGTCGTTGATCCACCAGATAGAATAGTGAGGGCCTTAGAAGTCAACGCCAGAAGCATAAAATTCAATAAAGATGCAACAGTTTTTCCATGATATAAACCGAATAATTGCAACCAGTATGAAAGCTATGGTCATTTCTACTTTACGGGCAACCTAGGCTACACCCTAGGGCGTTGCTCCTACAGATTGAATAGTTAGGGCCTTAGAAGTCAATGCCCGAAGCATTAAATGCAATAAAAATACAACAGTTTTTCCATCATATAACAGGAATATTTGCAACCAGTTTGAAAGTGATGGTCACTTGTACGTTCCGGGCAACCTAGGCTTCACTCTAGGGCGTTGCTCCACCAGATCAAACAGTTAGGGCCTTAGCAGTCAACGACCGAAGCATAAAATACAAAATAAATAGAACAGTTTTTCCATTGTATAAAACGAATAATAGCAACCAGTGTGAAAGTTATGGTCATTTCTACGTTCGGGCAACCTGGGCTTCACTCTAGGGCGTTGCTCCAACAGATTGAATAGTTAGGGCCTTAGAAGTCAAAGCCCGATGCATAAAATACAAAATAAATAGAACAGTTTTTCCATCGTGTAAAACGAATAATTGCTACCGGTGTGAAAATTATGGTCATTTCTACGTTCCGGTCAACCTAGGCTTCACCACAGGGCGTTACTCCACCAGATCGAATAGTTAGGGCCTAAGAAGTGAACCCCAGAAGCATAAAACACAATATAAATACAACAGTTTTTCCATCATACAAAACGAATAATTGCAACCAGTATGAAAGCTAGGGTCATTTCTACTTTACGGGCAACCTAGTCTACACCCTAGGGCGTTGCTCTTACAGATTGAATAGTTAGGGCCTTAGAAGTTAATGCCCGAAGCATAAAATGCAATAAAAATACAACAGTTTTTCCATCGTATAAAAGGATTAATTGCAACCAGTTTGAAAGTGATGGTCATTTCTACGTTCCGGGCAACCTAGGCTTCACTCTAGGGCGTTGCTCCACCAGATCGAATAGCTAGGGCATTAGAAGTCAACGCCCGAAGCATAAAATACAAAATAAATAGTACAGTTTTTCCATTGTATAAAACGTATAATTGCTACCGGTGTGAAAGTTATGGTCATTTCTACGTTCCGGGCAACCTAGGCTTCACCCTAGGTCGTTGTTCCACCAAATGGAATAGTTAGGGCCTTAGAAGTCAACGCCCGAAGTATAAAATACAAAACAAATAGAACAGTTTTTCCATCGTATAAAACTAATAATTTCAACAAGTGTGAAAGTAATGGGCATTTCTACGTTCCGGACAACCTAGGCTTCACTCTAGGGCGTTGCTCCACCACATCGAATAGCTACGGCCTTAGAAGTCAACGCCAGAAGGATAAAATACAATAAATATACAAGAGTTTTTCCATCGTATATCAGGAATAATTGCAACCAGTGTGAAAGTGATGGTCATTTCTACGTTCCGGGCAACGTAGGCTTCACTCTAGGGCGTTGTTCCAACAGATCGAACACTTAGGGCCTAAGAAGGCACCGCCAGAAGCATAAAATAAAATATAAATATAACAGTTTTTCCATCGAATAAAACGAATAATTGCTACCAGTATGGAAGTGATGGTCATTTCTACGTTCCGGGCAACCTAGGCCTCACTCTAGGGCGTTGTTCCACCAGATTGAATAGTTAGGGCCTAACAAATCAACGCCAGAAGCATAAAATACAATATAAATATAACAGTTTTTCCATCGTATAAAACGAATAATTTCAACCAGTGTGAATGTTATGGTCATTTCTATATTCCGAGCAACCTAGGCTACACTCTAGGGCGTTGATCCACCAGAGAGAATAGTTAGGGCCTTAGAAGTCAACGCCAGAAGCATAAAATTCAATAAAGATGCAACAGCTTTTCCATCATATAAAACGAATAATTGCAACCAGTATGAAAGCTATGGTCATTTCTACTTTACGGGCAACCTAGGCTACACCCTAGGGCGTTGCTCCAACAGATTGAATAGTTACTGTCTTAGAAGTCAACGCCAGAAGCATAAAATACAATATAAATACAACAGCTTTTCCAAAGTATAAAACGAATAATTGCAACCAGTATGAAAGTTATGGTCATTTCTACGTTCGAGGCAACCTAGGCTTCACTCTATGGCGTTCTTCCACTACATCGAATAGCAACGGCCTCAGAAGTCAACGCCTGAAGCATAAAATACAATAAAAATACAACAGTCTTTCCGTCCTATAACAGGAATAATTGCAACCCGTGTGAAAGTGATGGTCATTTGGACGTTCCAGGCAACCTAATCGTCACTCTAGGGCGGTGTTCCACCAGATCGAATTGTTAGGTTCTAAGAAGTCAACGCCAGAAGCATAAGATACAATATAAAGGTAACAGTTTTTCCTTCGTATAGAACGAATAATAGCAACCAGTGTGAAAGTTATGGTCACTTCTACGTTCCGGGCAACCTAGGCTTCACTCTAGGGCGTTGCTCCACCAGATCAAACAGTTAGGGCCTTAGCAGTCAACGACCGAAGCATAAAATACAAAATAAATAGAACAGTTTTTCCATTGTATAAAACGAATAATTGCAACCAGTGTGAAAGTGATGGTCATTTCTACGTTCCGGGCAACGTAGGCTTCACTCTAGGGCGTTGTTCCAACAGATCGAACACTTAGGGCCTAAGAAGGCACCGCCAGAAGCATAAAATACAATATAAATATAACAGTTTTTCCATCGTATAAAACGAATAAAAGCAACCAGTGTGAAAGTTATGGTCATTTCTACGTTCCGGTCAACCTAGGCTTCACCATAGGGCGTTACTCCACCAGATCGAATAGTTAGGGCCTAAGATGTGAACCCCAGAAGCATAAAATACAATATAAATACAACAGTTTTTCCATCATACAAAACGAATAATTGCAACCAGTATGAAAGCTAGGGTCATTTCTACTTTACGGGCAACCTAGGCTACACCCTAGGGCGTTGCTCTTACAGATTGAATAGTTAGGGCCTTAGAAGTTAATGCCCGAAGCATAAAATGCCATAAAAATACAACAGTTTTTTCATCGTATAAAAGGATTAATTGCAACCAGTTTGAAAGTGATGGTCATTTCTACGTTCCGGGCAACCTAGCCTTCACTCTAGGGCGTTGCTCCACCAGATCGAATAGCTAGGGCCTTAGAAGTCAACGCCCGAAGCATAAAATACAAAATAAATAGTACAGTTTTTCCATTGTATAAAACGTATAATTGCTACCGGTGTGAAAGTTATGGTCATTTCTACGTTCCGGGCAACCTAGGCCTCACTCTAGGGCGTTGTTCCACCAGATTGAATAGTTAGGGCCTAAGAAATCAACGCCAGAAGCATAAAATACAATATAAATATAACAGTTTTTCCATCGTATAAAACGAATAATTTCAACCAGTGTGAATGTTATGGTCATTTGTACGTTCCAGGCAACCTAGGCTTCACTCTATGGCGTTCTTCCACTACATCGAATAGCAACGGCCGCAGAAGTCAACGCCTGAAGCATAAAATACAATAAAAATACAACAGTCTTTCCGTCCTATAACAGGAATAATTGCAACCCGTGTGAAAGTGATGGTCATTTGGACGTTCCAGGCAACCTGATCTTCACTCTAGGGCGGTGTTCCACCAGATCGAATTGTTAGGGTCTAAGAAGTCAACGCCAGAAGCATAAGATACAATATAAAGGTAACAGTTTTTCCATCGTATAAAAGGATTAATTGCAACCAGTTTGAAAGTGATGGTCATTTCTACGTTCCGGGCAACCTAGGCCTCAATCTAGGGCGTTGTTCCACCAGATTGAATAGTTAGGGCCTAAGAAATCAAAGCCAGAAGCATAAAATACAATATAAATATAACAGTTTTTCCATCGTATAAAACGAATAATT